>NC_135059.1:1875000-2500000 GCF_051014685.1 Ptiloglossa arizonensis | reverse complement strand
TAGCTTATCTAGAACTAATATACATGGATATAAAATACATAATTTATCTCACGTGAATCGGATCACAATCTGAAATACCGACCTCGAAAGATATCACTGATTTGTGGTGCACTCTATGTTCGAGGATATGTACTAGACACGAATTTGATGTTGCAGGTAATGCTTTTTGTGTCTTCAGAATATGAATCTCTATCCGTGCGAACAAATTCATTTCGATTGATGAATGTAGTTCTTTTCTGTCTTTGTTTCCATTCTCTTTAAGTGATCCTATATTTCAATATATTGTAAAAGATATAAAAATGTTAAGTGTTGAATCGTTCTTCCCTTAGAGTATAAAATGCATATTGTGGAATCGAGGTGTGGGAATAAATTGGATTTGGAAAATCTATTCAAATTCTGAGGTTAGTTGTAACTTCAAGAATATTCTTAATTTCGTGTTGATATAATGTTCGTAATTCCACTTACGTGAATAAATGGAACTTATTTTTACAACATTTCGTGAGATTGTTTGGTTTAATAAATTTACGGATGAATTCAGTTCAGTTGCATAAATTAAATGTAGTTACTAGAGTCACTACTTCTAAACGAAGCGGACGTTCCATAATTACTGATATTTAACACATCGTTATTTTAGATTATGTGACACCAACTCCCGCAAAATGCAGACGTCTAATGTATTTCTCTTCTCCTCGTTTATCGATCTTATGCCTCGTCTGTGATGGTCTGGATTGTTACGTAAGTAATTAATTAATACTTGCCATATTTAGTTGCAATCCTCACACATTCTACCTCTGTACTTCTATTTGAGGTTAAATCGACAAAAACTCGTCGTAAAGTAAATGCATTCGATCCACTTGTGCGGTGTGTTTAAGTACTTTTGTATCCTTTAAACAATATAGCATGACTTAATCGTTTTTCAAACTTGTAAGTAAAACTGTTTAAAATGTAGAATGAAATTTATGATTTTTTCGGTCCGCCGCCGTGATTATTCCCCTTAAAAGATTCAAATCAGATCGTCGCGTTTAATAATTCGATCGATACATTATTTTTGTTATTGTTTTTACAAATATTGTTGTATTTCCTTTTCGTTAATGGAGGACGTTTTAAGATTTTAGCAGGACCTTGTCCGGAGAAAGAAAAGGTTAATAATCAAAATTTTTGGAAGGATGGATTTTCATCCTTTCATGGAAAGTTATTCTTACAAGTACTTTTTTTATGTTTTGTTAAAAGAATTTTCTACACTATCGCTGCACTCGCTATATTTTGCACTACATTATTATTAGTGATATAAAATAACAGGAATGGTAATTGTATAAAATATTTTTTATAATAAATTAGACAGAATACTGAGTTCAAAATTTTGTTATCAATATATTTATCTACATCTTAAAACTGTAAATTTCTAGTAGGAGTGTTACGCGTATTAAATATTATTTTCATTGTTTTTATTTTATTTTCAAGTTTTAACTGTGTACTTTGTGTGTTATATGATTTACCAGGCTTTGCAATTTACTTTTTATGTTTCCCAAACTATACTTGTTTATACGTATTGCAGTGATATGTCAATTTTTAACAAGATTTTTAGTCTCGTGTTGTTAAAGTTTTCCGAGTTCCATTTATCGTTACATTGACGATACACTCTGTTACGAAAAGATATACTCTGTTTCGTATTTAGACTTAACCCTTTATAGTATCACGTTTGGTTTCTACTATTATCGTGCTCGACATTTTAGATTTTGTGACACCACTTATGTAAAATTAAGCATCTATTCTACAGAGTTAAGTATCTGTGGATATATCGTCTGTGCTAAATCTACGTAATAGAACTATATATATAGTGTCTGTGTAGAGATGAGAATTAAACGCCGACGATTAAATTTCGAGATAACCGTGGTACTAGTTCGTGTGGCTCACGTCAGATGGCGCCACTATGACGATATTGTACTCACTTCATATATGATAATGGAAACTACCGTTCCAGTTAATAATCACATCACCTACATAGTTTCTATAGGATCAGAGTATTTTCCATTTGGACATTTATTTTGCGTGGTCACTTTTTAGAAATAAAAAATTGCTGGTCTCTCTTATTTTCATTATATGATAATATAACTCATACCGAGAATCTCAAATCCATAAGAAATTTGTAGATTTCACTCAATTGTTTAAAAAAGTCGACCGAACCGTTCTTAGAATTGTTAATCCTCTTATGAAATTTTCTTTAGCTTCAAAATTGAAAATTAAAAATTAAGATACTCTCTAAAGTCCAAAACCAGAATAAATTTGTTTTGTAAAAATTTTCTCAAAAACTGTGAGTGCATTGAATAAAATCTCGCTAGAATTAGTTTATTCTATATAATTGGATACGGGACCGTTGGAAACCACGGTATTCTCGATCGCAGATCTAACAGTTAAAAATGACACAGTTTTTACAGTTGAAATATTTTATTTTTTCGTGCAAGCAATGGTACACAGACTGGTTACCCTGTCAATAATGCTTAGGAATCGGATGGACTTTCAAATATGAATAAACTTCACTTTTATTCGAATAACTATCCCGATAAAGATTTGTTCGAGTAACACCCATTTTCGTAGTCAACTGCATTTCATTGGTTTTATTTATTGTAGAATCTATAAAAAATGCTAATAATTTTGAATTTTTACCCTGATGATCGAACAATTTACCCCTCTTGGGTATTAGGTGGATCGGAAAGTAATGTCGTTTCTGCGCATGTCACTATTTGATTGTCATTTGTCAGCTCATTGTGTACATTAAAGTCGTAGCAAAGACATTCTGAGGTTATAGTGACTTGTTTAGTTGTAAATAATTAAATTTAAAATTTATGTATTTGAATTTAATGTCGTTTCTGCGCATGTCACTATTTGATTGTCATTTGTCAGCTCATTGTGTACATTAAAGTCGTAGCAAAGACATTCTGAGGTTGTAGTGACTTGTTTAGTTGTAAATAATTAAATTTAAAATTTATGTATTTGAATTTAATGTCGTTTCTGCGCATGTCACTATTTGATTGTCATTTGTCAGCTCATTGTGTACATTAAAGTCGTAGCAAAGACATTCTGAGGTTATAGTGACTTGTTTAGTTGTAAATAATTAAATTTAAAATTTATGTATTTGAATTTAATGTCGTTTCCCGACATTACTTTCCGGTCCCCCTAATATAAATATCTTTGTGATTCTCGGGAACAATCGAATTTTTATTTAAATTTCTAATGTTTCCGATCGTCGAAAGAGATTTCGCTCTTAGAAATTTTTTCCCTGGGGATTTCTTCTCTAGAGATTTCCTCCCTAGAGATTTCGTCCCTAGAGATTATTATCCTAGAGATTTCTTCCCTAGAGATTTCTTCTCTAGAAATTTCCTCCCTAGAGATTTCGTCTCTAGAGATTTCGTCCCTAGAGATTTCTTTCCTAGAGATTTCTTCCCTAGAGATTTCTTCCCTAGAGATTTCTTCTCTAGAAATTTCCTCTCTAGATATTTCGTCCCTAGAGATTTCATCCCTAGAGATTTCTTCTCTAGAAATTTCCTCCCTAGAGATTTCTTTCCTAGAGATTTCGTCTCTAGAGATTTCGTCCCTAGAGATTTCTTCCCTAGAGATTTCTTGTCTAGAAATTTCGTTTCTAGAAATTTCTTCCCTAGAGATTTCCCCCTAGAGATTTCGTCCCTAGAGATTTCTTCCCTAGAGATTTCTTCCCTAAAGATTTCTTCTCTAGAAATTTTCTTCCTAGAGATTTCGTCCCTAGAGATTTCGTCCTTAGAAATTTCCTCCCTAGAGATTTCGTCCCTAGAGATTTCGTCCCCAGGTATTTCTTCCCTAGAGATTTCTTCCCTAGAGATTTCGTCTCTAGAAATTTCCCCCTAGAGATTTCTTCTCTAGAAATTTCCCCCTTAGAGATTCCCCCCCTAGAGATTTCCCCCCTAAAAACTTCACCATTAGAAATCACGCCACGATATCACCATTTCGTCGAAATCGTTCGATTCCCGCGTTCCCACTCAACAGATAAACTCTTTCGTGCAAGAAAAGAGGCAAGTTCCGCGAAAGCGCAAGAATGTCAGCGCCCCTGCGCAAAAGGAGGAGAGGAGGTTTCCGCCAGCGGGGCCCATTAATTTTCTCGAAAAAACGCTGGGTCCGGGCGCATATGCGGGTCCCCCTGAGAGCACCCAAGACGGCCCCGAGATTTTCGCGATAATAACGGGAACTCGGCGCCTCGCGCGTCCACTCACGCGATATTTTCGCACAGCCGCGAGCCGAACGGGAGGAGATCAAAAGCCGATCCGGCGGCTCGCTCGGCTCGCTTCTCTAGCCCGTGATAGATGAAGATAACATCTGACGTCGGCGAACGCAGGCTGCGGGGGGTCCGTTCTCTCGTAACAGGTCTCCCGAGTATGTTCCTACCTGTTACGAGTGTTCTCTCGGAGGCCTCGTCATTATAATGTTAAACGATTCGGGATAGGAACGAGATCGACGCTTGCAACAGCTGCCAGAAACAGTTCCCTCGATACGGAGCGGGAATTTCTTCGTTCTATTTATTTTCTCTTCTCTTGGCCGACCGTGGACATTTTCTCGCCGCGTTTGTTGCGCAATGTCCGATTATTCGTTTCGTAATCCTCTTCAGCGTTTACGAACTCGTTGAGACGAGCGTAGCGACGATACTCGAGTTGTTTGACATCGAAAGAGAAATATATCTCGTCACCGAGTCCGAGTTTCTTCTATATTGATCGGTTGACCGTCACGTTGATTTTCCATATTCGAGGAAATTGTCTTCGACATTTTTTCAAATTGAAAAGTAGAAATATTCGATAGTTTGTCTCTCTACTTGTTATTTTGTGGTATTGTCAGGGACAGTAACCTTGTTTAAAAATGTACAAGTGTTAGGGTTAGGTTTGGGTCTTTCTGTGTACCAAAATAATAATTTTGCGCTTTTTTCATATACTGTTACAATTTAGTTAGACAAATTTCTTGATTTTCGGAAATTGAACTTGCGTTATTGTAGTCTCCACGTGTACACTGTTACAACCGACCGTCCCGGACATCGGACTGTAACATTTTGTTACATTTTTATTAATGCTTGCCGTTTTTTATTAATATCTTGAATATTACCTGACGTACAGCAAAATTACCGTGGCTGAAGAATGTCAGATAATTAAGTAGCAAGTTTGTACAACTTCACTTTTACTCGAATAATTATCGCGATAAAGATTTATTCGAATAACATCCATTTTCGTCGTCAACTGCGTTTCATTGGCTTTATTTATTGTAGAATCTGTAAAAAATGCTAATAATTTTGAATTTTGACCCTGATGATCGAACAATTTACCCCTTTTGGGTATAAATATCTTTGTGATTTTCGGGAACAACCGAATTTTTAATTAAATATTTAAAAATTAGAAATTTAGAATTATTTAATCTAGAAATTTAGAATTATTTAATCTAGAAATTTAGAATTATTTAATCTAGAAATTTACAATTATTTAATCTAGAAATTTACAATTATTTAATCTAGAAATTTACAATTATTTAATCTAGAAATTTACAATTATTTAATCTAGAAATTTACAATTATTTAATCTAGAAATTTAGAATTATTTAATCTAGAAATTTAGAATTTCTAATTTTGTGTTACAAATGCAATAGCTTTCGCGTAATCGTGTTCCAAAGTCAAAGTGTTGCTACTGACTCCGCTCTCCCTTAAGATTATTTAAAAGTTCTCGAGTGTTCGTTTCTTGTAAACTCTTTAAAGAAACATAAATTTGGACCGCCGATCACCAATGTTAACGCATACCGAGCATGAGTTCTGTTCGAGCTGTACACGAAAGACGATACTCGTTAAATGCACGAAATGTCGTTTTTTTTTCGATCGAGTTTCAAAGTCACGTAGCTATTTTAACGTTCCGTGTATATTTAACACTAGCCCCACCGACAGATTCCAGTATATTAAGGTACACCTCGTACGTACCTCGGGGAAACAGATGCTCGAGGAAAAAGAGGAATTTCTAAAATTGATCGTACATATAGAATAGAAAGTCCTAATGTGTTTAGAAAACGTGTTATGGAATATAAAGTAAATTTCTTTATAACATCGGTTGGAACCGGTCATTTCGACCGGTTGGTAAATTTAATGTTGGTCGAAGTAATTTTTATGTGATATTTCATTCTTTTTCCCAACGAACTGATTACAAATAAAAAATTACAAAAAACTGATTACAAAAAAAGAGCTGTCGAAAACTTTTTCGAACGCTCTTATTGCGAATTCATGTTAGAACGTGTGAAAAATCAAAAATCTATAACCGCGACATTTTTTTACTTCGCTTTTATCATTATTACGAAAGTATATTTAAAAATTTTCGACCTAAAATTCAAGTTACTCTAATCTTACTATTTATTATTTCAATCGTTGAATATAAGCACGATGTTACTCGATTACCCGTAGGTTACAAGATGGTTAAATGATAAATCGACTTGGAATTGATGGAATTAATCGACTTATCGTATTATCGTCTATAGGAATTGTCCGTGAAATTTTGCATGTTGTGTTTTCGAACGGTTGCTCATCTTTGAATTAATCGTTATCGTTTATACGTCACTGGGTATTTACATCGATCTTTTCCCCACCGTTTCGATGATCGAGTACTCTAATCGATCGTTACATCTATCCTATTTGATCCCAGCTGCTCAGAACGAAACGTCTCGTAATAAGTTGTTCGATATTGTTTTGTCGTTCGATAAAACTCATCGAACCACCCAGTATCGAGGGAAAGATACGTTTCAAAAGCCTACAAAATTATAATTCTTAACTTTACCGGCCACGTCAAAATCGTAACAGTAAAGTTTGTTTCGATGATCGATATAGAAATATTTGACCGCGTCGATTCTGGACCACGGTTACCGAACTATTTCATAACGATTGTTATCGTAACGGGAGTACGGTCCGAGTTTCGGTTGCACAACTCACGTAAACTCACCGTGCGTATTCGATCATCGATCGAGAATCGAATCGACACCGCTCGACGATCGGGAGTAAATTTTTTCCGATGGTTCGTCGCTCCGGTTAACCGGGAATTGGTTTGAATAATCACCTTTCAAGGGTTGTGTTTCCCAATCGATTAACACGAGCAGGTTCCCGGGCTCGCTACACGCCGAAATTAATTCCGCGGTATGTTCACTCGATTCTCCGTAGCAGACATTTACTTCTTTCAACGGCGGATATCATTAATTATTCAGCATGCGTGCGTGACGCAAGTCGATCGCGACAACACACCGTTGTCGTCCAGTGTCTAGCAGGTCTTAGTATGCCACTATCGCGCATGATCATTGTGTTACCAGCGAGCAGCAATTACCCCGCGTTCCCGATTGTCACGTCGTGATAATCTCTTAATCCGATGACATTTTGTCATACGGAAATTCTGCGCGTCGTTACTCTCGGGTAATTAATTGAAATCTCGTTTCCCTGTATCGCGAGGAAATACTCGTGTCACGGCCACGTCGACAAACGTTTCGATGCAACGATAAATTAACATTTTGTAACGAGGCTATTACGAACGAGTAACCGTTCGAGGTTTATCAACATTTTACAAAGGCGCCACCCTGAGAGAAGGAGAGAGATTTTGAGCCCTTTGAAATAATTTATAAATTTGCGACTGCGACTTTTTGAAACTGGGCACTACAATCGATTCGAAATTGAGTCATTTTTATCGATTGAATATTTCACACGTCGACTGTAGAAGATCGTGAAAGCTCCTAGCGAGATGAAATACTTGTAAAACGTTCGTGATGATGAATAAATTATATTCAACGCACCGTATGAAATAAAATCCAAGTAACTTTGTGTTTTGTTTCGAATACACCGATTTAAAAATTCGCGTATTCTCGGACTAGGTATGTGTACACAAATATACATTTTCATAAATATATATTTAGAAGAGTGGAATTTGGTTCGAAATTGTTTAAAGATATGGTTATTTTGCACATTTCTGTTAAACGACGTATGCACGAATGTTTTGCATACTTTGTGCAATATGGAGTATATTCATCTCGCGAGATTCGTTTCGTGTTTTGCACGACCACGTCAATGGGTATCGCTAGTATGCTATCAAAGATACGGACCACGCCCAAATTGACATTTATCATACTAAACAATGTAGAGTCAGAAAGGATTAGTCTGACATTGATTAGGGCACGTGCCCCGGCAAAGGTTGGCTAGCATGAAAACCGGCCACGGCAACATACATAGTTGCGTTGTTCGATGGCTTATGCGACGTTGTGACGAAACAATTGCGCGGCTCGTGTCGTGATTATTAATCGGAATAATTTGCTTACTGTACGTAACTTGTTAATTGCAAAAATATTGAGACATACCCCCTTGGTACTACATTCGTTCTGTTAAATTTTGTTAATTTTAATTACGAGTTTACATTACGTTGCTAAATAACGCTAGAACGATTTAAATATTTTTAACAATTACATACAATGTTACAATAATTCGAATATTATTTTGCACTGTGCACGTACATCGTACATATTCCTTACATATTTTACACACTCTTCGTATCTACGAACATATATACATACTAAATATGCATACGTGTATATTTTTCGTACATAATGTATATTTATATATTTATAAATGTCCTATATTCTTTTGCATATCTTATACGGATAAACATCCACGGTCAAACGGTTATTTGTCCGTTGTATGTAATTTTTAGGCGGTACTTGTCCACACACGGTACAATGCCAAACGAACCACAGAAAAATCATGAACGCCGCGCAAATATCACACACCCACGTATACGCGTATATATTGTCTCCCCTTTTTGCGTGGAAAGGAAAGCTTAAAGTGCCGTATACAGCAAAAAAATGAAAGAATGTGCGCAAACACCCGTATAGGGCAGGACCATCTTTTACGTTCGCAAGAACTTGTGGTGTCTACATACATATTAACGCGCACCATCGTCTCCCTTCTTCACGGAGAAAGAGAAACTTAAAAGACCACGCGCAACAAGGAAATTAAAACAACACCGACAAACACGTTCAAACAGTCACACGCACGTCGTAACACGCGCTCGGTTACGTAAGACCGTGCGGGTGTTTGCTTTTATCTGATTGCCTCCGTGGACCCCGCCAGCGGTCGTTTCACGAAAGTTATGCGAGCGTCATTACTACGTGGGAATGCAAAAAGAAAAATGAATATTATAATTGCGCAAAGGGACGCTCCGAAACTGCGTCCCCCTGTTCTTTCCTCCTCCTCGTCGTCAAATTCCTCGTTTAAAATTTCATTCTGAAAATATTGGAGAAATGAACAATTCTAAGAGAGTATTCCTTCGATTCAAAATTAATCCAGAAATTAATTTCGATTCGTAACTAAAAGAGCCCAAAATTTTCGATTCGATTGAATTGTTATTCTAATCGAAAATATTGGATAAGTCGAAAATATAAAGTCGGTAGACTATATTCGTGATATTTTAATCGATCCATTAAAGACAATTGTAAACGGTATAATAGTTGAAAATGATTTTTAACGTATTATCTGGTGAAAATGTAAAAATTCGTTTTTCGATCGCCCTATTCCTTTATTGGAAATATTATAATTCTTTGCTTAATTTGTGTCTCTTATTCTATCTGCTTGTTCGAGTTGTTTATTAAATTTTACTTTCTACGATTGTCTTTTTTCATCGTTCTCAGACCATCACGTTTGTTCGTACATTCGCGATCGTTAATATTATCGTAATAATTTAAATCGTTACGTTCAAGTAAAAGCTGAACAACGAATAGACTCGTTTCGGTACAGTAACGATGAAATTTCTGCGTATAAATTGTCAGAAATTTCAATTGAAAATTATATACTTGGACATGGTACAATAAAAATATCATTCTTTCTCTAAAAAAATTTAAGCAATGTCCTCGTTACAAGTGTCCATATATAATTTCGTAACAATATGTGGCATGATTTTGTAACTGGAACAATTCTACTATTAACAATTGCCCGAAATAACTTGTTATTATCGATTATATATCGATTATAGGAGAAATATATAGGACTTTTACGCGTCACTTGGTAAACTAAATATTTAAAACAAAAATAATTCCAACTATGGATTATTAAAGAGACGAATCCTCTTTTGTTTCCTTACACATTGCAACCGATAAGAAGACAAGTTCAATAACCGGTAACAAAGCGCAATTATTTCAAAATATATAACAACAAACTTGCCAATTCACTGCCAAAAATGTATAGAAGTTACCAAGCACACTGTACATAAAAATAATTCTTCTTAACGCGCTGAAATCGATGCGAGAAAAAAGTCTCGTTCGCATTCGAGACGGTCTTCGTAGTCATCGAAATTCCGCGAAACCATTGTCTATCGTATCGAGGATCATTTCGCAAGTCGTTGCGTATTTAACCACGCGAATCGATCGAACGACACGTTTGTGAAGCATCAAACGATTCATCGTTCAAAGATTATCTATCACCAGATGACATCAGCTGAACCTTGCCCTTGCGATTCACCAAAAACAGCCCATTGCCCAGGAATGACAGTACCTGGATGACATCGACTGAACTTTGCCCTAATCCCCACTCTCACCTACCGTACAAAGCTATCTAAAAGGATAAGACTGTATATATAGACCCAAATGCGAATAAACTGGAGAATCTAAGTCTAACCTTCAAACTGAAATCATTTGTGTCTCGCTTAACTTTCTTTTACTACGGTTCAACAAAGTATTGAAGAGTAGATTCACGTGACGGCAGAATCTTTTCTTAGTTGAAAAGATTCATCTCTTTAATAATCCTTAGCTGAAGAATCTAAGTGTAGATTTACGTGACGACAGAACCTTTTCTTAGTTGAAAAGATTAATCTGTTTAATAATCCTTAATTGGAGAATCTAAGTCTAGATTTATGCGACGACAGAACCTTTTCTTAGTTGAAAATATTAATTTCTTTAATAATCCCTAGATGGAGAATCTAAGTCTAGATTTACGCAAGGACAGAACCTTTTCTTAGTTGAAAAGATTCATCTCTTTAATAATCCTTAGTTGAAGAATCTAAGTCTAGATTCATGCGACGACAGAATCTTTTCTTAGTTGAAAATATTAATTTCTTTAATAATCCTTAGATGAAGAATCTAAGTCTAGATGCACGCGACGACAGAATCTTTTCTTAGTTGAAAAGATTCATCTGTTTAATAATCCTTAGTTGAAGAATCTAAGTCTAGATTTACACGAGGACAGAATCTTTTCTTAGTTCAAAAGATTCATCTCTTTAGTAATCCTTAGTTGAAGAATCTAAGTCTAGATTCACGCGACGACATCTTTTCTCAGTTGAAAAGATTCATCTCTTTAATAATCCACAGTTGGTATTATTTTTCGTTGAAATATTTAATTTACCGCAAGTGACGCGTAAAAGCCCCGTCACACGTTCATTGTCAAGCAACGAACCGTCGCAGTGACACGAATCACCCCTGTCGCGATTTGCGTAATAAGCGGGACCGCCGTGCAGGAAGGCGAGCACGCCGAAAGTTTTCCTCCGGCCGGGAACGAGCCAGCGACAAGATCGTTTCGAACAAATTACCGCGGCAGGGTCGTAAAGTATGACGCTAGTTTAATTACACAGTGTCGTGGTCACCGTGAATGTTCTGTCGCAACACCGAGCCAATAAACCCGCGGGAAATCTTTGTTAAAAGATCGCCATGAACCAGATAAATCTCAATACAAAGTCAATTACAGTTGGCAGCTATGGTCGCGAAGGTGGGCGTGAATAGGTCGGGCGACGCGTTTGCATCACACGCACGAGCGTGTACGCCGCTTCCACCCGTTGATTTACAAATTCTAGGTAAGCCGTGTTGGGAAATCCCCGTTTCACCGACACTTCCACCAGCCACGTCCTCGTTAATGTCCTTTTTCCCGCCCCTAACTGCCGCGTAAACGTTATTTATCCGTAAACTCTGCCTCTTTGCACCTAGCTCGCAACAGAGGATTACGAGGTGTTCGTTACCAGTCGCGCGGAATTTTTGCCAAACTGCGAAACAACCGCGTGGTTGCTTTCGCGAATAGATACATATTTTTGGTGAACACGGACGTTTTAACGAATACTCCGCCGTAAATACGGCTGTGAAACGAGATAGATCTACTAGCTGGCTCGCGACAATGTAGCGAGCGGTTAGGGTGCACGGAACGAGGGTATTCCGAACACCACTCGACTCGAATCGGTTGTTTCTAACGATTAATAGATAGTAATGATTGTAAAACACGACAGATCTACTAGCTTGTTTCGTTACCGCGAGCAGGCAAGGTAGACGAGATGAGAAAATTCTCGATAGTGAGTTCAAACGACTGCAGAGTGATTCTGATACAATGGAGAGGAGAGCTAGAATCTTCGAGTTACAGAGGATTCGACTTATAGATGTTCTCGAGGAAGAAGTTCAACGAACGAGAATTCGACGTACGGAGATTTTGTACGAAGATTGGTAATTTTTTAATTGTGAGCTTCGAATGAAAGAGAAATTCAATTTCTGAAATCATTTGTCTTATGTAAACGTAATCGTAAGACGAATGCTAGGTTATTGTTTGTTGTTATTAAGAAAGTCTTGTCGGGAGGGGTGGTTGAGAGACGCCAACTATAAAACGACACCTTTCTAACAGATACTTTCATCGCAAATGTAACAATTTTGTTACAAATACTTGTCTTTCCAAATCTTTTCTCTTTTTCAAATAGTAATTTCGTTTCAGTACCGATTGGACACTCTCTGTTTTTCACCAGTAGATCAAATCATTAATGCTGTCTTATGCAGACGATTTTAAACATTTCAATTACTATTTAATAGCATTGTGATCCCAGTTTTCGCGAACAAAATCTGCTGCAAAACGAAAGATTACGAAAAATACATTTCTCGTTTTTTCCCTTTACTCATCTTAGAACACTTAGAATATTCCTTATCGGTTTAAAGAGTAATATACTTCCTGTAAGTGAATTCGTTTTAACAATTCGTAAATTTCGAAGCTGGTTCGAAGATTCGAAGGAAACGCTTCGATCGTTTGACGATTGGCGAAGTATTGTGCTGTAAGCTGTTTGTATACATGTGGCGATATTTAGGTTCGATTGGGACAACTCATGGTCTCCACTAAATAAGCAGGGTCGTCAAAATGCGACAGTTGAAGTTTTAGAAGAATCGAGAAACTGTAAACAGCTTTGGAGAAACGGAAGATACGACTTAACCCGAAAAAGGCAGTCGATCTTTGGTATGCGAGCAGTCGACAGAATAAAGCATATATACGGATATTAAGAGTCAATCTTAGCCTTTGATTTTTCCAATCGATTCACCTTACAGTGCGAAGAGTGCAGGTTGCGTGGCGACGCAACGAGCAGCGCGGTCAGTTGCTCCGTTTCGAACCGATCACCCGGAGAAACCTGAGCGAGACCGTAGTCAAAGAAGCTAAATTGAAACGTAAAAGCGAACTAGGAAATAATCAAGGATCTTCCGTGCACTTCTTCTTCTACAAACAGGGCATAAAACCCGGCTGGCCATAAATCCGCGACCTACGGACGGCAGCAGCGACCGAGACTCGCTTTGCTCGCTCCAGCTCGCCTCGTCTCTTTACGTTGCTTGTTGCATTACGTTCGCCATACGTGTAGAACTAATTTCGTCCTCTAATAGACCGCCAGCTCTTCTTCCCCTTCTCTGTCTCTTCGTGGGCATCACCAGGACGTAAAAGAGATCCGAGGTCTCTTTGTTCCTTTCTGGTGTCGAGTTATAACCCCTTCCTCGTGTTGACGAATCTCCTATAACGCAATTCTGTGTTGAAACTTTCGATACGTTCTTTGAAGGGATAGTTAAAAAATTTTGAACTTGGCGCTCGAAATATACGCTAGCTTTAAAATTGTAGGATAGTACATGCGTACGTATCGTGTGCAACGAACGAAGCAGCTCGAGTATGTATTATGGAGCGTGTGTGTATTGTACATTTGTGTACGTGCGTTTATAAGTATGGTAACAAAAGGTCCTGACTATTAGCACGAATGTGTCACTAATCTCAACAATCGATATATTCGGTGAAAAAATCCTGTAAACGATACAGGAAAAATCTACTCTTACGGTTGTTAAACTCGGATTCTTAATGAAAATTTCACAGTCGTAGCTTCGCTGCTCGTGATATTTGTTAGTCGAAATTTCACGGCTGTAGTTTCACCGTAAATAATGTCTATTTCTTAACAAAAATTTCATTATTATAGTTTTACCGTAAATAATATTTGTTGGTCAAAATACGATCCAACGTACTCGGTTGTCGCGCGAAATGTATGTTTCGTTGTACCTTATTAATCGATACGTGTCGGTTGCGTTAATTTACTTTTTTCTTTTTTTATTTCCGTTACGTTTCAATATTTCATAACGAAAGATACGTTTTTCAAGGATAAGGAATATGGAAGTTTCCTGTCGTTTCTGAAATTTTACAGCGTGCCCGGCGAATGCGTGGGCGATGCTTTCTCTTCCGTCTGTAGATACGTTGGCAGAAGAGGCGACGGGTGTGCGCTCGCCGACGACCGATATAAACGGGAGACAAAACTAATTAGCCGGGATTATTAGAGACAATATGGCAAATTGCGCTTACTCACGGCCTGCGGCACGATCGTGCGCCGCGATAGACAACACTCGGAGCGTCAGCACGATTCAGTTCATTAATTATACCCGGCTTACGATTACAAGATCGCTTTAATTGCAATTACGCAATCGGCGTCCCGATCGATATACATACATACATATTGCTGCACGTCTGTATCGCTGGAGGGCCCCTCTCGAACGGCTGTACACACCGCGCGCCTTTTTCCAAGCGGGCCTCATGATGTTTACAAACAGCCGGTAAAAGGTTTCAGCTGAATCCGATAAATGCTGCTAAATGGCTCATTAAAGTAACAGAGGTAATGTCTTTAGAGCGCTGTCCGTTGCTTCAAAGCGGCTCGAAACCTTTCGGTTTCTCTCGTAAATCACGTGACGAAAAATCCTTCCTCGGACGTTCATTTCGTTACTCGATCGTTGAATGATTGCACGAGGTGTCGTAAAGTAAGTCGTAAACAGCACGGTACATTGCACGTTACACGAAACGTACCTATAATCCTCAAATTCGACGCGATTTGCTCGCACCGGAGAACGATATCCGACACCCTCCAGGGCTTCTAATTGGAAACGATCGAACACTATTTCACTCTTGTAGAATTTTCACTCAACATGTTCATTCGTGGTGTTATCTCCTGAATTTATGCGCTCGGCCCACTCATTTTAGCACCAAAGACTTGTAAAAGTGTGGATTATATTGCACACCGGTTGGGTCGTTCGATGTTGCTCGGAATACGAAAGATCCTTCGAATTTAACAAATACGATATTTCGATAGTTTTTTCATATGCAACTTTTTTTCTTTTATTTTCTAAAGTACACGTAACTAGGGATATCTGTTGTTACTCGATCTCGTAGGGGATTGGAGGCAGAACGGTTCGGGTGGACCTTTCTGTTACTATCGAATTTATGGAAAATTTGAATATAACGAAAAGATTTCAAAATTTCATTTCCAGCATCTTTTGCTATGTACGAATATGCGGTAAAATTAGATTAGAGGAGTATCGCAGATTATAGTTCACGCACTGCAAAACTTCCCCTTCTGACAATAATTAAATTTTATATCGTGAAAAAAATCTTCGTTGAAAAATGGTGTTGTAAAACATTTAACTTTATTAATTCTTGAGTTAAGGAGAATGTGATGTATAAGAGGAACGAGGACAGTGTCAAATAATTTTTACATAGAATTACAATACGATTCGTAATTCTAACCACGACTGATTTTTCTTTCTTCCTAGAATTAATTCTAGACCACTTCTGTTAATTGCATCGGATCGTATAATGAATCTTTGCGCTTAACTATACGAAATTTTGTACAAGTTCGAAAAATATCACGTCCATTGCTGTTTGATTGTCAGAGTTCTATCAATTGCTGAAACAAGTTTGAACAAGACGGTTGATATTTTGCAGTCGTAAATAAACGTAAGAAAAATATCTATTGACACAGTACTCTGTTTTTCGACTTTGATAAAGTAGAACACACTGCGCTGTCTGTTGCGAGTATCGATCAAACTCTACGGTAACATTTATTTCGAAGTCGAGACAACTTTCTGAAAACGAAAAACTTCAAGGACTTGGTAAGAACGTGACTAATTTCTACGGAACGAGCATCGATAAATTCGATCAGTGACAGGAGAATATCGTGCATGAAAATGGTAAATCGGTAGATTGATATCATTTTACGTATACCTGTACAAATTTTCCACGAATACAATTTACTCGAAACGACTCGATATAACGATCGAGCAAAAACTCCGCACGATCGGCGCAACGTCAACGATAAATCGATTTAAAATTTTCATCGACGTTCCACCATTGTAGATATTAGTCATTCTCGATTACACCTCGGCGATCTCATTGCGGTCGGTTTCACGAACACGGACAATTATACCGATCGAATCGTATCAATGCTCGTTGCGATTTAATTGGAGCGTTTTACGCGTGATGCGATACGTCACGGATAACGTCCAGCTCGAGCCATTGAAAGCCGTCGAATAGACGAACGCCGAATAAGTTAATCACTGCCTCGTTGCCGGGCAAATAGTTCGCGGTGAATTAACAAAGCCGGCGCCGCGGCACCTCCGGCTGAAACGAGAGGCGAGAAAAAGAAAAACGGTGCGAAAAAAGTGAAAAACGTTTTCGCGAGACGTATCTATAATGAGATCGGTGGCATTGATTCGAGACAATGTTGAAAATCACTTTGGCCAAACGCTCGGGATCGGAAGGTACGCCCACGGGCCGGGAACGGGCGCGAGTGATCTATTTACGATCAGGTGTGATCTATCGGCGATCGACGGCCGTGGGTGGCGGACATTCGATCCACGGGTACTGGATGCCGGGTACTCGACGCCGTGCCGGTGAGAGGTCATTCTGACTCATTTGAGCCACCGACGTGACGTATTGCAGTACACAGCGACGACGTTTGGCATCGCGCTCGTGTCTCGCGATCGTACAGGGTCTCCCAGCGATCGCGGTGCAACCGGCAATCGGTGGATTCGACTCGCAAAATCGAATCGAAAATGTGGAATAAAAATTTGGAAATTTGGAACACTGAAGGTTTCTTTCACAGCGTATGTTCCAAAAGTAGAGAAAGTATAATGAAATAAGTATTTTTCACGACTCGTTTCAGTCATCTACGCAATGTATCGCATCGCACGATCGCAACCGGTAACCGGTGAATTCGACTCGCAAAATCGAATCGAAAATATGGAACAAACATTTTGACGTATCACCGAGACTGAAGGTTTCTTTCACAGCGTACGCTCCAAAAGTGAAGAAAGTATAATGAAACAAATGGAACAAAAATTTTGTCATATCACCGACACTGAAGGTTTCTTTCACAGCGTACGCTCCAAAAGTAGAGAGAGTATAATGAAATAAATATTTTTCACGACTCATTTCAGTCATCTACGCAACGTATCGTGTCGCACGATCGTACAGGGTGACCCAGTGATCCTAGTGTTATCGATAAGAGGTGGATTTTTCGTGCAAAGTCGACTCGAAAATATGAAATAAAATTTTACAGTATCATCGAGATTGTAGAGATTTCAGATTATCGTATGTTCCAAAAGTGAAGAAAGAATAATAAAATAAAGAAAGTTGCACCGACCAGTCCGGTCTACTTCTAAAAACATGTTAAATACAGAATCCAGAAATTGATCACTATCGGAATCTATACCTTTCTGCATAATTGAAATTTAGTATTAAGTGTCGACTACTGGCACACGGTCACTGGTACTTTTATCGCGGTCAAGTGCGTGCATATCCGATTTATTTGCAAACTTGTTTCTCTCCATGTCGAAGATCGTGCGAAAAAATTTCATCGTATATTTTCGATTAATTTTTGCGCGAAGAAACCTTTCTCGGTTGTACTACGATTATCGAGACTCCCTGTATATAGCATGCATCGAGACGGGATGAGGTGCACGACGCGCGGAAAAAATAATTAGCAAGCATTAGCAACGATGCATTACTTTGGCCGCGTATCGGTCGTGCGCTAATTGATGTCGAAGAGGCATTGTAGTATTGTAACGCTGTTGCGTAAGATTTATCGATGCAGTCTGCTCGAACGTTCATGAACAAGGAAGCTAAGTTCGTGGGTTACGTTCTCAAAATTAACATATTCAAATAATTAACCGAATATTCGAAGTTTATTTACAACATTCGAAAACCTGTTACTGGTATTTTTATTTTCGGATATTCCAATCACGAGTATCCTAAAATTAGCCATGACTCTTATATCAAGTTACGTAGTTTTTAAACACAATAGGTACTAGATTTGATAAAAGTATTCACTCGGCCCGGTTCCTTAAAAGTATCGTTGAGTTTATGCACGTATCCAAGTATCCACATATTTAACGTAGCAAAGAATTTACATATTTTCCCTCTCTTTGTTTCCTACCGATTATATTTTGATTCGTATTTCTTATACATTCGTAAGTCTTTGCATCTCCTCTGTAATATATCCATATCCGTATCGATCGGCTATTCGTTACAAAAGTATCGCCATCGAAAATCGATATCGCCTGAAATTTCGACATCTTCGCTACTTCTTACGAAGTACTTCGATCTCGAATCGCTCGATCATCGTCGATGGCTAATCGCGTCAGTGGCATCGCCGGTATTCGCAACGAAATACCTCGACGTCGCTCGAACACCCCGACGCGCGATGTTAGCCAAGCCAGCCATCGTCCAAAGGTGATCATTATTGAATCGAATCGGATGAGTAGGTTCTAACGAGCCTACGGTCCAGATATCGATCGATACCGCTCTCCCGATCGATCCCCCGGGAAATAATACCGAGGCACGCGCGCTCGATGGGGGTTGGCGAAAATTATTATGCAGCGTTAACGACCTGCGGATAAGGGGATTGTTTACGATCGTCGTAAGTCAGCCATTGTTTGCTCAGGAGAGAATATTGTCTCTCTATCGTTTGCTTTATGGCCGTTCTCCCGGTTACCCTGTATTGTGGCACGCCACAACCGGCGCGAAGGGGGGGAAAAAAGACACGAAGGGAAAAAGGAGATGGAGGAGAAGGAGAGGTGAAATCGTGGAGGCAAGATCGAACTCCGTGCTTCGCGGGATATCGAGAAATCTCGTATCCAGGAACGTCGAATAATTCTCTCCGGGTCCGTGTTGCATCGCCGGTCCGATCGACGGAAACGTACTTACGTGCGAATTTTTTATGCGCACGGCCCTCGCGGAATTTCGTTGCTCTTTATTTTTTCCTTTTCTACCACGCGCGGTGTATCGTGGGCGGCGAATGAAACGGGCGAATGAAAGGGGTGGTTTTCGGCGTTGACGTACGATTGAACGCGGAGACGTGGGAAAATGCGCGGCGATACGCGAGTTTCACAATTTCTCAAACTATCTCGGTGCCCGATGTGTATTTCGAGCAGGATCGTTCCTTCGTGCAACCAGAGTTCAATTATTCGATAAAGAACGTTGGTTAATTGTACACTTTTGCGTCGAAGAGACGTGTTCCTCGTAAGCTTTTCACAATCGTGATGTTACAGATCGTATTCGTTGCACTCGAGAAGAGCAAATTCTTGCTGCAACCTCTCTCTCACTTCGTTCGACTGTATCGAAATGCATCGATTAAAACGCGCGATTACCTTTTTCAGTGAAAAAAAAATGTTCTTCTTTTCCTTTCGACGATGTTCGACAACTCTGAGTCACCAAATCTTCAAGTTAAACAGCATTTTTCGTCTGGTAGCTAAATGCTCATCCTTGCTCGACAATTTTGGTATATTTTTCGTTCGTATATCGAAACGCTTCGAACAAAATGAACGGTGGGTAATTCGTCGCTTGATTTGGCAAATGTCTATTAACCCTCGCGTGTTCCCGAGTACCTCATTAACGTTCCTAATTGTACGATGCAATTACGGACGCTTGCCCTTTCCCCGCGCCGAATCTCGGCGGGATTCTGGTTTACCATCGTCGAATCCCAGTTTCACCGTGGCGCGCGGATGAAAAATCGTGACACGAACACAGGGGAGGCATTAACGACGTATTGTCTTAACGGACGAACCATTGTTCGACGTTTGTTCACCGGCTGCAAGTGTGTGACGCATTGTCTGGCCCGGCCGAGGCGCCAGGAAGCAGTAAAACGAAACTTTTCTCCTGGTTCGTTTCTTGATTTACGAATTCCAAACGTGACGGATGGACTTCTGTGCGACAGTACTTTCGTTTCGAAGCGAGATGTAAGTTATTGTTCGCCGCGCGTCCCTTTCTCACGTGGAACACAACCTACCAGTTCGACGAACATGTACAAATTCGCGAACGTCGATAAAACAAGTCCCCGGATATCGCGAGAAGCCTTCGAATTCGTAGCGCATCGTTTCTAAATTTACAGTTTCCATTTCTCTAAACTTCTCGCGAACAATTCTTCCTCGTACGGTAACGCTTTATTCCTTCTCTCCTTTCTCTTCTACCACGTTTCGTCATCCAAACGGAAGGAATCTTAAAGAGAAATTTGAATTCTTCTTGTTAATATACCGATACAGGTAACACGTCAATTGTTCTGTGCAACTTACTCAAGTAATACAGGACTAATGTACATCGAACGGTAACTCGATTTTACAATAGAAGCGATATCAAATCGGTGATTACGAATGTGTCACGTTCGGTAATTGTATTCAAGAGGCAAGGAGTAAATTATTACTTTGTACGACTCTAAATTCAATTCTTAGCGAAATGAATTGATAACAGTCGAAGATAATGAAATTTTGGTACTTTGAAGAAATATAGAAATATACTAGGTTGTTCGATAAGTTTTCTCGTGTTTTTCATTGTAAAAAAATACTATGACATTTTAACTTTGTAAATATACGAATGAGTAGACAGATCTACGTGAAACTTCACACATGTTCGTCAAACGGTAGTACCATTTTTAGAAAAATAAAACGACGAACCTAATAGCTCTGTTTCTTATCGAACGACAAAACTTATTGAGCAACCTATTAGTTACAACTTTTGTTCGTATTGAAAGAAAATATAATATTTATAACACTCTATATTGGGACAAATGCAACAATGATTTGAGTAGTGCCATATGTTGGTGGCAAACAATCTATGT
The DNA here is from genome assembly GCF_051014685.1 of Ptiloglossa arizonensis. Classification (NCBI taxonomy): domain Eukaryota; kingdom Metazoa; phylum Arthropoda; class Insecta; order Hymenoptera; family Colletidae; genus Ptiloglossa; species Ptiloglossa arizonensis. Next base: position 2,478,800 of record NC_135059.1, on the reverse strand, counting down.
TAGGTTTTAAGAATTGTATTGCCGAAAAAGGGTCGTCTGCTGCACGATCGACGGTTTGCCCGTTACTTTCCTTCAGTTTCTTCAGTTCAGTCACAAGCAGAGTCACGAGCATATCAGGTTAAATCATTATAATATATTACTGGATACGCGAGATATCTGTGTATTATAATAAACCAGATATTATAATCTGAACTTTTAAAACACTCTATTGCATTATGCAAAATCGAGCATTCGATAAAAACGTTCCTTGTAAATTTTGCAAAGGTAGTTTAATGAAAATTGTAAACGATGTTTCTTTTTATAGAGAGATCTACCAACCGTGTAAATTTCGTCACTTGCTCGGTTTGAGTATTAATGAATTCATGAACGTATAAATAATACTAAATTAATTTTACGTTTGTAAAATGAAATAAAATAGTCGTCATCTTTTAAGAGCTTCACAGATTTACAGTTTTCCAATTTGTCTTCGAATATTTGTTCGGAATTTACTGCTACTCGTCTGTTCTCTCTGTCACTATGTTTTAACGCTGGATCATGGTTATGGACGATAGTATACGCTCGTAATCCTAGATGATAAAGCGACGTAAATTTCTATGGACTTCGGGAGACCTAGGCCTTCGTAATTGATCCATAGAGATCGTGAAATCACCGGATACAGAATGCATTAAGATTTATAGCTCGAATTCGCATTATAGGTCGAATATTGCATATACGTTCTTCACCCTCTCCTCGGGCGGCTGTGTTCGTTGATGTAAATGGCGGGAAAGAAATGCGGCAGTAGGTAGAACGTCAGCTACCAGCAACCACGGAGCTTTATCGGGCCGAACAAATTTTCAGCGGTCTCAGCCAACGCGATCAATGGTGTACTTAGCGCGTAGAATGCCATTACAAAAGTAGAGGTGGCAATGTCGACGGTGTGGCGTATGCCTACCACCGCGGAGGTGGTTTCAAACGTGAAATAATCACGCGTGGTCGAGCAAGAGACGTCGAATGAGTCACGCTTTGCAATATCGTAAGCGAGTCGCGCGCGCGCATGCGTTTTGCCATCGCGAGGACCGTTAGCGAGAAAAGAATGGTCGATTGCGGAGGAAAAGCAGGATTAATCGATCGAAAGATCCTACGGAACGGTGTCGTCGATTTCGCGAAGCGTTCGTTAACCCCTTCGCTCCCGGCGTGTTAAATTTATCGCATTCAATTTCGTCTGTTGCAAAATAGAATGGAATGCAATTTTACGCGTCGTTTCACGTTTTCCGACATTTCGTACATTTGTGCTAACCATATGAAGCGCGCATTGTTAATCATCTTCGTCGACGAAAAGGATACAATTCGAAAGATCGTTAACGTATGCCTGTTTAAAATTGCCGCGCGTGCGCGACAAGAAGTCTACTTTTATTCTTGCACCGATACACGTGGCACAGGAATGTCGAACGAAAGATGTAAATTTTAGATCATTTATCGATTGACACGTATTTTAACAAAGTTTGGCGGACAATGTACGATCAGAGGCCTCTGTAGAGAAATCCACATGGGGTGTTAAGAGTGTGTCTTAAATTTCATTTATCGTACCTATCTAAGAAAATATTCTAAATTCTATCGATCCGTGTCTAAGGAAATATTCAATTTGCATCGACATCTTGATAAAGTATTCTAAATTCCATCTTACTTAACAAACTTTTCCATCCACCTTAGAAACCTTATCGAATATTTGGAAGTGTGGAATTATTGAAATTGGAGACAGAAAACACATTTACTTTCAGTTATTTCAGATATAAGCTGTTTACACTTGGAAAGGTTACAAGGAAGTGAGGCAAGCAGGCAAAACACGGCAATACAAGTTATAAACAAGAAATACCAATACTACTCATCGATCGTACAAGTATTGTCAAGTATTGACAGAGGACGCGACTACGGTACTTTAACATCGCTGAAATCTCGTCGCGAGAAAAATTCGATCGGTTGTGTACGCGTGAAAAAACCTCGGTGCTCCAATTTCTCGAGATCGCGATGAAGGAACGGTCATCGAGTACCGTATCAGAGGGAAATAAAGCACAGCTTACGGCGATGCGGCGTCAATCGTTCTCGCCTCCCCGGATTCCCCGGGAGCCGCCATAAATTTGCAATTAGCGGAATCCGATCGTACCGTGTCGGATCGATTGTACACGCACTCCGGACTTCCTCGCGATACCCTCCTCGAGCCGTGCACGTGGGTGTCCCATTAAGATTACCGATCCTTCACGACCATCGATCGCGACAAGTGTCCCGCGCCTCGTTCCTCGAACGATCCACGGAACGAAAAAACTAATAATCGTACTCGTCCGCGCGGAGATTAGATTGCGAGCTCTCCTCGATCCGGCGGTTCACGATCGTGAAATACCTTTATTTCGACGGCGTCCACGATCGGCACGACGGACTTTTGCCACGAACTTTATAAGCCCGATCGAATCACGGTGATCCTGTCCAGGAGTCGCTCATAAACGAGATCGTTATCGGGGGACCCCCCGAGTTATCGTAATCGTTTATTCGCGGTACACGTATAGCTACCGATCGTGATACCGGCGATAGACCCCGATGACATCCCCGGGACAACAATAGTGATAAGTATATGCCTAGTATCGGATCACGATCCGCAATTGTGTTCCACGGCCGTGGCCGTAACTCGTTATTAATATATACGTTCCGCGGGGACTTAATGTTGATGAGTAAACACTGACGTTTGACATTTCCCACGTGTACGCCCCGATCGGGACCGTAATTCGACGAACTTTACGACGATACTCCCGAAATGTCACTCTCGTTAGGCGCTCAGCGATCGGAGATCGCGAATGCCTTTTCTTCTCCGAGTTCCGAATCAAGTTTAACACGTGTCTTATTACTGGGACCAGACAAGTTGATTTTTATTTCCTCGTAACGATCGTATCCCTCTCGCCTTTAATTAAGATCCATTCCTTCCTGACGTTAAAAACGTCTTTAGAATCGTTTCGGAGAAGATGATCGGATATAATTATCGACTACTTTTTTCCTTAGCGGTTAGTTTTATTATTTTACCTTCCAATTGAAATTTCAACTTTCTTTCACTCTCTATACGATCAATTGTTGTTATTTCATTCTCCAATCGACGTGATTTTGATTGTTTTCGGTACGCCTTACCACACTCAACTGCTTTATTAATCATATTGGTATTTTGATTTTCAAAATTGTTGCCGATGCGTCGACTATTAAGATGAAAAATATTCGACGATTTTCTCTAAAAGTGCTCTATCTAAAAATGTTTTCCGCGTCGAAAAAACATACGATATTCTCAAAATCGAATATCGTTCTCAAAGTTCCATCGAGAGTCTATGTTTCGTGCGTCGATGGAAGTTTAGTTTTTTCGAAAATACATGTCGGTTATTTTGTCCGGTCGAATGATCGCCGAAATCAATTCCCAGGTTTTAAATAAACTCATTAAGGCAGTTCTTCAAACAAGCCGCTAGACGAGAATCGGTGGAGATCCGTGACTCGACTGGCTGGAGATTTGCGAAGGTGGCGGGAGTCGCACCGTAAACCGTACAGTGTAAACTACTCATCATGGTTACCCCGTGTAGGCTGCCGGGGCATTGTCATTATGAAAATGACGGCGTGGTCCGAGGTTAAAGAGTGGTAGTCCCGCACGAACACCTTACCAGACATACTTCAGCGTGCAGCGCAGCCGCAAAATCAATGTACCGCAATCTTATACAAATTTTCGTCCGGTTTCAGTCCTTGTAATTTCAAAGAGAACCTTGCAACATGCTTTTTCTCGAGATGGCGGATACCTTTCTATTTTCCCTTACGTTTCACGTATTTCAAGTACTAGATACCGATCGTGATAAACAGATGTAATTTTCAATGTAATCGTTTAGAGATCAGTTTGTTTTTATACGTGTACACGCTTCGGCGAATGTACCTACACGTATAAGAAAAGAATTTTTGCAAATCGGTTATTTCGACGTGTTTGCGCCACCGTGAAAGTCAATACTTGTTTGCACAACCGTACACGTTGATTCATAGATATCCATGATCACTCTGAGTGATCAGAGTTTAAGTATACTAATCTACAAGTTTAAGTATACTAATTTATTGGGGCATCCCGGAAAATATTACGCGCTGTTAGTCACGTAGCTTCCTTTTTAAACCATCCATCAAAATCGAGTATATGCGCAAACTCATTGTTGGAAAGTTTTCTCGAGGCTGATTTCGAAAATATATTTTGCATTCGTTTTAATTCATTCGACTCGTTTGTCGTTCAGAACGAGAACTTTTGCACCATTATTCGGAACAAAATTATAATTCCGCGAATATAGTAACGCTTTGTAATAATTCACTCGGTGCATAGGCCAGACTTTACTCCGTTCGATTATCACTTCTTCCGAGCAACGTCGTACTTTTTGAGCGGCAGGTGATTCAACAATAATGACGACGTCAAATGCAGACGTCTGGGGTTTCTGCTTCCAAAGAACCAGCATGTTATTGCAAAGGAATACAATTCCTTTCAGAACGATGGCAGAAGACCGTATTACGTGCGTCGAGAAACTTGTTCAATAATTTACGATATTGTGCAAAATGTTTGATCTTAAAATAGCGTTCGAACGTTTGAATAAACTCGATCGTTCTCGGTAAAGATAAAATCAATAATCCAGACAAAATACATGGCCAGAGAAAAATGGAATTACAAATTAGGGTGAAAGAATATAGTATATGTAAGTAGCATTTTGAAATGTAATCAAGGGTTATCGAAGAACATTGCGTCCAATACGGAGACACGATCGGACTTTTGAAACAATTTTCATAAAGGACTAATTTCCGAAGTGCTGTGTATAGAATCCCCCTAAAATGGAACCGTAGACAAATACACAAATAGATACCAACGAACTGAGTATAATTTACAACAAGCTCTCTTCTTTAAAACTTACTACCAGGAACTTCAATCGTATCGATACTTTCTATCAGAAAGATAATAGAATCTCCACTTTACTATATAGTTCACGATTCGTGGCTTCTCTGTCACATTTTTGGTCGTCGTCAACTTGACACCCTCGCTACAACTTTAGTCTACAATCTCCATTCTATTATGTAGCTTACGATTCGTGGCTTCCCTGTCATATTTTTGGTCATCGTCAACTTGACACCCTCGCTACAACTTTAGTCTACAATCTCCATTCTATTATATAGCTCACAATTCGTGGCTTCCCTGTCACATTTTCGATCGTCGTCAACTTCACACCCTCACTATAATTTTACTTTCACGTTTCTCGAATTTGATACTCTTAATCGCAAGAAAATTGACAGTCGATCGATAGACTACGCAAAAGAAGTTTACGCGTAATTCTTCGCGATCCTATACGTCTCTCGATGGAATCCATTTTACATTTTTCATCTCCAAGTGTACACTTGGCTCGGTGTACATCGCGGCGAGTCGCGTTCGAACGTTTCATCGACGTCGACCTCGCCGCGATTTCTTCCTTCCTGAAAATCTGACCCTCGTCCTCGAATCGTGTGCCTGAAAACTTCTGAAACGTATTCACCGGTGCGCAAATCATTTCCCAACAAAGCCGTCCCACATCGTGCGTTATCGCACGCAGCGATTTCGAGGTCGATCGGGCCTGAAAGTGGAGGAGCGTCGGTGAGAGACGGCTCGAGGCTTTCTCGATTTGCATTCTGCGTTCGAGGAGGCACGTGGGCCCGCGGTGTCGGTGAGACCTCCGTAATGAGTCGCGTTTATGCATACAACCAGTGACACCTTCTCCGGCCAGGAGTGTGAATCATCGGGCCGGTTCGGCCCGAGAGTTTCTCTATCCCGTCTTTCTCCGTCTTCGCTTACCTAGCCGCGTTGCTCGCCTCTCCGTCGCGGCGTACAATGCACGTGCATCGCGCGGCGCCCCGGTCCGACCGGCAACTAGTTATTATAACGCTAAATTACAGGTATCCACGTAGGTGACACGCAACGCCGTCGGTGCGTGAGCCTGCGATTTATTCGACGTGTTTTGTCTCGCGGCGCCGAACACAACAAGTGGGTTGGGAAGATTCACGCTCAAGGCCCCTTGCGGTAATTAATTAATGAGTGCCGCGGTCCCTCGCGCTGCCGAGGGACGAGTGGGTGGGTCCCACGATCGGAATACGTGTATCGGACGGGGTGCGCGAGAACCTTGTGCGTTTCAAGTCGGGTCAGAATCTCGAAAGTGTATCTCGCGGTGAGGAGAGTCGCCAAATTTGGACCACTTTGCGAAGTTTTGATCGTACGGCGCGGTGGTCCGAATAGATCGTGGGAATATTTCGAAACGTTGTCACGAGAAATGGAAAATATGGTTCGTCGTGCTTTCGAGCGTTAGTTCGCGAATTTTGCGCAAAATGTATCGATTTTCTCAGTAGGAAGAATACAATGCGGTTCGTCGAAACGAGGATTTCAATACCTACGATTGTTAGATCCTTTTCGAGAGACTTCGACCACGATGGTTTTTTGGTAACTTCGAAGAGAACCGAGGTAGAGTTTTCGGAGTTCAGATCCTGACACGGAAGAAATTGGAGCGTCGAGGTGACTCCGAGTAGAAGGGGAAGTTCACCGACGCCCATTTTGGGTATCGGTTGTCGATCGAACAAGTTGGTTCCTCGATCTGGAACGTATCGTAGTACTCCACTTCGGATACTTTGGTAGAAAGTCTTTCAGCGAATTCCAAGGGTAAACTGTACATAAGTGGAAAAGTTTCCCGATGTTTCACCTGCATTGCAGCTGAACAGCATCATCAGGGTTGACAATGGTCTCATTTCGCCTCCTGTGAGCAGTGTTGATTCACCGTTACTATTATGCACTTTGCGATGTTTAAGATAATTACGGCCATGTATTATTTTTCGCAAATCATAGATTTTCAGCTGGTCGATAGGAGGAGTATTTATTATCTATCTCTGTATTTTCTGGAAAGTATTTCTTCGTTCTGGGCGTGATTTCGATTCTATTGAATAGTATTTCGTATTTCGTGGGCATTCGATATTTTCCTACAATTCTATGCGTCGTTCCTCTTATTGTAATCTGCGCGACCAATTTTATACATTATCCTTAATACTTACTGTATCCTTCGGTCTGCGCCAGCGACATAATCGTGCCCTTTACAATTATTATATTATCGAGCTTCCACGTTTCGAAGCAAACGTCGACGTTCAACGTTCCCCTGTATTTATTCGAACGTTCACCCGATTTCCATTTACGCGCACTTTGATTTCCATATCGCTCGGCCTGGTTGATCCAGCAGACGTACGTACAAAACTATGTTACAATCTGTGTACCTCGTATCGAAGAGCGCGATTCTTGCTCTGTTCGCGCAATAGAGAGTAACATCCCGAACAAAGCACGATCAATTATCGGAGCACACCCATACACATCCGAGACCGAATCTCGCATCGCATAAGGATGCCAATTTGAACAAAAACTCCATTCCGCCTTCGTTAATCGGAAAAAATCTGCCCCTACGGTACGACTTCGGGACGGAGTCTAATTCGTTAAACGGACCTTAGCCGGGATTCATTGTACCAAAGGATGCTGCTATCACCGCGGTACCATCCGGCGAACAAAGCACCTGCGTTCAAATAATAAGGATCTCGAAAGGAAAGGTCGTCGATAGCCGTTAGTGTCCGGGTGCGCGAGGTTATCCGTGCCATGGATCGGGCAATGGCGTTCTGAATTCCCCCGCGAGCACTGATCCAGTAGAAAAGGAGGATAAATGGAGAGGAAAACAGGGGGGTATGTCACCGCGAGAGAAAAGGGGAAACGGAGAGAGAAACAGTGACACTCGGTTGCGTTTCATGCGACCGTGGCCCGGGTAAACGTGTAATAATGCACGCGCAACCGGATCGTCGCGTCGCGGTGCAGCGCGGTGCGACGGGACGCAAGGATGCATATAAATCGAGGTGACATAATTTGCTTAATTCGCTCGGGGAAAGGGAACAGAACGGTCAGGCATTCAGCGGCGACCATTTCAGCGCCAGGCCTCGCGATAAGGAATTAGACTGGACGTATTTGAACCGAGAAGAAATTCGAACAATTTCGGGCTACCGTTAATCTTACATCACGAATAAAACCGATTCGTTAAATAATGGTACACATGTGCTGCGATTATGTATTATTTTTATGCATATCCATGCAGATATTTCCACATGTGCGTAACGAAGACGTTTAACGAAGACAATTAAATACAGGACAATTTGAAACAAGTTGTAAATATGCGAATACCTACGATTGTAGTCTAAGAATCGACTGCTTGGTAGTAAAATCAGGATATATAGAAAGAACGATTATTGCACACATTTAAATCTAATTTGAACTCAAGTAAGATATTCGAGGCAATAAATACGAACGATGAATTCGGAAGAATGAAATACGATCAACCGAATTTCACTCGTCAAACGTTGCGTGCTTCAGCCAAATTCCAGCAGGGAGAAGAGGACTACTAGACACAGGGATATTATGCAACGAAGAACCAGAGAATCTTAGACGATTTTTCTATAATAAAACTACACCGAGTACACAAAGTGTTCTTAGCCTTTGAGATTTGAAAATATTCGTCGATAATTTGAATCGAGGATGGTTTTTATTCCTCGAACACGAATATCAGCCGACGAAAGCAAATGTGTCCAATATTTTTCAATGCTCCATCTGTGTGTCACGTTTCCCGAGCGGGACATGTAGCGATTTTTATCTCTCTTCTTTTCTCAGGAAAACTGAGAGGTCGATGGAACTTTTACTTTATCCGTCTCGTTTGTCTTCTCCGTTTGGAATTTTGGGAGTATCGTTTGCTCGCAGTAGAATACGATCTAAGACTTTTGTACAACTCTTTTACAAGAATTCGTAAAACCTCGTTACACGATACAATTTGAGTAAATTTCTCGCATTGAAGTACAGTTTTCGATAAAAATCGAACCTTCGAACGTATAAACGCGACGTCGTAGAATCGCATAGATGTCCAATCGAATACGCAATGGCGGCCAACGCGTCAAGTCGTAAGGGTAGATCGAGCTGGTATTGTTATCGATCGTAAAATTGTTTCTTAGATCGCCAACAGAGATGGACAGAATTTTTTCATCGCTCGTGGCTTCGGAGAAGTCGTGATTCATTATCGTAAGACGTATTAAATCTATGCGACGCATTTGCCAGGCGGTGAACCGTGTTAACTACCATGGTCGCGTGATTCAGTATCAAAGACAAGAATAAACCTGGCGATTCCGGTAGCGATCGGGTCTGGACGATGTCGACGATCATTACGTCGACGACGGTGTCGCGGCCAGTTCGTCGAACGCTACCAGCGGTTGCACACTTCGCTCTAGCCATGAATGAATGTGGCGCCAAGTGAATGGAGTGCGTCTGTTCGAGCGTGCCTACGCACTTGCAACGAGGTCCCTGTGTCCTGGCCGGTCGCGTGCACGCGTACAGTATCTACGTGTAGCCGGCGTTCTCTTGCGGGGATCGCTGACTAATTTGCACGCACTTTACCTCCACACCTTCGTTGTTGGCCATTTGTCCGACTCGATGGACCTCCGTCGTAGCGTGCAGATAATTCCCGCCCGATATATTTCGTCGCCCCGAATGATTTGTCCGACCGGTCGCTTCTTTTGCTCGCGGCTTCATTCCATGTTATTCTTTTCCTTCATCCTTTTTTTCCCTTCCATTTTTCCTTCTTCTTTTTTTTTCTTTTCTTTCTCGTTCACCGTCGGCCTGGGAATATTTCGGAGTGGCTCGCCGGATCGTGTGACGACTTATCGACTCGATTATCGGTTATTAGATCCGTTCGATTCTACGGTGAGCGCGTTCAGTGACTCCTTAATCATGGCGATAGTCGATCGCTCTAAGCGACAGCCACGAACAGCGGTATCGTGCCGGCGAAATGCCAACCGGTCGATATCTAAAACCCAAGCGGTCGAGCAACTTTGATGTGACGTGACCAAATTGATTCATGGTTCATTGTCACGCACGGCTTAGAACGATTGCGAGCTAATTATCTGCGACGCTGCTCGGGACGGGTGTTGCTTGTTGTTTTTGGGGATGTATCTTTTACTCGTGATTCCTTGTTCGTCTTCTTCTTTTACGACGGGTTCTCCGATAGGTGGTAATTTGTTGCGAGTCGCCACGAGTGGAGTGCCGTCGACAGTCTGTATGTTATCCTCGTTAATGCCGATAGTAGCAACGATAGTTCTGGTATTACTAATAATATTGTAGCAATAATATTACGGACACTGTTACGGAGAATACCGGATCTATTCGCAATATAGAGGTGCGACTATTTTCCGAATTTTTCTCCATTCGAATATACGAATACTTTAAAATAGTTACCTAAATCTTCAAAGATATTTCGACAGTAACTACTATGCTTATTTTCTTATACAAAAATTTAGAAATCTCTTTCCTAGAAAATAGTTCCTTATTCCAATAAGTCCAGAGTAACGTCAATAATTTCGCCAATAGAATTAGTAGCAATGTTGATAATGTACCATTATGAAATTAATATCGTACTATGATATAACTTCTGTAGGGAACTCGATACCTATCGTTAGAGCTAAATATACCTTAGTTCAGCTGCAGCTCGATGTTTGCGCACTTACCGGTAATTTTCATTTTATTTTGGTATTTACATTCGTGTATTTATATTTTTACATCGGCGTAATAAAGTCGTTAAACGGAAAAAGAAAGGAATCTCTTTGGTAGCCGAGAATACGAAATAGGAAGAATACAATAATACAGGCTTGGCTCATTTTCTAGGCTTCGATTTCTTATTCTAATAAATTCCCTTCCACGTTTCTCCTTGATGATGTTATACGGGCAGTTTATCTGCTGCGACATTCATTAGCTGACGAGACTAATTCCTAACATTAAGGAAGATTCGTGCAGCTATGCGGTTGTTCCGCACGGTACAGCATCCTCCGTTGCATGATGACCCAAGCCGGTTATTCAGCGTGGACGAATCCCATGGAAGCCACCGATCGCAGGAACTTGTGCACTGCAAAATGCAATATGGAATGCATCGACCTCGTGTCCGAGGTGTGCAGCCTGCGGATAGATCTCGCGTCGATCCTGTAGGTAAATATCGATCGGATATATTTCGTCGATACATTGAAGAAACGATGAAAGGAAATTCGCTGCAACGTTCGATTTTAATCCACGAGTTTTATTTTTCTCAACGGAAACGATTTATCCCTATCTCACGCAAGAGGTTTCTCGAATAACATTTTGAATTTTCACCATCTTACATTGGTAATTATAATCATCGCTCTGTTTTATACGGTACGTTAATCAATAAGCGCGATGTACGATAAAACTTCGCGGTTACTAGTCGCATTTTTTTACAGCTTTCGTGTTTCTCGTCCAGATTGCCCGATAGTATTGCGTACACGTATTCTCGGTAGAGGAAACAATCTGCGAACATGGTCTCGCGCGGTAAAGATCCCGATGACGTATGATCGAACGCCACGGGAACGGTTCCTATTCGTAAAATTAACACACTCATCCTCGTCGGTGGAACTTGAAAAAAACAAGGGCTCCCTGCTACCTGCTGAACAGATAAGGCCCACGAAGGAGGGCCCACGGAGAAATCAACCGGTCAGATATACATATACACATTTAACGATTACTCGGAGGTTGGCCGGCGATCTTATCGAACGACGGGCCGCGGTCGGATGACGGGCAGGAATTAGGCAATTACGCGCCGCTTAATTGCTAATTACTCAGGGGCGCAACGGTCCGACACTAATTACTCCCGCTGACAATTTATATCGTGCGTCCGACGCGCGATAATTGTCACTGTTACCGCGACCCGAGAACGGAGTTTTCAAAATGGAAGGGCGAGAGCCGTTCGTACGATCCTCTCGAGCGACTCTCTCGTCTCGGACGTACAAAATACCGAAAGGGTGATGCGCGGCGCGGATTACCGGGAATCATCGAAAATCGTAATTCATCGATCACGATCGGGGGAAACGAGAGCCCCTATAATCTACGTGATTGCCGGTTTTTTGGAAGGTAAGAACGGGTCAATGAACTCGGAGGAGACGGGCCTGCGTGGCAACCAGGATGGAATCCGGGCAACGAGACTTCCTACTTTGAAAACGCCAATTGGTCCCTCCAAGACCGTTTGCTCGGGAATTGTAACCGAGACGCGTGCCGAAAGAAACGTTCGGGGAATTCACTCGCGAATGAGGAGAATAGATGATCGATTATACTTGGAAATTATGTGCTACGAACTGGTACGAGAATCTTGAATAAGGGGGAAAAATTTGTCACTGAAAAGCAGAAATTTCTGCTTGGGTGATCCTAGCAACTCAGCCAGAATTAAGCTCTGTTATAAATGAAATTACACGAAACTTTTAAAGGAATATGTTGATTTTTTGGTTTGGACTAACGAGTTCAAATATAATAATATTAACGCAAGACCAATATCACTTTCCTATCGATATTCGATACGAGTTCTAACGAACTTGCACATATACTCTGTTTCAAGGGGTAATCTCACCCCCGTGATAAACTCTCCTTTTCGTTTTTCGTCTCGTTCTTCGTCTCTTTGTCGTTCTCTTACGCTAACATCGCGAAAGGTAATCAACGAAACAGAAGTCAAGGCCAATTACGACAGGTTTAAGTCGTCGGGTGCAATTGAAAACAGTTGGGTGGTAGGAAATGAAAACGCCCACGCGATATTAGCACGATCGTCCACCGAAGTTTAGCCCTGTGACGTTCGCGCGTGCGCATCGCAAATTCGCACATATGTACATCCATACATGCATACATACATACCAGTATGTACGGTGGAGCGTAGCCGCGTATTCCATTAACGTGATCCATTGCGTCAAGGGGAAGGATACTCGCTGGTGCTGCGTTATTTATGTGACGTTCCATTACAAACTCTTAATTGTTTGACTAATGTGCGGCTAAGTGTGCCACACCGTTCGAGAATACCTGCTCGAGCTACCGGTGACTTTCTTTTCTTCTTCTTTTATTAATTCTCGCGAAGACGATTTCTGGTTACGAGCGGCTCCCTTTTGTTGCCCAATTAAAGGGAACACCCTTTGGGGACGTAATATCGCGCCGGACGAAATTGCGTTTCGGTGACTGAATTCATAAACTTTATTTAATAAACGATTAACATATTTATGAAGAACGCGCGCGTTACGTGCGTTTGTGTTTACTAGAGGCCACGGATTCGAACGTACACTAAGGAGACACGTGTACACGGGACGTGAAACGCGTATCGGGGAATTAAAAAACCGTCTTCTTAATTCACCAGTAAATATGCATTTCAGTATTCGTATATAGTATGTAGACGTACAACGAGTCGCAAAAGTATTTGTACAGTTATGATTACGGTCAACCCTTGAATAACTATTTCATTATGTACACATAATTTGAAGATTCTTCTAACTCGGTTGTTTCGAACCAATGTCATTTTGGTAGTGTGTTTTTGGATTGTTAATCTACTACAAGTAATAAGTCTTGTTCGTATCTAATGTAACTAATAAACAATCTAATGTAAATATTTCGCAGCACCTTGATATACCATTCAATATCTATGTTTAGTATTATTGACAAAAACCAGTGTGTACCTTTGCACTTTGTACATCTGTACCTTACACACGTTTACACTACGATCTCGGAATAAAAATACTTTGCCATCTCAGAGTTTCCATCTGGTCTCCGCCATATTTTCCTTCGCGCGTACAGAGTTTCGGTCCGTCGTGGTTCTTGAAATTTTAATGGACCGAGAATCTTCGCTGCGCTAAATCTTGAAGAAGCCCATTAGTCTTTCAATTATTTTCGCTGCCCACTTCCACCGGAGCAGGGTTTTGCAATTTAATTCGATGCTCTCCCCGGGTACGATCTATCGACGAGCACACGTTCCATCAACATATTCAATGGTCTATTAGCCGCGAACGAAAGACTGACGAAGCGAGGTCACGGAGAGGGGTATAGAGGCCAAGAAGACGGAGCACCCACACTCCATTATTGATGTATCGATAAGCGTATAACCTGCAGAGACCACGGGGCGCCGGAGCCGGAGCCGGAGCTGGAGCCGAAGTCGGAGTCGGTGAGGTCGCAAAAACAATAGCCCTGGAAAACCGGTCGCAAAGTCATCTTCCGAAATTGGCAGGTGCCTCCAGCGTCTTCTTTCCTCTGGGCGTCCGTGTTTCTTGTTACTTAGCCCCGCTGCTTTCTCCGCCATCCTGCCCGGTGAATTCCTAGCTAAAATCAATATTTAATCGGACTTCCAGCTTGCGCGCAACCGTCAGCCAGGTGCGAGAACCACCGAACGCATTGTTTTATCCAACTGGATATAATGATTCGCCGCTACGGGGAATCTCGACCGTTTTCCTGGTTGCCCCTTCGTTTTGGTTAACCTCGATAACGATCGCCACGGAATAACGAGGAAAAGGATAATTGACGGTGTATCTTTTGGGGATCTTCGCGGCGTTCACTTTGAAACCGTGACGCCTCCCCTTTTTCGCACCTTGGAGAACCCTCCATTGGGCCTCTACCGGGAGAATAACTGGATGTCGAAGTCACGAACCGATACCAAATACTAGGTTGTTCGATAAGTTTTGTCGTTTGATAAAACGTAGTAGTACTAGGTTGCTCGGACGACAAAACTTATCGAACAACCTATTACTAGCGATTGAAACGATACGATTAGCTACCTAGATAGTACTCGAGCAATTCCATATCATTGTATTATAATTACAATGATATAATATAATTATCGGTGATTGAAAAATTCAGTAAATTTACAATCCCTATTTTCAGGTATTTGGTAATAAATATTTGGATAAACATTTACTAGGACAAAGTGGATGTTTTTCATACACAACGAACAACGTTTCGAACAGTATTTCGTTTGTATGAATTTTTATTCAAAGTTATTACCTAAAATAAATCAATTCTCCATCGAGAATGGGAACATTACTCGTTAACGAAATCACTTATCTTTCAAATCTTACCACAAATAGATCCTAATACTAGTAAGTTTCTGGATGACATTTATTTCATTAGGAATAGTGTACAAAATAATATGTACACCACCGAAATATCGAATGTTTCTATTTTCCATATAATCATATTCCAATTCGCGGCAACGTCGAGGAAAACCTTACACTCAGCGCGAATAGAATGACACGAGTAACTCACTTGGCACTCGACGTGATAAGCAATACGCGATACACGATACAGGTTGAAAATAGCTGAAGAATTTACGATGAAAAACTTCCCGTAAGATTTCACAAAACCGGTAATAATAATTCGGAGCAGACTTTCTTATAATTTTCATTCGATGCAGAAAAATGAACCCAACAAATTCAAGCGTGACGAAGAAATCGTACATTGCAGCGGCGTTCGTAGAAGAAAGCCTTGCTTGCCTTTCGTTTTCAATTTTTGTCGGGCTTCAGGGTCGGGTTCTTTTGCAACTGATCTTCGATCGCCTTCGGCACTGGGTCTCCCCGACAGGTGGGGACGTGTAGGACGATCATGGTTTATGGCAATAGCGCGCGAGCCTCGCCCATTACGTGCCATGATACATTCATTCGTTTAATACAACACCGATTTTACATACAAGGAGGCCAGCAGCCGTCTATCTGCTCTTTGGCTACCGGAAGGGGCCGTGCTCGATGATGATGTCACTGGGACTTTGATTTTAATTCTTATCGCGCTAATAAGTCTGTCAGTCAAGTATGACAATTTTTCTTTAACAGTAATCTTCTCTATAGGAGTACTTAAGAATCTTTTTATACATACATTATCCTTTTCATTTATAAGTGAAAGTTACTATTGTACGCACAATGGAGTTTCTACTGCCGACTGTGTTTTGTCAAAGAAATTGTGAAACATAGTTCGAATTCCAGTCTGGTAATCCTTGACTAAATATTGTAACAGGGTTTCTTTAATGGGGGTTTGTCTGACATCAAAAATAATTTTTAGACACTTATCGATCGTTTCGATCGGACTGGTTACATCTAAAATTTATCAAATTTAATTAAACACATAACTATTTTAAATTTTGTTTAATTTATCGGGGGAATATACTTTGCGTTGGAACAAACGAGATAATCGCGACATCTTTGCTTTACCGAATATAGTATTTACGCATGTAACGTAAATAGGTGTGTGTGTGTGTGTGTGTGTATGTATGTAAATCACAAGTGATTTGAATGAAGTGTACAATACACTTCTGTATTGTAAATCAAGCGAACATTTGCCTAAGATTCCAAAAGTGAAATATAAGTGACTAATGAAAAGTCATTGGTACATTATTTAAAACCCAACACTTTGTCCAGTACAAACTTTGCCAAGTATCAACCAAGAATTATAATTTCTTAAAAAGAAATTCGTAAGAATCTCCGCAGAGATACAATAATTTACCTCGGTTCTTGCACGTTGGTGTCAAATCGTTTTCATTCTGGAAGCAAGGAAATTAATAATTTTGACGAGTCACGTGTGAGCTGCCGATTCACTTCCTTCTTGTTCCTTCCTGTTGCGTGTAACGATCTCAAAGATCCCCCAACAGGGTTTACACGGCACCCGTGAAATCCTTGTGTCAAGGATCGGTCTCAGCATCCTGCGCGAAAGGATAACTGATTTCAAGGTTCGTTGTTATGTGAAATTCAAGTTCCTGTTCGAGACGATAGTGTAACATTTCGATCTTCGGTTGAAAATTGGTTCCACGATTACTCTTCAGCTTTTGTACGAATCTAACAATCATACAATCGTTCGATAACGTAACATAATTTTCTGTTATCCCGGAATGGAATATTTCTGATCTATAATTTAGTTTTTAGTTACACGGAAAATTACAAGTATTGTTAAGTACGATTCTTGAAGCTCTTAAGGTTCATTTTATTCGTGTAAAATAAAGGCTACGGAACTGTGTACGTGCGTTTGAAATTACAGAACAAGAAAAAGGTTCGATTGTACGTATATTTTGTCTCTGTTGTATGATTGTTGTACGATTATTCAGAATCCTGTGTAAGACGTTTGCAAGAAATTTAGCGAATTTCGTACACGCTTCTCTGATTTCGTTTCTTTTACGTACAATGAGAAGAAAGTCATTTTGCGCGACATTTTGGAGCAACCACAAAAGAGGGCCGCTATTTTTGGAGCACGTGCTGAAACTTGTCGTGCAGTCGATGGCCGTCGCGCCGAATAATACGACGACTGCGATATCTTGTCGATCGTATACGGTTCGAGTTCGGGTTCGGGTTCGGGTTCGGGTTTCCGGGTAGCGTGTCAGCCTTGACTCGGGCCGATAAGGCACGAAAACAGGAAGAGATCGAAGTACATACTGTTGACCCAGACCTGATTCTACGACAGCCAGCGGTGAATACCTTTTGTACACCAGGATATTCCACGAGTAACGCAGATTTCGCATTATTTTTCATTTCTAATACAGAAAACACTTATTTACAATTTCACGATAGAATTTACTATCCTCGTTAACGTTTATTTTGTCGATACCGATCATTTTAGATTTGAGACAATAAACATAGTAACAAACAAATTCGTATGAACGAATAAGAAAAAGGAACGATTTTCTTAGAAATTTACAAACATCGTTTTGCATTTTCGCAAATATTTTTTAACACAAGCAAGTACTTTAAATTTTGCATTACACCTCGAAACATTTAAGTCCTACTTTTGATAATAAGGAATATTCCAATGACCTAATCGAGATTTGAAAAATCGATGTACTCTTCATTTCCTATACTCGAATCACGAGTATCTAAGAACTTTTCCAAAACAAACGATACAATGACTTTCTAATATCTTTCTCGAACAAGTGTATCTATGTTCGAGTAAACCTTACAAAAACGAGTAAGTTGCTACGAACTTTACGATTTGAAAATCGATTTTCCAAACTCTCTGGACCGGTATATATACACACCAGAGTCCCAAATAATTCATAAAATTCCCAAACGGTCAATTCCAAGTAACAGTCGACAAAAGGTGACAAAAGTTGGTCTTTGATGCGACAACGAATCACGAGATCGCTCGTAATTCCCCGCGTGCCACGCGGTTACGCGCGCGCGCGCGCCGCAGCGAAAAGAATGCGAAGGATACGGTTGAACGGTTCCGACAATATGGCCGTTATTACATCGTTTTGTTATCTACCGATCGTTGCATGGAAACGGGCGTGTGTGGTTCCAGAAGCTATAACGCGTTTCACTCGAGCGACCGATTCAGGCCCGATGGAGTTGAATTCCTAATAAACGTGCAATGAAGACCGCGATTTATGCTTCTCGCCTCTATTGGAAGTTTTTACTCCCGATTTAAATGCACCGTCGACATCCGGTCAACCGGCGACACTTTCGAGATTGAATTTCCCCCGAGGTCGTAAATTCGTTCCACAAAAAAACGCAGGTAATAATGATCGGACCGATTTCAAGCCTCGAATCATTTTCATTTTATTAACGCGTTCGTTCGAAATTATCACGGATTCTGTGCGAATCGTCGTTTCGCAAGGCAATTTTCCCTCGCGAGTGATTTGGAATCTCGGTTCAGTGACTGTGCGTATAAATGGCAAAGCGTACAGTGCAGACACGCGTGCATGTCTCCAAACGAGACATTTAAATTTAGACCTGGAACGTATCATGAAAACCACTTTTCGCTAAAAGCTTACGGTTACTGTATTTTCCTTCGACTCTCGCGCAGTAATGTACACGTTCGAATCGTTTTAAATTATTAATAGTTTCGAAACAGAATCTTCGTGATTTTAACGACGCGCAGAGATTTGTAGTATCTTCTGTTAAAAGATTTCGGGTAGTTAGATTTTCAGAACGCTTCGGTCATCTCCAAGAGTATTGTTTCCGTTGTTTCGAAAAGAGAACGTGAAATTATTTCGAGAATTATTTCACGAAACAACGCGATTGCAATTCGAATAATGAAATACCCGCGAAAAACGAGACAACGTTACATTCGAAGCAATATTACAAAATTGTTCGAGTCCGCTGTAGGTCGTTGTGCTTACACGCTGCAGTCCGATGTCGTAGTTTTTCGTTTCGCAATGTACCGTGTACGGGGAACTTTCGGTTGTATTTATTTTCGAGACCCCGTTCACGTAGCAGCACGGTATCGCGTTATTCGATTGCTCGTAGGCTACGTCCCGCTCGCGGCCGAACAACGAATTTACATACACACGGTGATCCTCGTCATTGTTCGTGGAATTATATCCGCGTGGTTCGAGCGGTGTTCAACGTACCGATCGGTCGATCACCGCTTCTTCCCGCGAGTTGGAAAATCCACGAGCGAAACGAGCCTGCATCCGAATTTTAGCCACCGCGTTGCGTCAGCGAGTGCCGGTAAACGAATAAACAAGAGAGGGCCGATCAACGCATAGATCAGCATAAATTCGAATGATAATGCGCGCTTCCACCGATACACGGCGCAGATAAGCGACGCGCATACGTGTTAAACGTGCGACGACCACGGGTCCAGGTGTCATTCGAGCTGGTATTCGTCGAGGTCCCCGACGGTTCTCTCTCTCTGTTTCTCTCTTCGGTGCTCGGTTGCTCTCGCTCTCTCACTTTCTGGAGTCTCCGTGTGTTTACAACGGCGACGACACCTCTGTTCGCGCCTTGGTGCATCGTCTCGAGTTTCGTCCGCGCGTGCTCCGGCCGGCGAAATATTCACGACACGTGCAGATTATCGCCACCTTCTGGCACCGTTTTCCCCGCGGGAACGTATCCCGCCGAGGCATTGAAGATTGGATCGAATGTCCTCGACGAAGCGTTCTCGGTACGGCCGCGAGCGATTCCCGTTGCTTTTATCTGGAGCTTTACCTGCAGTCAGGGCTGTACTGGCGCATTTCAGATGCATTTATGCGTACGCAGACTGCGTCGTTCCATCTGCTCTCCTCGGGTCGGTCGGTCGGTCGCTCGCTCGCTCGCTCGCTTTCTCGCTCGCGCGTTCGTTGGCGCGCGCGTGCACCGCCTCTCTGACAGGTTAGATCGTTATATCGGATCAATTACAATGTACACCGTTCGAGAACACGCATCGCGATCGGTTTGGTGCGTGTTTCTACCGGGGCGGGTTTGTTCAATTATCTTTGGACGGAACGATAATGGACGCGGGACATTTCGCGTTCTGGTCGCGCGACTGGTTTTGCATAAAATGGCGACTACGTCGCGGTAGAGGCGGTCGTCGATAAAATTGCGTTTAATGCTACACACGGGGATGGTTCGATTACAAACGAGATTTCTTTTTCACGAAATTATCTCTTGTAAGAGATAGATTGTAAAATCTTGGTTGTTACAATACACAGAGGTCTCGCGTGTTCGGTAATGTAACGATTTAACGCGATGAGAATGACGAACAGAGTTGTGTGCTTTTCGAGATTTTCTGTTTGCGACTGAATCGAAGGAAATTGAAGGAGAGTGACGGCTAAACTGTTGTACGACCAATACGAATACAGTAAAACCCAGTAAGATCAATAGCATAAACTGTTCTTCATCAACGTGTAATCAATAACGATAGTTCGTCATCACTAGTCATTGATTTGACGAGGAGCGATTATTCTTTATCCAAACCACTCGTAAAACCATTGAGAGGGAAACAATTTTAAACGATACTAGATCCACTCAATACTCGCTCTACGATTTCTTACGCCGTATGTAAAAGTTAATGGACAGTACGTAGAATATCGCATAGTTTAAAAATAGTTCTGACTTACGTTCGAACTATCTCGTAATAACCCTACTCGATAAATAGTGGATCGTTTCGTAGGTAAAGCGAGTAAGGTAAAATCTTTAGAATCCGTGCCATTTAACAAGAAGAGTTCGATTGTAGGAATTTTCGAATAATAGTAGCGTAATGAAAAATAAGTAAATTCTCACAGATCTACGTTACTATTGCCTTCTTCTCTTCTCATCGAGTTTCATGTTCCAAAAAATTTCACCGAACACTTTGCGACAAATTAAATTCCATCGATCTTCGGTATCTCCGTACGAAGTATCGATATTGTATCATTATTATTGTTATCCTCTGCTACTTTAAACGGGCTTCGTAATTTTAGGCGTGGCGTTGTGCAACAACGTTGAAGATGCGCAACAAGCCCCGTGTGCACTTTTTAAACCGTCGAGTCGGCGACGATGACGTCGAGGACACCATGAAATCGAGAAGGGATCGCTCGAGCACGTACGCATATCAGCAGATTAAATTCCTCGCGAATCTTCAGCGTTGCTAGACGTCGCTGTTGGAGAATCGTACGACTGGCGTTCCTCGACTCTGACTAACAGTAGCTTGGATAAACAGTCGATTATGTGCAATATTATCGTTCGACGTTCACCTGTGTTGTTTAATCGACCCTGATGCATCCTCGATAAGACGCAATAAGCAAACAGAAAACTTTTGGTTCGTTTCGAACCGTCGTTCTGTGCAAATAACGTAACAATTAATTCGTATATTGATCAAATTGATTTACAAGTTACTACATGTAACTTCTTTGAGTTAAACAGAATTACGAGATCAATTTTATTTCGATGCCTCTCACGGTTAAGAATTTTAACATTTCTAAAGAGAAAGACTACTCAAACGTTCAAAATTTTGAAGATTTTCCAAGATAAGAGTTTCACGGTTAGTCGGATCTTTCGAGAATTACTGATTTTGAATAATATTCGAGAAGATTCGAATCTTCGTTGGTTTCTACCGTTTGGAAAATGTCCGAGTCGGAGATTCAAACGCTAGCAATCAT
This sequence comes from Ptiloglossa arizonensis, assembly GCF_051014685.1. NCBI lineage: Eukaryota > Metazoa > Arthropoda > Insecta > Hymenoptera > Colletidae > Ptiloglossa > Ptiloglossa arizonensis. Next base: position 2,457,087 of record NC_135059.1, on the reverse strand, counting down.
TCGTAGCAACGGGCGATACTTATTCGATATCGTGTATCGCGGAACGCGTCACGCGTCGCAGTAAATTCGATCGCCGGCTCATTGTCGGTCGGTCAGGTGTTAACAGGGCTTACTTATGAGTATGGAATCCACGATATCCAGCGTTTACATATAGAAGTGTAGGATTCGCGGGGACGAAACCAGCCACGCGAGATATTCCGCACGCAGCGGTGTATGCTCGCATCTGAATGCAGGTAAGCGGTAAGCGCGCATACATTAGGAGGCGCGTTGGTAGGCAGAGATACGTAAAGAGTGACTAACAACGTCGAAGTCTCGGCGACGGTAATCTAATCTGATCGAGAAAGCGCCGAGGATCGGCCACGATGCTCTCGAACATCGAGCGAATTGGTAAATTAATCGTTTCCGGACGTAAATACAGAAACGATCTGTGCTCGAAGCGATTTTTCCAAATAAAATTTTCTTAGAACTTAAAAAAAGCTTTCCCACGAATTTCGAACCGAACGTTGATTTCATTATTCCCTCTGTCGTCGATATTTGTACCTTCGAAAACGTACAAAAATTACCGAAGGAAAATTCGATCGTTCGAAGATCTGTTGTTCGAGAAATCGTTTGTTCGTGCAGTCGCGTTGACCGATTAGTTTGTGTTGGAATTAATGCAACAATGATCCTAAGAGTGCTGGATGTCGATAGCGAATGGTCGATGTCAGTTTTAAGGAGTGTCTCCATATTGGCGCGGAAGGGTCGTCAACGTTTTGGCTATTTTTCTTTTGGCTTTTTTCTGTTCAGTTCCAAGTCGAGAGTCACGAAGACCACGTGACACTCGTCGTTCACATCAAGACATATCACTGTACACTTGTTTCTTCCGACTTTGTATTCTCATATCTACAAAAACTATACTACCGGATACGCGAAGTCCCTGCATATTACTATATATGTATATGTATGTATAACAAACTACATATTACAATCTGAACTTTACAACAGAGACATATCGAAAAAGTTTAAAAAAAAGTTGTAAATTTATTTCACCAATTTATATCACACAGACGTGTAATCGACTTGTGTGCTCTATTTCGCGGTAAAATGGTTGTATTTTAAACATTCTCTTCGAACGTAGCGATTTCAATTAATTTTACAACAGTCAGGACAATCGAGATTCGGTTACCGCGTATCGATGGTATTCGTCGACTAGATTCGACGAGTGGTCGCTATCCTAGTCGTTCCGTATCTGGTCCCCGTCGTGGCCCCGAACCCATGGCGGATTAATCCGACGCTAAGGAGACGAGCCCGAGTCAAAATATCCCCGGTGAAACAGGTAGCCTCTTAAGCCCTTTCACGCGTCGCGGGCTCATTCTTCGCGCGAGACCGTGCGGCGATATTAAAAGTCAGCCGGCCAATCGTTCGGACAGCGGGCGCGAAGCGGCGCTAATCAGTGTCCCTTCACCGGGCAAAGGGTTACATACCTGCTGCCGTTGTGCTCGCCGGATCGTGACGAGAGACATTTTTCACGCGGCGTTCTGGTCACTGGCACCTGCCACGTCGCATCGACGGGGATCATCGGGCGGTGCGCGATCGGTACCGGAGGAGAATCGAGCCGAGCACAATGGCACCGTGAATCGACGGATCGATCCGTCGATTGCGGCTGAAAAGCGCGGAGGAGAACCGAGAGAGAGACAGAAGTAGGGAGGGAACGAACGGTGGTGTCGGAGGGAGAAGAGACGCGTGGGCGAGGGCCTTTGTAACGGTAAATTACGGCACGAAAAGGTGGTAAAAAGAGGACGTATAGCGAAAGAAAGGACAGGGTGGAGGAGGCGCTGATTTGAATATCGACGTTGAAGAACAGTGAAGGATCACGAGGCGTGGGCAACCCGTTGCCGCGCTATATGGCTGCACCTTACGATCCGTCTTCCTTCTCCTACTCCCCCGTTCGCAGCGGGCGCGCGAGATTTAATGCAGTCGCACGTGCTTTCGTAACGGTAAAAGCCAGCGCCGCTTGGAAAACGATACACGAGCACGGAGAATGTCCACGGGGACGTTCTACACGAGAAAAAGGCCCCCGGAGTCTACGGACGGTAATTTGCGAGGAAATTCGCGGACGATATTAAATCTGGCCGCGAAACGACTTTCTACGGGGACCGTAAACCTGTACTCGACCCTGCCCCCACCTCCGTCTCGTTCCCCGGTACGTGAAAGCCGTCGTGGTTAATTAATCGATCAATAATTTTGTTATTTATCGGCGGCTTTGAGCTTCCGCCGTTGAAGGAAATTGCTTCATCGCGACGATGCTGGTGCAACGGTTGTAAAACCGAGTTTTCGATGGCTACTCGGTTCGGAGTTATTTCAAACCGTTACGATACAAGGCTTCGGTAATGTTTCATCGAACGACGCAAATTCAACGCAGAGGTGTAATCGAAACGATAGTGTTGTTCCGAGTTGCGCGTAGATGTATACCCAAATGGCTCGTTTTTTCTTCCGAGCTGGTTTCAGAGTTTTCCAACGTAGCAAATGTGTCGGTTGTAAGTTCTCCCTTTGTTACATTCTTGAATCGTGCTTCTCGAAATTCATAGTCTTCGAACTCGATAGCGATAGGATTTACAAAGTTGCACGGTCGTGTTCTAGCTTCTGTTCCGATCAAAACTTTCCCACATAATTACTCGAATCTTCACAACCAACCGTATCCAACTACCCGAGCATTCGAAACTCGTTCAAAGTTTCCAAATTCGAGATCTACACGATAAAACCAGCACATTCGCGCGGATTCGAGTTCCTACTTTTGCCCGATAACAATTTTTCGCTCGATCGTTAAAGTAACGTCGAATCATCCGATGCTCGACCCCGCGACAGCGACGTGACTCTCTCAGTTTCTCGAAACCTCTCTTCCTATTATCTCTCGGTGTGTTTCCAGCCGAGTTGGTCTTCGATTCTCCCTTCCGGAGTGAGAAACATCGCGCGTACGGCTGGAAATTGGCCCGGTCGATTCAATTTCACGGAACCAGTCGTAAAGTCCTGGTAACAAGAAACGCGAACCGACGTCCTACCAGGTTCAGCGTGCGTTTTCTCCGCCGCTCCACCGCCCTCGTCCGTCACTTAACGACCGACTGCCACACCTGTACGTGGACCAGGGAGACGGAAGACTTCCGTTAGCGGCGGCAAACGATACAAGCGAAACTCGTCGCGGTCGTTAAACGCCACGCAAATCCATTCACTCCGCGTGGCGCAAGGATTCATTCAAGCTCGTACGAGCCGCGGCCGCCCACGTGTCGTTATTTGCATAGATCCGCACCATATGAACGCTCTCATACGTACACAGAGCCGTGAGGTGAGTTTACATGCGGTCTAACATTTACCATTGGCCGCTCGATCGGACGACACGAGCGGGCGAAAAGCCGAGCCTCGCGGATATTTACATACTAGATTTGCTATCGGCAACGCGCCATACGACCACGGATAGGGAACAGGGCCGGCCCTGCGGGCTCCCTCGGGCCACCGGCACGGTTCTCGATTATTCGGATCGTTTCGGATCAATCTTTATCCGGACAATTACTCGAATCGTTTACTCCGGTAATCGTTATTCGTTATTCGGTCAATAAAACGTGTCATTTCTTAGTGGCAAAAGCGTGACGTAGAGCTCGATAATAATGATCCGTACATTTTTCATACGTCAGAGTATTTTCGAAAAGTAAATGGTTCCTAGGGAGGTGATTTAAAAGAGGATTGGAAGAATATTTTTAACGTGGACAAATACGGATCGTTTAAATGTTTTTCATACGCCACAGTATTTTCGAAAAGTAAACGGTTCTTAGGTGATTCAAGAGAGGACTGGAAGAACATTTTTAACGTGGACAAATACGGATCGCTTAAATGTTTTTCATACGCCACAGTATTTTCGAAAAGTAAACTGTTCTTAGGGAGGTGATTCAAGGGAGGATTGGAAGAACATTTTTAATGTGGACAAATACGAATCGCTTAAATGTTTTTCATACGCTACATATCTTCGAAAAGTAAACTGTTCTTAGGGAGGTGATTCAAGAGAGGATTGGAAGAACATTTTTAACGTGGACAAATACGGATCGTTTAAATGTTTTTCATACGCCACAGTATCTTCGAAAAGTAAACGGTTCTTAGGGAGGTGATTCAAGAGAGTCTTGGAAGAACATTTTTAACGTCATTCCTTATTAATACTCTTGCGGTGGGGGTACACGTTTCTTGCATTATTTTTAATATATTGCTCATCTTACGTAGTTGAACGACTTTGTTTTTAAATTTCGGTTTGAGGAAATTACATACAAATGATTTACTTCTGCGATTTCTGGTTTCGTAACGCATTCTTCCCAATTTGCGTCTGTGGATATAATCTAGAAAGTACCATTTATTCAACGTTTCTTCTGGATGAGAAAGTAAATTACTGTAAAATATTGGAAATATTGTAACAAATTGGATGCGCGAGTGCATAGAAGAAATAACCCTTTGCAAACGGAGCGGTGTGGAGCAATTTCTCGTCTACTGCGAAAAAGAAAATAAATAGAAATAAAATTGGGTTTTTACGGTTACTGCGTTAAATCTCGAAACGTATGTACGGATATATATTCGTTGCAAATCGTTAGTAATTTTTTGCATCGAGAGCATATAGTAAGTTAATGGTATTTGTCATGCGCATATCAAGATTGTTACAATGGACTTCCTCGAACGCATGCGTAGATGGGTTCGTCGTCTTCAAATTTAACAATGATCAAATTGTAATATCACATGTGACTTATAATCATTGTTGTTCGATAATAGTAATGCATTTCTTGATTATAGTTAGATATTTTATTTTCTATTTTGGAAAGTACTATTCGTTTCTTAAAGTGAAAATTCAAACAAGAATTACGCGTGTCGTGTATATTTCATAAATATCATACTTGGTAAATAAATATCGTGTACACCACATACCCGCGCTCGCGTGCGTAACAAATAATTTATCGTTTATGTAACGAATAAATACGTCCGTACACGTTATCGAACGAACTGCTATCGGATGCCTCTTATTTGGATAAACTTTCGTGTACGCATGTAAAAATTTATTCGTAACTCATAAACGAAACGTTATGTTTTATTTGTTATCCAGTTTAAAATACACTCGATACAAGGTTCCCTGTCAGTTTATCGATTCTTCTGACGTCAGTTGTCCGGAAGCTCGTCGCTTTATTGTAGTTTCTAGAATTGTTTTCTTGCGATTTCGTTTAACAATTAGTGCGCTTACTTAGACAGTTGAATCGACGATTCCTTTTCGATATCACTCGTTCGATTAGTTTCTTTTCATAAAACCAGCTCGAACGGAAACGTAGATCTTTTTTAAATTATTCAATTTCCCTTCAACGTACGAAAAATACGAAGACATAGTTTAAAAGGACGTACTCGATTGCGTGTAAATTTTTCAGTGGGTAAATTTGTATCGCTGAAGAGAAATAAATTACTACGAGGAGACAAGTTATCATGACTTGACAACGAAAATAGTCGAAGCAACTTTGATTAGTCTCTCGATTAATTTATCCATTCAACGTAAGCGTATTTTATTGTCTCGGACAGAAACGATGGACTTGTCGTCACGAGTAACTTTCACATTTCTTACCCCTTTGAGGTTTCGCGTGTAATGGACAATTACCCAGTATACTATCAAAAATTCACATAATAAACATTTTCAAAAGACTCGGTTACGACAAAAATATATACATTTCTCTCCTATATATAGGATCGTAAAATAATGAGAAAAACATTGATCGAAATGATTATAGTTTCTAAAACAAAAATTATTCTTCGACGAAAAAAGATAACCAAATCTTTAAGTATCCGTAGCTTTCAAAGTTCCGCGAGATGTAAAAACTTGTGCACGAATCGGATATTAGACGTAGAATCATTAGAAATTCCACGTTTCGTCCAAGACTTTGAATCTCAAATGATAAAACAATATTCGCAGGGTTCGAACACGGCGCGAACCCTGATCGAGCCGGCCCTGGCTGCGAGAATTCTCCCTCGTAATCTCGTCGAGCACAAAACCGATATTCCTCCGGGTACGAGAATCTCGAAGTTCGCTCGTGTGAATAGCTCGTTTAGATGTTAATGGAAAAGTACGGGGGTTATGTCATAGCTAGCGACGTTTGAAGCATAAGCCGGTGACTCGAAATTCCTATTGTGACATTAAACCGACGACGTTCCCTGTCCGCGAGGAGACACGGTCCCGACGCTGTATAACGCGCCTCTGCTTAACCCCTTTGCCCGTGGTGCGTTCAATTTACCACTTTGAATTCCATATATTTTGAAACAGAGTGGAATTCCGCAATTTTGCGAACGCACGTCGGAGCTCGAGTACAACGTTACGAAAAACTCGAGGCAATTCGATATTTCGAGAGAAAATATTCCTCGCGCTGAAATCGATCGTTTAGGTGTTCATTTTGTTGGAACGAATGCAACAATCATCTAAGTAGTGCCAGAGCGAAGGTCAATGTTACATTTTGAAGATTATTCATATTGGCATAGAAGGGTCGTCCGCGATTAACGGTTTGGTTGTATTTTTCTTTTGTCGTCGTTTGCGCCAAATTATATTATTGTATATTTATTTATGCTGAATTTATACTCTCGTATGTACAATTGCTACGTTACTGGATACGCGAGATCCCTGCGTATTATAATAAACTACATATAATCTGAACTTTGCAATATTTTTTACCGTGAATCCCCGTTTGACGCGAACGAGAATTTACAACTGATGCGTTCACCCTCGATGATGAATCTATCGCGATAAGCGTGTCTGATTTACGAGTGTCCAATATGATGCAACCGATCGCGAACTATCGTAATTCAATTTATGTCTCAATAACGCTAGGCTCGACAGTGTTCTCCGGTATCGATATTCCGATCGAAATCGAATCATTAAACAACAAGTCGCAGTTGCTGGAAACGATTGCGCGGATGTTCGAGTTATTGAAAACTTAAAAAATCCTGTCGTTCTGTACAGAATGCATCGCTGCAATTTTACACATTTCAAATTGTAAAATTTGAAATTTTTCATTGTTTTTGTGTGCACTTTTATTTCCCTTGCTAACAAAACGTTCTACTGTGCCCTGTTTTAGACTCAGAAATTGATTTCGACGTTGTTGGTATCCCAGTTTTCAATTCGTATTTCAACATTTCTCGTTTTCAGTACACCTAGGTGTATTTTACTTTATTAATTTTATTCTTTACTATATTTCTATTTTAACAAAGAAAAACTAATGTGCTTATATATTTCGGCTCTGAACAGTTTCTTTTTGGAATGTTATATTCGAATACTCGAATATTCGAGAGGAATATTAGGTTAGGAGTAATAATAGGTTAGCGATTCGGTGCAGGAGAAAATGAACTTTTAACGAGGCGACTTTCCAGCCTATTTTCATCGCCCTCTGGTGGGTCATTTGAAACTCAATATCCCACATAACCTATTCTTGGGTCGTGCTAGAATTTCGCGACCCATCGATGGATCGTGTGGGAGTTAAAGTGTCAAGTATATAGCGTACGTTTTGCAAAGCCGTAAAACTTATATTGGCAGTGAAGAGTCGACGGTTTATCTCCGAATAGTATACCAATGGGGAAGTAACACGCATTGGAAATAACATCGCACGGTCTTACGGTGAAAAATCAGAATCCACCATTTTGTATCCGATAGAACCGTAATACCTGTGACTTTGCATTTTAGAGGATAAAAATTGTAACACGGCGCGCAAAACACCAGAAATTCTACAGTATATCCGATGATCTCCTATCGAACGAATATAGAACTTACGACGGATTTACTAAAATCGATATCGCTTTGTATCCCCCTAGACGAACGCCCCAAAGAACTCGAAAGTCCGCGACACCGTGCAGCAGGTTGCAAACTTTACATTAAAACAAAGAAAATAAGTCGATTCGAGTGGCCGCGTAACAGCCGTTAGAACAGGTACCAGAATTATTACCAATTTCTCGTTTGGAACCGTCACTCGACTTATCTACCGAATCCCGCTTTACCACTCAACTCGGCCGAACCGGATGAACCTCGAACCTGCAGAACGACCCAACGGGTCACGCGTTCGTCGTACAACAGAGTAAACAAGTTACCGTTTGAGCAACCGCTATTAAAGCGTAACGTATAATATCACCGATTTGTTCGATCGAATTCGAGTACCTCGTATTTCGTTGGAAAAATCGTGAAACGGGCGACACGTGAGGCGTCCTCGTCCGTTCGATCGTGGCCGAAGCGATTCGCAGCGTGCGCGCGCCGGGTGATCCACGGGGATCTACCATCGGTGGCGTTCCGAATCAATTAATCGTCACGAATCGCTTAATCCCTGGCGATTAAATCGATACATCAACCGAGGCGGATCGAAGCACGGGGGCGAAACGATTTACGGTCGGAAGGTGTCGCAATCGCGGTGAGTCTTCGTCGTCCACATTCTTGTCGCGCGGCTCTGGTGACCCGCGACAGCTGGGAGGAGCGTGCGTCGTAACGGTGGCTGCCGATTGGCCGACCGGGGTGCACCGGAGCCGGTAGACAGCGAGATAATTATCCCGGTGCGATAAATTAGCCCGGTGTGTCACCCATCGCGTGAAACCTGTCCCCGGACGGCTGTCCGGTCTGCGGGATTTCGCGCCGACCAATCGAGGCGCTCCAATGGCTTTAACCGGTCGAGATACGTCGACCGATCTGAACTTTATCAATTTATAACGTCGCCCGGACCCGGCGCGGCGAGTGCGTGCTACCGAGAAATCGTGCGCCCGAGGAATCTCGCGCGGGGAAACCAAATGCCTCGCCCGATAGATCGTTCTACGCGCGGAATGGACTCCGATCGACCACGGAGACGCGCGGCACGGTTCTTACGCGGTTACGTTTTGCGCATCGCGGAATGGAAAACGCGCCCATTGGAACGGAGGGAGAATTTCTTACGGAACGATCGTCTGACGAGAAAAAAGAAGAGAAGAAAGAGAAGAATCGTCTGCGAGGAGAAAGAATATCGCGATCGAACGAATGTATTTCAAAGGATTTGAGCAATCTGTCTGATATTATAATCGAACATTGCTCGAATAAACGTATTTCGGTCGATTTACGTAACTGTGTATTTTTGATCTTATCAATTTGGAATATTCTCGACCGCAACTTTTGTCGATTATCTTCGGCGAGGTAATGGTTGTAAATGAAAAATGTAATGAATAATTTTGAAAAGAATATATCGAAGAAGAAAAAGATTCTTACAGTAATGTACGATTAGTTAAATATACGCGGCCGGATGTGTAACGGGGCAACACTGAAATTTATCGTTGGTGCACTAGATCTTGAACACAATTTTTAGTTTCTATGGAACGATCGTATCAAATTTGTAGCTCCGCGTGGCAACTGTCCAAGGCTTACCAGACGTGTGTGTACCTCTATATGTCGCAATTGAAATTGTAAACGAGTTCTTGAACCCCTGTTTTTCTTTCACGTACTACGGAATGGGTTTCAAATAATTTTATCCACGAAACGAAGTTACTCTTTCCCAAACCTTTCGTGTATACGAACGTATTCGTTGGATCAACTGGAAGAGTGAGGCCTGAACAATTTATCTCGTTCGGTCGTCATGTACCCCAAATAATAAGGTGCCGCCCGTTTCATCGAACGACAAAACTTATCGACCAACCTAGTAGTACTCTTCGTTTCATCCGTGCGGAGTAAATCGTAAACGGGTTAAATCCTCGTGGAAAACAACGAAACCGCGTAGATCCTCTGGCGCAGGATCAAGATCCCCGAGCGTCTCCCGTAGCTCGAGGAATTCGAGACGCGCGGACGCTCGACGGAAGAGAAATTTTTCGGTCACACGATACGAGGCGTACTCGCGTCGCGAATTTATTCAAACAATTATCAAATCTCGAGTCCGAAGTTCTCGGCAAGTGTTCGTCAGAAGGAAGACGTTCACCGGCGTGGTTTTTCACGAAATTTACGCGCGAACGTAACGCGAGACGATCCGCGTAACGCGGTACGGAGAAATGTTGGAAAAAAGTTGGCGATATCCTCGAGTTGTTCGTTCTCTACCCTGTTGATTCACGCGACGATTTTAGAATGGTTCGTGTACGAGCACACGGCGAATCCCGAACCGTTATTATCGTGGCACGTGTCAACGTCGAGTACCATTGCACAAGGTGCATAACGTGCACGGTTGTATATCGCACATAATAATCCGCGATGTATTCAGCGAACGGTGTAGTAACAACGGGATCGTAATCTTCCGGCGAACTACGTCGTTTTGTACATTCGGCGTTGTATATTCAAATTGTCTTGCGGATTCAGCGCGTGAAATTCCGTCCGGCGCCGACGATAAATATTCCAGCGCGCGTTAATATCGGGATAATAAAGTCCCGGGACAGCGGTAGAAACTTTCTTTCCTTTCGTTGGAAAATATGGCGATAAAATAACGGCCGGTATTTATAGCGCGCCCGAACCAATTGAAATCTCGCGCGAGAAACTGCCGTAAATCACTGGGGATCGAAGATCACCGAACGATAACTACGGAGTTTAGAGCGGATACAACGAATCGAGACTTAAGAAAAATTCTATTCTCTAGAGATCTTCCTTGTCGCAACGAGTGTCGAGATACGCGATATCGATTGAATGTCTCTGACGAGGGATCGATAGGAACGATTCAAAAGAAGATGGACAAATTGGATTCGAGTAGTTGTCAATTTGTATCAATTACGTTGTCAAATACAGAAGCGGGGGATTTTGTAATTACTTTGTCAGCTCTGACATAGAAAACATTATCGATGCGGGTGATTTTGTACAAAATAATATGTTGGAAATTTTGAAATACTTTTTCTGTAGTTTTCATTGAAGATTCCACTCTAAGAAGAACGTTAATTCGTTAGTTACGTTCGTAACTAACTACGTACGACTATTTGTCGTAGAATTCGATCTGCAAAAAAATTATTTTTTCAAAGTACGCAAGAAAAAATTGTTGTTATTGTCTCTGACTCGGGATCGATAGTAACGATTCAAAGGGGACAAATTAGATTCGAGTAATTGTCAATTTGTATCAATTTCGTTGTCGAATACAGAACCAGGGGGATTTTGTAATTACTTCGTCAGCTCTGACGTAGAAAACGTTATCGATGCGGGTGATTTTGTATAAAGTAATACAAAGTAATTGTAGGAAATTTTGAAATACTTTTTCTGTATTTTTCATTGAAGATTCCACTCTAAGAAGAACGTTAATTCGTTAGTTACGTTATTCGTCGTAGAGTTCGATCAGCGAAAAAATTGTTTTTTCAAAGTACACAAGAAAAAAGTGTTGCCACTGTTGTTTGCGATATAATTAAATGCGAAAAAATACCTGCCATTTAAAGTCGAAGGTTTCATTTTCATGTACAGTTTCTCGGTTCTTTAAAGTAGAAACACGTGAACAAATGAGAAAGCATCAAGATCGAACGAACTACAATTGTATTGTACAAGACAAATTTGAAATGAACGCGTTCGGTACACTTGAAAGAATCTCGCTAGACGTTACAGTTCAAATAATGTGACGTGTTTTCAAAAGTAAACTGTAGCTTCGTTACTTTTTGGAATTCGAGAAATGAAAAAGAAATTTTCGTTTCGTTCGATTCTGTATTCTCTTCAACACGACGGAGAAATATGTAAAACGTTTTTCCAACGATTCGGTAAACGCAAAACCGGATACGAGATCGGGATCTCGGGCGAGGAAAAAATAAGGTCACCCTTTGTGGTACCGTATAATGCCATAAAGGACGATCAAATCTTGAGTGTCAATTATCGATATCGATGGCTAACGGTTCGCCCCACCCATAACTGTCGGTATCCTGCATTCAAGGGGCCCAGGAAGTTCGTCCCGCCTGGGAGTTTATTAATATTTCGTCCCTTTGCTGACGCACCTCGAGTGTGACCGAGTTTCGGGGTACACGAGGTACGTATTAAAAGTAGAATCTTTTCGCGAGCCGGGTGCTCCCAACTTAGTGGGACTCCTTACGGTCGTCGTGTATTTCCGCTCCGGAAGAAAACGGTAAAAGTAGGTCAGGATGCATCACCGAGATCCGTTATGAATTTTCATAAGAGGATTTCCTCGGAGACAAATAATAGAGCGCCGGGACAATGGTGCAGGTGGTTTAAGTGGCACACGTTGAACGAAAACAATCACAGTCGAACCTCCATTGTCCGAACTAACAAAGCGATGAACGCTAAAGAAAGTATTATTTTCGAATAATGTTTCTACGATATCGAGAATTTTCTAATAAATTCCGAATGAAGCAACAGAGAGTCAACGAGAACGAAGAAATAATACAGATCGAACGACTTTTTTTAGACAAGTTTACGAATTCCGCATCATTTCGAACGTCAGGTCAGCGCCACTCGATTTAGGTCGAAAAAATCGGTGAATTGCAAATGAACTCATCAACGACGGTTCATTGGAACACTACTCTGACAAACTACAAACATCACAAGCGCGAAACACGAGTCAACTCGTCTCGGCCGGTTAAACGTGTCTTATTTATCTGAATACAAGCACCGTGTACAACTGCAACAAGCGTCCAATATATCATACGCATATTCGACTATCTTTTTCTATATCGCCGCGTGTCAATTCAACCTCGTCCAAACCGAGGCGTTTATACCAGTCGCCTGTGCCCGAACGCTGCGCCAAACAGCCCACGATCTGTCCGGTATCGCGAGCAAACGATACGACAGAAATATCGTCACGCTGGCGACGGTGTCCCATAGAATTTTTCGAGAGCACTTCGAGTTCTACCACGGTTCTAGATCATTGTCAAGCAAGATCATTGGCTCTCCGGTCTCGTTATCGACGTAATTAACGTGCATCGTGCCGGCGACGTAAAACTACGAGAATCGTGTAAAATTCTATTTTCTCTCTTCCTCTCTTATAAAGAGAGAAAAGAAATTCTATTTCTCTCTCTTCCTCTCTTATAAAGAGAGAAAAGAAATTCTATTTTCTCTCTTCCTCTCTTATAAAGAGAGAAAAGAAATTCTATTTTCCCTCTTCCTCTCTTATAAAGAGAGAAAAGAAATTCTATTTTCTCTCTTCCTCTCTTATAAAGTGTCTATCATTCTTTTTTTTTTTTAAAGATCGAACATCGAAATCGTTTCGTGTCTCGAATCACAGATTTCGTGGATCAAAGTTCGGAGAATAGCGTGGAATTTTTTTGCGATAAAAACCGTTTCGAATAACTGCAAAACACCGGTTTGTCCATTTTCCTAACATTTTGATCGTTCGATTTTCCCGAAGTAGAGATTTTACGAAAGAAGTTTCGAGAAGGACAGTGTTGAGAAGAATGCTTCAAAAGAAACTGAAATTCCAATCCCCAAAACTCTCGTGGAATACTTGAACGAAAATAATCGAAACAATTTACTGTTTTAATATTTCATAGGTATTCGAGTGCCACGAATACACTTGGAATATTATTATTAAGCGGTTTACAATCTAAAAATGTAAACGCATAGTTCTCCTTCATTAAAATAAAAGTATTTTACAGAGTATCGTTAACGAAAACTTTGACTCGAAATAACGTTTAAAAAAGAGCGACCGACTTAAAGAACTGTATTCATAATATACAACCCACAGTTCGAATTCCTCACATTGGTAATCACCAAAGTGTTAGAATATTCCCATAAAGACAAAATTCGCAAACTTTGCGAAAAAAATTCGAAAACAGTCACGATCCGCGATTGTTACGATAAAAATGTATCGAAGAGCGAGAGATAATTTGGTAGTTTCGCGTCGGTTCCCACCGGATAGATTTGCGTTCGGGCAATTAAAAGAAAATTCACGCGCGCAAGGGGTTAATGGAGACACTTTCGAAGAAAGAGAAACGATATCAGATGCAGCGCGCCGTATAAATACTGTTCAGCTAAAATCGGGCGCTGTCACCGGGTCATTGTGTCGTGTCGTGACGATAAGCCGGCTTTTCTTTGTGCGCGAGAAACAGGTACGGCGCCACGGAATTGATCGATCATTCGACATCTCGCGCGCAAGTTCGCTGGCCGTTGGAGACCAGCGAGTCGAGAGAGGCAGCAACTCTCTGAACGCTCCATTTAGCCCGGATCTATCGGTGTCCATGATAGAGCGCGCGCCACGATTTTTGCCCACCATTCCCGGAGATAAGCGAGGTCGTGGTAGCAGTCTCGTTTCTAATTATTACGTCTCGATGGGAAGCCTAGTCGAGAATTGGTCTGGGTGGCGCGCACCTCTGATCCGTACGTTGATGCAATCGCGATTAATCCTTTGCCACCCTTTCTCAACTTCGCGGCGTACGGTTTAACGTCGCCATTCCACGGTAACATTCTTGAGTCACGACATTGTCATCGATACTCATTCAAGACCAGAGATCTCGCACCGGTAAGTAAATGATCGAGTTTCTGAACACCGATTGGTCTTTCGTTTCAAAGACTTTCATACTGGGTAAGGGTAACCGAGAGGTACCTTTGAAAGAGTATCGGGTAGGATTTAATCGGATTGATGAACAATTCGACTTTTTAATTGCGAAAATGTACAATTGCTCGTAGCAGTTGTAAAATTGAACGATTGTTAAGCGAATCTGCCATTAAGGAGTGAACAAGTGTTCGACCCGAACACGAGAACGATTGTACAAAGTGTCAAAGGTGAAATTATAGATATAATTTAGAAGAAAGTTCTTCGAAGAGTATGTCCTTATTTTGATAAAACGTTGCGAGTTTGTACAACGGTGAAAAATAAGAGATACGTATATTTTCAGCCACGGTAACTCAAGGTTACGAAACGAAACTATTCACCGATGCTATCTTCGAAACTATCGATTATACGAGAAAAGGAATCTTTTAAATAAATTCTTTGTCCTTTAAGCTTGGGTTATCTCTTATTTTTCGCCATCTTATAAATCTACAGTTTCGTAAAAATCAAGGGAGAATACACTTTTCTTCTTTGTTAGCTGCATTTCTCAGTAAGGCTAAAACTGTACTTATTCATTTAGATACTAAGTTTTTCAAAGTGAATGCGTTCAAACCTGCCGGACGGAGTGCTCGAGTCATCTAACGCGAAAATGTTCTACAACTTGGCAATCGTTTCTCGTTTTACAACGAAACTTTAGCAATATAGTATATCGTTGCACGCGTTGCAACGTTTTATTCCCTTCCACTAACATTCTACCGG
Source organism: Ptiloglossa arizonensis (assembly GCF_051014685.1). Classification (NCBI taxonomy): domain Eukaryota; kingdom Metazoa; phylum Arthropoda; class Insecta; order Hymenoptera; family Colletidae; genus Ptiloglossa; species Ptiloglossa arizonensis. Next base: position 2,441,911 of record NC_135059.1, on the reverse strand, counting down.
GTACGTCGATAAATGGAGATGGACAGTTAGTCGTCGACGAGACAAGAAGTCGTTTGACGGCCTGCTCTCGAGATTCCAAAGTGATACGTTGTTCCGTTGCTTGTTCACCGATTTATATATCCGAAGTAACGTCGTTCGGTAACGATATTTTTGAACGATCGAAGAAAAATTGAAAAAACAAAAATTAAATAATTTTTCCAACTCTTCGTTTCAACAGTACGGTCACGTTTCTCGATCGATTCGGGAAACGACACCTGGGATGGGTTCGAGTTCCCTGTAGCCATCGAGAGAGGCTGATCGATCACGATCTATGGCGGTAACGGTCGCCAGTGGATCTACCCGGCGATCGAGAGCATAACTGAAACGCACAGCGAGGCAACACGCGTGTCTCGCGGCAATTGTTGCCACGCTGAACGGTCCACTTAACCCGAGCGTATTGGCATTGGAGATACCGGTGCCCGATACCGTCTCGCACATTGGCGTACGCGATTTAATTATCCCGGCCGGGTTGTCGACGTGCCTCCAAAAAGGTCACCGTTGTTCTCGCCGGATTTCTTTTCCAGCGTGTTTCCGTGTTTCAAGTCGTCGGTTAGCCGCGCGTTGCGAAACTGGAATGAGATACACGGATTTGGAGATACAGGCTCTCGGTGTCTTAATTATGAAGCAATGTTACGTTTCCAGGGCGAAAAGAATCGGGCCGATCGGATCGCTGGACCCAGGATATTTCGAACCCGGATCTTTCGCTCGCCGGACAATTGCTCCATTTCCCTAGTCCTGATATTCGAAAGTGACTGTCGCCCGCAGCTCGAACAGCCTGACAAATGTTAATCGTCCCCGGCCACGCACCGAACTCGAAATAATTCGAAGGATGGAATGCAAAGCCACGAGGCTGGCCCTACCTTCGAAGAGTCCAGCGATCGTTTTACCAATCGAGCTATTCGATTCGCGGGTCACTTCCACGTGTTTCGAACAGTCGAAAACGTTCACGTGTTTTTAACCGAGACTTTAGATACGGTAAAGTCCTCGACTTGCACGGTCGATTCTTTCCGGAACTTACCGCGTAAATCGAATGATAGAGATACTGTTGGAACGAATGCAACAATGATCTTAAGGGTGCCAAATGTCGATGTCAGTTTTAAGAACTGTCTCCATATTGGAGCGGAAGGGTCGTCCGCCCCGCGGTCAATGATTTGGCTAGTTTCCTTTTGGTTTTTCTTTTTAGTCGAGTTCCAAGTCCAGAGTCGGAAAGACCACACGACACTGACGTCGTTCACATCGAGACATATCACTGTATACTCATTTGTTCGGACTTTGTATTCTTATAGGTACAATTACTATACTACTAGATACGCGAGATCCTTGCATATTATAATAAATTAGATATTATAATCTGAACTTTACAACAGATACGATGTATCGTAAGTATCGTAACGAGTGTAGAGGAAAAGCGTGGACAGTGTCGGTTAACTTTTACTAGATCGCAGGTCTCGCAAAGGTTCATCGAAACGTTCAACTCGATACAATTCGTAATTTCTTTAGGAATTGATTCTTTTTTCACCCTACGATACATTTGTACAATCTTTTAACCTCGAAAGTTAATTCGAGACTTGCAGATCGTTGCAACGTTAACGCACGGATTGTGATGAAGATAAACGAAGAACGAACGAAAAGGATCCTTCAAAACGAGAAATCGATTCGCAAGGCTCGTTTTCCCTCTAATCTGAACAAATCGAAAAATTCGTATATTTCAAATATATTCGAAATCCGCGAAACAACTGAAACCCTCTCATAATTTTACCCGAACGACATCGTATTCCAGTTTCACAAAAATCCATTTCTGACATCGAGCGCGCAAAGAACGATCAATTTGTCGCGGAACGACTCCTTGTGTTTTCTCGAAGGCGACCGGATGTCGCTGTAAAGAACCAGGCGTCCCGTCGCTATTTACCGGAGGACCACCTGCGAACTCCGCGTCGAATTGCGCTTCAACGATGTTCTTTATACGAGGTTTCGAGATCGTTGCGCTGGAAGTTTCCAAAAGACGGGTCGAAACGCTACTTCACTCGGTCCATAGGACGATCAGAAACCAGGATGGTTTTTATCCCGCTCGGAGATCTCCCGAGGGCGATTTCACTCCGAATCAATCGGGTCTCCCCTTATCCGATGGGGTCATCGGTCGATGCGAAACCCTCGGCCGTCGTTAATTCACGATTTACGCAATCCTCTTTTGTAACGGTGCCCCGTACATCTGCCACCCACACGCCTTGGGACAGAAATTATCCTAATGACGGTCGAGGGCTGTTTATAACACCGTAAATTGATTCCAGTGCCTTGTGGTTTCGGGCCGCTTACACCTCCGAGCAGTCAATCACTCGCCGACTTCCCTTGAAAATTCCTCCTCTCTGTTACCGCGAAAACACCGACAAGTACCATCGTACGATTCCCTCGAGGTACACCTCTAGTCTCAGTCGAGAGGGGTAAACGAACTGCAATCCTGTCCATAGAAATCATCGCTACCGTCTTATGTGCTTCTGCGCTGCCGCATTTCGTTTCATCGCCTATTAACCGCGAGAGAACCGAACACGAGGGGAACTCGAACAGTGGAAGAAAGGAAAGATCTGATACGTGATTCGCATTAACGTTTTTTTAAACACTGCGCGCGTCTATCAACGGAATTGACGCGATCGATTTTGTTTGTTTGGAAGGGATTGCGAATCGTACTGGGTCGGACGTGTTAATCGATCTTCGAAGACTCGAGACTAAGTAAAAGTTGACCAATGGTGTCCACATTACTCTTGCCCACAGTACTGCGTTCTCCTTGATCCAAAAGTCATCTTTCCAGCTTCCAGTTACACGCGCAACGCTCAGAGTTACTTGTCACGATATCTGCACACGCTGTAAATAGTAATTGTCGCGCGTACAGGGTGTCGCTTCGTTTTTAAGAAAATCAATTTCAAACATTCGTCCGATAAGCGCGCCATTGAGTACCACTTGGCCAAGTTTGTCCATTACTCACGATTTCTACTCACGTTGGTGCGTGTCAAGATCGACACCGGTGTGGTATTTCTATCCGTTTTATCTGCTTCTAACTAATTAGAGTAATTAGACGGGAAAGAGATAATACCGTACCACCATCCGTGATTACCAACACGAATAGAAATATCGATTAACTAATAGACGCGCGTTGGGCAAGCTGTACTCGATCGCGTGCGCGGGGAAAGAATTTTCAAAATCGATATTCTCGACAACGCGACTCTGCGTCGTTGATTTATTTTTTTTTCCAATGATTCGCTTCTCCGGTTGTTGGTGGCACACTTTACGGGTCACGAATCGAATACCGATACGAGAGTCGAAAATGTACAATAACTCGAGAAATATCATAGGGACGGATTTTCATGGCTGAAGTCGATAAACAAACGGCAGAGTTTGAATTGAAAGGTTCGAAAGAAATTTTCAGAAACATGTGCGTTCCACAGTGTACACTGGGTTGCCTTTTTTTTCCTTTTTGTACGTGTGGCGAGCTTCTAGTGCAGACCCGATATTCCGTCGTTAAACTAAGGGGAGTATACATTTATATTCAGGGAAAAACGCATATTGAATCCGTAAACATATTTTTTCCTCACAGTATGTATCACGGATATAAATATGTTGCAATTCGAATCTCCCGCAAAGTATACATTGATCTACAATCGATAAGTCGATAAGAATCTACCTCGAAGTTTTCAGTACGTAGAATAATAAACCGAAGCGATACTCCGTGAATTCTGCGAGTTATTCTTCATCCAACGATCAAAATATACCAATACACGTTCGAATATTCGAAAACGTAGAAAATTCTTAACCGAAAGAATTATAGGTAAAACGAGAGGCAAGTTCGTCACGTAGTAGTCGTGTAACGACGCGCGCAACCAAGTGGCGACAGCTCGTTCGCTTTGTTTGTCGAGCAAACAAAGTATCTCTCGTCGACACTGAAGATGTCCGATCTCCTCGTGAAGTTCGTTCTATAGCGAACGAACGTCTCAATTCGTGCGAGGAGGAGCCAACCGTTCCCTCCCCGTTTCCTCTCGCCGGTCCTCGAGGTTTTCTTCAACTTTGTAATAATTATATCCGTGTTGACCGCGACGATGTCGTGAGCGGCACGAACAAAGAACGCCGACACCGTAAGAAATGTTTCTCATTACGGCGAACCACCGCTCTCGCGCCGTTGCATTAAATAGGACGCGTGCACGTGCTCGTAATTAACTCATTACTAGCGCAACGAGTCGCTAAACTTTCGAATTACCGGCGAATTAGCATCGTCCTCTGGCGGTAGTCACCCCTCGGTGAACGTGTAATAAAGCGCGTCGGTTGGTCCTTGAATGTCGTCGAATCTTCAAGATTCTCGTGCCACGTTCGACACCTGTACTTAGTGTTGTGCAGGAGGGAAGGGTTGAAGGAACACTCGTGTAGAATTCAACGATCCCTTGGTACTTTACCGAGGTTTTATTGAAATAGAACGACTGACTAGAATTTCACGGACGTACTTGGCACTTAGATACGACTCAGAGAAGAGTGACTCTTGGGGTCTTCGACGGGTCTTTGTATCGTTCGGTGACAAAGAAAGAGTTCGATCGCAGCACGATGTTCACACGGGGAGTCACGTAGGCTGGTCCAAGAAGTGTTTTGGCTGCCGAACGTTAGCTGACTCCTATGAATTGACTCGCATGGGAACACAGATTAATCTTAAGAACGCAATGAGGTAGGTATCGTAGCATTATTACGGTTTGGTATAACATTACGATCACTGGTATCGTACGCATCGCCAATCAATTCGGCGGATCGAACGAGGAGAGACGGGGATTTTGGAAATTTGGAAAACGTCGAAACATAGCGTGCGATCAGTCCATCTCGTACCACAGAACCGTTTTCCATTACGAAACGAGATTGTTGGAACGAGTGCAACAATGATTCTAAGAGTGCTAGATGTCGATGTGAGTTTGAAGGACTGTCTCCATATTGGCGCAGAAGGGTCGTTCGCCACGCGGTCAATGCTTTGGCTGTTTTTATTTTGGTTTTTCTTTCTAGTCAGTTCCAAGTCGAGAGTCACGAAGACCAGACGACACTATCGTCGTTCATGTCAAGGCATATCACTGTATACTTGTTTCTTCGAGCTTTGTATTCTTATATGTACAAAAACTATACTACCGGACACGCGAGATCCCTGCGTATTATAATAAACTGTATATTATAATCTGAACTTTACAACAGAGATATATCGAAAAAGTTCAAAGAAAAGTTGTAAATTTATTTTCCCAATTTATATCACGCAGACGTGTAATCGACTTGTGTGCTCCATTTCGCGGTAAAATCGTTGTATTTTAAATATTGTCTTCAAACGTAGCGATTTCAATTAATCGAAATAAGAGAACGCGCGATTTACGAGTAACGAAGAAGGTGGATACGTAATTGACGAAATATGCGAAAAGGATCGAAGATCTCTAAAGGCCGCAGGTACCCCGGCGACGTCTCTGGTTTAGAACAATGTGCATTGTGCGTGTTATCGTTCCAGCGACGTGGATCTTTTTTCAGACGAAGAGGCAGATACGTATGAAACGTAGAGGCGCAGGCAGAGCAGGAGAAAGCGTGAAAGAAGGCTTCACGGCCGCGAGACCACGTTTCGCTCAAAGACGTCGATTACACCAGGTGATTTGTCCAATGAATAAGCTACTATTAATTTCACGAAACGAGCTGCTCTTCCCGTTTCGCTCCTCGAGTCCGTCGTGATCCACTCGGACTGGTAGTTGCTCGATGATCCGGCCGAAAGAACATCGATTACCGTCGATTATTCGCACGGTCGACTGGACTTCCGTGGCGGGCTGATTGTCGGCCGATTAGCGCCGCGATGAACGCCGCTAAGCCGAGAAGAATCTCACGTTTGATCCTCTTCGAGGTGTCCATTATGCGGTGTAGATCTGTACGCGGGGGATAGAAACGGTCCACCTGTCCGGCGCTCGGCATCGAATAATAAATCACACGGTTTTTAAAGAAGACGACCGCGCTATATAGGTGGATATAGCGAGCATGGTAAAAAAGGAAGAAAAAAGAAAACAGAAAGAGAAAGAAAAGGAAGAAAAAAGAAAGAAAGAAGAAAATGCCGGGAACCGTAGGAGGCACGCTGAACGCGGACGAGGATGGATGACACGAGTAAACTTACGAAGCGACGAGGACAGAGCGAGGGTGTAACGAGAGAAAAAAGAAGCGATATCGTTCTCTCTCGCTACGTGGAGTCTCTTTTGCGAGACGCGGTGATCACACGGCGATTCACCGCGTGTGTATTCAACGGTGATCATTAACCGACCATTATACGGTGCTCTCGTGAAGCGACTATTTTTTCGTACAGTCACTACGGTCCCGCTTCTCGCGACTAGCACCGACGGGAGAAAGCGAGACGGAGAGACCGTTCAGGGTATTCAGGCAACGCGTTACACTTGTTGGCCTCGCTTTGTCCAGGATCGCACGCCGCGTTACCGCGTCCATTACTCATCCTAAGGGGTTGTCTACCCGGATATATCTCGCGCGGGTAACCCTCTCCTTAGGCGCGACTCTCTCGTCCGGACATTTTTCACCGGTGGTTTCGTTATACGGATTAATTTTCGATACCGTTGGTCCAATTTTTCCGCGTACGAATATACGAACGTTCCGTTGATTCGAATGTTCGACGTGCGCGTTAAAAAAATGTGTGTTTCAAAAAATTGTATTTTTCTTAAATTTCGTTTCTCTTTCCGCGATTCTTTCGTTAACGTCAAACACGAAACGAAGTTCCCGCGCGTATCGTTTTTGCTTCGTTGAGACACGATTTCGATACGGTAGAACTGTTTTCTCGATCTTAGTATCTTTCTGTTATCTGTCCGGCTTATTCGGTGTACACTGTGAAACTTCACTGAAAAAGTAATTACGAGGCAAATTTTTTAACAACGTTAACCTCGCGTTCTTTGAAAATCTTTAATAAGATGGTCTCAGAGGCGCCAGTTTGTATCGAGAATCAACGCAACCTTCCCGATGAATTTTGTATTCGATTTTTCCGAGTGATACACGGTTTTTCCGGTTTCACTTCCTGTTTTCCAAAAGAGACCACGGCTCCAGATTCCACGAGGCGTGCGTCAGCCAACGCACCACGTAAAGAAACGCGTGCTTCTGGGGAACCTTTAAGCATACGTAGGTAATGACAGGGTGTGGAGAGCTGCCAAGGTCGTACGTATAAATATCCCGGCCCGAGTGGAGGCAATGATTTCGGGCGCGTGTAGGCCCGGCCATAAATTCTGGGCCCATTTACAGGACAGATGCGCCGATAACTCGAACGCACGGCCTCGCGTCGGCAACCCCTTTCGAATTTGGATCTCGTCGAGTGCCGGGTATCCGAGACCGATAATTATTAAGGATGGTTAAGGGAACGATGGTTAAAACGCGGCTGTCGAGAGGAACAGGGTCGAGGCTTGCGCGACGATCGACCCTGCAACGTTTTCATTAGAGAACAATATTTCATTAGAGCGCGAAGGATAGGCTACTTCGCTATCGTCGTTGAGTCTGTCAGCTTTGGTAGGAGAATTGTCCAGGTTCTGAAATTTTCGTTTCGCGTGGTATATAATTTGTCACGGCTGTGTTTTACAAAATAACATACTTGCCGAACTCGAAACGACGATAAAATAGGGCACTTGTCGTTTAGATTTCCTACACGAGATTATTCTTTTATCTTTGTCACGGATTTTCTCAATCTAAATTTCTATTTCGATCGAATATCAAATTTCAGAACCAGACTCTGTCGAGAATTTTTATTTCCAATGAGATTTGTCCATCGATGACGTTTCAAAAATTATGAGCTGCTCCGAAAATTATTCTCGTTGCGAAAGTGACGGCCGATGGTTCTCGAATCGAAAGATCGTTAACCTGTAAACCAAGAGTGACGAAATATTTTAGCTTCAACGGTCGTGACGACTCTTTTCGTCATGGAATTTTTGAAAAGCGATATGTGGATTATATTTGTTGCATTACGAAATGAAAATGAAACAAAAATGAAATTTATGTTGCATTACGTTTTACGTCGTTCTTACCTATTAAAACCTAGCGTAACCAACACTTCGACTTTACACAGTTTCAAGCGGCGCTACAAGTTTTTATAAACGAGTAGAATAAAACTAAATTACCCAATTAATAGGTCAACTCTTTGAGACACGGTTGCTAAACGCGTGAAATCATACAAAACAGCTAAAACTACAAAATAGATTAATTAGATATTTAACACCAGAACTACCAAAGTAGTCAATTTCACCTGTTTCGAACTTCTTTTTCAAATTATTCAATTACTAACTCGGTCTTTGCCTACAATATTCATGGACATTTATCAAAATAGAAAACTAACTCGTAAATCAATTTACCCTTCTCCCATCTAACTTCAAAGATAGATACCCGGTTCGATACAAATAATAATACGTTCACCATCGGTATTTCCAGCATCGATCACAAAACAGAATATCAACAGTCTCCCAGTTGCAACCTGTACGGAGTTATTTTGATTTTTCATTGTAAGTTGGCGAATATCTCACCGTGGATATCACGGTACGAACTTACTAAAAAGGTGGGAGATTTCTTAACTCGCTATGCCTCGAAGAAATAAAGCGTAACCTGAACGTAGGTAATTGTTCCGACTAGGGGGCTCGTCGAGTCTGTTCGTGTTCTCGGACGGCGCGCAGCTATGGAAACTCGTTACATAAAACAGCAGTTGCGTCGCCGGTCTCGGTAACTTGGTACCAAATCGAAGCAAGAGCGCCGCGCGCAATGTTAATCGCGCGTTTAACCACGCGGCAATCAACGTGTATTTACATACAAATCCTCGCGGGCTCGCGACGAGAAAAAAAGCCGAACGGGCAATTTCCTTGTCCCGTTGCGAGAACTCCCGATAAAGAATGGCCGATCGAAGATGCACCTGCGCGAGTCCCACGCAGCATCGTGCGACGAGTCATCGCGGAAAAATCTCTCCGCGTGCGCACGTGCACGTGTATACTCGGTTCCGGCGAAAGGTAAAACGCAGGCGTAACGATCCCACAGTTTTAATTACGCCAACGTGGCCGGGGACGCGCCCCTGCGGTTAGACGCGAGCATCACCGGGGGAATATTTCCAATTATTCGACGGTTAATTAAATATCATTCCTAATGATGCACGTGTCGCGGTACCGTGAAACTAATAGACTCCGCGCGGCACGCGGCTAATGAAGACGTGGGTCGAACCGACGAAGGTGTTGCGCTTATTAATGACGCCTGGGTATCTTCTTTTTCCCCGCATCGAACTCTAACCAATCGGGAAACTTCCCTACACAGCACGAGGAAAGAAACATCGACCCGGTGAGTTCGCACAAACGAACGATTACGGCATTGGAATCCGATCGTAGACAACAACGATATCTCGAGTTCGCGCACACTTGGGAAAAACGATGCGTCGAAATATCTTCTATTGTATGGTATGTACAATATGCACGAGCCTCGAAGATTTCGAGGCAGACCATCTTGTAAATTGATGCTCGGGGAGTGCTCGAGTACAGTTTCTGGAATTTTCAAATTCGGTGCTTTAATTAGCGACCTTCCATTTCTAACGATTTCTTACCAACTTCATTTAGTTCCAGAAAATCATCAGAGAGGGTTAAATATGGCGAATAGGGTACACGAGGAAGTAATTTGAACTTTAAATCATTGATTTTCGCCATTGCGATAACGGATGAGAACACTGGTGCATTTTCTTGACGAAACGAAACTTTCTTTTTTGCCAAATATTGCCAAATATTGCCAAATATTGCCAAATATTGCTAAATATTGCCAAATATTGCTAAATATTGCCAAATATTGTCAAATATTGCCAAATGGTTTTTCTCGATTTCATCGCTCGAACGTTGCAATAAGTTCGCACAACACTAGTCGTTGATTGTTTTTCTTTTTTGAAAATAATCAATGAAAATTATCCCACGTGCATCCCAAAAAACTGACGCCATGACTTTGCCTACAGATGGAACTATCTTCGTTTTCTTTGAAGCCACTTCTCTCATTTCAGTCCTTTGTTTTCACTATTCCTTCGTCTCAGGTATGAAACGATGGAGCCATGTTTCATCCATAATTATGAATCGACGCAAAAACTCGGCTTTATTGCTGTGAAACCTTGTCAAACACTCGATTGGAACAACCTTGCGATGTTGTTTTTGTTTCGTTGCGAGTAATCGTGGCAACCATCTTGAACACAGTGTTCTCGTGTCCAAATTTTCAGTCAATGTGCAATGTTCAACACTTTTTGATATGCATATCGTGTCTGTTGGTTCGCGCATTTTTAGTTGACCATTTTGTGGATTATTGTCACCATTTTAGACATAGTTACCTTCTTTGGTCGACCACTGCGACCACCACTGTTTAAACTCTGCCATTCAATATTTTACTGTTGCAAACGAAGGAACAGACTCCTCCAAATTAGAATCTAGCTCCACTTTGATATCGGTTGGAGCGAGGCTCTTCAAGCGAAAGTATTGTATCGCATAATGATAACCAATTTTTTCCATGTTTACAAATTCACTGAAAACATTCACTATTGATGGCTGTAAAAGAAATACTAAACAATACTAGCCTCTACAACCTTCAAACTCAAGCTTTATAAGGTCGCTACTTTCTCCCTTGGCTACTTTCGTTCTTTTAAAAAAAATACCACCATCTATACATCAGCTTGAATACTTCTGGGACTATCCTCGAAACTTTCAAATCGATACAAGCAATACTTCAGATACGTTTGTACCAGTTCGTTGTAGAAATTGTTAAATTCTTGTTTGCTGTATTCTTCCAATAAATTATAATATCACAGTATCGAATATCCCGTGTTCGATATACACTTTTAATTTGTAGCAGAAATTATATTCGCGTCATCGCGAAATACACTACGGAGTGTCTGGCTACCTTAAAACGTGTATTTCAGAAACGAGGCACGATGAAAAGAAGCAATACGTTTCGAAAATACCGATTTGTCATAAAGATGCTTTTTCCACACCGAGCTCCACTGTAAATTAACAATTACGATTGTAAACGATAAAGTGGAATTGTAGAAGAGCAAAATTTATAAACCTCGTCACATCGACAGTTTAAGAGCGCGTTCTGATGGAAACGATTATTTTCGACGCAAGGTTTGCGACTTAACCGAACGAGAATTACTCGACACTGGCTTCGCAAGTACTGGTGTTAAAACTAATCGCTCATAAAATCTCAAGTAATTATCTTGAATACTTTACGAGGTAGCCAAGTTTTCTTTTAATCGTACATTCGCCGCTACCGCGCGACGCAGCCACGAATAACTTCCGTTTCCTTTTTTGTCGCCGTCTCGTTTAAAGATGTCGAATTAACAATCGCGCTGACGATTTTCTTGTCCAAGCGTGGTACCGTTGGCGCCCGAGAAGAAACCTCTGTGAGCAACCGCAGGAATCCAAGAATTAATGGATCCCCGTGGTAGCGCAGAGACATCCTTAGGCGAGTTGCACTCGCGAGTTGCACTCTTGAGCGAAACTTGAGTGCGTTCGTTGCATATTCCGTACCGTGCGTCGATTAAACGATTCTCGTTTTCTGAATACTTACACACCGCGATCACGTGAAAACTTTTGTTTATTCGTAACTAGCGAGAGGCAAATCACCATTGCCCCTCGTAAAGGGAGAAGCCTTCGTTTCTAAAAATCTAGTTAACAGCTGCCTGGAGATCGAGGTTTACTTCGTGAACTAGGAATCGAGTTCGTAGGAATCGAGATTACTTCGTAAACCGACCATCCACGCAGCATCCCTGCGATACGTGACGTTAAATCGTTTATAGTTTAAATATTGTACACCATCGCCACTGGAAAGGCGCATAATTTCTTATTGGCGAGACTTGTAGAAATATCTACTCCCAGCATCCTAACACAACAGAATCGACCAATTATCGAAGACGACCGAAATTTTCTCAGTGAGATTGAGACGAGACGAGTCATCACGAAATCACCTTTACATCGAGAAAACTCTCTTCCTCGCACCGTGTATACACAAATCGAAGTTTACGGTAACGTAACTTCAATCTTCTTCTCAACTTGACCACACTCCGTTAAGTAGAGGCGCAGTCATCGGTGCGACACAACGCTCGACGACAGAATCGACCAATTATCGAAGACGAGGAAATTCCCTCAGCGAGATTGAGACGAGACGAGTCATCACGAAATCATCTTTACATCGAGAAAACTCTCTTCCTCGCACCGTGTATACACAAATCGAAGTTTACGGTAACGTAACTTCAATCTTCGTGATTCAATCTTCTTCTCAACTCGACCACACTCCGTTAAGTCGAGGCGCAGTCATCGGTGCGACACAACGCTCAACGACTTTGCGTTATCGAGAGTAACTATTGTAGAGTAATATATACATATATATGTATAGGAAAATATACTATTCCTCTGTTATAATAATATATTCCCTCTAGATTACAGATGGAAATATAGAGTCTGCTTAAGGTCACGACGCGTACAAAAGGAAAAGTCAAACCCGCTCGCACCGCGAAACACACACACGTTTTCTCAAAAACTCTTTTTTAACATTTTCTCGATACCGGTCGACTCACATCCGTATCGGTCGTTGATTACATTACAACTCCTCTTTTGTCTTTCGCACTGGGCTACAATGAACTCTCGATTTACCGAAACAGTCACTCGATCGAAAATTCACGCGATTCGTTCGCGCAAAACTCGTCCCTACACTATTTTCCAAAATCGACCGTTCCATTCGATCCAATCGGAAGTAGAATTTCCATTCGAGATGTGCTTCGTATTTCCTTACCTTCCTCGTACGATTCTAATTTAACCAGGGAACCGCCACTTCTGCTTCCGCGTAAAAGGCTCAGCCCGGAGGATCCTCTCGTTCGTACGAAAACGATAAAAAGGCCAAGAGCCGTTACACCTACCGGTAAGCGGATTGGTATCTCGGTCCCCTATCAGCTCCACCTTCCATCCTCCGTTTTCTTATTGTTCCACAGGAGGATCTTCCTGTATCGTGGTGCGTCCCGTTCGCTGCCGGGCTCGCAAAGAACCGGAGGATTGCGTGCGCCGCGAAGGTGAAACTAATAACAGCGGCACGCCGCTCGGGCTCTCGGCCTGCGAAACACGCAATTACGCCTCGACGATGTGCCATGAATCGAGCTACCGCATTACGGGACACCCGGACGAAATCTCGTTTTCGCATCGCGGCCACGAAGAAAAAGCAAACGCCCCGTCCCCTTCTGACATCGGACCGGGACAAGGTTTAAAGATTTCCGCGGTACACGGGCCCACTCCTCGTACGCCGATAAAATTTTTGCTCCCGCGGCGGAATCGTTTAGGCGAATTCTGATAATTAAAGTCCCGGTGAAAAAGCAGGACGTGTCTCTCTCGTAAACCTGCGATGCGACCGAGTTTCTTAAGAACTTTATTACGTTGAAAGTTTCGTCGTAAATTCGGTTACGAGTGTATCGGGTTATTGTGAAACGAATAAAAAGACGCTACCGTTTCTGGGAGTTTTTCACGACCGGTAATTCCATTCGAACGTTTTCATCGACGTTTCGCCTGCATTCGATTCGTAGGAAAAATTCTCCATTTTGTATTTCGATCGTGGACGTGATTCAAAGATCGTTGAACAATAACGACGATAAAAACCAACCGGTGATCTACGAGTGCTAATCGTTTCTTCACGGGTACCAACAGCTTCCCCGTTGATTTCACTCTTTACATAACTCTACTTTACATAATACGTTCAAACTTGCGCGACAAGAATCGCCAACAGGTGGCACACGCTACTTCTGTTTGCCTCCTATGTCGACTTTATACACGTGTAATACACCAGATTAAATTTAATTTTAAAACCTGTTTTAACTTCGCTTTGGGTTAGTCCCCACAAATGTTCCTTTCGGGTCAAACTTTGCGTCAATTCGGTTTTGCATATCTGTATGATTTACTTGTTGTTATTCATCACTGTTTCCGCTTTTTGTACAAGTACTATTATAATATAGATTGGAAAATATCTTCGCAGGAAAGAGAAACAATCCTGTAGAAAAATACAAATTAGGCTCGAATTAGTCGTTTGTATTTATTTTGCAAGACTTGGGTTTTATTCAGTGGCAGTAATCGGTAAAGGTCTTTTGATGCATGTATGTAAAAGACAGTCTTGGATACGTAACGTAGCCATAGTGGGTGTATAACCAACTGGTCGTTCAATGTCACTAACGTGCTACCTCCATCGTATCGTTTCACTATCCCCACTATACCGTTTAATTTACCCGCCTCTCTATTTCTTGTTTCCTTACACCAAGTTATTCGTATCGACAAAGAAAATTGACACGAACAATTTATGACAGGTGAGATAACATCCTTGAGTAGCGAATCCATCTTGTTCCGTTTATAGTCTCATCTTTGCACGAACGTTTGTAAGAAAGAGCTGGGTCGCTAGTAACACTTTGGTTTTGGAATACGATTGCGCAAAAGGTATTGCATTTATAACAAAAATTCTTGTACAAACATGCTATCTAATTATTTGACATTCTTCAGCCACAGTAATTTTGATGGGCGTCAAGTAATATTCGAGATATTAATAAAAAATGGCAAGCGAAGAAAATGTTACCACCGTCTCGAACCTTGATTGTGAAACTGTACAGGGACGACATAATGCAAGTTTAATTTTATAAAATGAAGGTATTTATTTAACTAAATTTTAATAGTGTATGGGAAAAGGCGAAATTAGTATTTTAGTACATAGAAAGATGGAAAAGTAAAAACAAAGAATAATAAATTATGATATTTTTTCTTCATTATTGGGCCTCCTAATTATTGCAAATATGTATATAAATCGTTTTGGTCAATGCACTCTTCGTGTGACCAATTATTACAGTTACAATATTGCACTCATTTTTCATTAGGTTTACTTTCATCATAGGGTTCATTGCACACCAGACAATAGTACTCTTTATCTTTTTTCTCTTTCCCTTTTAATTTTTGTATATTCTTTTTTTTGCATTCTTTCTTAATCTTTTCCTTTTTAGAGGAATCGGTATATATAGTTGTTGTAGATTTAAGGTTAAAAAACACACAGTTTACACGTATTTAGTAAAGTAGTAATTTAATTAAGGACAGAAAATAAGAAATACAATTATAAAGCGGATGTGTTCTCTTCGATGTTTGGAACATAACTTTGGAAACTGGAAGTCAAAAGAAGAGACGGTTAGTCCGTTGCAGCTCTCAAGTGTTTATATTTGACCCCACTATCGCCAGGGTTCCAAATGTCGGAAACGCAATACGACAATGTATAACGTGTAACGTGTAACGTGTAACGTGTAACGTGTAACGTGTAACGTGTAACGTGTAACGTGTAACGTGTAACGTGTAACGTGTAACGTATAACGTATAACGTATAACGTATAACGTATAACGTATAAAGTATAACGTATAACGTATAACGAATAACGTATAACGTATAACGTGTAACGTATATCGTATAACGTATACCTAATTACGTATAACGTATATCGTATAACGTATACCTAATTACGTATAACGTATATCGTATAACGTATACCTAATTACGTATAACGTATATCGTCTAACGTATACCTAATTACGTATAACGTGTATCGTATAACGTATATCGTATAACGTATACCTAATTACGTATAACGTATATCGTATAACGTATACCTAATTACGTATAACGTATATCGTATAACGTATACCTAATTACGTATAACGTATATCGTATAACGTATACCTAATTACGTATAACGAATAATGTATAACGTATAACGTATAACGTATAACGTATAACGTATAACGTACAACGTGTAACGTGTAACGTGTAACGTGTAACGTGTAACGTGTAACGTGTAACGTGTAACGTGTAACGTATAACGTACAACGTATAACGTATACCTAATTACGTATAACGAATAATGTATAACGTATAACGTATATCGTATAACGTATACCTAATTACGTATAACGTATATCGTATAACGTATACCTAATTACGTATAACGAATAATGTATAACGTATTTCGTATAACGTATAACGTATAACGTATAATGTATAACGTATAACGTATAAGTAGTATAGTAATTCTATATATAAGAATATAAAGTTCGAACAAATGCGTATACAGTGATATGTCTTAATGTAAACAACGACAGTGTCGTGTGGTCTTTCTGACTCTGGATTTGGAACTCGACTAAAAAGAAAAACCAAAAGGAAGATGCCATATCATTGACCGCGTGGCGGATGACTCTTCCGCGTCAATACGAAGACAGTTCTTAAAACTGACATCGACATCTGGCCCCCTTAAGATCGTTGTTGCATTCATTCCAACCCAAAGTCGAAGTGTCACAGTATTTTTTTGCAATGGAAAATACGAGAAAAGCTATCGAACAACCTAGGTTGAAACTTATTAAACGGTACACAACGAAACGAAGGTCTCGTCGAATTCGCAATTACGTTCATTTCGGTGTCTCGATTGGTCGATCTCCACCGTTACACTTTTCCTCCGCGCGGTCGTCATCGTGAATCACGATTCCCCCCGTGCGAATGTGGGTGATTTCCTCTTACGAAATGAACGTCCCACGTACAGTTATTCGCGGCATGCATTTAACAGAGCGACATTTAATCCGGCCCCCGATCGGGTCAACCGGCTGTATTGCATAATGCACAGGTGACATCGCGGTGCCCTCACGGCGTGCCTGCGTTTAATACGTACGCGTTTCTTCTCGTCGCGTGCGTGTATGTCACGTCATTACCATGCTCGAGAGGGGACCTCACACTCGGTGCTATGTCGCGCGATCTCCGCGTGGGCTAGAACTATCTGCAATCTGATGTCGCATAATACCGCGGCTCGCCGTTCTTGCGGCATCACGTGACTCTCGTTTCGAAACGGCCGCCTTCCTTCCGGTTCGCGGTTCACCTCTTGCCCGATAAGAGCCGTTGTTGACTGTCGACCGTGTCTTTATATTCGTTTCTCGGTTCACGGTGCTAACAAACCTCGTTTCGCAAACTCTTTCCCGACCTTATATTTTTCGGCTCTCTACGGTACAACCGGGATTACCAAACGCGCTGCGACGCGGTGAAACAAAGTGTTCTTACTTTTAACGAATACGGGCCTTTTCGAAACTACGAAACAAAGAATCGGTTTATTTTGCGAGTAATGTTTGCGAGAAAAATTACCTTAACACTGGAACTACTAAACGGTTCATTTGACGTGCATCGAACTTCTTTTTAAATTTGCGCGATTATTAACGAGGCTCTTACCGAAATATTTGGTGACGATAATGGAATTAGAAGAATAATTGTACGCGTAAATTAAACTGTCTTTTTCTCTTCTCGATTTCGAAGACATGCACGTCATCAAGTACAAATAGGAATATGTTCACCGTTGGTAGTTCCAGGGTTAAAACTCTAATTATTAATCCGTTTCGTATACATTTACCAAGATAGTATTTGCAACGTTCGCGTTACCTAGTTCTCTACTTTAATTTGTGATTGAATTTGATTTTTTTCTCGGTAGTATTGATCGATCGATCGTTCGATTCGAACGTTAGATCTCGTTCGCGCGTTTAAATCGCGCAAAATTGCTTCGTATTATAAAAAGACATTGTTCATCTGGAACGAACTCTTGAGAGACAAGTCTAGCCTAGTTTCTGTATCGTTATAGACGAGATACGTTGCAAAGCAACATTTGCTGAATCCAACTATGTATTTGCCATTTACAATGACTTAGCTAATATTTACGTTTACCCTTTATTCTTTCCTCTTCTTTTACGAATATATTCCCAAGAATATTTATACTCTTACGACGTAACAAAATAGTCAAAGTGTCGTCAGTTGAAGAAACAAATGTAATTATTTTCAGAGATAAATGTGTTATTTTGAAAATTGGAACACACAGACTAGGAGCTCATTTTATACCGAAACGAGTAAAATTTAACGAGTCGTTCACCGCGACCGGTGTTACGATCGGTGGATTTCGTATCGAGCATTTCGAACGTAGAATTGATCAGTTATCTGGAGCAAGGTAAATCGCAGGTCTGATGCGTTTTCAGAACCATCTTATCTGTCACGGTCCGATAAATCGAGGCAGAAAGCGAGTCTGAATAAACGAGACAGGCTCGTAATACACGCTACACCGTCGTGCATGTGGATACGCGAAATAAACGATCCACGGGTTAGGCATCGCCAACATCGGTGTGTAGGCGACTTACGTGGATTAAGTTATGGTGGACCTTGCTGCGTGCATGGTGCAACACCCGTGATCTTTTGCACCGTGTTGCTAGTCGATACCTTGGATGCTCGTAGATCGATCGTTCGTGATAACTCGTTTCCTCTCTCGTCCCTCCACCTAGCGTGGCTAGCTAAGGAAGAATGAAATTTCACTGAATGAAGATTGTGAATCGCAGAGACTGATGCAGAAACTACAGTACTCTCGAAACATTTGGAACAGAACTTCACCGACAGGAATGGAATCCGATTGAAATCTCGCTCCGTAGTATCGTAATTCTTAAACCATATATTTCAATATTTCGATCTTATTAACGATCTTATTAACATTTTCGTAACACGGGTTAACTCTACGAAATTTTCGAGAATTAATAATTCATTAACGAAGTACCTCTGACAGAGGCTGCTTCTCGTCACGGTTTAAAATTCTTGAGATCGTCCGTACGCGGAACAGTTAATAAATTTACGAGCTAAAAAGTCCATAATTATCGAAATATTGAAAAAATAATCTCCAACGTGGATACTCGAAACGTTGTCGATCGCGCTCGATGCAAGTGTACGATCGATCAACGAAGGAGACTGACACGCGTTGATGTCTCTCTGCGGTTACATGCTCGAAAACATGCAAGAACGTGTAACGCTATATATAACTGCAGAAACACTTCGACGCGTGTCACTCTCGCTCGTTAACCGAGTATGCACTCGCAACGAACGCGATAGACAGGATTTCGAGCATCGTTTACAATAGAAATTGTGTCGAGAATATCTTCGTAATTATCGTATATCTACGTATAACTATCGTATTATATATTCTTTCTCATTGGGAATTCGAGACTGTTTCGAATTTCACGTTAAAATATCGGGTGTTCTCTATAAAAATGCTGTACAGTAGAAAATTAACGACCGTACCGTATCAGTCGTTTTTCGTACCATGCGACTTAAATTAGAAATAAATTTTTCTAGAGGACAGTTCACGAATAATTTCAAAGTATACGTAAATTGTCGTTGCTCACGTTTCTCCAAAGGTTTTAATTTCCCTGTCTGTCGACCAACGTTTCTGGCAATCTTTCGATCGTGTCGCAACGTCTTTACGGTGAAGGTAAGCTCGTAAATTCGATCGATAACGAAAACGATAGGATTTCGTCGACAGAGATCTCCTCGAATCGAAATCGTACGCGTTACAGTCACAGAAACGGTAACGACTGTGGGTGCCGCTAACCGCGATCGCAATCACTCAGCTCCCACAATTTTCAATAAACGTTCCAACCGTTATCGTAATAAGCGGAAACGATACCCGCCAAAGTTTCGCAATTCCGTTCGTACCTGCCGCGAACCGGGATTACAATTCTTTTGCAACGTTGCGGTAAAAATTGTGATTGCTTTCTTTAATAAGTGAACGTCCAGTTCGTTCTAGGTATCGCGAACGGGACGAAGATTCCTGAGACACTCCTGATATTTCACTTTGTTTCACTTTGTGATCGCTTTTGAAAGCTTCACCTTCTCCATCGGCGTATAAATTACTAACAAACGCGCGGCTAACGCGGCCGCCATTGGAAAACGTTTCGTACACCGTTCACTCGTTCTGGGTCGTAAAGTCCACGATAGAAGCCAATTGCGTGCTGTCAATTATATCATCGGTGTAATTAAAGTAAATAAAGGGGTGGACGGTGGTTACGCATCGTCGAGATTCGCGCGTGTAGGTGTCGCGCGTCAAAGAGCAGCCATAAAATAGAAACGATCTTCATTAATTGGTATTACTCGTTTCGAGAGGATGACGCTTCTGTATAAATATTTATCAAGACCTCCCGGAAAATATTGCGCGAATTTAATCGCTCTGCTTCGTATTATAACTATCGATCGAAACAAAGTATACCTATCGACGTGTCGTACATCGCTATCTTTCATTTACATTTTCATCGTTTGATTTATCATCGATCGAGTCGACAGTCTTGCGCCATTGTTGCGAAAGAATAATTTTTTAATCGAAACCGTAATTCACCCAGTGTTATACTCCCAACCGTGTTCCGTACGACACCTCTACCGAGCAATGTCGTATTTCTCGATCGGGAGATGATTCAACGACCATGACAACGTAAAACGTGGATGTCCGTAGTTTTTTGCATCGAAAGAACCGGGATCGTACAACAGAGGGGTAGAATTGCTTCCCGAACAATGGCGGAGGATCGTTGCGCTTAAAGTTGCTTTTTGTCGTATTCGCGATTCGCCAAGTCGCAGTTCTGCGCGATATATTCCGGGCTAAGTCTAACCCGTTCCATCGATGCTTCGAAAACGACGTATCGTCGGTTAACGCGTACAGAATTTCTTATTAATTATCGTATCGTCCAATCATTGAGATTGCTCGGAGGTCGAGAGCCGGCGGTTCGGTTCGCGGATTTCTTTGCACCGCATTCCCAAGCTCCGTCGGGTCGCAGGTGTGATCGAGAAAGTCATCGATCGGATCGATAGGCATCTCGTGGAAAAGTTCAATTCTCTGGCGCCACGTACACGTGACCGTAGGTGGGAGTAAAACGGTGAACACGCACGCTCGAAACGCGGCGATTCCCCATGGACAGCGCGTACGCGGCGCGGGCGCGGGCGCGGAGACACCTGGGTCACGGAGCCATGGCGCTTTGGAAAGGTAACTCGCGAACGATGATATATGCCGAGGCAAAAGTTGACCGCCCAGACGCCGGGAAACGCCTTTTAAAACAATACCGCCGTCGCTTCGCCGACGGTTCTCTCTCTCTCCTTCTCTCGTGGGCATCATTTCTCAATGAGTTCCGCGCGGAGAAAGCGTGGGCCGTTTCTTCGACCTGCCCAGTCGTTTACCGCTAACGTCGACTTAATTTCGCTCCTTTGTAGCGGGACTCGTCCCTCTACCGAGGACGATATCCCGGACGAATATTTCTGGAGATTCGAGGAGATTGCGCACTCATCGCCGAAAGTGAGTCGACCACCGGGAAATATAGAAATACGATCGATGTTTGGTGCGCATCGACTACTTCTGTGCAACGAATCTTTTACGCTGGAATTATTTTTCGCAAAATTTATTTCGGATAGAAAGATGATTCTTTTCAGGCGGTTGTCACATTTGTTAGTATTTTTATACGTTAGGAAAATTAACGCAGAACGATTTCGTACAGTCACAAAGTGGACGATAAATACTGATACCGAAATAGTTTTATCGCGAATAGTCACAAAATTTAATTTTCTTTGTATTGTGTACAATACAAAGATGACAGTTTTGCTCGATCCGAGCAATGTGTTTCAATTTCGATTGAAATGAAAATATTTGAAAAATATTCGACGATCGACGCGTGTTGCGTTAATAAACGGTTCCGAGCTTCTCGCGGGAGGACGCTCAGATTCGAAGGAGACACATGTAGGAAGTAATGAGTTACGCATCGCGTCAGTATCTCGACAATCTCGCAATGCCCTGAGTCCTTAACCTTAGAGCATTATGGGCTCGCGTTTACCAGCGCGAGTGGTAATGAGAGCACACCAACGCTGCGTCGATAGAAACCATTGGCGGCAATCTTCCGTTTACACATAGAAAACGAGAAGTATCCATTTGCTCGAAATCGTTATCATTTATCGTCTCTTTCTCACATCAGAGGTACTCAATATACTCGAGGTGGTACTTCGGTGTTGCGCCTTGTACGTATATCTTGTAAATTTCTTGGACGAACTGTACAGGGATTGTTTTTACCAGGTATCGGATCGATTGCATTGTGCAATAGAGATTTAATTTAATTTTACAATAAACTCACAAGTAGCTGTGATTATACGTCTGGGATATTACAGCTGATATTAATTATACATCGCGATATTCAACACGATATTTAATAAGTTGTAGATATATAATATATCTTATATACGATATATAATAAGATATATAATTCCCGTGTATACACGGGAATAATAAGTTGTTCGATAAGTTTTATCGTTCGATAAAACTTATCGAACAACCTAGTACTTTTTCCGTTAGAAATTTTTGAAAATACCGCTCATTCTACAACGTCCAAGCATTAAACTCTCTTTAAAGGAAGTCTGGTACTTTCGGTTGAAAATTTAGAGTTTCTTATCACTATTCTTTTACCAAGAAATAATTAATAGACTAGAAAAATGATTAAACGATAAAAAAAAGATCTATTGCAATGGTTTACACGATTTCAGTCGATCTACAAACCGAACAGATGCGAATAAAGTATTAATCCATGCAACAATAGTTTCCATCGAGTCAACAACTATGAAGAATTAACGAAATCTCGTCCGATCTTGGTTAACTCGGTAATCGAAGGATTTTTTCTGCAATATATTACAATTTCAAAACGACCGAGTAACTTTCAAAATATCATGCATCATGCCGAAATATATTTCGAGAAAAATGACTTTAAAGTATATAGAACATAAAGAGAGTTCGAATCAACGTCCTGGAATGTTTCAAATTTGTCGAATTTCACTAAAATCTTTTCGGAATAACGCTTTCGTGGAAAGTGTTCAAGAAACCACAAAAGGAAAAGAAGATTCTATCTTTCGATCGAAAATATTATCGCTTCTTCGATTCTTTCCCATTGGAAGAATATAAAGCATTAAATGCAAACGAAAAACAAGAATCGATCTTTCCATCGGAAATCACCGGTTCTTCGATTTCTTCCAATTGTGAACGTAAACCATTAAGTAAAATAGGAAAAGAAGACTCGATCTTTCGATCGAAAATTACCGCTTCTTCGATTCTTTCCCATTGGAAGAATATAAAGCGTTAAATGCAAACGAAAAACAAGAATCGATCTTTCCATCGGAAATCACCGGTTCTTCGATTTCTTCCAATTGTGAACGTAAACCATTAAGTAAAATAGGAAAAGAAGACTCGATCTTTCGATCGAAAATTACCGCTTCTTCGATTCTTTCCCATTGGAAGAATATAAAGCGTTAAATGCAAACGAAAAACAAGAACCGATCTTTCAATCGGAGATCACCGGTTCTTCGATTTCTTCCAATTGTAAACGTAAACCATTAAGTAAAATAGGAAAAGAAGACTGTGTCGTACTCTTGGCGATCACCGGTTGTTCGATTCGTTTCTATCGTAAGAACAGAAGTCGCGATGTTGTCCACTGGTGTACGCGGCGTATCGCGGAGTCCCCGCGCGTCGGCGCCGATGGCACGACGCGAGTTCTAGCTTAACACGAGCTCGCTAGCGGCCGGTTATCGGCTCTATCGGGCATGATAGATGGCGGGCGGTGGCGCGATAAATCACCGGATCGCGCCGCGAGGAGGATCTACGGACGATCCATTCCGCGGTCGGTCCGTTCGGCTGTCGATCAGCGGCGGCCGTGGCCGGAACGCGCGGTTCGATAACGATCGACGACGAAAGTATTAATTATCATTTGCTGCTCGTGGCTTTCAATTTGTTTTGCTCTCGGGACTCACGGCGCGGGCACCGTTTCACTTTGCGCCGCGAAAGTGACGAAACCCCGCCGAAGCGATTTCACTCGCCGCAGATAAATCATCTCCGTGGATTCCGCGTTTACCGCTCGCGCCGAGAGTAACCGAGACGGACCTTTTCCAATTCGCGGTCGATGATGAACGACACGGTGCAGGTGTCGAAAGTGAAAGAGAGAGGATCGTTCGTTCACCACGCGGGGATCAACCCGATCGGGGGTGCTTGTGCCTTATTGCGGCGTTTACGAGCTGAACGCGACGTTCGAGTGATCTTTCGGACCTAAAACGAGATGTGCGAATAATTTAGTCTCGTATAGGGGTTTACCAGATTTTATAGATATTTAATTATAAATAACCTCCTCACGAACGGTAACGCGAACAACTCGAGTACAGTTTTCGAACGTACGCGCGATATTTGCTTTGGAATACGTGTAGTCGATTCGAAACAACTACCCAACATTCACGACACTGTAGCAAGAGAAAGAATTCTCTCTGTTACTAGGTTGTTCAATAAGTTTTGTCGTTCGACAGTATAGTACTAGGTTGCTCGATAAGTTTTAACGAACGAGGAAACTTATCGAACAACATATTATATGTATTATATAATGTCTTATTTCGTCTGCAGGTTCTTGGTGGAAAATGGGTTGAATTGTTTCTATAATAACAAAGAAACAACATTCAATGTTATTACTCACACCGTTCTTTTCCCGATAACTCTTCTCACGTGTCTCTATCCTTTACACTTTTTCTTCTCCTCTCTCACTCCCGCCACATGTCTACTCATTCACTTGTCTTCCTACCAATCGAGATCTAACTTATCGACGCTAACTTCACTATAACTGAGGGTGCTTTCCTTACATATGTATACGAACCTTATAGGAAGTATCGTATAGGAAATTTTCTACGAATACGCAGGGGTCGAGTGACAAAGTGTACCGACACTGACGCGAGTAGAAATAGTAAGCAATGGACAGACGCGTTGGCCAAGTGTTGAATTGTACACTAGATGAGAACTTTTCAAGTGGTTTTCCTTAAAAACGAAGCCACTTTCGAACAAATTGTAGGGACGAGTTTTGCGCGAGCGAATCGCGTGAATTTTCGATCGAGTGAGCGACTGTTTCGGTAAATCGATAGCTCATTGAAGCCCAGTGCGAAAGACAAAACATGAGTTGTAATGTAATCAACGACCGATACGAACGTGAGTCGACCGGTATCGAGAAAATGTTAAAAAAGAGTTTTCGAAAAAACGCGCGCGCGTGTGTGTGTGTGTGTGTGTGTGTGTGTGTGTGTGTGTTCCGCGGTGCGAGTGGGTTTGACTTTTCCTTTTGTACGCGTCGTGACCTTAAGTAGACCCTATATTTCCATCTGTAATCCAGAGGGAATATATTATTATAATAGAGGAATAGGCATATTTTCCTATACATATATATATTACTCTACAAAATTTTATTCTACATTATTTATTTCTCGTCACGCGACAGAATCACCCCCTTGTTCGATCGTACGATCTGTCTCGAAACATTTTGTACACGTGAGATTTAATTGCACACGTATATATTCTTTTGGAGCATGTTAAAGGAAAGAAGAACAAGAGAACGAAAAGAAAAAATAGAAATGTCAAAGCGTTTCACAACATATAGGGAAATACAAACGCAGGAATTATCGATTTATCTAAATTAGAGAAAGAATGCAAAAGATAGAAGCTTGTTAACAAGGTTCAAGTGTGGGAACGAATGTAGGGGAGGACTTTTAAAGTGGTTTTCCTCAAAAACGAAGCCACTTTCCAACAAATTTTATTCTACATTATTTATTTCTCAACACATGACAGAATCACCCCCTTGCTCGATTGTACGATTAGTCTCGAAATATTCTGTACACGTGAGATTTAATTGCTCACGTATATATTCTTTTCGAGCATGTTAAAGAAAAGAAGAACAAGAGAACGAAGGGAAAAATAGAAACTTCAAGGTGTTTCACAACATGTAGGGAAATACAGAATACAGAATCGCAGGAATTATCGATTTATCTAAAAGAGAGGAAGAAGAATGATAATTGGCAAAGGATAGAAGCCTGATGGCAAGGTTCAGGTGTGGGAACGAATGTAGGGGAGGACGGCATTAGAGAGAAGAAGAAGAGAGGAAGAGTCGATGGCAGACTTGGCAAGGGGGTGTAGGGAAGGAGAAATAGTGTAAGGAGTGTAATAGTGAGAAGAGTGTAAGGAGAACCAGTACACGAAGACAGAAGAGGACCGATTAAGTTAAAGAGGGTGATGGAGAAAAGGAGAAGAACAGAAGGCAGATGAAAAGTTAAAGTTACCAAAGGAAATGTGCAAAATATAGTATTAGAATTGGATATATATAGGATTAGACATAGAAAAGAATCAGAATTAGAACTATAATTATAAATTATAGACTAGTAGAAATAGGATAGGTTATTTAAGCAATATTAGAACAGGTTAATGTAAGAAGTACGATAAGGAATCACAGTAATCTGGAAGTCTTTCAAAATCGAAAGAAAAGAAATAAAGAACTAAGTAACTAATTTTTCAAGCACATTGCCCGCCAAAAATATTGGAATAGTTGCCAATTTACAAGAATATTGTCTCGTTCAGTGTTCTTAAATTTTAGCCATCCGACGCGTACCAATAAACACTGTCGAGAACAAGTTCGAAACAACCATTCGAGAAATTAAAGCCTCGTAGCACGATGGTTCTCGTTTTCTAATAGCTCTTGGAAGTGCAGTTGCGTTCTCGACACCTTGGCACTCGCTGTTAGTTCCAGCGGAAGATTTTCCGCCCTGTGATCATGCCTCGACTATAATAACTCAATCTTCGTGGCGCGAAGACCATCCGTTCAAATTGCAAAAAGAAACAAAGGCCGTAGAACATTCTGTTTTACGATTCGCACCTTTCCAGCTTTAATTGCATCTCAAAGCTTGTTCGACCCTCTAATCGATCGGTAACGAAAACCAAAAAGAGTCTCGACTTTTGTTAATCTGAAATGAATTTTGCAAATTTGGTATCGTTACCTGTCAAATTACAATCGAGAAGAAACGAAGGTGTTGAAATACAACATTGAACCATGCAGTACTTGAGAAGTCAAGGAATGGTGGACGAGCTCGATACCAGCTTTCCTATTTTTTCCATTTGTGTGTCGACGTGATCGTTACAATCTATTCAGTTGTTTATAACCATACTCCGCTGCACGACTGTATTACATTTATCTAAAAATAAACGTCCTATTTACATATTCTCTTGCGCTGAACAATTCCCTAATCCCACATAAGGAAACGTTGAAAATACAGAAACGTAAATACAAAACGCAAAACTGAAGTTATCGCGCAGATGGTTCCGCGATAATTGGCAAACCCTTCGGCGGTAGATTTTAACAGCGATACTTTTATTACCGTCTTCACGGTGTTCTCCTCGAACGTTCGTGTACAATGTCGTCGAGGTGATTTCCGTTAATTGCACGTTTAAAATCCACCGAGCCCTAACGACATAATCGTCCGTGTAATGACAGGTTTCGCGCGGCGACGTAGAGGCAACGCTGTCGCTGCTACGGTGTTTATTGAATTAGTTAATTACACAGAGACGCCGGCGACGTTCGAGCAAGTGGTGCCATTCGATTCGTTCGTGCTCGGCAATTTCGGCACGCCTAATCTCGTTCCTTTTTCCTCGGACGTTCCCTGCGTCTCGATTTACGAGTCGGTACGATTGCTCGCGACTGTTGTTCACGATCGTAACTTTCGCGATTTGTTGGATCGTTCGATCGACGAAACATCGAGAACAGTCTGTTCCATAAGAGTGCTTCGATAACTTCGAAAATTGAAATTCGAAATTCCGACGATCATAAACGCGTACAGATTAAAATTCTCTCGAATTCGTATCACCGAAAGATACAGAGTTTCTCGAGACGATGGCTGTATATGTAAAACAGTTCGAAGCTTGAAAATGGAAAACGAAAAACTCGCAGCGAGTGCAATAAAAAATGTACGATCCGTAAAGAAGCACAAGCTTAAAGAAAGATACATTTTAAAATTAATAATTTGTCGATGCCAAGCTACAGTTCCTAATGGAAGAGATGGATCTCATTATTGAGTAAGAACGTATCACTTTTTTTTTTACACGTTTAATACTTTCGATTTGTGCAAAGCTAGTTACAAGTAAATTTGTATCAAGCTAGAGAACAATTCTGATCTATTTCGATACGTGCAGGTAATTCTATCGTTCGGTTGAAAACAAACAGATAGAATACGTCGTTTGAGGACTAATTATTTCTCGTACGATATAAAAAAACTACTTCCAAGATTTCACCTCGGTTACTTGATATGTTAATCTTTCCCTTGAAATGCGACTAGACTTTTCCATCGCCCTTATGGTTACAAAAATATTACCGATATATTCTTACGGGATAGATTGTACCTCGTTCAAGGTACCTCTTCTCCTTGCACTAAATTCATTTCATTCTCTTTCGCGGACTATGATCCAGAAAATGGTCCATCCTCCAAAATCGAGTCATTTTTAATTCTTGTAAACATCCTATTTCTATTTGCATTGCCCTACGCGTACGCGTGCTCACACCTAACATACCAACCCTCCCGAGTCGTTGTTTTCAATTACGAAACTAACGAAGAGTAAATATAGAAATTCAGAGAAGATCGTGTGTCGATAATTCCACGAGGATGAAAATTGCAGACTAAGTATGTATCTTCGAATATAAAATTATTCAAATAGTTCCAGCCTTAACCATACACCTAAGTTACGGAAGATCGTAACGTAAAACTCGTCATCGTTCGACGATTCTATCGGTATCGGTAATTTACGCGATCGACACCTCGAAACTAATTATCCAGATCGGTAATTGGTAGCCGGAGCAATCTAATTTCCAGACAGGGCGTGGTGAGCCTCTTCGAGCACGCTTCTCAACAACACCGGATGCCTCTCTTGCTCCGATTATGCGCGCGTTTATTGCTCTTTCGTTCCCGAGGGATCGTTTCGTTCCTCGGTTATTGCAACCCGTCCACGTGAGTGCTTATCGAGTCATTAGGTCGCAGTTACGCCCGTGGCAACGTTTGTTTAACCCGATTCCGGGATTCTCGATCCACCAGAAATTTTTTACCAAACAATGATCGTCGTTGATCACGATCCACGTCTCCGTGTTTCGCTCCGAAAGCATCGGGCGAACTTCGTTGAAGCGTATCAAACGATTCGCTCGATAATGCTGCGCGCCGGGAAAGCTTCCCACGCTATAATTAAAGGGTCAGAGGGCAATTATTGTCTGGCGAACATTGAAAAAGCGAACGTCGATATCGGATAGTTTCGCTGAGTTTTCGGTAAACTCGAGCAGATTTCCGTTACCAATTGGAATCGAAGTTCTTGTGACAGAGGCGCGTGAAAATTCGATGCAACGGTCTTGCATTTTTGTTGGCTGTCTGTAGAAATACTAGCAGAGTGTATAAAATATTTACGAATTCGAACGTTCGAGGGTAAAATTGGCAATGAAAAATATAATCGAACCTTCGTGAATCGAGAATCTCTACGAGTCTACAATTTCGTTCGTTCTCTTCCGCTTCTTTGCAAAAATCTGCAGAAGTCGTAATAAAACTTGTTCCAACTGGAATTATTTACCAATGGTTAATCGTTTTTTTGTTGGTAGAACGCATAACTGTCAGTGTCTATAACTTTCGCGTTTATGTTGAAAGAATGAATTCTAACAGGAAGCTCGAAATGCTAACACTTTTCCGAAAGGTGAATGTTGTATACCGATACATAACAGAGAGCCAGCTTATAGACTGTTTTAACAATGAAGAGTAACGATCCAGCATTTTACGATTACGTTTAAATAATTTTGAACGTAATTTAGAACGTTGAATTTTTTATTCCTTGAACCGTTACAATTGAAAAATTCTCTACCTTCCTAAAAATCTTTATACATCGAATTCTCGTTGAATCTCTTTCGCTCGAAAACATTGATAAGTCGAAACTTACGCAACTCGAAGATTCCATCTGTTCCCTCAAAGTTTGAATTCTCGAGTTTTGTTTCTTACATACAAAATTGAAAAGAACACAGGGGTGGTTAACCCCGAGGAAATCTGATCCGCGTTCGATCTAAACGTGGAATCGGTAATCTGGAAACACCGAAAGAATGTATTTCGATGCGTCGTTAAGAACCAAGAGCACGGTAACCAACGTTAAAAAAACGTCCCACGATGGCTAAACATCTCGAGAAACATCTTCCGAATCAACCGTTTCGTTCAATCCGCGATAATTGTTTCGAGCGGTGACGTTTCGCAAGAATCACGACCGGTGAACAGCGATTCGAATCTCGTTGAAGGAAACATCGAGGAAAGGTGTCTTTCAAAACAATGACACGGTCGTTCCGAGCCCCCCTCGGAGCCACCGCCGCGAAGTCGCACAAAATGGGACAAGTAACGCTGAATGGAACCGTGAAGCGACACAATAGCGTTTCAAAATCATATCGAACGGTCAGAGCAACCCGGCCGGACGAAATCCACGGTTCGTTCGGTTCTCGTGGAAAAAAGCCTCGGGAGGGGGGCCCCCTTCACCCTCCGAGTGTTCCAGCAGCATTGTCGCGGCTGCACGGATAACGAGATATCAATACATCATCGATTCTACACGGTGTACCGAGCGATCCCGTGAGTTTCTAATTCCCCCTGCCCCGTAACACCGAGTACGCCGTGAGCCGAGCGTTGTTCGTAACTCCTACGTTCGTAATCCTGTGTTCACCGACGGTGTTTCGCCGTCGTTCCGCACGAGCGACCTGTACACGATCCTGTTGTGGCCGACGATGGAAAAAGGTGGCCGCCGGTGCGCGCACGTAGGAAGTAAACACGCCGGATCTCGACGAGACCACGGAAATCGACGACAGCCGGCCGTGGACCCTCGCAAAAACCGCAAACGCGGTAACGATCTCGCGGACGGATGCAACCAGATACGCCGCGGCGATAACAGGAATCGGCATGGACTGGGACTCGCGCGAGCATCGATTCGCGCACGCGATAACCAGTAGTCCTCGAGATTCGTGTCGAAACTCGAAAACCGTCTTTGTAGATCTCGCCAAGCTTCGTTCGAGACGCGACACGCGCAACCGCACCCGCGCCCTTGTCACGGGACCGTATCGGAGCAACGGACAAAAATATAAACAGAAAGAGTCTTTTCACTCATGCACTACAATCCTGTGTCACGGGACCGTATCGGAGCAACGAACAAAAATATATAACGGAAAAAGTCTTTTCACTCGAGCACTAGAACGCACGGGATCTTAACACAAGTACTTTTTTTTTTTTTTTTTATTTACGCTATGAACCCAGTACAGGGTTATTAGCAGCATGCATGTTGATATGCATACTAACAGTACGAAGCATGAAATGGAATACATAAGTTAAGATTACCCGAAGATACATCGTTACGTATCGTTATACGTAAATAAATGCTTATTACTAGCGATTGTACATAGTGCTTATAATTACATACTTATAACTATTGGCAATATATAATACTTATTACTAGATGCTTATAACTTGTAGCGGTTTGTAAATATGGTATACTTTCTATAAATAAATTCATAATTTTTTGGATCGGTATCAAACAGACAGACCTCACTGGCAGTCAGAGATTTACGCCACGGTCTTTCAGAAATTTGCGAATGCACAGTAGAGGAGCAATGTGCAGTTTACTTCTGAAGAACTCGATTGAGTAGGGCGGGTGGTAGCCCATGTTACGTAGTCGATTTAATAGAATATACCTGTTACTGTTAAGTATGGGGCATTGCCATATCACCTGGTTGGGATCCTGGACTGGCCATCCACACTGGCACTTTGCGTCCGGAGCGAGGTTGATCTTAAACAAGGATGCGGCTAACTGGAAGTAACAGAAGTACTTAAGTGAGAGTGGTTTAGTTTATTCTTCGCTCCGTAGAATAACGAAACAAGTACCGAAATTCACTGCTTAGGCGAATACCTCCGTAGAGAATATGTCGATTTAGCGAAAGTTGCTGTTTTAACGAAATACTTCCGTGGAGAGTATATCGGCGAATCGGCGTAACGATCAAAGGTGCGTGGCGGGTGACGGACAGAGATTCACACTTGACTAAGTTGGAACGATCGATGAATTTTTATTCAGAGGGCAGCGGCTTATAAACATAAGTTCAGTTTATCGGTGAATCTGGTGTTTGGGTTTCGCGCTGGTCTTCGATTCGCGTTCGATTAGATTCGCGACACGATTATTCGGTTTCTCTCTATTCTTTCGTCGCGACGATCTTCTTCGCTGTTGGAACCAGGCGCCGCGTTGTGGCCCGATATCACGATTTGACAATTCGAAATCGACGAAAGTGATTTTTCCAAAAGTTCAAACAGCTCCCTCTTTGCGGATAATCTTCACCGCTGGAACGAAACGCCACATTGCGGTTCAATTTTACCATTTGGCAATTCAAAATCGATGAAAGTGACTTTTCCAAAAGTTCAAACAGCTCCCTCTTTGCGATAATCTTCACCGCTGGAACGGAGCGCCGCATTTCGGTTCGATTTTACCATTTGGCAATTCAAAATCGATGAAAGTCTTCCAAAAATTCGAAAAGCATATCGACATCGATGCGAAGCGATTTGTTGACGAGTAACAGTGGCTCGACGCAAAGTCGGTCAAAAGTTCTTAACGTATATCACGATCTACGTTTCCACCGCGATTTAAAAAATTAACAAATTACAGTCGGTTTCGTTTCGCAACGTCTGTTCGTTCCAAAAATTCAAAAAGCATATCGACATCGATGCGAAGCGATTCGTTGACAAGAATGACTCGACGCAAAGTCGGCCAAAAGTTCTTAACGTACATTACGATCTACGTTAATTTAAAAAATTAACAAATTATAGTCGGTTTCGTTTCGCAACGTCTGTTCGTTCCTATTTCGCGTCTACCGGCAACTCGTAGACGAGAGTGTACGATTAGACGCACCGCTTTGCAGCTCGATAGGCGTTGAAATCTCCGACAATACGGCCCGCGGTCGATACGGAAAACCGCGTTTCATCTTGCCCACCGTTTCACCGTAGAAATCCCGCGTTCCGTATCTGCGCCGCAACGCTGGAAACGCTCCCGGCGTTATACTTGGAGCCGATTTTATTCATTCGCGCGCGTCCTCGATGCGTTTTCTCGCGGACGTAACGCGGCGGTGCGTACGCTCGAACGCGTACGGCGTGGAAAGACGCCCGGAGGGTCCCTATTGTGCTCGCAATCTAGATCGGGGGATTACTTTTATCATTGGCGAGCATTCGAGCACGTTCGTTAAGCGCTACGCGGACGCGTGTGCAACGATCGCCTTTATGCGGTGTGAAAAGCGCGCGTAACGGTGCGTGCCGTGCTCGATCGACGTACCAAAGTACACGTGCACGCGAATATAATAACAATCGTTGGTACGAGCGAGTTGCTCGCCGTCGAGTCGTCGGAAAATCGCGCATGCGGCTTCACCGTCCGGAAAGACCCGAACGAAATTCCGCATCGGACACGGTGTTATATATCGCGGCCGAATGATCGACAGGTACAATTCGCACGATTTCGCGGCCGAGAAATTCCACCCCGATACGATCTAGGGTACGCGGCGATTTCCACCGCTAAGTGGATTTAATATCGAGACTCCGATACGGTTGATACGGGCCAATGGGTTATTTGCAATCCAATGATAATAGAACTAGCTGGAATCTAGCCCGAGTCGGACACCGAGCCGGCGTTAATCCCCGCGGCACCCTGAGAACTTAAAAACGCGGGAGAAAAAAATCGATGGAATGCCGCTCGGTCTGCGAGACAGGTGAATTGTCTATGTTTGGAGCGGTGAAACGCCGAACTCGGGATCTAGCTTTTTATACGCGGTCGATCAACGTCAAGGTAATTGAGTTTTACAGTCGTGCACGTTACCAAATTTCCGAGTAAGGAATAGTACGATCTTATTTGGTTGTAACGTACAGTGACGCAGAAAAGTTTCTGCACGCTGTATTATAAGGAAATTCTTGTTACCTGTAAGATTGATTTTAATGAAAGTTTCCGTGCAGGTAGAGTACAATGGTGGGGATATAGAGGAATTGGTTTGTGCGCGGGAAATTTCTTCAAGAAGGTGAACTCGAGTGTAAAAGGTTCTAATGTTTTATTTTTATGTT
The DNA here is from genome assembly GCF_051014685.1 of Ptiloglossa arizonensis. NCBI lineage: Eukaryota > Metazoa > Arthropoda > Insecta > Hymenoptera > Colletidae > Ptiloglossa > Ptiloglossa arizonensis. The sequence continues at coordinate 2,408,014 of NC_135059.1, read as the reverse complement.
TTAACGCAATTTTTCTTGGGACTTTTATGAAACATAATGATAGAGCACTAAGAGCTGTACATTTTTCGTGCGAAAAGTTTTGCTCTATTTCACACTGTTACGAAATTGTATTTGAAAAGTCGACGAGAATGTGGCACTGTAAAGGTTGTTTTCAATTGATTTCGGACGATCGAAAAGCTTGCAAGGATTTTCATTTTATTTATAACTTTCTCGCACAAATCTGTAAAAATTTTCTCATAAACAATTTCAGTTTTTAGTGCTCTATCGATCGTCTCTACGTCCAAAAAGTTGTATTAAAACAATGAAGAAATTTTGACTTTTCGTGTCTTAATTCTAGCTTTCCGAGAAGACATTTTATTGACAAAAAAATTATGTCATATATGGGCGAGTATGCTTTATACGCGCACAAATTTTTATCAAAATCGGACTTGTAAGTTAGGAGAATTCCTCATAATATAGTGTACAAATACTTTTTTGATCCACTGTTATGCGCGTGTAACAAGATGGCGACTGTAACGAGCGAAAAGTTTTAGTATACGACAGTTTTAATATACGATTTGGCAATTTGAAATCGATGAAAGTAATTTTTCCAAAAGTTACGGAAAAATATCCATTTCAGCGTAAAATTGTTCTCTTTTGAAACGAGCGTGTTACTAGATAAAAAGTGAACTCGATAAAAGGAACACCAATTTTATACGTAAAAGTAACAGAAATCCTGTTTATATTACATAGTTTTATAACGAAATATAATCGGTAGACAGTACATTCTAACGGTGCAATTACGAATATCGTCCACCCAAAATGTTCCAAAAGTTACAATATTAAAATTGAACAAAATTAATCCGTATTATATTCCGATACTAAATTTGTATTCTGCAACAGTCGTCGAATCAAAATTTACCAATTCCAACTGTACGATTACTCGACTATGTAATTTAAAAATTCAGTCTCCTTAACACAAAGGCATTTGTAGCGTCGATCGAAGAGCAGACGACACGTACTTCCGCTGTAATATTTACAAGCTGTTTCTAACGATCGTAAAATATTGAACGTGTCGTTGAAAAAACGAAAGACAGGAGACGCGCGCTGTCTTCGTACACAGGAGCGTAGACGAGGTTGAACGCTGCTATTATTCTGTCGAGGTTATCGAAAAATTCGGTCCACCGTACACGGAGCCCAGAATTTGTAGCATCGATCTAGGAGCGGGTTACATGTACGTGCCCTCGACGTAATTTACGCATTGTTCGGGTTACGATCGGGAAATATTGCGCGTCGCGGAACCAAAGACAGCAGACACGTGCTCATGGGACGTTCGAGGCAGCGTTCGATCGATCTCGTCGTTCCCACCACCCTCCTAGATCCCAACCGCTACTCGTGCACCGATCTATGTGCACTTATTGCGTACGGTGTGCCGCTACCGGTCGAAAAACCGCACGTTCACGGATCAGGAAAAATAATAACAGGCGACACGCGCGTGTTACGCGACGTGTACCGTTTAACCGTGAGATTTGCAGAATGTTGATCGATTATCGGTCCCGGTACGCGCGGGTGATTATCTCCGCGGGTTTAATTAATTTTCTGTAATCGCGGTAACGACGTGGCGATCGGTTTCCTAGGTATCGGGCAGCGAGCGACACACGCGCGTACGCGCCGCGGATGGAAAACGGTGCACGGCCGGAGACGGAGAGAGACAGAGAGGGAGGCGCCATGCGGAGGCGGAAAATATCGCCTTCTGGCGAAACGGGTTCCTCGGATTAACCCACACACACGGTGCAAGATCGATCTTTTGCGAAACACGGCCAATAATACGTCCGCGGAGCACCGTCACGGCACCGGTTCGTACACATCCGTGCGTGTAGCTCGAACTCTTTCGAAAATATCGCCGCGCAGCCGGTCGGTACACGCCGGACTGCTGACCGGCCAGAACTCGGCGCGGGTCTTTTCATCGTCGATTAACTTTAACCAATAGACGACCGACCCGTGACAAATCAATTATAACGTAGGCAATGGTAGAAAGTAGCTCCACCGAGGAATTGCCTCGATGCAGCGTTGGCTCAAATGTCATTGCTGTTTAACGTTCGTCCGGCTGTCGGTGGTCGTTCGGCTCGATGCACGAAACGAGTCGCCGTCGTCTCGCTTCCAGCGCGAGATTTAGAGCCGATCCTGTCCGTTCGGATAACCGCCATCGAACAATTTCGAGATGCGGATCGTACGCGAGCATCTCGACGAATCTGTCGTTCCCTTGGTCGCGCCAACAGTTGCGGACTAGCGTGCAAGATCATCGCACGATGATCGAAACTCGCCGCTCGAACGGAGAATTGAAAAATATTGCACGATCATTCTCTTATCGATCGGTATTCCCACTCGAGGAACGAAGACCGCTCTGGAAGTTATGGACGAAATGCACGTTCGGTTCAGAAGCGAGATTCTTGGGACATCGTCGCTACCTGCCCCGGGTAACTGCGCAGAAACGGACTCGATTCGCGTTCAGTTATCCGGGTGACGTTACAAAACCCACATATTTTCGTAAAAACGCATCTATCTCGAAACACGCTTAACGCGCAATAATTGTACACTCGTTCGTTGTTGGTGCCTGTATATCACATGTCTGCAAACCGTAAAGAATTTTTAGTTTCAACAGCGAAGGTAACAATGACTGAATTTATTTTTCGAAGACACGTCGTAAGAATGTTGCTTTGTAGTTTCCATAGGATATCCTTGCGAACGTTCAATAGAACGGTTCCCCATTGAGCGAGTAAAAGCCACCCACCTATGAACGGGTGACGGGGCCCTTGCGGAAACGCACGCGTGACTCAAATACGAGTAACGCGACAGTCGAAGCGTCGAGGAAAAAGTCCTCGCCTTCTACTTCCTCGGTATTCTCGAAACTACGAACGACTGGAACTCGACAACGTTCGAGATCGGGTACACTGGAAATCTGTTAAGAAGAAAGAACGGCACAATGAACCTCGAAGGAGAAAAATCGCTCCAACTCTCACCGACGTCTACCATCTCGCACTCTTCGCTCGCTCGGTCCAATTTAATGGAACAATCAACGGCGGGATCGGTAATATCGACGCACCGGTGCACGCTACAATTACCAGATGACGACGATAACGTCGCGATTACAATAATTATCGTATCATCGGCGTTTCGTCACGGCACGGCGATCCGATTCTACCCAGAGGCCATTCGTAGGCGGTTTTCGATACCGATCGAAATCTCCGATCAGATTAATTATCACTCTAATCGTATTATCGGCCGATTTGTCGAGGGGGGCGTTTCAATGCTCGCGCCACACCGCCGACGCAAACACGGCGCACGGTGCGTGCCGCCCGTTGCACTTTCTTGCGTAAACGCATTGCGTCGCGCGCTCGACGATTTATGGGACTCGCGGTCTCGACCGGCTAATCGACGCCCGATATTCCAGGAATCGCGAGACGGACGCGTGGTCGTGCCGTGAGAGACCTTTTCCGAACGGGAGATGTGAAAAACTCGCGTGAAATGCCAGACAACGAAACGAACGCCCGCGCGTTTTCAAATCGAAGAAATCTCGTCAACGTTCGACCCTGAACCGTGATTCGAATATCGTAAGATTTTTTGTTGTACCTATTTAGACATTACAAAAGCATCGATGCTCGACTACAGGGAAGAAAACACGAAATTGGAAATTTTATTCACCTACGTGTCTTCGTTTCAACTCTCGTTACCCGTAGTCGTTGTATTCTTTGTTCACGGATGAATGCAGGGTGTAGAAATTCTTCCCAATTTTTTTTTCCATTAATCGAGTAATCTTCGCGCCCTCTCTGAACCATTAATCGAACGCAATCTTGCCACTTTCTCTTGGACACTTTTTATAAATACGGTTTTTTACAACCAGTATTATTTTCTCCACTCGCGTAAATTGAATTTGACGCGCGAGGACGCGACACTTTATTATCGCCTTGAGGATTACGCAATAAATACGCTACATCTATTCAACCCCAGTGCGTCCCTTGGGTCTTTCCAGACACATTGTTCACGCGCAATATATTGTTTCTCCCGTGTTTCATTTCAACCCATTCGTAAACACGAGTTTCGTACATTCGAGACACTATTGACTAAAAGTGTTCAAGTTTATCGTCGAACGTAAGAACGCTGTAAGGTCAATCGCGTTCCGTGTACACTTTTTCAATTTCGTTTCTCGTTCGTAATCTCGTTACAGTTTTGCTAAAAACTATCGATACGATAAAGAAAAAAAGGGTACAACGTTTATTGCATCTGGGTGTAGGCACGAAGCGGTTAACGCGGCTGGTAATGAATTACGGGCACGGTTTCCAGTCCATGCGTTACCCCGCGTCGAAGTCTCCGGCGGTACGCAGCGCGCGCGGACACCGCGTCGAAATCTCCAGGCCTGCGCGGGCCGTGTTACGATCGCTATTATTCGTCTCTTACGACACCTCGTGCGTGTCAGATATCGGCCAAAGATACCCCGGGCGGATTGTTACGACCGGGAAAAATTGCCCGCGCGAACTGTGCCACGTTTTCGTATTGTAGTCCGCCTAATGTTTCTATCGCGGGTTCGTGCGACTTATCGTCGAACGTGTAACACAGAAAAACAGAGCAATTCTTACGAGCGTCTATTACCGGTATACGTTACCCGTGATTTTCTGGTCGTATTAAAATACCAACTCCGGTCGCTTTGACCGATGATAATATTAGCCGTCCGCTCAACACTTATATGCTAAGCAGGTGTCGATAAAAATTCGAGACTGAAAAGTTAATCTCCCGAGACCCGGTACGAGCTGGAGGCACGATAGCGAAGGTGGTTTTATAAACTGCCGCGAGCGGAAAAGCCGTCACGGTATCCGGTGTTCGCGATATATCTGCTACGGAGGAGGTATATTCCAATCCGATGGCGAATGCACCTGCAGCTGCAACCTGGAACGGTTCTCGTTCTTCGCTCCTCGACCCTTTGAGCTCTTCGATGTTTCGCATCGGGTGACGTAAATTGTTCCGAGAGAGAGAGAGAAACGGTGAATATCGCGTCGAGGTTCTTGACACGGCGTGCCACGTTTCCGTTGCTCGCGAACAATACTTTTCCATCGCGTTGTGATTGAAATCGAGCCGGATCGAAGAAAATATGTTAATCTCGGAATGGGATCGCGAAAGGTTAACGAACGTTGCAAAGTAGACTACCAACGCTTAAGAAACTATCGCGCCTAATCGCGGGTTCCTTGTCCGTTGTTAGAAGCAATATCAAAGTCAATTTTTAACGCGATCGACGGACGTAATATCGTTCCCAGGGTTCCCAGCAACCGTGTGTCGTGAATTGACCGAAAGTGTTCTTGGAATTCGTCGTGAAACGTACATTACGATAAATCTCTGACACGAAAAAAGAAATTCAGAGCTTGAAATTTACATGAACGATACTTATATCGGACTCGAGCGATCTCTAAAACCTATCAATATTTGCATTTTCTATTCTACCACCGATCGTCGAAGAATATCGAAACTCTTTCCAATCGTTTATCGATAAGTATCTGCTCTACTACCGATCGTCACAGAATATCGAAACTCTTTCCAATCGTTTATCGATAAGTATCTGCACTACCACTAATCGTCAGAGAATATCGAAATTCTTTTCAGTAGTTAACGATAAGTATCCGTTCGAGTAATTTCGTCTAAAATTCATAGGAGAAGCATTCGCGACAAAGGCTGCAAGGCGACATTTTTGAAAAATGACTCGCGTACGTAAGAAGCGAGGATTCGATCGCGTAAATCGACAGTACCGTGATCGGTAACGGAGGGCCGTGTAGAGGAAAGAAACGTGCCTTGGAAAAAATCGAACCTCGTGGGGAAGCAATTTCCTATGTGGGCATCTGGGTTAATCGGTTTCCACTAGCGCGGCTCTCCACCGAAGTGTGAAAGTGAAATAGTGATACAATAACGATAAATAAACCCCGGGCTTATCTCTGTGTTAATTTCGCCCGGACTACAAAGAGGGTAATCGGTGAATTTTTTTTGTTAGGCGAGCAGTGGGTACCTACGTACCGCGGACGAGAACGAGACGTACGGGAGCACGGCGTGCACCGTTGAACACTGAAAAAATCCCACTGTTGCTCAGCGTGCGGTATCATATCGAGCCCGGCAACCTTATATTTTCTCGTCATATTAAAGTACACTCGCTGCAGGCAGATAAAGACCATTATTCTCTATCCGTTACGACACGACACGCGAACCGTATGTCGGCCACGGTGAAACTGTCGCTTCTGATACCTTTAATTTCTAAACATCCTAATAGCCCGGCCAACGGAGTATTTTCGAATACAACGTACGGGAAAATACCTATCGATTTCGAAGAGAAGAATTTCGCATTTAACGGCACGGGTAGAAATTCGTTCACTTCGATTTTCAGCGCAGCTGTTGTCGTCGCGTACGCGACGATTCTCGTCAATCGACGACCAGGAGGGTTCAAGAATCGCTGGAAGGTTCTCTGCGATCGGAGGATGAGACCACGAGCGAGAGAAGAGCAAAAGAATTCGCGACGCGAAGAGATCCTCCGAGCAGATCCGGTCCTTTATTAAATTTCATTTCGAGAGAAATATTGCCCGGTGGGAGGGGCGGGGTACGAATGAAAGAAGCAATCCGCGATTGTCCCGCAATATCTTACTTCGATCGGTATCCGGTAATACGTTCTTTTGCTATACGAGGCCCGTGACAAGGGGGGGAAAAAAGTAGGGACGAGGGGAAGGGCCCGGGAGGAGAAAAAGAGACGGTGCTCAGTGTGTGGTATCTGGCCCGCGACCTTATATTTTTTTATTATGCTACAACGTCGGTGTACTGCTGCTGCAGATAGCGCCCATTATTCTGCCTCTTACGAACGACATGCGGACAATGAGAAACATGGGCCCACCCGCGGTTTAAGTGTCCCCATTGAAACGTGCAAATTCTGTTGCGATTACGTTTCCCTTGCGCCCCGTACGTGCCAATCATAGACGCTCCAATTATCTCGTTCGATGACTGTCGTCGACACGTTTCGACAACCATGATAAAACAATCGAACGATAGACGAAACTTTTATCGTTACTCTCGACTCTTCATTTTTAATCGTCGTTCGGTCGAGTCGAGCATCTTTCTCGATCGGTGCGGTGTCTCGATACGCCCGAGAATATCTTTAACGGTTTACAGGTGTCTGGTTAACCATTTGTATCATTAGCGTATATACACGCTCATTGCAAGCGAATAATGGTGGCCAGGAACAAGCCGACACGGTTAAATTGTTTTTCAAATTTTCCATTTCGTGTTCAGAGAATTCTCCTAAATTCTTACCACAATAATTATTTTCTCGACATTTCGAGGAGACAAAATTGCATGCGCAATACCCAAAAAGTACCAAAATAAAAGTGAAAATAAAAAGAACAAGACTAAGTGAAAGATTGCGAGTGAAAAACATCCTTTGATCGAAACGTCGAGAAAATTGTTATTAATCTTATCGATAAATGTTCACCTGTTCGAAAAAATAGTCGAACGTTTGGCAATTAAACTGGAATGATAAAATTTCATGGAAAGACACCAGCGGTTCGTTGCTGCGCGAGACGTATTCTGAAAAATACAGGAAGCGGATTGATAGGTAGCTGAGTGAAATTGTGACTTCCGTCCGAATAAAGCGGTTCGCAAATGGACGCGGGTAAATTTCAAGAGGTTGTCGTACGTTACATTTCCACGACCTTAAATCGTGCGATTCGAACGTCCCGCGAATATGAATCATTATTACATATCCATTACGGTCTTCGAATGGCACGGAATCTGCTGGTACGTTCGCGGCCATGTTAACTAACTGGTTCTACGAGAAGAATCGATAATCTAGGATGCGGTGGCCGGAGAAGGACGAGACGATATCGTTGCCCGCGGTCCCGTAAATCACGAGCTCCGGTTGACAGTCGCAATTAACCGATGAGATAACGCGAGGCCGAGTATTCTCGTCCCTCCACCGATCCACGGGTCCTTACCAGGAAAATCCAGGAAGAGCGGCTCGCGTGTATCCGCCTGTAAATTCAAATTTAACGCAACGACCTCGCGCGGAAAGGGGAGACGGGAAGAGAAAAAGTAATATTCGCGAGCAGCCGACTTTTTTCCACCCGGAAAGTGTTTTACGGTCGACGCGTTTATCGCGAAACGCGGTTGGTTCGAAGGAGCCACGTGTAAAATTAAGTGCGGGGTATAATGATCGAACCGCAATTAATTAGTATGCCGGCGGATACCGGTAATCGTCGGCCCGTGCGAGGATTATCAATTCACCGCGTGAAATACTACCCACCATCGCGGACGTAAATCGTTGCAAGGATATCGGCCGGACGATCCTTAATGAGCCGACGATATTCGTGTATCGGTCCAATATTATTGTTATGGAGTTAATGCGGTCGTATAAAACCGGCTAATTAAGTCCACGCTTGAGCGAAAATTTCTGAAATAATTACCGATCGAAATATAAACTGAACATTTGTTTCGACTAGGCCGAGACGGCGGAGAATCTTAGAATCTTTTATCCATCGATTGGAAGCGATTAGGTTCTATTTTTGATCGATGAAACGATCATCTATCGAAGCGATGAAACGTTGCAGGAATTATTTACTGTTTTTGCTTTCCATTTCAAAGTCTACACTCGCATAAACTCTAAACACTCGCATTTATTCGTCCGAATAATAACTAAAGGGTAAGATCGTTCCCTCTTTCCACTTAGTGAACACTAATACACAGGGTGAGGCAAAAACTCTCTAATCAAAATATCTCCGTTAGCTTTTGACATAGAAAAAATTCCTTTCGATCGGAGACACAGAGGAAACGATTCCATTTTTTGTTGTAAATGTAACCAATTCCAAAAATTTTTAAGTATTCACGAAGTGAAATTTAATTTCTTCAGAAGAAAATATATAACCATACGTGATGATATTTTCCACAGAAATTGAAATTTCGTTAGTTACTTAGCTGTGAAAGTTCACAACCGAAGAATCATGATGTTTAAATCGAAATAGAACTGCCACGAAAATCAGGACAATTAGGTTAGCTTTTCATGATTTTGGAAAGGTAGCAATTGGTCAAAGATTTATTGCATACAATCCAAAGAGAACGAGAGACATACTTACGTTTCTCGAAATGTGTATTGTCGTTTAATAATCATATTGTCGAAAAGAAATTTTTATTCACGTCAAGATACATTAAGTGGATACGTTCTAATTCGGTTCGTTCACCTCTTTGGATTCCAACATTGAAAATCGTGCTCGATACCGATAGACGATTTCATTAAGTCGATGTGAAACACTTATTCGGCGGATCCGCCAAACGAGGAACATTTAATTCGTTGAACCGTCCCATTATGCAGCATCTATGCACCCCGATGGGAATACTATGCAAGAACACAGTGCTCTTTGATACTCAAAAGTCCCTTGCAGTACCGCCGGCCCCGAATGCCCCTTGAATGGACCCATTTCACTCCACGGGGGTTCCACCGGTAATACGCGGTCATCTTAACGGACGCACGAGCCGCAGACGCGTACAATCACGACGAGATATTACGTCCGTTATGTTATTCCGTGTCTCGAAACGCGGGACGAACGAGGTCCGTCGTTCTGGACGATCGTCCTCGAGGAATATTAGATTCGTTCGTAAGTAATTTCCGATCGTGCAGCGTGATTTTCGAAAAACCGAAACAAGTTGTGGCTCTTTTCCAAACGAGGTACAACGAAAACATTCACAGTGGAAAAAATCGAACGCCGTAATGGGCGACTGATCTTTTCGCGATATCGTTTTTCTTTCGAGTGCTGCGGTGCAAATGTAATATGCGTATAGGTCCACTTTTTAAATAGAACTAGTAGAGAAACCGATCCGATAAAACGTACTCATTAATACCGATACGTAGATATCGATTTCCAAGCATCGCGTCAAGGTGTCAAACAGGTATCGAAATAAGTTGTCATTGATATTTTAAGATACGTTTTGTTCAAATTATGCACGGTGCCCGATATTTCCAGTTGTTTTCGCGTTCACTGAGCGGTTCTAGTAATTTTCCAGAATCGATCACGATCGGTTCGTTTCGTAGCACGCGTTGCTGCGAGACAAGATTTATAAATTGTCTTTAACGAAGCACGTTACTTTGCGTATATTGTTTCCGAAATTTATTCATCGCATTATTGATTGTACATAATTGCACGTTGAGGTGTTCTGTGAGTATTTTTCTTAATAAGTGTTTATCTTTTGTGTGTTACTATTAGTAAAAGAGGGGATTGTTATTTTTTTTTTTACAAGAGTGTCGAACGTATAAATAACAAATTGAATCGAAAAGGTGAACAGGTCCGTTAATTGGTACGTATACACGGTGTCTCTTCGCGAAAAGAAGTTTACTCAAGGTCCTTTTTCTACGAGACTTCAAGTTTATTCTCTCATCTTTGCAGTGCATAAAATAAAAAATTCGAGAATTAATGAACCGACTATTCCTGTCGTTAAATTTGTCTTCTTATGTTCCATAATAACAAAAAAAGAAATCTAGAATCTCGTTTAAAGAAACGATCTTGAAATCTCGTAAAAGAGAAACCTCGAGAAAAACTTCTTTCCGTGATTACACGTAGCCCTTGAAACGGTGCAACTTTGCACGGAGAAGTTTTCTCGTAGAGCAAAAACTAAGATAGTTATTTAGGTGAACTCGTTCAATCGCCACGCCTTGTACAATTACCCATTTCCAGTGTCTCGAATACGAAAGTTAACGACTCGTGTGTACCAAGTAGGTTTTAGTAATCGACCGAGGAAGACCTGGAACGTACATCGGAACGTGACGAACAATATTCTATTCACGGTGGACAATCGCCAATTACGAAAAAGCTCTCGTGACTTATTCGCGTTAGAAAAGAAGCTGTTAACGACTCGTGTGTACTAAGTAGGTTTTAGTAATCGACCGAGGAAGACCTGGAAGGTACATCGGAACGTGACGAACAATATTCTATTCACGGTGGACAATCGCCAATTACGAAAAAGCTCTCGTGACTTATTCGCGTTAGAAAAGAAGCTGTTAACGACTCGTGTGTACTAAGTAGGTTTTAGTAATCGACCGAGGAAGACCTGGAAGGTACATCGGAACGTGACGAACAATATTCTATTCACGGTGGACAATCGCCAATTACGAAAAAGCTCTCGTGACTTATTCGCGTTGGAAAAGAAGCTGTAAACACTGGCCGAGCCAGGTCCGGCGAATTGCATCGTTCGAGGCGACGATACGTCGAGAAAGATCGTCGATGTTGGAAATTGGAAGCGAGCACGCGCGCTCGGTTGTCCGCGTGCAACGGTCGGATGTCGATACGATATAAATTTAATTACCGGAGCCGTTCATGCTCGAGGGAGCAGACCCCGGTGGCCCGAGCCAAACAATCACTTTACGTGAAAGTATGAAAATAATTCCAGGACGAAGGAAGCGGACGGTAGTAGGCGGGATCGCCGGCGTGCATGCACGTATATAAGTCTCTCTGTTCACCCGCGGCGATCGCCGATTGAATCGATCTCGAGTAGGTGCACACGGGCTCGCGTTCGCGCGTGGCTGTTGCAACGTACGACGACGATCCTCTTCTAGACTCAGGTGTCTCTTTCACCTGCTCCAAATTCCAGCGGTGCAATTTCACGGCGATCGTACGCCATTGTACCGCTCGTATCCGCCATTAGATCGTTACGTGTCGCGGTTATTTGTATTATTATATTAATTACGCCGCGCGCGGCCGAGATCTCGCCGCCGAGTCAAGGATAACGTCGTTTCGTGGTGCATTACGACGTTGCCTCACGGACACCAACAACGTGCTATTGTCGGAAACCAGAAAAGATATCGCGAGTACCAACGTAACACGACTGGGGAATTTTATTAGATCGTGACGTATGAAATTGTGGTTTCGGTAGGTCGAAAGGAGGAAGTTGTATTTTAGAAAAATTAATTTCTTCTTTTCATTTACGACGACGATGGTATATTCGAAGAGAGGCGTAAATTAAATATTACGGAGAAGTGTTCTATTTTTCGGGAAAGATGTGCGATCGATTTTGCGACTGAAATTTTCGCTTAAATTCGAGGTGCTTGTTATCTCGAACCGGGACTCTTCGTATTTATTTAATGGCGGATTTGGGTCGATCGTTTTTCCGATTCCGAGGGGAAAATTGGAGATTATAAAAACAACTCTATAATTGAATATAATAGAAGAGCACAGTACTGTACAGGTGTTTAGTACTTTATGCGGGTTCGACTATCGATGTAAACACGAACTGCTTAATAAATTACAAACCTTCGTATAGAAGAGGACTCTTGGAATTTCTCTTACAGAAATTCAACCTATACTTTCTTACAATTTAAATATCGATATAGAAGTGAACCAATTGCTTTTGAAGATCAAGGAAACAGTTACACTAGATTTCAAGTATTTTCAGAGCGAGTTGGAAGAAACGGTCCCCATCCAGCTACAATTATAATCGATCGATCGACGAATAACCATTGGAGAAAATGAGAGGAAATTTTTCAACGATCAACAACCGCGAATAAACCGTTACGTTTGGTTCTTTCCGCTCAGAGGAAACTACTCGCGTTACTTACGGTAATTCGTACAGAGACGAGCCGATAGGCATGGCCGCGTACGATCCGCGTGGCGTTGAACAAGTTAACGAGTAAAATATGATAATATCGCGATATTGTCGTTCCCATCGATCGACCCAATTACCCGAATACGAGGACACGCGATCACGGACCGGTGTCATAGTGGTACCGGTTGTTTTGTTCAAGTGGCTCGCTGGCAGCACGTGAGAAATAACTCCGTAGGGCACGTGGGCGTGGATCCTTTCGCGAACGCATCGGTGCGTCTCTTATCGCGCCCGCGGAAGATAAAAGCGCCTCTTCCTGAATGGAGTCGATCGATCGCCCGATCCACCTACCACGATCATCGATCCTTCGGGATCCGGTCGGCTCTCGCGAAAGAATCGACCACGTACGGATAAGGCAGATGTAAACAGAAGATAACGCGCGACGATTTATCGACGGATCGGGAATCGTAACCGTGAAGTTTAATGGACTCGCGCACGAGCGCGTGGAATAAATTAATTCCCCGGGAAGAATAGGGGAAAATGGTAACGGAACAAAGTGTTTTATGCACGCTTCCTACACGTGTTCGGGCCCGATATACCCGTTATACGGAGCCCCGTTGGTGGTGTCCTCGATGAAAAATATTATGAAACAATCAAGCCGCGCCGCGGCGCGATAGTTACGGAGGGAATTGCGACTGATTTATCTTCGCCGGGGGAGAACACCGGTAATACGTTCCGCAGCGAGGGCCGCGAGCGGAACACTAATGCCGTGTTTCACGGTAAGTGAATTCGAAAAATGATCGAGCCCCTCGGACCGAACCTTGATCGTTCGAATTAAAAATACACTCGCGCTGGAAACGTGTTGCGCGCGGTACACGTGCCACGAGCGTTGCCATTTTTTACAATTCAACCCCACGGTGTCCGGCGAAGTCATCGGACAACGGACCCTGTACACGCGCTACGTACAATAAACGGAATTGCACGGAATTAATCCTTTCGAACGTGTTGCAAAGTTCAGATTGTAATATCTAGTTTATTATAATATTCAGGGATCTCGCGTATCTAGTAGTATAGTTATTGTATGTATAAGAATATATATGTCTATGAGAAGATATATCTTGATGTGAACGACGACAGTGTCGTGTGGTCTTTCTGGCTCTGGACTTGGAACTCGACTAAAGAGAAAAGCCAAAAAAGGAAAATGGCCAAACCATTGACCGCATGGCGGACGACCCTTCCGCGCCGATACGGAGACAGTTCTTAAAACTGACATCGACATCTGCCACCCTTAAGATCATTGTTGCTTTCACTCCAACAGAACGGATAGGTTAAAATAGCGTTATCGCGCAAAGAGAAAAAGAAGAAAGCTAACGAAGCCAATTTGACGGTACTTGATTACGTATAAACGATTATTTTTCAATTACTTCGCACAAACACCAACAGTGTCGTACACTGAACGCTACGACGAATAGAGATCGCGACGAAAGCATGACGTTGCCACTTCGTGAACGGGCGTGCATTGTTTTACATTGCTTGCACGGAAGCGTACGGCGAGAGACGCGTCGCGACGTTTCGTAGACAAACGACCTTAGTTAACTTCTCTTGTCGCGTTGTTTTATTCTACCGTGCTATTTCATTTTACCGCGCTCGAGCACGTAGTACGTTTATTCTTAGCTACGTGTAAATATTTAAGGAATGAAACGATAACGCGCGCTGCTTTTATCTCGCTCGGTTTAAACTACCAGTCAGATTCGTAGTGCACGAACTGAATCGAAGTACGCTTCTTGAAGTTTGACTTGTAATTGTCAGTTTTGGACAATTTTACTTCCCAATTTGTATTTATACTATTATACTATTTATATTACTGTTATTACTGTTGTTGGGATAAATGCAACAATGACTTGGTTAGTGATACATGTTGACGTCAATGATATTACTATGTTGGGTTTCAGGGACTGTAATAGGTTGCTCGATAAGTTTTGTCGTTCGATTAGAAATGGAGCTATTAGCTTCGTCGTTTTATTTTTCTAAAGATGGTACTATTGTGAAATTTCGTGTAGATCTGTCGACTCATTCGTATATTTACAGTTGTTCAAAGTTAAAGTGTCATAGTCTTTCTTACAATGGAAAAAACGAGAAAACTTATCGAACAACCTATATTCGTACTGTCAAAAAACGGTCATTCGCTGCAAGGTTTGGCCGTTATTTTCCTTTCTAGTTTTCTTCAGTCAGTCACAAGCACACGACACTGTTCGTCATTCATATTAGGTTTAATCGAGATACATGTGTATTACAATAAACCAGGTATTATAATCTGAACCTTTACAAAAACTAATATTACTCTCATCTTACGAACATTGAAGTAAAATTTCAAAAATTATCAAGACAGTACCCAAAGGATGAATGGAATAAGATGGATAATCGAAAGAAAGAAAAATACTCGACAGAGAAACGGTTTAATATAATTTTCCAGCGAGCATACGAGTAATAAAAGACTCTTATATAGTTTCTTTTATATTTTTCTGTAAACAAGGGTCTCCGGCTCGTTAATGAAATAAAATTAAAGTCAAACTTAAATACTTTCTAAAAAAATTCGCAAAACGTTGAGTTTCGTTACATGAAATTTTAGAAACATTTTTTCTTTCCTTCGAATCATCGATGTGAAACGTCCCTTCGAGCAAGCCGGAGAGAAAACAGAGAAAGATGCGGAACGGGTGTATAAGACGACGACGACGAGTTTCGCGGGGTGTTTCTCGATGTGAATGAGAAGGAAGTTACCTTAGCTCGCTTCGAACGAGTCAAAATGACTTATAAGATGTTCATGGAATAGACCACGCGCGTATAACGTTTACGCGGAGACGCGTTAAGGTTAGAAAGGGACAGAAAGAGGGAGAGCCCTGAGTACATTGACGACACGTGGTGGGCGTCGTGAAGATTCAGTGCCGGACGAACGCGCCAAGCCCAAACGGCATTTCATTCGATTCCTACCACCGCCGGCAAACATTAAACTCAACCTGTTTCAGTTCGGTCTTAACCGCGTTACGAGACACTTCCCTCTGCGCGCAATGTAGACACCTATATACACACTTCAAGATGGAAGAGAAACAGAGACGGCCGATCCGATCCGAGATCTCTCAATTATCTCGCGATACGGTGTCAGACTCGAAGTTTGATCACGGGCGTAATTTAAAAATTGAATAAAAACGGAATTCGATCGAATGAATGTGCAACGTAGAAAAATGTAACGTAATAGAAATCAAACAGCAAATATCGGGTCGTTTCGTAAGTCTTTGTTGTTTTTTGAAATTATACTCGAGGTAAATGTGTACGTACACGAAAGACTGTCCAGGAATATCATCGAAGACATCCAGGAATTGATCATTTCGGTTTATCCGGCAAACCTTCGCAAATGTTTACGATCGAGACTCGATACGATTGAGTTTTTAAAAATGGAATCTGGAACAATTATGTAATTGCCCGATAATACTCGAGTAATTTGAGACGAAAGTATCGCGAGAAAGATGAAGCTTTAAAAATCTTTCGAACGATACCCAACTTGTGTATTTTGAAGCACGTACTAGGTTCAATACACGGTGCCACGATATTTTTCTTATTCTTTTAACAGCCTTTTTGTGTTCGACTATACGCTCGAATTTTGGGTCGAAAATATTCCGAATGTACGAAACTCGTGTTTCTAATTTTATAATAGAACGAAAGGACTGAAGAAATGCATCCAACTGCATTTATTGCAATAGTGTCTTCGATGGGTCGAAAACGACTCGAGGATCGTCTCAGGATGAAATATACCCGTCCCTAAATTTATGTGGCACATTTTTACACAGTCAGATATGTACATGCGTACATATTTATATTTTTACATACGTACAAAATTTATAGTTTTATACAGTCGGTATTGTAAGATCGATTGGCGGAACGTGTGACGCAGAAAGAAACTTTGTTGCATACATTGAGTAGCAAATAAACAGTCATGGATTATTGATGCGATTTTTCGTAATTGGTTTTACAACTGTTTCGTTGTAAAAGTAGAAAATTACATAAAGTAAAAATAGTCAAATGCTTTAATCCAGCCTTTAGATCGAGGAATAATTGCTACCTTCTAAATTAATTGTATTAAACGTATTTTCCAGGGTATGTATAATAAACTGGGAAACGATGAACATTTGACGATTTTAGAAGCGTTGAAACAATATAATATGTACTTTAAATCGTGTTAAGAATATTGCTTTGGATTTAAGTGATGTAAAACATTCAACTCTAGATGCTTGCTGGAAACAAATAATTGCACCAGGAAATACTGTTCCAATAACTGAAGAAGGAGTATCCAATGTTATTACTTTATCAAAAGAGATTCAAACAGAATGCTTTGCCAATTTAAAAATATGTGACAGTAGTGATTTACCAGCAGATCGTGAATTAACCGATATTGAATTAATAAATATCATATCTGAAATCCAGATGCAGGTGACGTCTCGTCACATACAAAGAAACAGATTCATTAACTGTGGAAAATCTGTTTGCGATTTTCTTAGTAACAAGCTCTTGACTTAGTCAAAAAATTGGAATACGCTATAATAGACATTGATCCAAATATTCGACGAGCCTTAAAATTTCGTCGAAATTTAACGAATTGTAGCAAATATCAGAAAATTTATGCAAACAGAAAATATTGAGAAAAATTCGTCCGAAAGAATTTACATTCGCAATGAAAATGAAGACGAACTTCCAAACATTTCAAGCGACAAAGATAGCGAGTTTCTTTCAATTAAAAAGAAAAGTCTTATTGTTTTGAATTACGGTAACGATAGTGACATCGAATAAAACTTACATACCTAATTCTATTTTTTAAAATGTCTTACTTATTTTGTTGTCGAGTTATGTGAAATAAGTACGTACACACGTATTGTTAAAACTTTCGCTACCTTTAATTTCCAATATTTTTTCTTCTATACCGACAGATGCGATTCACGCAATTTTTATTCGTGGGAATGAAATCTACGTGGAACGAATATTCGCGTAAATCAAAGGACAGGTATAGTTTATTTAAAATTCGCCGATTGGTCGTTTGCTCGAGGTTCGTCGTTGGATGTTCTTTCGGTCATTGAAAATCGGAAATGCAGGGTCGGTAGCTCCCGATTTCGTCCTCGTCGTCGTCGTTGTCGTCGTTGTCGTCGTTGTCGTCGTTGTCGTCGTCGTCGTCGTTCTCGTCGTCGTCGTCGTCGTCCTCGTCGTCCTCGTCGTCCTCGTCGTCCTCGTCCTCGTCGTCCTCGTCCTCGTCCTCGTCGTCGTCGTCGTCGTTGTCGTCGTCATCGTCGTCGTCATTGTTGTCGACGTCGTCCTCGTCGTCCTCGTCCTCGTCGTCGTCGTCGTCGTCGTTGTCGTCGTCGTCCTCGTCCTCGTCCTCGTCCTCGTCCTCGTCCTCGTCGTCGTCGTCGTCGTCGTCGTCGTTCTCGTCGTCGTCGTCGTCGTCCTCGTCGTCCTCGTCGTCCTCGTCGTCCTCGTCGTCCTCGTCCTCGTCGTCCTCGTCCTCGTCCTCGTCGTCCTCGTCCTCGTCCTCGTCGTCGTCGTCGTCGTTGTCGTCGTCATCGTCGTCGTCATTGTTGTCGACGTCGTCCTCGTTGTCGTCGTCGTCGTCCTCGTCGTCGTCGTCGTCCTCGTCGTCATCCTCGTCGTCGTCTCGAATTTCAAAGAGGCGTAGTCGCCAGAGGAACGATCCGCCTCGGTGGCGAAACGACGGGTAAAGGGCCGCGTGTAAACAGGGAAGGTTTCCTCATAACGCTGGATATCATTACCCGTATCCGCGAGCACGGCAATTTATTCGATGGCCGATCGAGTTTTCAGATAGCCGATACTACCGGGGCGAGCGTGATTTACACGTGATAGGAATAAGAGCGGCTCTCCTACGTTCGCGTGCGCGGTCTTACGCGGCACCGCGCGTACGTATACAGGTACGCGAGATCAATTTGACACAATCTGTTAAGCGGTGAGCTAAACCATTGTGATTTGCTGCCACGGCCAGGCCCGGTTCGCCCGGCGTTGTTTAACGGGTGTGCGAGCTGAAACCGAGCGCTGCGATAATCCGACGCGGTATTTCGGTGTTTTATCGAGACATCGGGCCGATCGAGCTGAGCAATTATTTACACGGAATTCCTTTATCCGCCAGCGGAGGATTACGGGCACAGTGACACGGATTTATGATTCGCGGGGAACGCGGCGAGTTTGCACAACCGCGTGGCCGCGGAAAAATTCATTCGCCCCGGAGGAAACGCCTATTGGCTTAATCACGCTCGAGTTTCTCGGCCGCGCGACGTTTTAATTATTGTCGAAGCAACGTGTGTTTATTCCGACATCCCCCGTTGCTTTCCCCGGTATCCCCTCTGGCGGTCGTATGCAAATCTACAACGAGTATTTATTCAAGTGTTGCTCAATCGCACCGAATCTCGCGCGATTCAACCGATGGAAAAATTCAAGACGAGGCTGCTTTGAATTCTTAGTTTGCTCTAGAAGAGGAGGGGGGATGGTTAAAGCGTTTAGATCGAGCCGTATAAAATGATACGACAACGACTGATTTAAACAACGATACTTTGAACGACGAGACGAAAGGAGAAGCAGAGGAAGCTGTGTTGAATTTCCAATTTGTTACAATGAGAAATTTTTTGAGACTTAAAAGATTCATACCTTGTTAATCGCAGAAAGTTTTATAACTAATATCTAAGAATCATTTCCATTCGAGGAACATCTTTTCGAGCAATAGCGGTAGGGACTTTGTTGTACATTTTAGATCAATTGATAATCAATTTGTTGTATTCAAAGTATAAAAAAATATTCGCAAATATAGGAGACATTAACCGAAGTTACGCTCCGATCTGGAACGATTTTTAGGTTATGTAGCATTTAAAATAATTAAACAAAGTTACACGATAAGCTTCAAATGGTGATAATTGAAACACTTACCTTACAGGTTCAGAGTTTTGGTAAAACGTTGTCAAATACTTTCATTCCTTCATTGAAGTATCCTCGGGTAACGTACGTTTTCCATGTTGGAGAAAAGCGTTCTTCGAAATTAAAGGCGAACGATACTTTCGCGCCGCGATTTTGCGAGAAACGCGATTTTCCAGAGGATCGCGAAATCCACGCGAGTATACGATTTTCCAGAGGATCGCGAAATCCACGCCAGTATACGATTTTCCAGAGAATCGCGAAATCCACGCGAGTATACGATTTTCCAGAGGATCGCGAAATCCACGTGAAAACGCGATTTTCCAGAGGATCGCGAAATCCACGAGAGAAACGCGATTTTTCAGAGGATCGTGAAATTGACACTAGAACGCGATTTTCCAGGTGATCGCGAAATCCACGCGAGTATACAATTTTCCAGAGGATCGCGAAATCCACGCGAGTATACGATTTTCCAGAGGATCGCGAAATCCACGTGAAAAAAGCGATTTTCCAGAGGATCGCGAAATCCACGCGAGAATGCGATTTTCCAGAGGATCGCGAAATCCACGCAAAAACACGATTTTCCAGAGGATCGCGAAATCCATGAGAGAAACGCGATTTTCCAGAGGATCGCGAAATCCACGTGAAAACGCGATTTTCCAGAGGATCGCGAAATCCACGCGAGAAATGCGATTTTCCAGAGGATCGCGAAATCCACGCGAGTATACGATTTTCCAGAGGATCGCGAAATTCACGCAAAAACGCGATTTTCCAGAAGATCGCGAAATCCACGCGAGTATACGATTTTCCAGAGGATCGCGAAATCCACCCGAGAAACGCGATTTTCCAGAGGATCGCGAAATTGACACTAGAACGCGATTTTCCAGAAGATCGCGAAATCCACGTGAAAAACGCAATTTTCCAGAGGATCGCGTAATCCACGCGAGTATACGATTTTCCAGAGGATCGCGAAATCCACGCAAAAACGCGATTTTCCAGAGGATCGCGAAATTGACGCGAGTATACGATTTTCCAGAGGATCGCGAAATTGACACTAGAACGCGATTTTCCAGAAGATCGCGAAATCCACGTGAAAAACGCAATTTTCCAGAGGATCGCGTAATCCACGCGAGTATACGATTTTCCAGAGGATCGCGAAATCCACGCAAAAACGCGATTTTCCAGAGGATCGCGAAATCCACGCGAGTATACGATTTTCCAGAGGATCGCGAAATCCACGCAAAAACGTGATTTTCCAGAAGATCGCGAAATCCACGCGAGAACGCGTCGGTGAACGCTCGGAAGTCGAGCGTAACTCCGTTACTCCTTGTGTAACTGACCCTTAACCATGGCGCCGTTTACGCGTCACCGATAGGTGATCGTGGGAGAGACAGAGACCGTTGGCGTTCGTTGCTGGTGAACAAGGAACGTATCAACCTGCGTGCGTCGGCAAGATCGGGACACCGATTCGCGACGCCGAGAGCAAGAGAAGGATAAGACACGCATTGCTCGCTTATCGAGCTCTAGTCGCGATCTGACACTCCCGCGGGAAAATAATGAGCGTCGATAGAGTGCACTTAGCTGGTCCTCCTTATACGTTACACCGTCTATATTTATGCGCATACTTACCCGCGCGATTCCTCTTGAAACGTTTCTGATCGCCGGGATGCGATTTCCGGGGATCGAGTGAGCTGTAATGTATCCACCCTTGCCACGAACACGAGTGTTTTCCTTGAAAGTACACGCGCCTCGAATTCTAAACGGTCTTACCGGTGTTTTATCACCTTGGTCCGGATAGATCGCAAATTGCAGCGAACCGTTGCTCCTCGAACGTTGCGTCCACGTATTCGCGTTCACTCCGAAAACTTCCAAAATCTTCAGCGAAGTGTTTCTCGAAGTTTTCCAACGTCTTCACCGCGAGCTGGAATTCATTGTCGAGAAAAGATCTTGCAAATCTTGCGACGCGTTGTCGCGTTTGATTTAAAATCTTCGAAAGATTCTCGAAACTGAATTTCATCTGTACACCTTATATATATGTATGACTCTTTGCTATCTCCTGACGAATTACTTACCGAGTACCTATAATTTTCAGAATTACACAGGGTTCGTCGTCCCGATTTGTCCGGTATTTATACTGATTCGATAGAAAAAGTATATAAATTACAATGTTACAAATTTTCAAAAAACTTCACTCGACTCAATGATTCTGATTACAATTCTATATGCAAGAACTTTCGACTTTTTCTCTCGTATACCGTTTCGAATCCTTCGATAAGTTTACAATAGTTTCGTATTGACTTTCGATCACCTGTTATAAATTCACTTTCATCGAGTGTCCTGATGCTCCTAGAGGGTAGTTTACATCGCAAAGTTGTTGACCGACGATTCATATTCGGTGATCGAGCTCGCGGGGAAGCGTGTCGCGAAGTTTTCACGGGATTTGTTCCGCGTACGAGACGCCTGACCATCTCCGTTAAGGTGTCCCGATCATGAGAGGAGCAAGACAAATTGTCGGCGCACGATCCCGTCGGCCGAGAGATCGAGATCGTGATCGTGACGGCGCCGACGACGTTTGTAAATCAATTAAGCCGCGCAGCCGATTACCACGGCGTTAATTAAGTACCGTCGGCCGGCAGGCCTGTCGAACTGTCCTCTAATTTCGTGCCTGCCTCTCCAACAGGGACGATAATAAAGATCGCTTCCTGCTAAATGGCTGCCACTTATCTCGAGCAGATAACGACGTAACGAAGCGATTCCGTGCAAGAAGAATAATGATTACGGTCACGGTGATTCGTCGAGACGTTATCGTGTCGTTCGATTCGTTGATCTTCGTGGAAATTCTCACAATTTTACTGGAAAATCAAAACCACGTTTTACCAAAACGCACTTTTGTTCCGTGTTGATAAAAGGTTAGAGGTTTCGAACGATATTTCAACCAACGTCGTATAATACAATCTCAACGAGTTGGAAAATCATTGGTTACGCGAGGAGAGGAAGGTTAACATAATTAATCGTTGATCGAGTCATCGAGAAAGTGACGGAGTTACTTTTGAGACAACGAAGAAAAAGACACGTCTCGTGTGACAAATCAATTCGAGTTCGATGAGCTATAGTACTCGTAGAGAGGTAGACGAAATGTCTAATCGATCCTTTCGGTGTACAATTAACTTTTGTTATTCGTGAACATTCGATCGAACGTAGAGGTAAGTTTACACCGAAAGTGTCGAACGTAGGCCAATGTTGATCGGATATATTTGATACGTTTTAATTGATTTAATAAAGCACTAAATCTTGATGAATAGACGTCTGTAAATTTGTGGAATTTTATTCGTCGAATCTCAGTATCGGTATCGATCGTTCGAAATAGAGCTATTATTCACCGACAACAAACAGAAAATAATCCTAGTTCGGTGCAGAGTCAAACGATTCGGCGCGATCGTCCATTTATATTATTAAATAGAGATATTTTGCTCGTTTTCCGTCTATCTCGTTCGCTTTCCCCGTGAAACGATTCACCTCGAGACGCAAATCGCCATCTACTCCGTTTTCGAACGAACGGACAATCCCGATTTTGTAGCTCTCCGAGCAGACGATATTTAAATCTTTGCTCAATGGGAAGAGACATAGTCGAGACGAGATGTTTTCCAATCTTTGCATCAGAAAATTTCCGATCGGTGCACACGTGCCGTGTGTAATTCGCTTCCACAGACGACAACTCGGTTTTCATTACCGAGTACCTATAATTTTCAGAACCGTCAACGTTCGTTAGGTTCTCTGGTCGAATTTCCGTTAGTTTCTCTGGTTGAAAGCTTGACGAGGAACGCGGCCGTGCAATGAGTTATGGAATTGCAACAGAAGTGGCGCTAAGCTTGACTTTTCCAATCGTTAATTTTGACGCTCAGTCCCCTCGTAACGAATAGCCATCGTATATCTTCCCAACATGCCGCGGACTCGCTTATGGGGAGCCGACAAGTGACACCGTAAGTACCGTTAATCCTATTAAAGGAAGGACTACTAGCTCTCTGTAGTCTCTTGGACACCGGGCCGGTAGTCGTCTGAAATCGATATCCACCAGGGGTAATCGCATTGGGTCCTGAGAACGCGGCTGTTATTCCTCTAATCCACCTGCACCGCGATCCGATATAAAACCGAGTAAATACCGCTGATTCTCGATCCCACACTTTCCACCTCCTTCGTCGATAGACGAGGAGAGCTGTGGGTCACGATCGATCGGAACCAGATTGGGATCGTTCTTGTGTAATTAAGAAGAAGCGGGTCGGAATTCTCGCTTCCGCGAATGTGAGGCAATATTCGCGTAACAAATAGCTAGGTACTCGTTAGACGTTCGCGTTCGTTGGGTAACTCCGAAGACATTTCTCGAATTAGGAATTAGTTCTCAGAGACGTTAATAAGCTTCGATGGAAAGGATACTTCGATGGAAAGGATACTTCGATACGATTTCTCTTTAATTGCCACCGATTCTGTACGCGAAAGAATAGGAAAAGTTTAACGTTTTCTTTCGTGGACATTTTTTTGCGATTTTGATACGAAAATCGAAGCAACTTTTGTACGTACGGGACGTTTCGTGGCACGTGGAACACACTTCGGTGATGAACAATGGATACAGAATTGTCCTGTTCGATTTTCTTCCCGAGTGATTACTAATTTAGTACCACGGTGTAATTTCTACCGACAAACCGAAGCAATTATTTACCGATGCTACCGAACTGTTCCCAGTACCCGATAATCTCTCGATGTTCGTCGATCTCGTTGGCCGGTCTGCGCCACGGGTTTTCTCGATAAGAGTACTAATTTGTTGCGCGTTAGAAACGATAGTGAATAATGTAAGTGCTCGGACCAGGAAATGGCAAACGCGTATTTGATGTATGTACCTTCCAAGTGTAATTCAGCCGAGCTAGATGACTATATGCGGATCGTTTCTCCAACCGACGTCTGCCAAATAAGAAAACATTTCGAAGATTACACGAACGCCTACTGGAGGATACTGGTTCGTTTAAAAAGCGATTGTTAGGCGACGGTAAACCAGTCAGTATCGGAACTGTTAACACGTTCCTTACCACCGAAGGAACCCGTCTGCCACTGACCGAGCTATATTTGTAGAAATTTTATTCCGCGTGCTTTCAACCGACTACGAATAAAACGCGTTAAATAGCCCGATTGAAAATTCTCGAATAATACGTCGAGTTGCACACGTGTGACATTGGTCTCTCGCGACGCGTGACACACACGCGACACGCGGTAACCAACGCGTCGATCTAACCATTAAGGTGACCATTTCGAGAAGTTTCTTTATATGCGAACAGCTGCGCATTAACGGAGTACAAAAATGGCTATAACTCGGGAACAAGGTCAGATAAGGCATATGTTTATACGAACCTTTTTCCATTGTTTTCGTGTCCCCCGTATATACGTACACGATCCAAGTGGGTCCCACGTGTCGTGAAACGCCCTGTACGCGCGATCATACTCACGGTCTATAGAATTATATAGAAATTCCTCTCTTATTGTTAAACGACTGGATGGTAGGCGAAGGATGGCTAAGCGAGCTGGAGAGGAGATGGTTGGCAGGAAAGGGGGAAGAGAATTGACCGAGAGAGGCCTACGGAATGGGATAAAAATGGCACGTTACAGAGCCGGATCAAGTTAATGGAGAAGTAAGTCAAGACAGAAACAAATAGCGAAATAGATACGAATTGTAAATAGTGCAAGAAATAA
The DNA here is from genome assembly GCF_051014685.1 of Ptiloglossa arizonensis. NCBI lineage: Eukaryota > Metazoa > Arthropoda > Insecta > Hymenoptera > Colletidae > Ptiloglossa > Ptiloglossa arizonensis. The sequence goes on along the minus strand of NC_135059.1, from coordinate 2,382,742 downwards.
GCGATTATTATCTTAAAAGAGACAATACAGAGTACGAGTACAGTCCAGGACAAAACGATAGTGCGCTCGAATTAATTTTATCGAACGTCGTATCAACGATGATAATTTCATAGTATAGAAAAATGATCTTATATAGATGTCTCGGATGTAACGTGCGTTGATTGCGATGAAATTTGGCAGAGAAATAAATTTGTATCTACGATAAGTGTAAGTGTAATTTTAACAGATCGACCAATTTTGAGAAAAGTAGGTGTACAAATTTGGGACAACCCTGAAAACAATTATTATTAATAAAATATTATACAAAAAAATTATAGCTACTACACTGCGACGAGTACTGGTGCGAAATTTTTTCAAGTTTTTATACTCATTTTTCTCAAAATTGGCCGATCGTCTACGGTTAAAATCACACTTAGGCTTATCGTAAATATAGATCTATCGCTGTGTCAAATTTCATCGCAATCGGCGAGAAGTCGTCTTCGAAACTTCCCTAATCGAGATTCTCTCACAAGTTACGATTCGCGGGACGAATTTTCTTCTGCGATCGCGGCGAACGATTCGAAGCGAAAATTACGCGCGACTCGGAGCAGTGATAGAAACCCAACGGCCGAGGCGAAGGTTTCGAATGAAATTTCCAACGACGATGTACCCCATTTTCTCCCACGTCAAAGCCACGAAGCTAATTCCTATTTAACGAAGATTTACGGTGTGTGCGAAAATTAGATCGCCTCATTGTAGTTCCCGGCGAAGAACCAGCGGGCAAGAGATCGCTCCATTCTAGTTGCGCGTCGATCAATCACCGGACTGGTTTGCGAAAGCAAAGTCTGGAACACACGCGGCGAACTTGCGCGGGTCCTCGTAAAATTCGAACAATCGCACGCATTATACCGCGCACCGACTACCAACCGGGTGGGACTTTGGTGAGCACTCGCGGCAAACCGATCGCGAAACAATCGATCCCTTGTATCATCCCCCGGGCGGGTTAGGGCAACACACCGGCACCGTGCATACCCGTTCCTTCATTAAAAAATAATTACAGCCCGTGATTGATACCGGCGCGCGGTTTATTACCGTTCGACCGGCCTTTTATACGTTCGGGCGCAATGATAAAGACAATATAGTCGTTGTTATTAGCCCCGGCCGCCGGAGTACCGTTACGTCGATAATTGTTATCGACAAAAGGATTTCGTGTTAATAATACACGAAGACGCGACGCTCCCGTCCACGCGGACCGTACCGGTGATATATATTTTTTAATCGCTCGAGCGGTGGTCGAGTCGCTGTACCGTACGGTCGATAATTATCGTCGCAATCGAGTATTTTCAGGTGAACCCGACGACGTGCTTTACTGCCGCTTCGGACGATATTTTTTCCACCGATATTACCGTGTACCGTACGCGGAGGACCGCCACGGCCGTATATCAGCCGGCTATAGACCGGTGTTGAAACACGTAATTAAGAACTCGCGCGAATATGGTGGCCTGCCAGTCGCGAGTTCCGCCGCCAACTTATTAGGGTGCTCGACGCCATTGTGCGTCGGTACGTACGCCGCCGCGATAGCACAATGGCCACGTTCACGTGCGCCCGTTCGTTATGCGGGTCAACGCGCTAATAACGTTAATATTGCGACAGAAAAATTACGCTCGCGCACGGAACGCGTTCCCCGACGCGGATCGCTCGAACGAACTGCAACACGGAGGACACGGCGTGTTCGGTCCTCGGGCCGACCACCGGTTCGTTTACACGGTTTCTAACCTCGGTGTAGCGCAACGCTAATGTTACAACCGCTACTTAACCGAGCGGGAAAATTGATCGCATTGGATACTCGATGCGTTTTAAGGTCGAGGTTCAAGGTCTTTCCGCAACTCGAAACGCGTCTCACGGATAGTTTCGAGTTCTCGTCAATTTTGTAAACAGCTTCGTCCGAGAGTACAACCATCCAGGGGAAATTTGAACAATTTCGCGATACAGAGGACCACTTCGATGTTTCTCGGTTGCCGTGAATTAAAATAAATACGTACAGGTAACTCGCGTTACACGCGGGTAACACGAGGTTCGTCTACCGAGCCATCGCTTATGCAATTGAGGCCACGAAAGCCCGCAAGCCTCTACTTTGAGCGATCGCATGATTCTCTAACGGCCTATCTCTTCGAATCGATCAATTTTAACATTTGCATTAAAAGTGAGAGCTGCACAATGAAATATCGCCACGCTATAAATTACGAATTTACATTGTTTGCATTTCGTTAACTGTTACACGTCTATAGTTTCGTGACAATTTACGGTAAGATGTACACTCAAATATGTAAGGATTTCGCGCAAATTCTGGTACATATTTTAATACAAATTAACGTATTACATAAAGTGTATTTACTTTATTTATTTTATTTACATTATTTTGCTAAACGGCGAAACAGGTATAAATATTTTACGTTGCACAAAGTTAATTATCGTCAAACTACATCGACCCAAACTTCCCCTATCGATCGTCAATACGACCCTCAGGGAGCCAACTACAATGAATGCAACGATATTATATTGTATATATGATACAATGCCTAGGGTCATTCCCTAAGTAACGTTAACTTAACGAAGACACATCGAAAACCAGAGGCGAAACAAGTTCAATTGTTATAAGAAAATTCAGATCAACGTCGATGATTACCTTCAATAATGAATATTGAATACCAATTCTTCGGGAATCTTGTCTTTCGCGAACGAAAATTCGAGAAGAATATTCGATGTAATTATCTATGTAAAGCGAATAAAGAGTTCAAGAAATACTTCAAATTTTTGAAAGTATTTAATTCCTTTTTGGATCACTGACTATAATCGAGTTTAAACGTAAACGAGAACAGAAGCAAAGCGACGACACGACTTTGAATCAACGAAACGACACCACAGATTCTTTTATAATTGTAACAACGACTTTCACAATTTTTCGGGGTTTGAATTACCCTCGATGGCGAGCGAAACTATACTATGGAGATTCCTTTGTAATTTTAACAACGACTCTGTATCTCGGAGCTTCTATTACGATACGTTTACTATCACTAATAAATAACGAAAAAAATGTGAATTTCTTCTCGATTTGGATCTTTGTCTCTCCGTTTGTATCACGTACTCTCTCTCGAAGAGTACCACACGATGGATTCGTTTTCACGTTTGACAATCGGAGCATCGAGCGTTCGCCGTGTAGTCGAGCGAACCGTTTAAAATGAATTCGTCCCGGCATCATCGCGTTTAGAAGCTCCGAGCGAAACGATGTGAAACGCTCGTCTGCTATCGACAATGATGAATCGAATGCACCCCGCGCGAGATGCACGCGCTACGTGCGTGGGAGTGTTACATTAGAAAATGCTCCGTGCGCCCGTACCACGCGGGATGTAACGGTTCTTTCGTTACAAAATAACGCCGGTCATCATCGGGCTGTCGTCAGGTGGAAAATTCCACGGTTGCTATAGGGATGCTCCTATCGTTCCACGGGTTCGCGGGTAAAGGGCCAGAAGCGGAATCGATTAAATTCTCCGAACGAAATGAATTACAGCTGCGATAAATTATATCCACCGTCCCGGGAAAATTTACTCGACAATATTACGAACCACTAAATTATCCATTCGCTATAACTGCTCCAACAGCGAGGGTAAAACGTTGCCGGTATTAATTTACGTCGAGTTTTCTTAATCGAACCATCTTCGAGATTTTCTTCAATTGTAACGTCCTTAACGAACAGGTCGGGAATATTCTTACCGATTTCTATATTCGTGAACGATAGAGCGAAATAAGAGATTCTGTATCGAAGAAATTTTAACGTCAATTTATTTCCAAAAATACGTCCAATGGTTTCTTTTGTATTTTTGTCCTATATTGTAAACACAGTCATTCATTCTTTCGTAAGTTTTGCTTTCTTCTGCTCGAACATCGTTTCACTTTAACATGTGTCACGGTGGATACGAATGGCTCGTTTAAAAAATGTGAATCGTAATCGTTTTCGATGGAGAACAGTGACTCGGTAAACGATGAACTGGGATCGGTGTATGGAGTGTTCGGTGATTTAAAAGCCGATTCTTCTTTCGATGCCAAACATTGTGACAGGTAGAGTCGAACGAAGAAAGACGTAAAAGTGTTTAATCTTTAAACGATGGAAGAGATAATCGCGGAGGTATCTTCGTCGAATAATTCGTTCGATTACCTTGTTACGTGCAGCTTCTTCGTGGCACCGAAGGAAGTGATGAAACGCCAGGATATAAGGTACTGTTTCGCAGATGGGATTCTTTCGCAAACTCTCCGAGCCACGATTTCCGCATCGCGGACTATCAATCATCCGCCATCGCGGATGCGATTCTGAACTACTGATTGGCCCGAATCATTCACGCGTCATTAGTGCACCGCGGCTGTTCGTTCTAATTAATTGTCGTACGTCAAGATACCATCGCGAGCATTTCTACTCCCGTCAACCTGGTTCGTTGGACAAAGAACTCTTTTCGTTATTACGCGAATTGACGGCTCAAAAATCGTAAAATCGGACGCGTCGATCTTCGAGGATATCGATAACGAATAAATAACTACGGAATAATCGTTTTAACATTCCGTAACGTGGTTCCGTAACGAAACATCGGCACGGTTGCACGAATCGAAATTCTCGAGCAAATATTATTTCACCGTTGAAAACGAACCGAGTCAAAACCAATCTCTAATCCCTTCTTTCGAACGTGTGAACTACTTCTGTTTCGTTCTTATCGACCAGTCGAAGATCTTCAACGCAACGCGAAGTAATTTTAACGGTACGAGTAACACGATTGCTCGTTCTAAAATTCCATAGAATCCTGGACGAATCGTTCCAACGTTACTCCGTTGGAGAAAAAGTTGAAATTCCTCGATTGGCCATTAATATCAATTGCGAGCAGTTGTGTTCCTGGAAGCCACCTTATCTCCCACATAATTGCGCGCTCATTTCATTCACCTTTATTAGAGAATCGTTTCGGTCAATTTCGTCCAATCAAACGATACGGGTCCACCTCGATCGTTATCTACCAATCTGTCGTTGCGATGTCGAATTCGGCGCTCCATGGACCACACCTGGATGCATGCGGGTCGATTCCATCGAGAGTGTACCGTGGACGATTTAACTCGTTTATAGATGCAAGCCCGCAGGTAAACATGCAGGTAGGGTTACCGTGGAATTTTCGTATCCCTCTTCACTTTTTTATTGGGCCAAATATTTTCACGACAGACCGAATGACTAAGAGCTCGTGAAACACGAGACGATCCAAAGGATTCCTATTCATATAGATGCTTTACACATTTATCGTTTTAACACCGTGCCCTCTGACCCAAAAACTGTGACCCCGAAACACTGGTATTCGTATCGTTGTTATTATTATTCTTGACGGCGATAAAATGGACACGTATGATAACACTGGATCAATCGCGAGAATTTTCATATACAGAAAAATGATCAAAACAGAATATAAATGGAAAAATATAGTGTCTTTGTAAAAGAGACAGAACCTTATCGTACAATTAGAAGTTTGCTACATTCGTCTTCGTAATCGACGATTAAATTACTAAAATAAAATTTCTTGTATAATTTCCAGCGCATGCATCGCCTGTCAAACTTAGTACACGTGACATTTGTTTGTTTCGACGCGAAGGAATAGTTTTCGGTCGAAAACCATCCAATCTCTAAATGTCGACACTTACGACTATCGTTTCGAAGTGTTACACGCGCGACAGAACAAGCTAGAAAAGAATCTAAGATCGATCGAAATCCGTAACGTTGTAAAGATCGTCACGCCGCCTAGGTAATGTGATTTTATTTCACGCAGCCTCTCGAAACAACTCGACGAGCGCGAAGACGGACGAGTGTTTTAGAAAAATATTCACGAGGTTTTGACCCTTGGTCTCTTTCCCATGCGGATGGTGGTAAAACGCGACTCGATAATACTTGTGGACCGGTTTCGGTGAAAACCGGGCACCATGGCCGTTAGGGTGGAAACATCGAGGGGGTAAATGGGACTCGTGCAATATGCCTCGTGCCAATATTATCGGGTCTCCACCCTCTTCTCAGTAAACCTTTAACGACCGACGACGATGATGCACCAGTCCCACGCTTCTGAGGTCACGTGCCACATTCGGGACCTGCATGGTGCACCGGTCCGTGTGATTTCACGAAAAACGCTTTCCACCGGCTCCAGCGTCCCTCTCGGCACCAACAGTCACCCCTTCGCTGCACGAGATTTATCGTTCTACCCCCTCCTATTCGCGACCGGTACTAATACCGCTTCATCGACCGATGACATAATAAGAGACTTCGTTTCTTTCAATTGTTTCCTGATTGTACCCGTTCTTTGCGCAATACCGTTTCATTATTTCGGGCAAAACGGTTCAGAAGAATTCATTAGCGAGCACTCGACACTTTCACAGCCGGTGGCTCTTGCACGATCTCGAAGCTGTGGTTTCGCCTCGCAGAATTCCATTCTTGCAGCAACGATACAAATCGGAAGATTTATTGCCAAATACCGACTGTTCGTGCTCGCTTTTGACAAATCAAATTTTGGAGAGCACGATGAACATCCTTGTTTCACCGTAACCTTTCCGACACTATGTCGAAGTCGTCTTGTATCATTTGTATCCGTATCGATACGAAAGAAGAATACATTTAGTTGTCGATCAAACGGAAAAAGTAGAATTGCTAATTTCACGATTCGAGTCAAGTTCGAACTAAACACGATATTCGGAAATATAGTAACTCGCGCGTTACAATTCGACGAGACAAGTCCACACGTGTATCGTTACGAACGATTTGTTAAGTACAATTAGGTAGAGATAACGTGATTAAATTGCAGTCTGGTGAAAAGCTCTGTTCAAAATAAAAGCTCCGTTCGACCAAGCTGGAAACCATCTGTGGGTAATGAGAGAACTATAATTATTTAAGGTCCACGTGATTGTTAACCCCACAATTTAACCCAAAACTTTCTCCCACAATCGCATCTCCAGATCTCACTCGGTCTAACGCGAGTACTATGCGTAGAAACGTCGATAAAACGTAAAAGTCGGTAGATTTCCTCGAATAGTGGTGACAAACAGCTTACTTGCAGCTCGAGGATAGAACATTCGGTGTCGCGTAATATTTTCCAGTTAAGGGTGGTGGAATCGAGTATCGTGCAAAAGTTGTACACACATCGAAGCGTTAGGTCGCCGCCCAACGGCCGTGGCCGGGAGAAGTCTAGCGCGTCAAAGGAATTGAATGAAACGATCTCACAATACCGACTTCCGGCGCACGATCGCGGGGCACGCACGCACGCACGCACGCACGTACGCACGTATGCACGCATGCACGCATTTACTGTACGCGCGAGCTGCAAAGTGAATCGTAGTTAATCTATCAGCCACCCTGCTGCCCAGACGCAGCACGGAAAAGGGAGAGCTAGGGTGGTACGCGCGGAACAACCAGCTTCCGATTGGTACGAGTGGCCGATTCTCTTCTTTTGCTTCTCTCTCTCTCTCTATCTCTCTCTCTTTCTTTCTCTCGTTCCTTCCCCTGTTCCCTTTCGGACCGTAACAGCGAAACTCGCGCAGATTCGTACGAGAGGCGCGCCGTCATCTGATTCACCGGCGGATGTGCGTCATAGAGGATTTCTAGACGATTGAACTAAGTGCCCGTTCCACGACGGCTCGCCCTTTTCCTACGAGAATTTATCTCGCGCCATTTACGAGACACGCGGTCTACGTTCAGGGAAAACGTGTGTCCGTCCCAGGACCAATCGATTCGAGACGATCGCTACGCCCTGTCCCAATTAGTTCTACCAGCGTCAGATTCGAGCGGAATTTCCAAAAGTATGGAAGCTGTGAGTAAATGTGTGAAAATCGATGTTTCCAAAAGTACCGAGCTTTCGAAAATACTTTTCGTTCGATTTCGAAAATTATACCGGGTCGTAGATTCTTCGATGATTATCCTCGACATCGGCTGAGCGGGCGACAAAGTTTAGCGCGCAAGAGTTTTGCGCAAACTTAAGAATTTACTCTTTAAACAATCAATATCTTTGGAAAATCCTATCTTTGGAAAAGATTCAAGTCCTGAGACATTACTTGTCTTTAATACGTTCTCCTATCGGGTTTTTCAAAGGTAGAGCTTTCAAGAATCCTCTTCATTTTCCTAAAATTACCCTAAAATAATCCTCGACGTCGATCTAATTTTCAACAAGGTCTGGTACGTAGAAATTTTGTTTAACTTTAAGAATTTACTATCCGAACAAATCTATCTTTGGAAAAGATTCAAGTCCTGAGCCATTACTTGTCTTTAATACGTTCTCCTATCTGGTTTTCCAAGAGAATGGAGCTTTCAAGAATCCTCTTCATTTTCCTAAAATTACCCCAAAATAATCCTCGACATTGATCGAACTTTCAACAAGATTTGGTATGTAGAAAGTTCCTTGAATTTTAAGAATTTACTATCCAAAAAGGGTACTTGTAAAAATAAGAGTCCTACTCATTTCGAATACACTCCTCTGACGCACAACTCCCCACTGTGTCAAGCACCGAATTTTCAATATTAAGAAAAATTCCGTCGCAAATCGTACGGTAATGGTCGATAGTTTGATCTTCGAAATTTGTTACTCCATCGAACGTTATTATCCTCTATTGGCAGAATCGTTGCCATCGTTATCCGTCGTTCTGGATCTCGTCTATCCCTTTTACACTTCTTCTTAACATTTCGAAATAACGGTAATATTACGGAGATCCGTGTCCGGTGAATCACCCTGCAGTGTTATAAAGTCGGCGTAAAATTAGAGTTCCGAGTCGATTCCCTCGAGTAAGGGGGTAAAAACAGGTTCCGTTGACTGGCTCGCTATGTACGTTTCGTAGGAAGCACGGTGGGATCCCTTGGTTCGACTACTCATCGGCCCTGAGCTATTTGACGAAGGCCCGCCGACAACGCGATACAACGTCTCCCCCGTAACACGAGCTATCTGCCAGCTAATAAAGTTTGACAGTCGGTCAAACCGCCACGCCACCGGGACCCCACGGGAACGCGGTGTATACCTTTCCCACACGCGACTACGGATTCCGTGCTCATTATTGCTTTTAAGGACGGGGCACAATGCGCGCGTACAGGACGCATATGCCGCGCGACACCGGGCACTCTGCAAACTGCCCCTGAAATCGAATCCAAACCAGACCCTCGGGGGACACCGGAGTCCTTTTAATTCGGAGGCTGCAGTTACCGATAACGACCAATGTCCCGCGCCCCTTGCGGCCCCGAGGGGAAAAAAACGCTACACCCGTTTCTAATTGAACATCCTCCGTTCCGTGGATGGCAATCCGATATTCCTTCGGGTTACGTGCCTTCGACCGTATTCCTTTGGCCTTTGGTTCCCGCGGTAGATGACTTTCGAGGATTTCATACTCATCGCTGGGAACCGATCGAGAATACGTACGTTTCGCGGAATATTCATTTACTCGTTGAAAATGGAGATTTCCTCGAGATCGATTTCAAGAATTCTCCGAAACAGTGTATTACGTCCACTCGTATTGTTTCTATTGGAAATCGAATGGATATCCAGGTCAAGTAGCCTTGAAAATGAAACGCTTTTGCAAGTACTTCGAGAGTTTCCTTTTTCCATCAATCCCTCAGCGACCACCTTCGTACAGACATTCTGTACGATACATTCTCGTATCTTGTTTGCGCTCGGTCCTATGTCCGCGTAAACAATTTATATACGTGTTTTTTCATTCTTCTCCGATCCAAGGGGAAGAAAGGTTTTTCCAGCTAAGAAGAAAGCTGTTTTTACCGCTACGTCTATCTTTTTTTCCCCAGCTTGGAAAAAGAAAAATAGGTAACGAACGTCAGTCGTTTCCACGCTCGTCCGATAGAGATGCTCATTATCGGTGGGTGTCTGGTCACGACGATCGCATCAATCTTGCCGAATCGCGGGATCGTCGGTCCGGAACGATTTCGAGGATGATGCTGGCAAAAATGGCCGGATGCGTCTCGCGGGCGCACGTGGCGGAAGACTCGTGCGTCCGTGATAGCGGATGCGCGGATCGTTTCCGCGATTTTCCATCCCCGGCGGTCACGTTCCGGCGCGATAAAAGCGGACAATGCCGAACGATGCTCGCTGTTCTCAGAGGGTGCACGTGAATCCGTGGTTCTCGTTCGGCTTTGCGTTCCAGAATTGAATTATACGAGTCCAACCACTTCTCGCCACGTGCCGTGGCGACGCGCGCACGTTTCTTGCTAACCTATGGTCTATCGGCAAACAATGGGACGAAGATAAGGTGGACCCCTGGCAAAATCAGAGCTACGAACGGAACGAAACGAGACGCGTGGTACCGTTTCACCCTCTACGAGACGCGCGCGCTTCATTTTACACGCTTGTGCGCCGGCACAGATTATTCATTTGCTCCGCCGGAGGAATATTTATCCCCGATGAAACCACATCGTCGATTTTTTTCACTAACGGGTATCGGGCTTTCCGTTTTTCCGATCTTAATTCCAGATACTCCCTCGAGATATCGACGAATTCTTTATTTACGACCAACGGTGTTCCCAACGATCGAGATCGCAGACATTAATAATGGTCGTTGAAACTGCCGTGGCAGTTTCATTTTTTAAGACGAGTTTCAAAGATGCTTCTCCGCCCGGAGCAAGTCTCGCCGGACGAGGCACGAAGAGAGGTAACGTTTTTCTTGTAATTCTTTTCGAGAATTCTTTACCGAGGAATAGTTCAATTTACGAAGCCGTGATTCTCAAGAATTAGTTTGTACGTTTAATTTCGGGAGGTTAGCCGAGAATCATCGAGAAATTCGATACGAGTGCTCGTTTCTCGATAAGTAGATCTTAAAGAATCGGAAACAATAGCGAGGATCGGCAACTTTCGTTGCAACGCTCTATTATTATTTCAATTTTCTTTAAACACCGATGCAAAGATGCTACCAGTCATTATCGATGTTTCTTGCAACAATCTATAGTGGTTCGAGTATCGTGTTTGTCAATGTTTGAAGAAATGGAATTGTTCTTTATTATGTTCGGTTATCCACGCTTCCCAGTCGAAGCGGTACTGTATCGAATCTCGGAGCGGGTCGGCGACTACTTGACACATCGAGGTCGCGCAATCGATCGCGATGCAGCGACGTTGGAACGAATTTCAAAGCGTGAACTTGCTTGTGGATCGTTCGAATAAAAACATTCATCGACGAGAAGAATATTCTTGGAAATGTACAACCGTTCGACAAAACGGTATCTTGGCGCGGTATCTTCTATTACTTCGTCGAATAGAAGACAATTACTGTATTATTAAAACGATCGTCGATCTACGGGTTTACTTTTCTCGGTGCGATACAGAGTCCTCAACTTTCAGCGACCGAGAGAAATAAGTCGCGAGTCCAGGAAGAACAATAGAGGACACGGTAAAGGCAAGTCATTTGCCATCGCAGGTAGCGTGGCCGATTAATCGATTTCCTGGCGAGTTTCTTTTTTCTTTTTTTGGTAGACCGAGACTAATGGGATGAAAATAAGAATTGGGTCCGTTTGTTGCATCGCGATAAAAACGAGTACTTCGATTGTTCGAATTACCTGTCCCTCTCCATCGTACCTACCGCAGTAACCCGTTAATGCTCATACGTTGTCTCGTACGTTGTCCATACAAAAGAACATAATCTTTTCGTTGTCAGAGAATTTTGACAGTAGGAGAAACGATGCAAATAATTTCGAACCGTGCCAACTAGCTTTCTTTCGAGCCATCTTAGCGTAGCTTTAGCTATCGATTTCATCGCGGTAAAAATACTCGAAATATTCGATCGATCCGCAACGTACCGAACGGTGCCTCATTGGTAGATTTTTTTCGACTACCAATTACCAGGGTCCCCCGAAATAAGAAACCGGTGTAAATCGTTCACACGCGAGATCAGGATGCACGCCGGTGACCGGCTAGATCGTACCCCATTGCAATTACATAATTCGATGCACCCTAGAGCGTCAAGGACCTGCGGCACACGCAACCCCAGTGCTTGCACGCGCAACCCATGGGAACCGGTAATGAGATGGTGGTCACGGTTTCCCACCCTTTGCGAAGGTGGACTGCGCGGGGATGCGCCCGATGATGCTGCTCGTTGCTGGCCGCTCCGTTGGATCCTCGTCGCGGGGATGATACGGGCCCAACGGACCCCCTACGGGCTTTGTCAACAACAGCAATATGCTAGTGCTCGACGAGCGACGATTTATGCGAACGGTCCTGTGGGAACCGTAGTGTCCCGATGGGTTTGATATTCCGGCTCGCTCCTTGACACGAATCGAATTGACACGTGTTTTTATTAAGTGGCTTCTGCGAGTGGGAAAAATACCGGTCCGGAATTTGGTGCTTCCTGTCGCAGATTGAAACACGGACGAGTGGACAGAGACACTCTCGGAACGATGCACGAATTTGAAACTTTTGAGCATTTGGAGGGATTACGTGGGGTAACTTCGACGCGACGACGAGACAGTGGAAGATCTGCTAGACGTTGCTCGAAATATTTTTGGTGGTCTTGATCGTTACGATAGGCTCGGGTCAGAGGGAGGTGTAGACAATTTTGCAGTAACTGCAATTTCTTTTGCAATTTCTCGATAACGATCCGTACCTGCCGTGTATCTTAATTATTTCTCAATAAACAGCCATTATTCTCGCGATACATTCTGTATTATTATTTTGTATTATTATTTTATTCTCTTTGGCGCACAATGGACAGAATGTTTACAATCTCCATGAATCGAAGGATCTCTTCTAACTTTAGAAAATTTCGAATAAATTTCCAAGTGTTTGAGCTTACGTTGAACAACATTGAACTTGTACCTGTCATTCTATTAGCTAAGCGAAGTAGGTCAAAATTAATTATCTACACCGAACGGCAGAATTTCGTTGACAATGACAGGTGTTCCGAGAGCTTTGAGCGACGATACATGTGCACGATATCGTTGAAAAGGAGTCGAGGTCACCGCTGCGCGGGTAAAATTATGACCCGACCCGCATCTGTTATAAATATCTGTTATTCGAATTTCAGCGAATTATTCACTCGCGGGAATAAGTGGCGCGCGATTCTTGGACGTCGAGAATAAAAGATCGGCGATCCCCGACACGTTCTCACCTACATCGATATATTGTACAAATTGGGCATATTTTCTTCGGAATATTTCATCCGGCGTCAACTGAATTTTAAGATCGGAGATACTTCTCTCCCGCGTGAATTTCGCAAGAGTTCGCGTTAGTCGATTGCCATCTGCTCGCTCGGAGAGTAACGAGGATCGATAAGTAATCGGCGATCGCCAGACACCGCCGCGAGCTCTCGGTATTACCACATTTTTTTCCCACCGGCATAAATCACTCGTTTTATCTCATCGGCAGCCAGAGTTCCCGCGGAATCTCCTCGCAGCGGAGTCGTTGAAAGAAGATTGGATGGCGACGAGGACATCCGGTCAAGGCACGAGCGAACGGTTTCCCTCTCTCTTTGTTCGCGCGCGTTTCGCGTAGGAGAAGAAGAGGAGGAAAGAAAAATGAGAGAAACACGAGGCGGCCACTAAATAATCGAAATGCCCCGCGGTGCTCTTATTATGACTTCTCGAAAAGCGGTTCTGCCAGAACAGAATTCAATGAGCATAAATTAATTCAGCTCGTTAGTGGCTGTCCGGCGCCGCTGCCGGTTTCTATGTGAGCGTTACCACCGTCGCGGGACCTCTATAAGACGAACGAGGGTGAGGCGTTGAACGCGTATATATCGCGTTCGTTGCGAACTGTCGTTGCAGGATCTCGACCGGTGACATCGATGCGCGCACAGGTGTTACGCGTATCGTTACGTCCCTCGTAAATCTATTTATCGTTTTTAACGCTAACGAGAGAACTCTTTGCCGCGAAATGTATGTACCACGAGGTTGTAAATACGAAATAAGAAAATATGCAAAGCCAAGAAACGTTCGTACGTACGAAAAATAAATAGTGACAGACTTTGTAATCTCGTCGTGAATCTACTTCTTTTTACTCACCGTAACGAGACAACCCGTTGGTACGAAGGTATAAATACGAAAGGAGAAAAAATACGAAGCAAAGGAAACGAAAAATATAATCGAGAAAACATCGAACGAGAAAAATAAAAATTTCGAAACTAACGAGACTCCGATGTTGCGCAACGAATCCGCGTTGTGATGAAAATTACTTCGCAAAGACTATTTTCGGTGGCAACGTTTCGTTGGATTCGTCGAAACGAATTGTCGAGTGTAATTTTCGTTGTCGATATTTTTGAATGTTCACAGTGTTCGATGCTCGATACTACAAAATGTACGAACTCGAACACCGACGAAACTTTCTTCGATGCACGTGAACGAACTAAATACGACCGTGCGAATATTTGACTCGCAATTTCACATCGCGAGATTTACTTTGTCGTAAGTGTATACACGGGTTTATGGTCGAGAGCGAACGCGCGAATACGAGGCGCCGCGCAACACGTTGGCAAAGGGCCAGCGGTAAACTGGGTCACGTTATCGGGTTAATTAGCCTCGGTTACGTGTATTGCTATCGATCTTATAACGATCGCCGTGCAACGTGTACCGATAGACTATCGGAAAATCTGAGACGGAGATAGCGTTAACTGGGGAATCGAGAATGTTTGCGAGCGTGGTACCCGTGTAACGATAAATTACCATTAATTAGGGAACGAAAGCGAGTAATACTCCGACGGGAAAAATTCTAATATCTTCGCGACAACGCTGCGACAATATCCGGTGTCTCTCGGAGTTGAATCTCGGAAGTTTATATCATCGAAATAATAAAAAATACGGTGCGTACTTCGAGTTCCAGAAATATACAAACGGATCTCCTCGAGGAACTGTACGCGTTTAATACGATCGTTGATAGTTTTGTAAAAAAAGATCATACGGTTGATGTTCTTATCGTAAGTTCGAGAACATCCCCACACAACGATTCTAACAGAGTTTTAAATTGTCAACGCGCAACAAAGGGTTCGCGTTTGTAAAGCTCTCTCGATATCACGAATTTCACGAAACTCCAGAGGTGGATACGATGATTCTCGATGTAAAATTTCATTGTAAAATGTATCGTTCGCAATCACCGTTGTACTTGAATGAAAAAATAGGGTAACTGATTCTCTCGTAGAAGGTGATTTTTAAAAATTTTTATATGTAGACTCAATTTTACAATTAGAGGAATGTTCGAAAGATGGTCGAAAATGGTGGTTGAAGCAAACTACAGTACGTTCGTCGTATAGAAATGATTGTCCACGATGGAAGCCATTTTAACCGCGCATTCTGTACGGTTAATTTTACATTTCGAGGAATATTCGAAAGATGGTCGAAAATGGCGATCGAAACGGACGATATTACCTTCGTCGTATAGAAATCACCATTCACGATGGAAGCCATTTTATTCACGCACTTTGTACGATTAATTTTACATTTCGAGGAATATTCGAAAGATGGTCGAAGCGAACGACAGTACGTTTGTTGTATAAAAATCACCGTCCACGATGGAAGCCATTTTATTCGCGTACTCTGTACGATTAATTTTACATTTCGAGGACTATTCGAAAGATGGTCGAAAATGGCGATCGAAGCGAACGACAGTACGTTTGTCGTATAAAAATCACCGTCCACGACGGAAGCTATTTGAGCCGTGGATTCTGTACAATTAATTTTACATTTCGTGGAATAATCTAAAGATGGTCGAAAATGGCAATTGAAGCAAATGACAGTACGTTTGTCGTATAAAAATCACCGTCCACGATGGAAGCCATTTTATTCACGCACTCTGTACGATTAATTTTACATTTCGAGGAATATTCGAAAGATGGTCGAAGCGAACGACAGTACGTTTGTCGTATAAAAATCACCATCCACAATGAAAGCCATTTTAGCCATGCATTCTGTACTATTAATTTTACATTTCGAGGAATATTCGAAAGATGGTCGAAAATGGCGCTCGAAACGAACTATATTACGTTCGTCGTATAGAAATGATCGTCCACGAAAGAAGCCATTACTCTCCCTCCTTATCTGCGTAAAATTGGTCGCTGAACTACGGTGACAGTACATTCGAGTGGCAGACGAAGTGGCTACGATTGCCCGTGACAATCGTTGGAATACCACCGGTCGTTCGGCTCGATTGTGCAAACCCCGCGAACTGGGTCATATCTCGAGATTAATTAAAGCCGGTTACACCGTACCGCGAGCGATCTCATAACGGGCTGTTAATGGAGTATCGATACCCGATCGAGAAATCTCGAGGAGATACCATTAAACCGGCGCAACGTCCGCGTTGTAAGACAACCGCGCGGCGCTACTGTCAGCGTATATCGCCGGACGCTAATGAAGCCGTATTAATTAAAAACGCGACGCCGGGCGGCGTGTAACAGCGCCGCGACACGATGTAACGCCGCCTCAACGGCGACAGGACCGCCGTTCGTTTTTCGTTCGACGATTCGTCCCGATAAGATACGAGTGTTTTTCGCGCCGCGAGCGCGCCAATGGGTTGCGATCCCCGTGGATCAATCGCGGCGTACGATCCGTTCCATCGTCGACGAAACCGTTATGGCGCCGTGA
The DNA here is from genome assembly GCF_051014685.1 of Ptiloglossa arizonensis. Lineage (NCBI taxonomy): Eukaryota > Metazoa > Arthropoda > Insecta > Hymenoptera > Colletidae > Ptiloglossa > Ptiloglossa arizonensis. The sequence goes on along the minus strand of NC_135059.1, from coordinate 2,366,154 downwards.
GTTTACTCCCCAATAATTTACAGCAACGATACCCGCGGTTCTTTACGGTATCGTAAATCAAATTAGAATATTTACGAGAAAATTCGAGAGTCACGCTCGTTGCTCTCGATAGATACAATCTGCGTTAACCGTCGCAACGGACGGTCGTTGACCGGCTGAACGAACGATATTGAAAAACGATGTTCCACGAATATAAACATCGTCGTCGATAGTGGACACGATGTGGGAAGTTACGCGGGTTTGACGCGTAGGAATTCGTTTCGCGGTATGCAAACGCTCGTTGCCGCCAGCTGGGGTATAAAGAATGGCCGATGCGAGCGATGCGAGAGAAATTCAAGTTTTTGCTCGTAAATTGCGTTTTCGCGATAACGACGCTATTGGTAGTCGATTGGTGGTCGCACGATACCAGTTTCGGACCGATCGCGGAGTAACCTTTTTTCGAAAATTCTCTATCCTAAATCTGAATTCCAGTCAGGGGCATTCTCTCCGGTTCTCCAATGTACACGCGTACGTTGGCAGATGGAATGTCTCGGTTCGTTCATCGGACCGTCGTGCGTTGAACGATGCGCGTAGGTAGAAATTCCAAAGCTCGAGAAAGTCTTGCAACGAAATTCCATCGAGTTGCGATTCAGTATTTTAGGTAGAACATTCAGGAACGATTATCACGGTAATAACGAAACCTGAGAAAGGTGTAATCGATCGCGTAAATTATTCGGAGAAACACCTACGTACTGAATAGGAAATTAAAGATATCGCGAGTTAACGTCCATAACACTGAAGAAGTCAGATACATCATTTTCAGCATGAGGATTTGCTTCGAAGAATCGTTTAAATAATTCTTATTGTATACTTTAGAATAAGGAATAGATTTTGGAACGTTTTACGTGCCTCGTAGAAATTCCTATTCGTCTAAATCGAAGATTCTTCGAAAATGTTGAAAAAATAAAATAAAATAAACTTACCAACCGATCGTTTCTAATCCTCGATCGTCAGTTTTACCTGTTTTCTCCTACGTACAGGTTTTTCCCGGTGAAAATGGCAAGCCTATCGTTACCATTTACGAAAGATACAAACGCAAGAAGAATCTCGTAACTATTAATTTTACATTTCGAGGAATATTCGAAAGATGGTCGAAAATGGCGATCGAAGCGAACTACGGTACGATAAAAGCCATTTTAGCTGCGCACTCTGTACCATTAATTTTACATTTCGAGGAATATTCGGAAGATGGTCGAAAACGGCGATCGAAATGGACGATATTACATTCGTCGTATAGAAATTAGTACGTTAATTTTTTAAAGAGTACGTCCCCTGTACGCAGCGTCGATTACAAGAGCACCCGAAACGCGGCTAGCATCGTAAACAGAACCGCCTCACTCGCTATCGTGCAAACGATATCCGTTTCGCGAGCATCGCTGTTCCTGACGTTTCTGGCGATATAATTTGCGTTCGAAGGTTTCACGCAGCTCGATCCTCGTTTGTCCTGTCACGTGTCACGCGGAGTCAACTGTCATCCGCAGCACGCGATGGCCACGTGTCCATTGTCGTGGCACGAGACCGGCCCGTACCCTTTTTCAGAAACTATTGTCTGCAAATCAGCGACCGATCGAACCTCATGAGCGGGAGCTCCTCCAGCGATTGTCTATCCTCCAGCATCGGTCCCAGCGTTTCTTCCGATCGCGGAAAACCTTCTCGTTAGTCACAGTAACCGTACGTTTCGGACGAGAGGACTTGTTTCGTGAAAGACTCGATCGAAGCTGCATGCATTTCAAAGTCGCGGGCAATTTGAAAACGAACCGGTCGAGACGAAGCTAGGTAACCTACTTGGATAACGAGAGAAGAATTCGCAAGATGCAAGAGTACGATTTTTCATCATCCTGCAAAGGTAACTGTGTCGACTCACAAGATAAAGGCTTGGGCACTTTAAACGGAACTTGAATTTCGAGATTCAATAACAGTAATACACACGTATCAATTTTAAATCGGGTTAGTTATTTAGTTATTTGAGGAAACAGCTTTCCCCCAGAATCGATACTTTTCACATACACCAAAAGTAAGGAAAATATAGTAACAGCGATGAAGACTCCGGAGGGACAATTCGATCGGTTGCCCTGGGAATTCTGAATGTTCTTGAAAATACCCTCGGGGAATCGTCGAAACTTAGACTAAAACGTTGGCGAATTACGTTCGAAGAAGGAATTCAACTATTCGAACAGCCGCACCACACATTTTGTACCCAAGCAAACGGTAATTATTTTCACTCGAATAGACACGAACGGAACAGGAGGATCGAACAATTGCGTAATTAGTGCAATCCGATATCATCGTCGAGTATCTTACTTATGTCGAATTACCCGCGAAACCTCGAATTAAAAACGAATTTACGTACTTTCGAAACGCCTCGACTTCGAGGAACGTTCCTTCGAAACACCGCGAAGCCTCGTATCGCGTATCCGTCTTTAACTCGCGATCAATTATCTTTTAACGAAATAAATCTGCGATACAAGCAGAGTGTGCCCTCGCGACGTTCATCTGTACCGAGCCCTGCGTGTTTCGAAACGCACTTAAACTCGCTAAACACACGTTCTAGCTGCGCCTCGATTGCCGCGTAATTATATTGTTCTGAATTCAATAAAATGCTCGTTATTTATTGCACCGACTGTTGTAATAAAATGTAATGACACGGTATCGCGCAGATTCGTATCTGTTCCCGCTGCGCGCGCACTACCTGCCCACAAATTGCTCCATCGCGCACCACGGCGAGGGGAAATTACAAGCGCACCATTCAACGTGGAAAAATTACTCTCGGTAATGGGCAACTTTCTTTCCAAATTTGTATGAAAGCATTGATTCAATTGGATGGTCGCCAACGTTGGACCGTAACGTGCAATTTCAGGAAAATTAGAATTCACACGAGTTTTAAATTGTCCCGTGTCGATTAATGATCGCGTATACTCATTGATTTTAAATCGTCTGAACCCAACGACACTTATAATGTTTAAACGTAGACACCTGATGCTCGATTAACTTTTGCACGGAAAATATTAAACGACCCGTCTTAAGCAGAAATTTCACCGAAATTATAGTCGATTTAATCGTACGATTAAAATCATCGATAAGGTTAATCGGCGCTGCGAGAGAATGAACTTCTTTTGTTCTTACCTGTATTTTTATTTTTTATACCTACAAACTAACTATCTTTCTAACGTAACAAAAGATGCGTATTAAAGAGTTTACAGCCCGTATAAAAATATACGTATAATATACGTGATGTAAAATATACGTAAAAATAATAAATAAATTCGGGTTATCTTTACTTCGGTCGTATTACACGTTCTCGATTCATATTTGTATTTTGTTTTTCAAAAATAGAATTGTATATTTGGAAATCGTGCACAACCATCGAATTATTTTCCTTCTTACGATAATTAATTCTCCACGAACGATTGAAAATGCAGCGGTCGAAATTCGATGCATCATTCCCATAAGGTTTAGCTCGGGTGCAAAGCAGCGACGGAAACTCGAGTTCCCGCGAGCTCGAGCATCGCAAAGGGGGCCGAGCATATGTTTTCGGTCCATGGGGGAGCAACTATGGGGACGTTCCGGAGACTCACCTGTGGGAAAGACAGTCGAGCCCGGATCGGTGGCGCGCGTTGTGGGAAAGGTCATCGTCGATTTTCGCAACACGACAATGGTCTCGAACCTTTCAATGGTCTCAATGATTTTCGAGCATCCCCAGTACGGTTCGTGAAAATCTCGAAACACGGGAACTCCCACGACGATCGTTCGATCGTTGACTCGCACCTGCCTCGCGTCGAGTTTCTTCGCGGCGATGGTTAGTCGCAAGGCGTTGAAAAATATGGAGACCGATCGCCGTCGGTGTAATTACCTTTCTCTACGTTCGTTTCTCGGCGTCGTTTGCATAAATAACAGGAGGTGGGAAGGATGGGGGACCGAGAAGAAAAATGAACAGACGGAGTGGCTCCTCGTGATGGATGTCATTGCGAAGAGAGACTTATAACGCGTTACCGTGTTTGCGGGCCTGTGATGAATCGCACCCACTCTCGTCTGATACTCGAGCTGCCCACCTCTTGTCCACCTCTGTCCACGACTTTGCGCTACCCACTTGGTCAAGTTTACGGTTTCCCCGGTTTCTTTTCCCCGTTTCTACAGGCTGACACAGATCCGAGGAAAAGTACGGTACACGCGCCCGAGGTCTTAGGGGAGAGTTACCGTAATAGGCACCTATCTCGGACCGGCGTTGCAACGCGAGGTTTAGAGGAAATTTGCTCAATTCTCTTCAGCAATTATCCGTATCCGTTGGCGATATCGTTGCAACGATTAACGGTTAAATATTTGTACGGATCTCGTAATTTACAGTGATACTGTTGCAAGTATACGTCGCACTATCGAATTCTTGGAAAGTGCGTTCGGTCATCGTTTCGGTGATTATACTCTGGAATTAAAGTCGAGCCATATTTTTGGTTATTCGGTAACATTGTCTACTTTAAAGTACAACCTGTGAATATATGAAAATGTTTTGTACACATAATAATTGAAATATTACCACTTCTCCTATCCGGAATCCAGTTATAGATACTCTCCTATCAGAGACATTGAGAGAATTTAAACGCTAAATGTTGTTGCGAGATATTACTCGATTCGTTTTATATTTTCATAATTTTCCCAGAGAAAATGGAATCGCGTGTGTAAGGACTACCACCGCACCGGTCCGATACTTGAAACCAGTTGCCTCGATTGGATCGATTATGTGTTTTCGATTTATCTTCTTGCTCATCGATCTTGAAAAATATTTAATTTGTCACGTACGATCGATAAAGGGGCGCAGCGATTGAATTCGGTAACGTCGCCTCAATTTTCGCGAAACGATGAATGAAAGACGATATCGAGTCGCGATCAACTAACGCATCTCTGTCGTTGCTTCGTGAAAGTTGGATACGGTGTGTCCGTGGTATTATCAGCGCGACGATCCAAGTGATTTTTTCGTCGGTTGTCTCCGTCTGGACGTTAGGAACGATGCGGCCCCGGAGCCGTTGAATTATACGTCGCATCGTCCAGACGCACAAATCTCGAGCGGCTTGGAAACCTTCCGCTCGGCCAGCTCAACGGGCCAGGTAATTTTAACCAACTAACCGGTAATTACCGTGAAATTAATCATTTCTGTGGCTCGTTACACGAGCCACTCGACGACGCCACTAAATCAAACCTGCTGCCTTGTACTCTCGTTGCCTATGCTTCCTTCGGTAGATTCTGGCGTTGCGAGAGGGTGGAACTACGAACGATGGAGCTCGTTGCTCAAGAAACTAAAAAGCTACCGATTTTTCACCGGCTCGTGAACCTCGCTGCACAATTTCACGAATTCGTGGAACGCAGAACTGCCTACCGCTCCGACGGACTTGCCAAGGTTAATTAATGTTTCGAAAATTTTAGTCTCGCGAAAAAACTCTACCTCTGAACGATACAGCCTTGAGAGATACAAGATCTGGAAGGTACTGTTCTTTCAATCTTTCCCGATGGCTTTGTTTTATATTCGTTACGTGTCTACGTTGATTTTTTTTAAATGGAAACTCTTTAAATCTAATTCACAATATCGAAAAATTGTTTACCGATTTTTAGATTTAAATACCACGTTCTTCGTTAAGTCGAAAACCGATTCGATTGGGAGCAAATTTGGAAGGTACTCTTCTTTCAATCTTTCTCGATGGCTTTGTTTTATATTCGTTACGCGTCGACGTTGATTCTTTCTAAATGGAAACTCTTTAAATCTAATTCCCAATATCGAAAAATTGTTTACCGATTTTTAGATTTAAATACCACGTTCTTCGTTAAGTCGAAAACCGATTCGATTGGGAGCAAATTTTTAAATCGTCGACTATCGATGGTCTATCGACGTTTGATGATAGATCGACGATCGATATTTCACAATTTCGTCGAAATATTGTCTCTGCGATGATTAACACGATCGTCGAAGAAGAATACGCGGAATCGTTCCAGTACAATTTCCACGTATATCGGTATCGAGTTGTCGATCGTTGGAGAATATTTTCAGTCTGGTTCGCCGGCGTGAAATTCAAACAGAAGCGTTTCTATCTCGTGACAATGTTCTCGTCGACGTACGACTTGATAAATCGGCATAAACTCGGTTTCCACTTTCAACGCGTTCACTGTCAAACGTCTCCGCGTGGCTCTCGCTCGGCATCCACGTCGTCGATGCAAGCGACGTTTACCGATAACACGGGCCCCGAGAATCGAGAAACTGCTGTCTGCCCCGCGGCTCACAATGGGGCCCGACAATATACGAACATTGCGATACAATAATATTGTCTATATTACCATTTGCACGCAATAGTAAATTATTGGTTTCCAAGCGGATCGATGGTCACCGTGGCGCCAGCGGAGACTTCGATGCCTGTGTGGTGCCCACACGTGGCTGCGTAAACGCACAGGCGCCATTTCCGTCACGGCTTTCGACCGCGATAACTTAGGAAACACCGCCTTTTATTTCTGTGATCCGCTCGAGCGTTCAGATCGGAATTATTCAATCTTAGAAAGCAACACCCGGTGGAACGCAAAGACTGGATTCTTTCCTTGTCTCGCGCTGGAAATGATATTTACACAACCGAAGAGTTTCGCGTTGTTGAACTATGACAATCGCGGCATCTATTGACACTTGAGAATACACATTCGAACGATGAGTGAGATTGCAAATATTGCTTTTTTTTATACATATATTACGTGCTACCGCGGTAAGTCTGCCGAGTACTCTGTTCTATGTAATCTTTTTAAGAGAAAATTGATCTGTGCGTGTAATAGCAGAGAAATAAATCCACCGAGTATTTTGTCTTCAATTTTCAATTATTCCACGCTCTGCGTGCAACACATGCGTTTCGACGTGACTTTGCTTATTACGATTATACGTACGTGTGTTACAATGAAACTGTGATCGATAAGCAGCTTCTTGACAATCGCTGTTTGAAGTCGTTCGCATCGTTTTTGTTGTCGATTATCGACAATTTTGTTTCGCGTTATCGTGGAATAAAATTGACACACAGATACGTCACAAAACGGTCGCAACGGCGATCTGTAATGAAATCCGCAACATCGGTTATTAACTATGCGCGAACCGATACTGAAATTCAATTTTCTCAAAAATGAAGCTTCTCGCGCGATTTCGTTGCTCTTGATTTTTATCTTATTTGGAGTCGTAGAATCTCTTCGACCCAATTTGTACCACGAATTTTGAGAAATCCTGTACGTACAGCGTTAAACGTACATTAGAACAGATTACATCTGTACGTAGAGCAGTCGTACAGATTGCATAGAAGTATTTTACTGTTATATACATTTTTTTCATCTGTTATAAATTGGCCCAGAAAAAGTTTCAGGAAAGTAGGAAAGTGAAATCACCGCTTGACTAGGTCGTTCAATAAGTTTGGTCATTCGATAAAGGAAACACGATTTCATGGTTTGAGGTACACTTTATTATTCAATGTACTCTCCCTGAACTTTAATATATTTGTTCCAGTAATGTTTTAATTTATGGATTCCATACTTGAAGTGAGAATTCGACAAACTGTCGAAATACGCATCCACGACTGCTATTACCTCTTCGATGAAAATCATTTCTTACGTAAAAATTTTTTGAGATGTGAGAACAGCCAGAAGTCAAAAGGAGCTAAATCTAGCGAATAGGATGGATGTTGCAACAATTCGTACTTTAATTCACCGATTTTCGCGATGGTTTTTCGAGCTGTGCGAGAGGGTGCGTTGTCTCGATGAAAAATGATCTTTTCTTCTGTAAACCAAGTCTTTTCCCACGAATTTTTACATCCAGCTGATCCAAAAGGTTACAATAATAATCTGTTGGTTTATTGTTTTACCAGTTTGGAAGTAATCCACGAACAAAATTCCTTTTGCATCACAAAAAACTGATGCTAACACTTTCTTGCCCGATTTCCGGACTCTAACTGGCCTTGGAGTCCTCTTGTTTTGATTCAGAATCATGGTGGTAGATCCTTCTCATCCATAGCGATGAAACGACGCATAAAATCCTTTTTATTTTTTCTAAACCGCTCCAAATGTTGCTGAGAAAGTCGCATTCGAATGTGTTTCTGTTCTATTGTTAGCGAATGCGGCACCCATTGTGCACACAGCTTTCTGAAACCCAAAACTTCGGCAAAAATATTGCTCACGCTGCCTAATAACCAGCCACACCCTTGAGCTTCTACTAAACTGTTGGAATACAACGACATTGAACCATGTAGTATTTGAGAAGTCAAGACATGGGGGATGTGCTCGATACCGATCTTCGTATTTTTTGGTTGGTGTGTCGACGTGATCGTTACAATCTATTCAGTTGTTGATAACCATATTCCGTTGCATGACTGTATTATATTTATCTAAAAATAAACGTCCTATTTACATTTTCTCTTGTGCTAAACAATTCCATAATCCCACATAAATCTCTCTCGGTTAATCGACAATCTGCCAAAACCATATCCTATATTTTTGCTATGATTTGTGACGTTGATGCACTTTTTGGACGACTTTCGCGTGGATCGTCTTGAAGGCTTCTACGACAATGTTTAAATTCAGCAATCCATCTTTCCACTGTTCTAATTGAAATCGAAGAGTCCTTGTACACTTTTAACAATCGTTCATGAATATGTGACACCTTCCAAAAATAAAAATTTTATCATTACTCGATATTCAATGTTTTCCATCGTAAAAAAATACTATGACTCTTCAACGTTTGAACAACTGTAAGTATACGGACAAGTCAACGAATCAACACAAAACTTCACACATGTTCCTCAAACAGTAATACCATCTTTAAAATAATAAAACAACGAACCTAACAACGCCATTTCTTATCGAACGACGAAACGTATCGAGCAACCTAGTATATCATAATTAATGATTAACGTCATATCCAATTAATATTGAACAGCGACGAAAATATCGATTAGCTGTTTACGCAAGGATAAATGCAACAGATCGAACAATGAAACGTCGTACACAAAAAAAAAACAACGAACTCTCCAAGGACGCGGGTAGCCGATATTTTCGCGTTCGTGGCCGGTATTCGAGTTCTCGACGATTGAACCACAGAGGCGCGAGGTTAAACTCGGCCACGGAATTATGATATACATCGGATCCCGGGCAGAAATCGTTCGTATCGAACGGCGGTGAATCACGGGCCGAGCGTCGTGCCGCCACGGGGCAACAGAATCGCGGACAAAGGGGCAACAAGGGGGCCGTGGGGCCGGGACGAAAGAAGTATGCAAGATGGTGCGGCAGCGTATGCTTTATGGCGCGGACGGCGGCGTGCGTGCCACCGCGGCCGATAATTGATAGCCACGCGACGGATTTCGTCGAGCTTTCGCCATCGATAACAGCCTCTCCGGTTTCCCGCTTCTCGTGCATCGAAACACCACGGACAGAGATAAAGGACAAGGGAATCGCGACGCGAGGAACGGCTGAAAACCGACGGTGGAACGAACACGGGAAAGAGAGGTTCCGCGGGGTTCAGGGTCCTCCATCGACGGCCAGAGACCGCTCTTCTGACTGTAATAACTCGCTACACCCATCCAGATACTATCTCGACAAATAGCAATGCCTACCGATCGTCTACCATCCCTCTACGGATACTCCTACAGTAGGGATTTCGCATGCCGCTTAACAGTCACGTGTGCTTACCTTATTCCTCTACCATCGACATCGATGTACGCCTTTCTGGACAGACAAGCGCGGGATCCTTCGGTTACGTAAGACGACGATCGTTTCCCGATCGGGAGAAGACCCGCGACCAGCTCCGAAAGATTACACGGGGACTCCCTAATATTTTTGCTTTAATTGAAAATTTCGTTGGTTTTGTTCTGGATGGAGGTTCTCGTCTCTGAAAATAGATCAGAAATTTGTTTTCGAGTTTCGAAATGTTTTCTTAACCCTAGTGCGTTCTTCGCGTATTTTTCGACTCACCGCATTCTTGGTATACATATTCTTTTTTTGTACAAAAGCTATTGTAGGAATTTTATTTAAGCAAGTAAAAGTGGTTATAGAATAAGGGTGAATAAAGTTCTAGGATATGCGTGTATTGAGTGATGTAGTAATAGGAAGGAAATATTAGCGAAACATACAATTAATGACTACATTAACTACACTAACTATGCTGACTACGTTGCCTACGCTGTTCTTTCGCAACACGATGCACTTCCACGATTTTCCAACGACTGTTCTTCATTGACAATAACTGCCAATGATTACCCAAAAGACTGTTCGAACGCTCTTTTTTCTCACCTTATATCCTCAAACGCATTCATTCCCTTTCATTCTAATTCTCAATCTCTCTCACTCAATGCATCTGGCAACGTACACCGAAAATTTCTTAGTATTCTCGATCGCTCTTCTTTCACTCTTCACTCGCTCGTCTATTCCAAACACTTCGGATTCTCTCCGGACAACTACATCAAATCAGAGGTTAGATTTCCTCGGTTCTGTCATTCCAACGAAATGTTAAAAACACGAGTTACATTTGGAATACTTTCACCAAAATATCTCGAAAGTGTACTCGATAGTCAGAACGCGTTAACCCTTTCGATACTAACGATTACAGTCGTCCAACGTTGAACGCTCGCTATTTACCACCGGCGAGCCTGGTCGTAAAATGTCGCATTAATTCGTAAGTAACTTAAAGCGAGGAATTCTTTCCATCGATACCTTACACGGAAAAATTGAACCAAACTCCCTTTCCGAGGAAATGAATATCTCCCGTACAATATCGACGTATTCGTGATCGATAAGCACGGATGCAGTTTCGAGCGTGTAACGAGAGCAGAGTGCAGAAAAGCAAAGCAGTGTCCAAAAGGTTATAAAATCGTGCAAACTCGCGTCCTCTTCTCCCGACGAAAGTTTCGTCCAAGGTTGAAAAAGAAATCGCGCGTCCGTTGGTCGAACTCCTTCTAGAAACATTGGTCAAAAATCCGCTCGCGAGACACGGCGAGGCGAGAAACTGCTTTGGAAAGTGCTTCGCGCAGCCCCGCCGCACGCGGAGAAAAGGGTCGAGTCCTGGTCGCTGAAACGGTGATTAACTACGATGTTACGGAGACCAGGAAATAATACTCGTTACGCAACCGACCAGCAGAAAAGAGTAATTTATAGAAATGCTTGGTATTTAATTATCCGACTCCCGGCCACGAGCGTTAACACCGTCAATCGAAACCACGGCCGATTGTGTACCCGTTAAATCATTCCTTGCTCTAATTCATCCGTCACGGGAACGTTTCATTTACCGGGTGAACAACGGGTTTCCGCGCGTTCCGGCGACGGTGAGGCGGGTGTACGATTTATTTCCACGGAATGGCGGAGTTTCAGGCTGATTGGTGCGAAATCACGGTCGGGCACCGGGTCGCGTACACGTGGACATGGGAAGAAAACCGCGTGGACGGGGCGGGGGAACGAGGCCGCGTATGGGGTTTTGTGCGGGGCCGCCGATTACCGATACCGCGTAATTTATTGCTCCTTATTCGCGAAACGTGACGCCGGGCTCTCCGTCTCGTAAAGTGCTTCCAGTTCTGAGTCACGGGGCCCGGCTCTGAATTTTTGTCCAATCGGGAATGTCGATAGCTCTCTGGCGCGCGGCCGCCGCGCGGCACCGTTCGTTCGACTCGAACGAGCCCCGCACAATATACCACACGCGTACGTCTACACTGCGCGTACGTACGTGTGACACACAGACGGTTACGCGGACCGATCGTCAAAGATAAAGACACAATAACTTTCTAATATTCGCCCGGAACGCTCTGATTCTGCCGGGATATATCGCTTCGTTACCGTTCCCTCGGAATCGCCCGATCGCCGCGCGCACGAGCCCTCGGTGTTGCTCGATACCAAGAGAGCGTCGTTAGGGCACCGTCCGTTTCGGACACGACGAAAAATCACATTTCTTTCTACTGTGCGTTTACCTCGAGTTTATAGCGGTCGTGGCGATTTTACTACCACGAGTTTCGAAAAATTAACAACGTTGCGAAACATTGCACCGAATTGTGTACAATCTCGTAGCGGACACTGGATCGATAAGGTCTAGGAATAAGAGTATAGATACTTTTGCAACTTTGTCGGGAATCGTAGAAAGAGGCGCGAAAACATTTGTTAAAAGTATCGAGCAACCGTCGAGATTATTTACTAAAAGTATCGAGCAACCGTCGAGATTATTTATGAAAAGTATTAAAAGTATCGAGCAACCGTCGAGATTATTTATTAGAAGTATTAAAAGTATCGAGCAACCGTCGAGATTATTTGTTAGAAGTATTAAAAGTATCGAGCAACCGTCGAGATTATTTACTAAAAGTATCGAGCAACCGTCGAGATTATTTACTAAAAGTATCGAGCAACCATCGAGATTATTTGTTAAAAGTATCGAGCAACCGTCGAGATTATTTATTAAAAGTATCGAGCAACCGTCGAGATTATTTATTAAAAGTATCGAGCAACCGTCGAGATTATTTAGATCGTTATCGTTTCGCGTTCTACTTCACGCTTCATTTGAAAGGGATGATGGAAAACATCTTCATGGTTTGTACGCGTAACATTTATATCGAGGAACAGTCTCCCATTTTTGTTTAAATAGCTCGAATACAACGAAGGGTTAACCGATGAAACACAGTGTGACCGTTTAGTATACTGTGGTCGGTACTGGTACTCGATCGAACGTAATCATTCGAGAGATCTCTGCGTTTGTTGCGAGATACTTTTAATTCGTTTCTTATATTTTCAGAGACGTTTTTCGTATTTTAACAATTCGTAACGTAAAATTAATTTTATTTGGAACAAATACTGCCAATTTGAGCGCACGTGTCACGAATTCGCCATCCAGAGAGTAGGCTCAAGTTTAACGTTAGAATTACCGATAGATTTAAGTGTATTAAAGTGTTCCTCGCACGTGTCTCAAGAAAGTGAACGATTATGGAAAGAGAGGAACTCGTGAAATTGATTATATCTATAAAACAGAAAAAGTCGTAAAGTCTTTCGAAAATATGCGATGGAATTTAAAGTAAATTTTTTCGTCCAAGCAGTCGAAACCAGTCGTTTTGACTGGTTGGTGAATCTAGTGTTTAGGAGGCGTCCATGATAAGACGAAATAATATTTCGAAGGGTGGACGATGAATTTAGATGACTGTTTCCATTACCAATAATCCGTAGATTTGTGAGAAACCGTGCTTGGGTCAATGTGCGTATGATATATAATAATTAATAAGTCGTTGAATAAGTTTTATCGAACGACAAAACTTCTTGAACAAGCTAGTATATTGGTAGGCGGTTCGCTCCAAAGTACAGGGAGATACTTCACTTATCCGTTGGTATTAAAATGCAAGTATCGGGGTCGGCTGTCCGCGAGGACATCAGGAAAATCGAGAACCGACCAGGAAAGGCAGGATCCTCTATCTGCGTACAACGGGTGTATCGTGGCAGGAAGGGAACCCGAACGTCATCGCAGTCGGCTCAAAGAGTCTCGTGCTATCAATGAGAAGTGTTTTACAATGTAGAACCAGTAATGGTGCGTCGAGCGGAGCTCCACACTGCGGGCGATACGCAACAAAACAATTACTAAATCCGCTTCGTTAGCCAGCGCCGCGTCGGGCCGACTCCGCTCGCTGCGGAGTTTCTCTCTCGCACGCCACCATAAGTTAACTCCCGCTCGTGGCCGTTGCGTTGTTACCGGTATCGAAGCTGCTCCGGGACTCGCGGAGCTAATAGGCTGCCTGTAATTTTAATTAGATCAACACCCGACGCTGTATCTCCTTTCGAAGCGTGTTGAACGTTTTTGCCGCGGGCTGCGATTTTTGCCACGTTTCGATCGGTTTCGTGTCGCCGCGGTTCTATTTATACGTTAGGGTGCCCCGGATCAACGACGAAATCAACCCCTCGACGACTGTGCGCTCGCGTGCACGGGACAATTGCTGTTACGCGGATGAAGTCTTATTCTGGACGTTTTCTCGTGCACAACCATCCCTGGTAAAAAAGTACTCGAGTGTACGAGCCGATGAAAATAGAGCAAAAGTTGTTTCGTACACGTATCGCTAACACTGTAGCGTAGGCGCTGAAACAATCAACGCGGTCTCTTTATTTCTGCGATATACTTTTTTTTATACAATTATCGATACTCGCGTGTGTTTACAGAGTACGCGACAGATATTGTGAAACAAGAAATTTTCACACGGTGCGTAATTAATTTCGAAGCTGTTACCGGATAAAAATAGAGGACTATCTGAACTTATTGTTCGTAATTCTTACGATGTAGGGAAACACTTACTTTGCAAGGATTCTTTGTTCGCGTTAAATAGTATTATTTAGCAAATGTTTCTAAGCGTTTAATGATTTATACAGCGAGTGAAAAGTAATTTCCGGGATATATTTTACGACGTTTATTAAGGGTGAAAAGAATCTATAATAGCATTGTATTTTACGTACAATCTTTTTAAAGCTCAAAGTGTCAAATTTTAACTTTAAAGTAAAGTGTTTGGGAAAAGTAAAATTAATCCAGGAAAAATGATTAATTGTTATATTCTAGGTACAATGTATCTATCTATAATACATATCCAATGAACGGACCGTTTGCGTAATATCTATTTCTTTAACATTAAATATCTATCTTAGATCTTGAATTCTATATTAATTTCAATAACCGAATGTATTTTAACACTACGGTAAAGACGATCAAAATCTTATCGTCAATGCGTTAAAATGAAACTGTCCAAGTTTCGACAATTTTTGCAATTTCAACGTAGAAGTACAAAATAATTAATTCTCGAATAATTCCCGCTACAACGAACTAATTTATTCCCGACGAAAGTTTCAACGAGTAATAATAGATATCCTAAACATCCAGTCGCAATTTCGAATTAATCAATTCGCGTACGCACTAATCTAAACAATAAAACACTATTAAAATGAGTTATTTAATTAATAATAAAAAACTATAAAATATCTCGAACGACACGATATTCCCGACTCTCTATGCACACACGTGATCTTCTCCGCTCCCACAACCCATCCACGATCATCCCCCGTGTTCGAGAGTGATAAACCTCGGGCACTCGTCACGGACCTCCCGGGACGGTTCATTGTTCCCATTCACGGTTTTGAATTTACAATGCTATTAATTGGCCATGTTTCCGCCCTTGTATTTCAATCCCCGGCTCCCTCCGCGTGGCTGTCTGCACGCGCGCGCTTCGAGACTCGATACGTACCTGTCGATCGGTATCCAGGCCACGGATACCACCTAGCCACCTAGCGTTTGAGATACCGCGTTTTCCGTCATGAATTGCGAGCATGCGCAGGTAGGTAAGTACTCTCGTGTCTCCGACCTCTTCCCTGACCACGTTGTCCCGAGGTTTATGCGTTGTTCGCGGCCACGGCGTTAAGAAGCACGGAACGTTGCTTCGGTTACCCGGTGCGGCTGGTTCGTCCTATTCGCTATACCGGTCGATCTTCCGATTTATCGTGTTGTTAATTGAACCGCTGTTACGCTCTGGAATCGTTGAACGGGACGTTACGCTAGCCGCGAGCCGATCGGGCATTAAGATCGTCGGTTTATCGGGCCACGCGGATCGTTTGTCGACGAGGATTATCATAAACGGACCGGCGCGCGAATTTCAAATTCGAACGGAACGCGAAGAAACGCGTTACGAAAGACGCGATAAATCAAGGATTTAATTAGCCGAGCCGCGATGCCCACGATACGATCTCCGCTTCGTCCCGTGTGTTTCCATCGGGTCGGCCGGTTCTAATCACGGATATTTTATGCGGGAGATAATTTTCACGGATTTTTAAACCGGACGTAATAATCCTCCGGCGGTAGCGGCGGCCTGTTTCCCCGCCGCCGCGTAGAAATCGAAAAACGAAATCGATTCGGTCGGGCACCCGTGACCGACCGCGATCGCGCCTAATCGATCTCGAGCGAGATTGATTTCAGTTCTAACGCCGTACAGCGACCGCCGTGAGCCGGTAATACGCCCCGACTCATTCGACGGTAATTAAATGCGGCCGGCGTTGGCGTATCCGAGAAAATGAGCCGGCGATAACGTACGAAGATCGCGATAAGAATCGGTATGAATGCGATCCGGCAGAAACGCGGTTCGGCTCCGAGTAATTGGCCGACGATAATTACAGGTGTCAACGAAGCTTTTTATAGCGAAAGACTGCGGTCACCGCGCGGCGAATGTTTAATTTAGCGCAAACTGTCGGGCAAAAATCGAGAAATACGAGATCGAGGGGAGTACTCCGATCCGGAGAGTCCCAAAGAAAAAAGAAACAAAAAAAAAAAGAAAAAAATACCACGGTTAATTGGCGCGATAACGACTTGCGCAATATTGTCACCTTCCCCATTATCGGTAGTGTCGAGAAACATAGTGGCAAATTCTTAGTCTGTTCCATTCGGTGTACACTATGGAACAAAAGTCGAGAAATACGAAACCGATGAATGTTTATAAAGAAAACCAACGTTTATTAACACGGTAACCACTTGTGCGAATTTGTCACCAATTGCATTGCCTCTGAGTGTCGAGAAACGTAGCGGTAAGTTCATTCGGCGTATATTACCGGGAGAAAGTCGAGAAATATAAGAACGAAGGATGTATTTCCATCTATAGAGTCCACAAAAAAAAAAAAATTGGTGTAATATCGACTTACGCAATTTTGTCATCCTCTCTATTATTGTTAAGCGTCGAAGAACACAGCGGCGAGTTCTAAGTCTGCTTCGAGATCTCGTGCAGTTTGCGAGTCATCTTCCACCGTTAACCCTCTCGCTCCTAATTTCATATCTTAAAGGAAAAATTTTATTCCTCGTAACTTGACTTTTGCCATTATAATCCTGAATTTACATCGATGAGAGAAAGATTACATTCTTGTAACCGATTCTTTCTCAATGCTTTTCGATCGCGTTTTTTTTTGGTATTTTACCCACCAATCTGATCAATTTGAACACTTCCGTTTCGTATCGACAAAAATGAAGGAAAAAAAAAAACTCGCTTAATAAAAAACGAGGCTATATTTACCGCACCCATTACCATCATCACTATCTTACCGAGTATCAATTCTATGCACTCACTTTAAGGATGTAAATCTTGCACAATAGTAAAAATAGTTGCACGTTAATCGATTGTTATCACCAAAGTTGCTCTTTTACAGCTAACGAATACGGTAACGACATTTGATTCGTATCCTTTGCAAAAAGTTTCGTTGCAAAGAATTCACGATATTTCTCTCGAGATAGAACTCTTATCAATAAACGAAAAACCGTCGCTGGCAGGTTGCTCGAATTCTTTGATTCGAAGCTCAAAAAATAACTGAAAATTATTTCCGTCCACAGTGTCCTGGGAACATTCAACAAATACGTATCGTGTACTTGGAAAATGAATGAATCGATCAAAACTTTTGCGAGAGTAGAGGCCGAAATATGAAAATTACTGTAATTTACGGTAAACTGAAATTTCTTTAAGAAATCTTTTCGTAATATCGAACAATTATTTCGCTATCGAGTTCTTTTACTTCCTTCTTCCCCGTAATAATTCGTACTCGTTGGACCGTGTGATTGCTATAATAAATATAATACGATTATCGAAATTTTTACCTCTTTTTAACCACTCCTATCCGTGGGCGGTCTTACGAAAGTTTGCAGAAGGGCGGCTCATACCCACGCGGCGGTACCGAGTAGACGTTATCTGTCACGAAAAGTATTTATATGTTGGATAGCCTGACACTCTTGGCCGATAGTGCACGCCGGGGAAATCATTAAACGGTACGGCTACGTCGTGTTTTAATTTCAAATGAGATATCAACTTTTACGCGAAACAGTTCGCGAAATAACCTCGGTGAACCGTGCGCCGTTCTAGCGCGTGGCACCTTGGATTAACATGTCCTAGTCGTGTTTGCAGGAGTGGCAGCTTTTTTCGCGCGCGATCAATGGCGTCCGACCACGACGTAATTGGAATGTAATCGATGTAATTACCGAACGCGAACGATCGATCGACCGATCGATCGAAACGATCCCGTTCGAGGAGGCTGGCCCGATATACCGGTGAAACCGTGCGTCAAGTGGCACGCGCATGATTTATCGATCCACCGACGGTCGCGTGAGAGAAAGATGCGTTTTAGCGTGGCAATGTTAGCCACGTGTAAAACACACCGCGTTACAGAATCGACGCGCAACCGAATCGAAAACGAGCCAAGCTGTTCCCTGTGCTCGCTCGAAGCCGAGAACCGTGCAACGTGATGCAGCGATTGGTTCGGTAGCTCTGTAGAAACGAGTATCGTTGCAAACGCGAGTTTCGAGTCTGCAAAATTTGTATCCCGGATCGTTGAATTTCTAGAACGATTTTCTCAAACTATCGCTTCGCGTCCATGCTTGACGCTCTCTTTTAAAAGTGTAAAACGTGCGATCGATTACAACGATAAGTAAGTAAAGTACAAACGAAATAGAGGATAAGTTATTATAAATCGTAAGATAAAATATTTATTGGAAAATTTCGCTTCGTTGAGATGCGAATAGATCGATCGAAGAAAAAGAAAGATTATTTAGAAATGGCGAGTATCTTTTGGCCTGCTGCTCCAAATTGCGAATATTTTTAGAAAATTTCTTTGAAATTTGCAGAAAATTTCTTTCAAATTTGCAGAAAATTTAAACGATGCTTCCATTGAAAATCGAGAATTTTCGAATACTCTGAGAAGAGTTCTCGAAAGGGACTTTCGATGACGAAAGATTTGACCCAATTCCGAGTATTCGAAAATTAAACCACGAATAATAAACACTCGCGAGTTTGTTTAAACGAATTCCTTCGTCACCGAAGCCCCTGCACGGGTGTCGCAACCGGCATTGGTCGCGATCATTAACAATGCATATTAGGAAGGGTACTGCGGAGGATAGAAAAATGAATCACGCAGAGAGAACGTGCTCTTCATTGTCTGTTCGTTGAACCGTGGAGCCACAGTTATTCATGCTATAGTACAAACAATACGTGGAACGCGTTGACGTAGGAAAGAGGGTGGGTGTAACAGGGCGAGATACGCTGAACGCGGCGCGCAATTAATTATAATAATTAGTGTCTGGTCTAGAGGACAAGTCGACGCGTGTAAGCACGAACGCAATGCGTCTGCGCGATGCGATCGTTTAATTGCAACTTCAATGCGGTCGTTCGAGTCCAGCGCGGAGGATTAATCGAGTGGTATTAAAGCTTTTTACATTTGTAGCGTTGGCTCGCTATAACCGAGGGATTAAAGAGGATTGAATTTTCCTCGCGATCTCGACGATATCGAAGTTTATCCATGCTGGAGTATTATCGTTGAAACATTTGCTCTCGTAACCCGATATTCTCTCTCGTGAACAATCGATCGTTTCTGTTTCGATTATCGTGCACGTAGATCGGTGTATACTAGACTGATGTTCCGTGCAATGCGAACGAATATTACGAAAAGAATAGCAATCAACCGTTAAGGAGATAAAACAAATCGACCAAGTGGGTCTCTTTTGTATTATTACAGTTTTTGATACCATTTGTTTCGATTATTTTTCATAATACTTTCCAATTACATGCGTCTTCCTGTTCAAATTCTACGAGTACCTAGATACTCAATAGTCGTTCAAAATATTTTAATACGATCGGTATTCGAATAGTACTCGAATTACATTCATCGAACATTCGAATCGCTAAAATGTTCGAGTACTGGAATACCAAAGAATTCGACGAGTAATCCCACCCATGGTCATCGTGCTATAATTTTAGTAAACGCAACTGATAGCAAGAAGTCTATCACCGATAGAAGCAGTTTCCCTAGATGGCAAAGGTCTATTAGGAAAATGTTCGGCGCACAGGTGCCTTGTCAAAATGGTGTTGCAATCGGCAGGTTCATACGTTAAATGCATACCCGCGTTTGTATTTAGTATCTGTCATGATCGTTTCGCGGAGAAAATCTCGTATACCCGTATCGGAAACGTTAGACGCGTATTGCGCTTATCCAGCGAGTAGATTACGATTCGTAAAATATTACGAAAGTATTTCAGGCGGCAAAGTCGTACAGGAGGTACGGAAAACGTCGTTCTCTCGAACTACACGGTCGTGTATTACCGTTTTGCGAGCAATCGATGGTAAACCATCGAACGGAACCAGTTCGCGACGAGGATGTCCGAATTGTATAAATTATCGTGGTCGAGACACAAGGTCGCGAGGTACGAATGCTTCTAGGAGCTTTAATTCGCGAGTTTAACGCATCGAATTCACCATTGCGATGCTCGCGTACTCTGCTGCAACCTGTACCCGTGTAATTTACAACACGCGCGATGCAGATAACGCTAAAGATAATATTACGAACCGTTGACAGCCCGAATACGAAACTCTACGGCGCATTAAAATCCAGGATTACTCTCGAATGTGACCGCGAACGGTTTCCATCGGACAGCGAGCGTTCCAGTGGATCCGCGCGCGAGACAGAAAACGCGTTTCCACTCGCTGGTTTAATCGACCGCGGCAGAATGTCATCGACTAATCCACTTACAACAATTCACCGCCAATACGCTGCGCGTAACGATGAAACAAGTGACCGTGCCCGCTCGTCCTCGTTATCGCGTCTCAGCCGGTCGTCCTCGGCCGCGCGAAAGAGGCGCGATCAGGATCGCCTCGAGGAGAGCGCTTTTCGCCGAGTACCCGGCGCTCCTATATTTAGAAATCACCCAGCTGGAATCGAGGAATCTAATAAATTCCGGGGAAAGACGTTAATGCACGTCCGTTCCCGAGGTGTACCGGAGCAACCGTACCCTCGCAAGGAAGAGAAGGAAGACGCAAGGAAAAGAAAAGAAAAAAAAAAGAAAAAGAAAAAGAAAGAACAGCCTCCTCCAACGACGACGAGGACGACGACGACGAGGACGAC
Source organism: Ptiloglossa arizonensis (assembly GCF_051014685.1). Lineage (NCBI taxonomy): Eukaryota > Metazoa > Arthropoda > Insecta > Hymenoptera > Colletidae > Ptiloglossa > Ptiloglossa arizonensis. The sequence goes on along the minus strand of NC_135059.1, from coordinate 2,345,214 downwards.
GACGACGACGATATCCCTGCGAAGAGGCGAAGGACAGCTAGGTCGGTCTCGGTGAAAACGAGATGGAAACTTGGATATCGGGCGGCGGTGAAAGGGAGACGAAACGATCGCGGGCAGAGGGACGAGCGGAAGAACACGGGGCCCGCTATCTCGCGGGGGAGTAGTCCCGAGTAGTACTTACTCAAAGAGCAAGTCAACAGCGGCAGCTCGTTGCTAACTTATGAGCGCGCGGAGATCCCCCGGCCGACTACTAATGGGACTAGTACTACCAGTATAAACTCACCACCGACGGAGAGGACGCACGAAGATGGAAGAACCACGATGGTTCTCCTCTTCCATTCGAGCTCTCCCGTTTCTTGCTCCCTTTATTCACCGTGTTTCCGATCCGTTCCTCCCGGCCGGTTCTCTCTCAACTCTCCACCTCCTTACTCCCGGTTACTCCGCCGTTCCGGAACGCGTCTACCTGCTTCTACCTGCTATTTTAATAAATACGCGCAACGTCGCGGCGCAACGCGCTCTTGCCGAGCACTTTTAGAAACCTAACAAATGGTTACACGTCAGGCACGAGGTACTTAAGAAAGGCCCGAGCTGCCGCACTAAATCATAGAAATCGTACGGTATAAATTACGCGGACCGAGCGAACGGGGCTGGCGAGAGCCGCGAACGCGAAACGTTGAACGCTCGCGCCCGCGCAATGCTAGCGAGCTAGCGAGCGTAGAACGCGCCGCGATTTCGCTCGGTTCGGCCCGTAGAACACCGTTGTCGGAAAGCTCCGCGACGATAATCCCCCGACGCGAGCGAGGGATCGTAAAGCAACGCTCACTTAGCCCCGTGGAGACGTTTGCGGGCGCAGTTCGGGCCGCGCATGCGCTCGTGCACGCGCACGCGCACCAGCGACCGAGACTCGGCAGCCTGAAATTATCGTAGCACCACGGGCCACGGCGCGGTATCTCGGCGCGGACGATACGCGCGCAATACGTTGATTCTCCTCTCAGGGATCCGTCCGCGTGTGGGTGACCGAGCGGAGCGGGTTCGAGCGTTCCACGTACGTAATACCATTACAGACGCGCGGCGAGCTCGCGTGAGCGTTAACGCGTCGAGGAGGCACACCCGCGCCCGAGGCACGCGCTGCGTGGACACGCAATCCGGTGCACGCCGGGAATCGAGGAAACCGTATGGTCGTGCGCTTACCGGGGGAAAAGATCAGGTGGTTGAGAAACTCGCGACCGGAATCGGCTACTCTCGTAACGGAGAATCGGGGAACCGGAGGACCCGCGAGCAATTAATTCGACCAGCAGTTGTGTCATTTTTTTCGAGACACGACGATTTATTCGTTCCACTGGAATCCAGGCGAGAAGGAACTGGGCCAAGGTGTAACGTAACAGCGTAACGTATTTCGACGACAATTTCTTGCGAAACGTGGCATCGTAATCGAGAATAATGGTCATCGACCGTAGGAGAACAGTGATAACGAGATTTTAGATAAGTCCACTGTTCAGGGACGATGAGCGAGAACAGATCTTCTGGGTGGAATTTTGGCACGGGTATAGCAACGTGTACGGTAATGCGCGAAACTAATGTTTAGGAATACAGTTGTAATAAAAAATGTTCGTACGAATATAATAGAAAACGTTCTTTGCGTTGAGAATTTATTTTGCGTCCATATTTCAATGTTTCGCGGGAGGAGGACCATTTTAGCCTTCAGTTACTGGGTGACTGATGAACTTTAAAATGGAGAGTGAGGTGGTTAACGAATATAAAGAGTAACGTACTTCAAAACTTTGGCTTGCGGAACATCGTCAACTAATTATGGTTCTGAATAGTGAATCGTGATGGAAAATAACGATAATAGGTTAGAGGCATTATCACTGATAATTGTATGAAACAAGAGTAATTTTAACGGCAAATGGGATGCAGGACCGGGGAGAAAGATATGGAAAATGTATTCGAACGTTAATTCTACAACAGAAAACAAATTTTTCAAAGACAAGAGCAAGATAGTAAACAGGATCGAAAGAGTCGAAGTTGATTCGAGAATCGTTGCAAGAACCTTTCTTGGATCTTGGTGATTCAGAATTGAAAGAACAGAGGACAAGTGGTTACTTCGAGAGTTTTCGAGAGCGTTCTTTTCCCTCAAAACGAACGATTCATTCGAAGTCGCAAAATGGCAAACCATTTTGTTCGAGAATCGAGGAAACGCGAGGTTCGAGGTTGATTCGAGAAGTGAGACGATGGACGCAAAATGGACGGAGCGATTTAAAATGGAGTTGCAAGTTCACGCGCGTTTACGCACACAGGATACGGTTAGAAAGTATCAGTTTGGGCCATTAGCGCGGAGCAAACGTTCGTTAAACTTCGGACTTTCTCTCGCGGGTCTAATGAGTGCCATGTGACGAGTTCATTTCGTATTACACGCTTGTTCTCTTGCAACTCGCGAGGCCAGATCTCGGCGCGGACAAACAGAGAGAGAAATTGAGAAAAGGAGAATGATCAATTTCAAGGACTAGCGAAAACGAATAATGTATCGCTCGTTTAACACAAGATCTGATAGAGCTCGTGTTCGAAGGTGGTATATGAACCTGCCACGCTCTCGTGATATCGAGACTTTCCGTTTGTGTAAATTATTTCGCTCGTTTCCAGCCTTCATACATGGAAATTAAACGTTCGAAGTTGTACTAACCGTTCCGATTGAAAAATAGAAAATATTACGCGACAGGTTTGTCTCGCGACTAAAGTTCACGTTAATATAGTACATCTCGTTTCGTGGTTCTATTCGGAGATAAATTACACGCGTTTCGATTTCTTTTCGAACGAGGGCGCGAAACCGAGCGAAATTTAGACTCGTTCTTTCGAAATTAGAAATTTCTACGCTCCTAGCTTAGTATATCTCTCTAGGAGAAGGAGACCCGTTCGAGAGCTTCCAATTGCGATCTCAAATTCTAAAAGACCAATACCACTCTGTTCGATGCGTTCAATGATGTTTCAATGACACCTACGATTATTCAGTCTTCTACTTACTCGACAAAGATTCTTTATTATTTTCATTGTATCTTAGCGAGGCTATCATCGATATTTGACAATCATTTCCGAATAAAATCGTATTGCTCTCCAACGTATTCGAATCACGCTCTTAACGAACTGACCCGTCTAACTAAACCACTCCGAATTAGTTCGTTTGGACCGATTTTCATCCAGACATCGTCACCGATCCGTTAGTAACGCGTTAGCGAAGATACCGAAGATACAAAGAAAAGATAGAAAAATGGAAATTCTCGTTTCGTGGTTCGTCTCGGTTGGAAGTCGACGAGCTCGAGTAATCCGAGACTCGTTCGCTGTTAGCCTGTCGCGCTCGCTCTTAGGGTACCACATTCGCTGTCCTAGTCGAACGGTACACGCGAACCTCGGCTTCGGCCCGAGATAAGAAAGCAGTCGCCTCCATATGGCGACAATTAAACGGGGATTACCGCGAATCGCGCCGTATTTGGTGTGAATTTTTACCGCTAAGATCGTTGCAATGTTATTCCTTTACGAAGCGATATCGTTTGCACTCGACACGGAAATGGTAAGGGATTTCCGATGCCCTCGAGTCGCGTGACAGATTCTTCCATTGGACGTACCGGGTCTGTCTTACGGTCGGTCCGTGCCCTCGCGTTTCACGTGTCCCACGATCGATCCATCGGCATCTCCCCGAGCGGAGAGCGTACGTCGAGAGGAAGTCGTCCGCGGGCAGGCCCATAGATTTAATCGCGGCGCGTGATTCGTTTCTCCGGCGAAGCCATCGTGCCGGACGTCGATCCACGGGCATAGATCGCACATACTTACCGTCTGATCGCCGATATCCGCTCGTCGCTCAGGATCGAACGCGAACGAATGCGTGGCGCCGAGTCCGGGAACGAATGTCGACCGTCGAGCGACGTCTTTCGGTCCACCTTCCGCCTTCGAGACGCGATCGAGAGAAGATCGTGTCGTGCCGTACCGGACACCGAAACGTCGACTAATCGCCGAGGCCTTGGCGCTTGATGAATCGCAGGAATCGTATTCTCTTTCCAGGACTCCCTCGTTTCTAGGTAGTTAGCAACTAAGCATTCGATGGTTGGATCACGCTCTCGGGAAGCGAATAATTCTCGCGAATTTTAAATAAAGACCGTTTTGCTCGATATATAATATTTCGGTACAAAGACTAGTAAAAGTATCAGTATTTCTAGTTTAACTCGTCGCTAAGAAATTGACATATTCTGTCTTGAACGTGGACCTATTAAACTTTTCGGCAATCGTTCGATGATGAAGTGGATGAAGCACAATGGGAAAGTGGATGAAAAATGGAAACAATTTTAAATGCGTTTCCACCTAATAGTAAACTCGTTGCAAAGAGAACACCCAACAGCTCTTCTCCAAAGGTCGGAATACTCGATGGTTCGCGTAGAACCATGTTACCTTCTGGTAAGTAACGAGTATAGAAAGTACCCCAACGGTTTTCCAGTACGCAATTAGTTGAACAGATTTTTTAAACAATTACCAGCATCGCGATTCGAAACAGGTGGAGAAGCCTCGTCAACGGAGTACAACTGTCTGAAATTCTGTAACGTTGCTCCTTGTATCGAAATGATAAATATTAAGAAATGATGTATCGATTACGAGAACGTGACAATTTCTCAACTATCTTATTTCTGTAAACTGGAGACCCGGTCGGTTTACCCTGTGATAGGGTCTGCACGAGAATATCGTGTTCGTTGATCTTTAACGCGGATGTTGAAGCATCGCGGGCGACCGATCGGCCAGTGGCGATATGCACGAGATGAAATAGAATCTGCCGCGATAGGAACCGTTACACGGTGTGATCCCATAGTAACCGGGGAAATCGGGATGCATCGACGACTGTCGATGCGGTTCCTATCGCTGGTTCCCGCTCGAAGCTTGTAGCGTTGTTACCGGTTACTCGGTTGCTCGCTCGACACCATCGATCCGAATAGATCGAATTGAGAACGTACGTTTGCTCGGACTGAACCAAATCAATGTGCACGGTTAACGTACACACGGTGACACGGATTCGTTCCGTCGTAGGGGCAAACGTTTCAGCTCGAGATAACCCTTCTCCTTTTCGGCACGCTTCTCGGTTTCGCGCGACGGCTGCGCGTTATGGCTGCGCGGAATCGTTACGTGGCTAATTTCCAAACGTTCGACTTTACCGTTTAATTTCAGTACGGGTAAACTTGTACCTTGTTTTTTTTTTTTTTAATTAACGTAGTTTTAATGTTCGTTGAAATTATTTTGCGTTACACAGTGCGATATAGGTTGTTCGATAAGTTTTGTCGTTTTTTCCAACGTCGTCTGAAGACACTTTTCCTCGTCACTGTACTAGGTTGTTCGATCAATTTTGTCGTTTCTTCCATTGTAAAAAAATAGTGTGACACTTCAACTTTGAACAACTGTAAATACACGAACGAGTCCACAGATCTACACGAAATTTTGCATATGTTCATCAAACAGTAGTATCATTTTTAGAAAAATAAAACGACGAACTTAATAGCTTTCGAGGGTACACTACCCTTTCTAAAATGGTTAAACAACGTACACTAACCTCTGATACATCAAAACCAGAAGTAGCTCGCAATTTTACAATTATTGAACGAGGAACAGGAAATTGCCCGTGAAAATTCAATGTGAAGACAAACATTCGCTCGATCGAAGATTTGTATTTATATTCGTATTGCAGGTCGTTTTGTCAAAACTATAATTATCGATCGCTTTCGTGCATAGTAAATCCTGGAGTTACGCGAGATTGTACCTCCACCTATATACTTACAGTTACTCTCTATATGTACTTATATCTACGTATTGATCAAACTCTTCATTTCTATTAATTTTCTTTTTGGTGGCGAGGTATACACGGATTTACCGTTAATCGATCGTTGAAAATCAAATTGTAAATACATCGTAGGGAAAAAAAGGTTCTGGAAGTAACACGAAATTGTCCGAGTTTTCCCTGTTCGAAGGCCCTCGAAGCACAATTGATCGAAGCAATGGATTCTAAATTGAAAGTAACACGAAATTGTCCGAGTTTTCCCTGTTGGAAGGCCCTCGAAGCACAATCGGTCGAGGCAATGGATTCTAAATTGAAAGTAACACGAAATTGTCCGAGTTTTCCCTGTTGGAAGGTCCTCGAAGCACAATCGGTCGAGGCGATCGATTTTAAATTGGAAGTAACACGAAATTGTCCGAGTTTTCCCTGTTCAAAGGTCCTCGAAGCACAATCGGTCGAGGCGATCGATTCTAAATTGGAAGTAACACGAAATTGTCCGAGTTTTCCCTGTTGGAAGGTCCTCGAAGCACAATCGATCGAAGCAATCGATTCTAAATTGGTAAGTCGACGACGATTTTTGGTTCGACACGGTTTAGAGTACTTCGAAGGTGGTTCCGCGGTACAACTATGGCAAACAGCTTCGTCGAAACGGTGGCCAGCATAGACCGAGTTACGGGTAATTTCGAGCGGTACGAAATAATTGTTGCGAGTGATTGTACGGTTCTTAAGGCGCGTTGACACGAGGGGGTGGGGCTGGATTTATCGTGATTTTAAAGCGGATTACGCCACGCGGCTTAATTACCATGCACGTCGCGCACCGTTTAACGAAGCCGCGCGATTATAAACCGAACGAGCCGGCCACGGTGTCGATTATCCTGATCCTTTTTAACTCCGCGCGCACGAGTCTACCAGTTCCCGTGCACGGAGCCTTGAAAAACATTTAAATTCAACTTTCTAATACGTGCAAATTGGTATTCTCCCCTCGGCTGAATTTTGGGACTCATTCGAGCACATTGTCGGGGACGTAGCACGTCCTTTGTACTCGATGTTCTTGAATTAATTAAAATCTGTTAAACTAATTGTGTACTCGTTACTTACCAGAAGGTATGAAATTTTAATTCTTCACACAAGTACTTAAAGTAAAACTTAAATAAACATCGTCAGCCTATTCTTAATCTGTACCGTATTAAAAGTAAAAACAATTCCATTATCCTTTATTTCGGAATTCCTACACTCGTAACTCGTTAACAAAGCATTTACGAATCTACTGGTATGATTAATTACATTTTTTCTTATGTTCGCGCCTAAAACATACCGGTACAATTTAACCGAAAAATCCAGAAACACTGAATAGTACCACGATTCGCGTTAGAAAAATATTTCGCATGTTGAAGGATATTTCTACAGCCTATTCGACTCGTTTTGTACGAATTTCCTTTGGAAATTTAAAAAATATCTCTCGTTGTCCTTATCGAATAATCGAACCGTCACACTCGTTTGCAAATTTGTTGCAAGGCTTCCTGCACGGAGGGTGAAAATTGTAAATTAATTTCGAGGGAAGTTTCCAGTTTCTGGATTTAATCCGCGATCAAAGTTTCTTTCGGTCGCGTGTAAACTCAATGTTGGTGTTACAGAGAAGAGCGTGTTATCGGCGATAATAAATGCTCGACAGCCCGGTACAGTGGTCGGAAGGGACTGTTGGTCGTTTCGCACGAGACTCGCGGAATTTATCGGTCGGATCATCGGCGAGGTAAGAAGGTCGGGATTAACGGTGGTCGCGTCCAGTACAAAAATAAAACGCTCCTTAAAAAGCCACTTCGCTGACCCGATGTGTAAGCCGCCACGTTGAGAAATGCTGGCAGCGCCGGACGAAACCTTTACGAGCATGTTACCGAGCCGTTCCTCCTCTTGTCTTTCGTAATATAATTAAGAATCAAATTACTAGAACACGGTGAGACGTCGCGATCTCGTGATACGAGAACCCGTCATGGGTTGGCATCGAGGACGTACGAAAGCGCAACGCGATGCTCCTTGCTGGATTTTCGTTGCAAAAGATGGAGAGATTTCTATTAAGCTTAATGCCTCCAATCGTATCAATATACACAGCTAATTACAATACTTCGTTCGCGCGATAACACCTGCACCCGCGTTTCCTTGATAGATCAAAATAACTGATTTCGATTTTATGGAACGGAGTTATTGCACCGTGGAAATGCCGTTTTCTCGGTAGATTAAGATTAGCCTTTGATTTGTATTTTAGAGACACGTGTTTATTGCAGTGTAGAAACGCTGTTCCTTTACCGGATTAAGATTAGCAGCTAATTAGTATTTTATCGAGATAAGTTCGTCGCAATGTAGAATTGCACGCGAGTCGCGGACACTAGCGAGGATATTTCCATTTTCTCTGCTATTACTTAATATGCGTTTACCGTGCGTAATGTCCAATGTAGAAGTTTTTGCGAACGGGCTAAGGATTTTTCCAGATCTCCTCGGGATATCGAAGTAAATTACGTAATTTATAACCCGTGTACCAGAACGAAGGGGTATAGAGGCTGGTCGTGAAAAATACCCACCCTCCTATCCAGTACTTTCGATCGAGCAAATCTATTAAATTTCTTGTTCCAATATGGAGCTAATAAAAATGGACGTATAGGAAAACTTCTATTACCTGAACATAGTTTAATCGAACGTTCGATTATCCGAACAGCGCCACTAAAAATAGTTGGGATCAAAACGATGAAAAGGAATCCTACATATAAACTACGACATTGCTGATGATGAAATTATCAATACGATCAAGGTTTAAATAAGAAACAAGAATGCCTGAAAATAATATCTCCAACCATTTGAAACGATTCTATGTTCTATAATCTATGGTTTAAATGCAGAGAGAATACAGAGAAAATTTTCGTTTCGTTTCATCGACCAACTGTCATCTAATAAACAACGCGTCGTTATTTTAAAATTATTACAATTGTAAAAGAAACCGATCGAACAAAAATATTTTAAGCGGGTAAATGGAACTCGAACCCGCGACCTCGAGTATACACGAACAATGGTGAACGCACAATGCTTCTTCCTTAAATTTCTTTCTTCCATCCTTTCTCTCAAACTTCTCTTCAAAATCGTTGGAAAGTTTTATACTTTACAACTGCTAAAATTTATTAGTGTCCACGACGTTCTGCCAATTTACCAATTTGGTTTTCGTAGCAATCGCGTTACTACAACACTGTTATCGCATATTTCCAATACTTTGACTCCCACCATGTTGCATTGTAGTCTTCGTAAGTGTTTGCAACTACTTTTTCTATAGTTTCGATCGTGTTTCTCGGTTAAGTTTCCCCACTCCGGAAAAACAGTTTTGCGGAAGATCGTTGCGCGGACTTGTTCATTTTCTGTCGTTAATTTTGTACACTTAACAGAAAGTAAGTAAAAAATGTACAGTTTTAACAAACTTTTGTATCACGAGCGTAATATTTCTTTCAACAAAGTATAATTATCGCTATGCGAATTGGGCGTGCAATTTACAGGGGGTAAATTCAACTATATAAAAAAGGAAAAAGAAATAACAATATACGTACATATTAATTTATTCTTAATTCCATACGTTCAATTACTTCCTCTCTCTCCCTCTCTCTCTCACGCGCAATGTATCTCGAGAATTTGTCCTTGGATGTAATAACTGTCAGGTGTACATATACGTACTCTGGTGCTACTCGATTGATTAAGATTTCGATCCACGTTTCGTCGGATCTGCTAAGTACGAGATAGAAGATGACCTTAGCACGCTTTCGCATTGGAGCAACTTACACGATCCGCGACGTTCCAAATCCTCCGTGTTGGTTGTCAGCTCGCCTGCCACCAGGATCCATCTTGGTGTTTCGGGTGTCGTGTTGCTGCGCCGTACCTTTCAGATTTTTCTCGTTTACATATTTTATATCCTCCTCGTCGTGTTTCGTGTTCGATTATTACGATACGGTTTATGGTGCTTGTTTTTCTTCAAACTATCACCGGATTCTGTCCAAATCGTCACCGTACCCTCTCGTCGCGCTATTAAATTTCAACTTCCTCTCCTTTTTCGTACTTCTTTTTCTTATTTTTTTTTTTTTTGTTCAATAAAAAGAAAAACAAACATACGTATCGATAATAACATCGTACCCGGTTGTAAAGTTCAGATTGTAATATGTAGTTTATTATAATATGCAGGGATCTCGCGTATCCAACGGTATAAGAATATAAACTCGAGATAAAGAAATATACATTAACGTTATAATAAACATTATATTGTACATATAAGAATATAAAATCGAGATAAAGAAATATACGGCGGAATAATTTGGCGTGAACGACGACAGTGTCGTGTGCTCTTCGTAACCCTCGGCTAGGACTTGAATGGAGAAACCAAAAAGAAAATGACAGCCAAATCATTGATTGCGTAGTGGACGACCCTTCTGCGCCAATACGAACACAGAATTTAAAACTTACCATTGACCGTTCGCTATTGACATCTGACATTCCCTAGATCATTGTTGCATTCGTTCCAACGTACCCAATAATTTACGTAAAAAAACAGGAGCATCGAATCCACCGAAAAATAGCTTTAGAAAAGTAGCTTGAAATCGAATCGGAACAAACTTTGCGTTTTCCTTCAAAAATCTCGCTCCGTTGCTGAATAGGTATCTCGAACCTAAAACCATAGACCCCTGGCGAACGATCGGTATTGGTCGATGCCGTAGTCGAGAATAAAACAGAAACCGAGGAGAATTCTCCAACGAGCAATACGGTATCAAAGTCGTTCATCTTCGATCCCACGCCCACCGTTATCTCCCCCAATTTCGTTTCCGACACGAACATCAAGGACGTCTCTTCTATAAATACATCCAGTCAGCAGCCCGAGTAACACCGCACCGACAAAGATCCTTTTCCCGATCGTGCAGCCCGAGCCGGACAACCGAGTTCGCGGTCTATCGCTCGCCGGGCGTCTCGGGACGCATTGTTCGATAATGCAGTGCCGCTTAAATCGCGCCGCGGAGGCCCGATTTCATGGGGGACACATTCCCAGACGGTCGGTGGTCTTGGCGCCCGCCTATCACCGGCCAGCAAACCGTGGCGAATAACTTATCGGGCGCGAAACCGCGCAGCCGCCGCCGCCGGCAGCCGGGGACACTCGCGCGGAGCCCGCGCGTATCGTGATCCGAGATTCGAGCGATCGTTGCGGAACGAAGGGGGATCAGGGGCACCCTTAGTCACCCGAACCTCGATAGCGTTTCCGTCTTCTATCGCGCGACTTCCATTCTACCTGAACAGCCGTGGCTCCTGCCAGTTCCTTCTCGAGATTTGCGATACGAGCCTCCCGCAGATACGAGATTCGTACGCACCGTCGCGTACAAGGTGTGTCTGAAAACGTTTCTCCGCCCGTACGGCCCGAACCGGATCGATACGGACGGGTGTCTATTAATTGAGGCCTCAACGGGGTTGGGAGTGTCACGATTTTACGAAAAACAAAAAACAAACAAAAAGAAACAAAACTATCGCGAGGAAAGGGTGGACGCGATAAAGTTTATAGCGCGAGATAGTAGTAGGTTCGCTTCCCCGTGGAAGAATCTTTTACGTTTATTTATTTATTCGCTGACGGGAAACGGTCCGCGCTTATCGGTGGTGTGCGAGTTTGTTCGTTGGTAGGATAAATAAAACGGAAATAAAATACTCGATGTACTTCGATGAGATTTATTTTAGAAAATATAGGTACGGATTCGTGGATAGATACGCGTTAAGGTAGTTTCTATCGGTTTCTCGAGTCGAAGCACACGAGTCAGACCGGGTACGGAAGAACGAAGGAACCGGATTGGCCCGTGGCTCGAATTTTGTATAAAATCAAAAATCGTTGTACTTGCCTACGTAGGAATAATTTCGGACAATTGCGAAAAGATTATCCAAGCGAGTAAACGCCAGTTTACGCAATAACGGAACTTAATCGTATCGAATCGTGGCTGCCTACTTAATTTGCAACCGAGGAACGAGAGGCGCGAGCGCACGACGGACAGACGTACAATTTCAAGCCACGCACCGGAAGCGTTCCGCGAATCCAATTTGCTCGAGCTCTTTGAGAAGCAACGGTCTGTCGACACCTCGGTCAAAAATACGAGGTGGCACTTCCTCCTCCGATCGCGGGACGCACTTGAAGCCGGTTCTCGCTCACAATGGACGCGTTACGACACGCGCGATTATACGTGGCCGTCGCGCGGATACGTTTAACCGGCACGTTAATTTATTCCCGTTGCTGCCTATCGAGGGCGGCCACGCGAGTCCGCCAGGATCGGCGAAAAATTCGCGCCGATCGGACGACACAATGGGCCATTCAGAACGAGCCGCGCGTCGCCGGGCGCCGATAGCGCTTATGCAGGCGTTGAAGTCGCCTGGAAACCGCTCCCGGCCGCTCTCGCCCCGCCATTTTTCCGACGATACCTATACCGACGCGCGCCAGCCGCGTAAAACGTGCAATAAGGTATTTCGTCGGATAACCTTGCGGTAATCTGGCACCTTCGAATTTATTTCAACGATTCTTGCGAATAAAGTGCGACGAGAACTGCGACGGGAATCATCGATACCTACGACGATTTTTCCTCCATTTTTAGCGTCCTCGGTGAACGAGGAATTTCGCATACCGTTTCTCCCTCTCTGTCTCTCTGCTTCTCCGTCGAGACACTCGAAAAAGGTCAAAGGATGCACGGTACGAAGCGAACGCCGCGCCCCGTTCCCGGTGCTGACTGGTCCCGCTAATAAAATAACGTGTTTATACGTCGAACGTACACTATAATTGGCGATATAAGGGACCCACGGGACCCCAGTAGGCGATGCCTACAAGTGTAATCCATTAAGATGCGCCCACTTTGTTTCCTGTCGCTGATCGGCCGTGCGCCGCTGCCAGCGTTACCGCTGACACTGTCTACGCAAACTTGTACGCGAATTCGCGATCGAACGTTATCGTTCGGCAAGCGAATCGGAATACGAGATAAAAATTCGAGGCCGAGTTCACGCGTAAAGGAACAGGAGAAGCGTGTACGAGGACTCGCAAAATTCGAATATTTACCATGTGCGAGTGTTTTCGAAATACCGATTACTTTTTTCATTTCTATTTGCCAAAAGTACCAAATACTCTTTCAATTTCGTATGGAAGTCGTACAGTTATTTACTCTCCGATGGATGAATAAAATTACTCGAAGAGAACGCAACGATTCCTTCCTTGTTGGTATTTTAGAGCAATATATAGTATTTTAAAGCATTGATAGTTTTCCGACCTTTTCAGCACAATATGCTAATAGAAATATTATAAAATGCAACTAAATACATATTAACGCAAAAGTAACGATTCGATCGAAAGAAATGAAAATTAAAAAAATAGAGGAAAGCAAATTGGAGCGCAAGTTGAAACACTTTGCTCGTATCGGAATCAATTCTCATTTTCGCGTCGCACGCGTACAATTACTTTCGAGTATATTTCTTTCGCAGTATCGTAACCGAATACGAAGGGAGCCGGAACGTTGTCACGAATAAATCAATTTCCAACGCTGTCCGTTGATTCTCGTTACTTTAAATACCAACAAGTACGAAACGATTGCCTTCCCTCTGCGTAACTTCTCTCTTTTAATTTATTCAATTTATGTGCATACATTCCGTGCCATTCGTTCGCGACTAACGGAGTATTAAATCGGTCTTTAAGAATTAACAGTCGGAACGAATTAGTTCGGATTCGGAATGCGTAAAATTTGACGTACACCTGGCAATTAGGAAACGAGAGAATAAATTTATCCTGGAGAATCTCCGCGAAACGAGCGCCGACGCATTTTCGTTTCCATCGGACTCGCTCCACTCGATATCGTTCGTTACAGCGAGCGGCAAACGCTGCGTAACTTGTCGAAAATTGAAATTCTGATCCCTCGACCACCAAAGTATCGCGCGAAACCCCCCAAGGAACGCGTAACCACGACTGTCCATTATTCAGTGATTTCGCTGGCGCTATTTGTATTTTCAGGCACTCCATTTCGCTCCGTTTCGTCGAGTTCGCCTCGGAAGCCGAACGGAGAACGTATTGTAAACTACGGAGAACGTCGGCTCGCGAGTGTGGGCAACAATGTGTGCTGCTTATGCATTGCATCTATGCACTCGTTCGTGCATAGGCGTGAGCAGGTCGCAGACGGCGGAGTCGTGTGTCAACGTGCACCGCGTTTCGCAAGTCTCTACTAGACTATGTCTAGCACGGATCCCGCGTAATCGAATACCCGCGGTCGTTAGTCATCGAGAGAACAGAGCGTTCCATTCATTAAACGCGACACGCGATTCATCGAAAGAAATAGGGGTTCGATTATTTCCCCCCGCGCCTAAGCGAAACAATCCCGGCCCCGGTATGCAAATCTCAAAGATCCCTCTCCTTCGAATATCAACGCCGAGCACGAGTTTCGAATACCGCGTCGGCTGCGAATCGATTCGCGAAACTCCCAAGACTTTCTAGCAAAATTCAAATAGACGCGAAAATGTACAAAAATTCTAATAAAAAGGTATGTGTTAATTTAATATTTTTAATACAATTTAATGCAATTATTGTGATAATCGATATCCCTATCGATCGTACGCGTAAAATTTATCAGGTAGACCGTGTGAAATCAAAAACTCGATAGAACGCGGTAGAATAATTTAACACACTCGCATATTAATATTTGTAATAAATATAAGCGACGTTGATTCTTTTCTATTTTTTATTTCTAAATATTTTATTTCTCTTTTTTTAATTTTCTCGGTGATACGGCCCAGCGAACTACCCATTCACGCTGGTCCACGGAGGTATTTCGTATATTCGAAACTTCTCGCGCGGCTCGGCATCGAGCGCGAAATCCGCAGGTCGACGGTCCCGGGGGGTCCGGCGCGGCAATTAGGCGTATTTTTCTCGCGGTCCCGTTGACAAACGTTCGCAACAGGATCCCGAGCTTTTACAAGACGCCCAACGTCCGTAGCCCGATGAATAGTGGCCCGCGAGCGTGTACGATGCGTGTACCGCGTAAGCGCGTACGAGCGGCACGGAGCACGTATTACAGGCTTGGGTCTCGCGGCGCCGAGCCAAAGCGGCGGTCCACGATAAAGAGCGGCACGGTCCCGGACGGCGAAGAGCCGCAGTGGCCCATTTTCGTTGCTGTTACAACTCGGTTATTACCATTATTACCATCGTCGATTACCATAACGGAGATGTTATTTAAATAAGTCGCGCGAGCAACCCCGCGAGCGATGTCCTTGCGGAATAGAGTCGGCTAACAGCGACTCCTTCGGACGCCTGCGGCCGAACCCGCTGAGGGGAAAGGGAGACCGGAGGATTTATGTGCGCCTCGCGCCACGATGGTAGGGAGGTTTTAATGAGGCTGCCGCGGTGTAGCCCCGAGAAAAAATGATTGTAAGCGGAAAGAGATTCTTGTTAATTGATATCGTATTGCGGATTCGAGGCGGAACTTGTGCGAATGTGTTTTACACGCGTCCGGAACGTTGGCGCGTTTCGACTCCCGTGGAACAGGAACGACGCAGGTAAACGAACAAACTCGGGAAATTGAGTATCGTTCGATCGAGTTGTCCGTGCAACGAGACTTGTGTATTTCAGACACTCTTTTGATTATTTCGTTCTTACAGAATTATTGCAAATGTAACGCTGCGAACGAATTCGACTCGATTGTTTAAGAGCAGTCGCGAAAACGCGTTGTTATCGAAGTGAAGTTGCCAAACGCGATAGGAGAAATAGAAAGTAACAACAATAGTATGTTTTAATATTTCTGACATGAAATTTAAATGTACTAGGTTGTTCGATAAGTTTTGTTGTTCGATAAATCTTATTGAACAGTATAGTACTAGGATGCTCGATAAGTTTTGTCGTTCTATAAATCTTATTGAACAGTATAGTACTAGGATGCTCGATAAGTTTTATCGAAGGACAAAACTTATCGAACAACCTATTACGTGTTTCTCGTTATCGTTACTGCAAGTTTCTTCTCGTAATAACGAAAGTTTGCAAAATTCCAAGAATCTCGCAAAAATAGAACTACTCCGAGTAGATTGACCAGTTTGAGCCTAAAATCATTTTTTGTCTTAATTTAATTCGAACCAAACGAACGAAACGGATCCACTCGCCGACTTTATTCGATATTCGAGTTCAATTTGTCGAGGGTTTCAATTAACCTCTTCGCGCGTGGTAAATTAATTTCCGACGAATGGAAAATGGTTCGCACCGCGGGCGAAAAATGTGTTGAAAAACGCGACGCGTTACCTTAATGTTGAAATGGATTAGAAAACTCTTAATCCTATTTTCCGTAACAATTTACGCTTCCTTGAAATTATACCAATTGCAACGGTACCAATACCACCGAGAACCCTGATTTACACCGCTCATTCTCCGAATTGTTTTTATTTCGTCGCGCAGTTGTTCTAGTTAGCCTCGGCCGCTCTCGATTCGTTCGAGCTCCCCTTGCGCGTCTATCGAATAGATCTCGGACGTTTTCGTTAAAAGTGAAGCGCCTCCGAGGACGCCTAGCGCGTCTCGCAGCAGCGCGCAAGATGCGTATCGTGGGTACGCGCTTCGCGGTTGCGTCGGAAACGCCCCCGCGTCCGCGATGTCAGATTGCGCGCCGACTTTACGCTCGGACGGTGCGGCCTGCACTCGAAAGATTTCGTCTTATTGCGGCCGACCGACTCGCTCGACTCGATTACGCTTGTTTGTTAGCAGAAGCGCCGCGGCGCGACTATCGCTGCCCGAACGACCGTTAATAAAATTTATGTACAGGAAATTCTCGTTGTACGATCGTTGGACTTCGCTCGTTCTACGATCGTCGTTATCCCCACCGATCGAGAGGATCCCCCACCCTACCGGCGATCGACACGAGCTGGTATTTAAAGACTCGAAAACGGATGAAATTTAAACACGCTCGATTTTCTTCTTACGAAACAAATTCTTAACTCGTTATCGAGATTTTTTGAGGTAAAATAAAACCAAGCACGATACGATTTCGGATAACTTTTAGTTACTTTAACGTTAACGTTAATTTTCTTTCGCAATCGCTTTTGGTAAATCATAAGAACGATTTGTTTTTTTTTTATAAATTTCCAAGTGTCTTTACAATTTGTTCAGCAAGAACATTCGGTGTATTGTGTTATCGGGTGAGGTCGATTAACACTTGGATGTTATCCCTATGGAGTACATCTGTATAGGTAAAGTGCCTTTAGGATAGTAAATCCTTAGGATGTTTCTAGCTTTTTGCTAGTTCGTTGGGGTGATTGTTTATTCTTTTCTTGTAACTCTTGCAGCGACTGTTGATTTCGTCGGTAACTGTTTTCACTCGGAGGTCCTTCCGGATTTCGTCGTTTCGAAAATACCAAGGGGCATTAGTTATTGTTCCAAGGATCATGGACTGTAGCGACTCGAGCTTAGAAATATGGCTTTTGGCGGCAATGCCCCACATCTCGATACCGTATGTCCAAATGGGCTTTGTAATTGATTTGTATATTAAAAGTTTATCGTCAAGACTTAGTTTAGATTTCCTGCACGTGAGCCAGTACATGTTTCTCCTTTTGATGCGAGTTTGATCGGTTTTAGAGCGTATGTGACGTTTCCAGGTTAATTTTCAGTCCAAGTGAAGTCCCAAGTATTTAACCGATTTGGTTCGAGAAACAGGAGTATTGTTAAGTTTTATTTCAGGAACAGTACCTTTCTTTAGGGTGAAGGTAATGCGTTTACACTTGTCCGTGTTCACTGTTATTTTCCATCGGTGCAGCCATTCTTCAAGTTTTGAAATACGTTGTTGTAAAATATTGGACGCTGCCGTTGGGTCATTATGGGCGGATAATATAACTGTGTCGTCTGCGAATGTAAATCCATTGGTTTCACTGATGGATGTAATATCTAATGTATATAGTGTATACAAGAAAGAGCCTAAAACACTACCCTGTGGTACGCCTGTTTCTATGTCGTGAATTTCGGAATACTCTTCTCGATATTTGACAAAAAAGGTCCTTCGATGAGTTTATAGTATGGCCTAGGGAATCTTTGTTCAATTTTGTGTAGAATACCCTTGTGCCAGACTTTGTCAAATGCTTTTTCTACATCTAGAAAGAGACCTGTGCAGTATAGCTTATGTTCGAGAGCATTTGTAATCTTATTTATAAGTCTGTGTATCTGTTCTATTGTAAGAACGATTTGTGGCTTGGTACGACATAATTCTGGTACGACAAGGTTAATTGGTACGGTTCAACGAGATTCAGAAGTAAAATTATAAATTATGTACATACAGGTGTGCGTGTACGTTACGAAAAGTCAGATAAAACGTCCATAGGACGTATGTAGTCTAATCGCTCGCAGAGAAGAACTACAGTTCATACGATGTATGAATCCAAACTGCACTCGAAGATACTGTAGTTCGTACGAGGTACGGAGACTCGTACGCGAGTAGTTAAACAAAACGGACGAAAAATGTACGCGCGTCGCACTCGCTCTCATTTTCTCGAATCCGTTCTTCTTTCTTCCTGGTTTGCTCTCGCTCTTTCTTGAACGCTATCCTTTTCTTCGACAGCCAACTGCTGCTGTCGGCGAAATATAAAGGCGAGCGTACGCGTTGTACACCCTGTAAGGTTCTACTCGGTCCCGAGTGACGATCGTACAACGAGAATTTACCGCACCCTGGTGCACGACCGTTCCAATGGATGGAAAACGAAATATTTTTCTAGCTTTTAAACCGAAAGTAATCGGTTCAAAACCATACTTAAATCTTTCACGTTAAACCAGCTTTTAAACCATACGTTATCGGGTCCTTCGCGCCGATAATGATTGTTCGTAAGAAAATAGAAACGATTTATTTTCAATCCAAGGAGCAACGTTTCTGCGATTCGTTTCGATAAAAATACAACTTATCGCGATTATTTCTCGTATTCTTCGCAGTTGTTCAAGGAGGTTCCTTAAAGAATTTATCGCGAGAGAACTGTGAGCGAGAATAGTTTAAGATTTTAACAAGGGAGTGTGTAAAAAATATTCTTGTTCGCAAAACTCGGCGAAACGTAGATTACGAGGGAAATATGGTTCGTTGTCGACAATTTTAAAGAAATTCTCATCGAATAGGAGTAATAGCGTGTACTGGTACTGGAAGGAACATGGTTCTCCAAATCGGGTTCTTCAAATTTTCTTTTAATTTTTCTTTAATTATTTGTTAGAGGTAAGCCCTTTGATAGATTCTTTATCGAAGGTCCTTAAGGTCATTTAAAGATTCCCTAAAGGTAATTCCTGTAATTTCCGTTGATTGTAGTACCAGCACGAACGATAAAGGATGAAACGTATCTTTGGTCGCGTTTATTACAATTTCCCCGTCACGCGTCGATGAAACGTGTATCCTTTTCCGATTTCTTATAATTTCGTAAAAACTCGTCCGTTCGAAGAAATACGGAAAGGAAGGCTCGATTCTCGAACAATTTTCCTCGGTCGATATCCAAGTCGTTCGCGTGCACGCGTTCACCGAAGCATCGGTGCTCGACGAAGCTAGAACGAACCAGTTCGAAGGCAGATGCGCGATCTGCTCGTCAGCTCCTCATAGGCTGATAATCGTCGAAGAAACGAAGGATAACGCGCATAGTTCCGCGGCGGTAAGAGGGCCGCGCTTGTGCTCGCGCGGAAGGCGGTAACCGTGGGGCAAGGTTCGAGTGGAATGCATCGGAGATAAGGAAGAACCACACGAGAGCTATTCCATTCGTCTTGGTCAGGGCAAGCGTCGAGGCCCCCGCTTTCTTTCTCCGTCTTTCGAGATCGCGGCGATGCATAAAGCGATTTATTTGAATTAATGAGCTCACCTCCGTGGTAGCGAACCATTGGCCCCGAAAGTCGTCGATCCGATCTACGGAGGGGCGGTCGGTCGCCTCGTGACCATGGGGACCTTAATAAAGGCTCGTGCACACGCCCTCTTCTCTCGTCGTCGTTACAGTACGTTTCCACGGTTAGAAAATCTCATTACTGGCCCACCGCGTCGTCCCCACCTATGAACAAGCCCCCTCTGCTGTATTTCTGCCTCGTTTCGTCGAGAAACGCCGGGCCGTTTAGGTCGTGAGATTATATACTCTTTTTTTCGCCCTCCCGCGGATCGAACGGCGAACCCGCCAATTAGCTACCCGGTTTTCTCTCTTATCGCGACAACGCCTCCCTAGAAAGTCAATTTAGCGGTTCTCTGAGCCGGCGCGAAAGGCGAAAACTCCTCGATATTATTGCCGCGAAATCGAGAGATCGCATCGACGATCGGTGTCGCCCTGGTGAAACCTGCTCTATCCGCCGCCGCCGCCGCCGTCGTCGTCGTCGTCGTTGTCGTCGTCGTCGTCGTCGTCGCACCGCTTTTGCGCCGCTCGCGCCACCGTGAACGCTCTTGCGACACGCGTCGCGCGCCGCTTGATGTAAACCGCTGATACAGGATTTATGTTTCCCTCGCGGTGCGCGCGGTAAATTACCGATAAATCAGCGGCGGAGGCGGCTACGACCGCGGACCGTGCAAACCTCGTTGCGCTAGAAATCCGCCAAATTTGGACGACAGCGCCGCTTGGGCAATCGCAACGAGCCGCGATCGCGACTGAGAAGGAGCGCGCAAGTTTCAGGGCTGGTTGGTTTCCTTTAATAAAGCCGTGTACCGGCGCGCGGTTTCCTCGTTTCCTCGTTCGACCAACTGGAGATTCTCTCGTTTTTTGCACCCTCGGATTATTGCACCTGCGCGCAGAACTCCAGAGTTCGCTCGTAACGCGACAAATGTAATCGGTAGATTTCGTTCGAGAAGATTCGCGTAGAAAAATGGCGAGACAGTATCGCGTCGTGTAGAATATACTTTTGTGTGTGTGTTTGTTAAGGGAATAGTAGAGTAATGTTATTTTATTCGAAATGAGAATAGTAGAGTAATTTTATTCGAAACGAGAATAGTAGAGTAATGTAATTTTATTCGAAACGAGAATAGTAGAATAATGTAATTTTATTCGAAACGAGAATAGTAGAATAATATAATTTTATTCGAAACGAGAATAGTAGAATAATGTAATTTTATTCGAAAAGAGAATAGTAGAATAATGTAATTTTATTCGAAACGAGAATAGTAGAATAATATAATTTTATTCGAAAAGAGAATAGTAGAATAATGTAATTTTATTCGAAACGAGAATAGTAGAATAATATAATTTTATTCGAAAAGAAAATAGTAGAGTAATGTAATTTTATTCGAAACGAGAATAGTAGAGTAATTTTATTCGAAACAAGAATAGTAGAGTAATTTTATTCGAAACGAGAATAGTAATGTAATTTTATTCGAAACGAGAATAGTAGAGTAATGTAATTTTATTCGGAACGAGAATAGTAAAATAAGATAATTTTATTCGAAACGGAATAGTAGAGTAATGTAATTTTATTCGAAACGAGAATAGTAATGTAATTTTATTCGAAACGAGAATAGTAGAGTAATAGTAATTTTATTCGAAACGAGAATAGTAAAGTAATGTAATTTTATTCGTAATTTTATAGAATATCCATTGCACTGGATGACCATTAATCGACGTATATTTAGATCGTGAATATCATTTCTGTAACGTTTCTTTCGATCAATGAACTATATATCGTTGTTAACCTCGTAAACAATGGGAACGATGTAAAAAGTTCAGAAGCGAAAGTAATAAAAAAAAAAAAATAGAAAGTCGGTAAGAACGGGAGGACAGTTGTAAAAAGTTATCGTTGATAGAGTTTCGCTATGAATGCAGTTAACGTGTCGTATACTAGAATCGATTTTGATGTTAAATACTCCAAGTAGTCGTGTTAAACTTTTTAATATTAGTACTTTGCGCAGAGCATTTAGGAAATCCCCACATTTTCGATCAACGACACACACAACACGGCTTCGAAGAATCAACTTTTAAATATCAAGGTGACTGTATAATACTGCGAACACGACTATTTGCACTATCTTCGTCGTTCCCAAAGTATGACCTTTCGTTGCTTGTCATGAAAAAAAGAATAACAGCGAGATTACGTAGTCATTACGGACGAGTTTTTGTTACTATTTTTTAACGTTTTCGGCCTCCAGTGTAAGGTCATATCCGGAGGAGAAACGAGCGAGTTAATTTATTAAAAAACGCGCACGACGAAACTGTAATATAAAAAATAACGATCCAGGAAGTCGAATACAATAGAAAATAATATCGATCGATTTAAATAAAAACGTATAGAATATCGAAAGATCTGGCAATGTCAGTACAGTTGTCAAATTAAATTACTCCTTTTTTCTCTTAAGATTGTATTTTAAACTGGAGGCTGAAAGCATTACGGGACAAGATAAATGCACCTAAGTTTGGTAGTAACCCATTCAATTTATTTTATTAACATTGTTATTGACACTTTCGCGAAAACATTATTTACGTCTTTAATAGTGGGTAAATTTTATACTTTAAATTTACCGATATTGGTAACAGTATAATCGTTATTTTGAACACGACGACGCATTAAAATTGCAACCAAATGACGGTAGAACCTCTACCGTGTTTAAAAAATATAAAATTAATGATAATACGCGGTTCTGAATATTCTCTTTTCAAAGAACAATTAATTGGTCTCTCGACTAGAGTTCTATTACGAAAAACAACTCTATTTGATTCTTTATTCTGTACTAACATAGAAATATGTTGCACAACACACCTTCAAAAAAAAAGGTGTATAGAGAATAAAATTTATTACTTCGTAAATCAATGAAATTGTAACAAAAAGAAATTGACATCTCGAAATGTTACAGAATACACACACACATATAGTAGTACACAGCTTTTTTTAACTCGTACGTTTCTAATTGTGTTTTGTTCAATTTAAAACAAAATTTCACATTAACGATTATGTAGGATATTTCTAAACTTAACATCCGTGTTATATATTTGGTTTATGTTCGATTATATGTATAAAGTGACGAAGAGTTTCGTCGAGATTTTCCATGATAAAAAAATGACCGAAAATCGAGTTATTTTAACGTTTCATTCCAGTTTCCACCCTCAATAATACAAAATCGGCCGCAACGACGACACACTCGGCGCAGATTCTCTTTTTCTCTAGTTCTGTTCACCTTGGTCTTCGCAAGTGCGTCGAAAATCGAGCCGTTTACGCGCGTTTCACTTTCAACGCCCAACGAACGCAATCCCGCGATCTCACGAGGCGCAATACGCGGTCGGAGCCAGTTTCCGGGAGAGCGCCGAAGAAAGGAGCAGGTTCTCTGTTTTGTTTTGGTGGATTCGGCTTACCGGCACGGCCGAGCAGGTTTATGGTTTATGCGGCAACGTATATTCAAAGCGTCCCTTGCGTTAGTCGCGATATGGCCGTACTGAACTTTCGGTACGCCCACGCGTTGAACAAGCGCCGTGAAAGACGACGTCGACGGCCGAGTCGGTTTCCGGAAGTGTCGCGTTTCGGCGCGTACCGAATTCACCGAAACTTCTCTCGCGAGAACGAGATTGTTTCCGGTTACCCGGAAGCGTGTCCCCCGATAAAAATCTTTTGTACGTTGGGCAGAGCTGCTCGAACGACTCGCTTGGAACGACTCGCGTGTTTTTTAAGAAAGAAAAGAATACTTTCGATGCAGGAATTATTCGGTTTCGCGATGGACACTGCGATGTATTTTAAGTTTCAGGTGGAAATACAAAGAACGTATACAAAATCGATTACAATCGAAATGTCGACAATCGACAAAATCGATTGTATACGAAATTCGTATACGATACGAAATACAAATATCAGTATCGTTAATTTTTTCTTTTTAAACAGAAAGATACATTTTACCGATTGTAAGACGGATACAATCATCCAAGATTCAAGGACGTTGTAATAGAGCTCGTCAAGACCACCGATTAGTCGTTATTTATTTATAGAATAGACGACCATTGTTCTTTAGTAGCAACGTTGAGATTGGAAATCCATAATCGATAATCCCACGGTAATCGCGATGGACGGTTTGAAGTTGTTCAGTCGAAGTGATTGAAGATACTCGATCGAAGTGTAGGAAATATTTGTTGGAAAAATGTCGTTGCACAATGTACAAAAGTAGCTCGAAAATACCCTGGAAAGATATTGCGAATAATCAGTCATCGTGAATCGTAAATAGCCAAATTCCTATCGCGTACGACACGAACATTTTCGTCTTTCCAGCGTGAAGCCGATTCTGTCCAGGGCGATAATTAACGCATTGTTGGGCGACAATTCACGGTAACGAGGGTTTAATTCAATGCCGTTTTCGTGGCACGTATTGAATGCGAGGCGGCGCGAATCGCGGAAAGGATCTATACGCAATCGTTCAAACTAAGCATTGTGCGGGATCGCTCGTGAAGAAAACTGTTCACCGACTCGTTCGTTTCTTTTTTTTCTTTTTTTTTTATTTATTTCTTCGCTGCTCGTCCGCGGCCGTCATCGTGCGCGCCGCTCGATTAGTCGATTACAATATATGAGCACCATAGATCAACGGGTCGAATCGACGGGATCATCGGGCGCTACAGAGACCGTAATTGGATCGATCGGACGATTGAGCAATGACGAATGATCCGTCGATCCCGAGGTGTCCGTAATGGGGTCTCCCGGGGTTATTAAGAGTCCATAAGTCCATTGGCACTCTTAAATCCATTAATTTCGTTGGCCGTCTCCGTTATTCGTTACCATCGCCACGATTCTCCAAGTCCGGATCCGATGTTCGAGTTACGCCAATCGTGGAACCCCGAGGAGAAGATAAGATTATCGAGAGGAAAAGAATCGATCGATCGGATCGTTGGACACCAAAGGTTCGTTTATCTAACCGTGGCCAGATTCTAGGTTTTTTCACTTACGTAACTGTATTTACGATCAAACGCCGAGAGAAATTTTATCGAAAAATTTGCACCATAAAGAAATATATGAAGTTGATTGCGTTGGATTTAACTGTAACGCGTTCGAGTTCGAGTCCTTTGCACCACTCTATGTATGTATTATTATTTTAAATAGTTACGGGAACAGAACGTTTGAAGTTCGACATACCGAACGATCGAGAGATTGTTGAAGTTTTAAATAAACGAATGCTAAACACGAAAATAAAGCCTAAAAACTGCGGAATATCGAAATTGCGATATATGTTCATTCCAGTAGACAGCTTTTGTCAACTCGTACGTTTCTAATTGTGTTTTGTTCAATTTAAAACAAAATTTCACATTAACGATTATGTAGGATATTTCTAAATTTAACATCCGTGTTATATATTTAGTTTATGTTCAATCGTCTCTAAACAATTGTAAGTGATGCAACATCTCGTACAACACGTGTAGAAATTCCATCGGGTAGTCGAACGTAAACGTTCATTTTTTGAAACAATTTCTAAATTTACGTTCTACCATTCCTCGTATCTGTTTTATTCCTAAATTATCTCTCTTCGCTCCATCTCTGTACTATGATTCGTCTTATCTCCATTTCTCTTAAAAAACATCCCTAGATAAGAAAATTCTTCCACCAGAGAGAATAACGTCTCGACGAGTATATTAACTGACACAAAAATGTTCAATTTAACTTGTTCAGAACGGTTAACGAAAATGCCACCATAGAGATCCCTGTTATAGGTGAATAACACAATTTTCAAAACAGTAGATGTACTTTTCCAATTCGAGCAACGCGTACGCCTATTTGTATACTTTTTACAAATTATTAGAAAATGTGTACGAAGACTATCGTCTACGAAATAGATATTAACGGTTTTTGTTTAAATTTGCGATGCGAAAATTCTGACACTTGTAACGTACCTTTGTAAAAAACCAATACGGAACAAGAAAAAATAACTTTCATTCCAGTACACAGCTTTCGTTAACTCGTACGTTTCTAATTATCAAGAATGTTTTTTTTTCTAATCGTGAAGATTACAATTTCAAATAATTGTAATTTATTCTTGAGAAAGAATAAATAACTTTCTCAAACGGAAAGAAAAGGAACTCTCCACGTGTCATCCTGGACAGATTAACACGTCGAGGATCATTTCCACCGAAATAATTCCAATATTGTTCGTTTCTCCACGAACGAGAAAATTCCTTTAAGATCCACCAAAAAAGGTAAAAATTGTATCTCGTTTCTTCGTCGTTTCTCTATATATCGTCGATTATAAAACGATCCCGGTACGTCGTGAAAAATACTAATTCGCGAACATTGTAGAAAGATGGTGCG
Source organism: Ptiloglossa arizonensis (assembly GCF_051014685.1). Lineage (NCBI taxonomy): Eukaryota > Metazoa > Arthropoda > Insecta > Hymenoptera > Colletidae > Ptiloglossa > Ptiloglossa arizonensis. Next base: position 2,319,181 of record NC_135059.1, on the reverse strand, counting down.
TGGACCGTGTCGTGGAAAGTGTCGCTCGATTCGGCGTCGATACGCTCGGAAATTGTTACTTTCCGCGTTGGGGATCCATGCGGATAGAGGTGACTCGAGAATCACGCCGGTATGGCGGACACGTCGGGCAATGTGTCGTACGTGGGGGAGTCAATGGCGGTCAATGGCACGAGCGAGCTCGATCAGGTCCACCAGGAGCAACATCTCACCGGCTGGCATAGCAGGCGGCACCTGGACCGGACTTAACCCGACTCGGCGAGTGCTGAGCACCGTTAGCCCGGCTTCACACCGAAAACCGTCGTCGATGATCATTTGAATAAGTGGCTCGAGGGTTTTTCAGCCCGGTCGTCTCGAATTTAAGTGTCCCTTGGCTAGCGAAGATCCGGGTGTACGGATCGTTCTGTAGCTTAGGGTCGTCGGAGTGGAAACACGATCGACGAAGAAGAAATTGTCGCGTTCGATCGTGTGAAACTTCACGTGTCGATTTACACGAAGTTGCTCGAAGATTCCTGTGAAAATATTGACAAACGCGTAATTAAATATCAATCAACGGGGATGGAAACTCGGATCGGAGTTCGTCCAGAGTTTACTCTCTGTTGGTTATCGGTACATCGATGTTAGTTTTTCGTGTCATATAATTGGAAACGTACTACGATCGAGTCTTCCGAGATAATGGATTCTTTCGACGATGCATCGATATTCGGTCGAAGAATCGCTCAATTACGTGATTACGGTTCTCGATGGTTCGCGTAGGCCATAGAGCGTCTCGGGAGATCCCCGGAATGGGAGGAAAATAGTGTTTCCACGTCCACACGTCCGTTCGTGATTAATCGATCGTCACGTGCAAGACCGGTGGACACCGGCGACGATGTTAACAAATCCTCACCGAGCGAGAGGGATCATTAGTCCGGTGTGAAGGCTGCCTAAGGCGACACTGAACGGGCCCAGAAGCATCGCCGCTTCATGCTTCCGAGAACATTACCGGCCGTGATAATCGGCGCATTCATCTCCACTCCCGGGAGATCCTGGCCCTGGTGTTTTCGTCGATGCTCATCTCCTCTTCCTTTTCTTTGCTTTTCGTTCCCCCTTTTTCACGAGCCGAAGCTATTTTCACGTCGCGGTATCAACGACTTTCCCCGCTCGATTCGAGATTCCAGGCATCCCTCGAGGTTCCACCGGGCTTCGAAGTAGCCTAAGTGGCTTCGTTTCGGTCGACGCGGCCACGGCGTATCAATTAATTGTTATGGGGTAGGAAATGACTGAAGATCGTATCCGAACTGGTTGTCTCGTGGGTCGTCGATGAGGATTATCAGGGAACAGGGTTCGAGCAATGGAATTTTCATTTCGTTCGCCGCTCTACTTCGCCGATGTTTATGAATATAGTCCGCGATGCTTGAAAATAAGCGGTTAATTGAAAGTGTTTCCTGCGATCCTATCTTTTGAAGTCGAGCGAGGCGAGTGCTCGTAAACGACGATACCGTCGGTTTATTCCTTTTCCGAATAACTGCAATCGACCTAGATTATCTCGTACCTCTCGCTTCTCGAATATCAGCGAGGTTCGTTTCGTACAAGGTTTTTCCAAATTTAACAAAGTCGAGTTTCCTCGTTTCGAAGAAAACGATTGGTTTCTATTGTTATACCGATGGTAGCATCGAGCTTGGATCGATCGAATTCGATTCGTCCGAGTGTAAAAACAAAATGTGTAAACCATTGCTTACTCAGTCTACCTAGCAACCGTGTACATCACGAGCAACGTATGTCATCGTTAAATCGAGACAAAATTTCCCTAAATCCGAAGCTACTCTTACGTGGGCGACTCCAATTAAGACAACTTTCTCCTCTATACGCAATTAGTGAGCTCTCGGTTACACTGTACTGTCCACGTAGACGCTTCGTGGTTGCGACAACAATGTCCGTATCTATAGTTTCATTGTACTCCTTTATATTTCAAATTGTTATCGTACTCCTTTGTTGCGCATAGAGTCACGTACGTTCGGTTCTACCCAGTCTGCCTAATTCTCGAATCGAAGACTCACCCGTAGCGAAATCCAACGTGGACCAACGTACTCTAAGACAAGTGTCGATTTCACGAGCTCGAAAATTCCAAACGACGTAACCGAACCTCGACGACTACCGCTAGACGAACCGACGGAATTCCGTGTGTCCTGCGATTTATCTCGGCATAACCGATTCGTCGTTCGTTGGCAGCGAGTGTTGAAATTCCGTGTCTATTCCGGGCCACCGAATCTCGCTAAAGGGTCCTCGGGTACGTCGAAAGCCGAACAAGCCGTGGAGAGGAGGTGGAGGAGGAGGCCCCATTTGGTACCGCGGATTACAGATCTTATCGGCGGTTACAGGGCACCGCTACGCCCTACGCAGGCAAAGAACAGTCCCATTTCCAGCTGGGCCCCGATTCCGCTCCCCTGGGTCAATTATTTTACGGCTCGCCGCTGGAACGGTATTAATGGAGGCTACCGAGGTGCTCGCGCGTGCTCCTACCTTTGCCTTCGAATTATTCTAATGTCACGATACCGCTGACGCTCTCCGGATCGGTGTGAGCGTTGGATTTATACAGGGTGTTCCGAAAATTTCTACGCCAATTTTACCAACGCGATCCGGACACTCGTAAGAAAATTGCTTTCGATCGATCGATCCTCTCCGAACTACACAGCCCGTTTAATTCGAAGCTGATTTCGATAGTGTTCTATATTTTATCCCCAGGAACTATCTTTTAATTTCAAACTTTGCGCGTATATTTATTCACGTTTCGTCGAGTTACTAAAATATTTTCGAATTCCGTATTTAAGTCGACGAATGGTCAATCGCTACACCGGCTTCGCAGTTGAGAAACAAAGCCGCATCGCGGCAAGTTTGCGCAAACGAACGAAACTATTGCGTCTTTTAATTTAAAACTTTCCGCGTATATTTATTCACGTTTCGTCGAGTTACTAAAATATTTTCAAATTCCGTATTTAAATCGACCAATCCTAAATCGCTACACTGGCTTCGCAGTAGAGAAACAAAGCCACATCGCGGCAAGTTTGCGCAAACGAATGAAACTATTGCGTCTTTTAATTTCAAATTTTCCGCGTATATTTATTCACGTTTCGTCGAGTTACTAAAATATTTTCAAATTCCGTATTTAAATCGACCAATCCTATATCGCTACACTGGCTTCGCAGTTGAGAAACAAAGCCACATCGCGGCAAGTTTGCGCAAACGAACGAAACTATTGCGCCTTTTAATTTCAAACTTTCCGCGTATATTTATTCACGTTTCGTCGAGTTACTAAAATATTTTCAAATTCCGTATTTAAATCGACCAATCCTAAATCGCTACACTGGCTTCGCAGTAGAGAAACAAAGCCACATCGCGGCAAGTTTGCGCAAACGAATGAAACTATTGCGTCTTTTAATTTCAAACTTTCCGCGTATATTTATTCACGTTTCGTCGAGTTACTAAAATATTTTCAAATTCCGTATTTAAATCTACGAATGGTAAATCGCTACACCGGCTTTACAGTAGAGAAACAAAGCCACATCGCGGCAAGTTTGCGCAAACGAACGAGAGATAACCCGACAGACTATGACTTTGAGCGGTTAAAACATTCGGCGCTCAATCGGTATTCCTCCATCTCGGTAGAAACAGCTTTGAACGTTTGTTATTCCAACTTTGCCAGAATTTACACACGCTTTTGAAACACCACGCATATGAATTCGCATCCGTAGAAATTTTACCGCCGAATTTACCGTACCATGGACGAGTATTTTTGAAGCACCCTGTAGACGAGCTCCTATACGACGACGTCTACACTTCGCGTTACCCGGGAGGAAAGAATACGCTGGCGTGTTTATGCGTTATCGCAGAAGGCTACTTGTTCATGCATTCGTAGCTCTTCCAAGCGTAGAACGAGCGAGAAAATTAATCGAGGAGAGTTTCAAAATCTTATCCGTCCACGTTGCGACACCGTAGGATCTTCCTGGCCGTTTTATCGAAACTTTTTTTTTTATTATTTTCAACGGGGCAGATTCACTTTCATAACGAAAGTGGGGACACGAAGCCCGTGAAAACGAGTTTAGAAAGTTACGTACCCTTAAATGGAATTTTATAGAGTTTCTAAACGGATTTGGGATTTTCGATGCGCGTGGTACTCGGAAAATTGAGAGAAAAGTTTCGTTTGTTCAAGAAATAAAGCATAAATTCCGTTTCTGACGATATTCCAAAATTAATCGATATCGTGTACACGTGGGATGTGAGGAATGTAGCCGTAAAAATAACCTAACGGGTGTATTTGTCGTATCGGTATACCAAGTACAAGATACAACAGTATACCTAACTACAAAACAATAGAAACACCCATTACTTTTCCCATTCCGCTTATACTACCTTCCCCCCTCCTCACACACAAAACTCGGCTTTCTTTTCCAGCTACGCTGGATGTGAAATCCCATAGAAGACCTCGAGTCTCTGCAATCTCATTATTTGTTCTTTTTTTGAAATATAGTTTTTTTTTATACATAAATCGTGCTTCGACGCACACCTTTCTCGTGTACATTACACCATCGTATAAACATCGTGTTTTCGTTCGAATCGAATATTTCCCGTACATTCGCATATGCATCTCCTGCTTGAATCAAGTGGCTGTCCAAACTGTCTTATCCTACTAGTAACTCCCTCTTTCTAGAATTTAAGAACCGCTCCCTCGAGATCAGTACGGTAACCTTCCTCGGTTAACCGAGTTTCGGTCAAAGTTGTTCGGTGGTTCGAGTCCTGGTCGCGGGTCCTCCGTGACTGGCATATCTAATTTTCAAGGTGGCCAGACAGAGTAATCTGCTCCCGGGCGGCTACGAGGAACATTAATACAAAATTTTACGATCTTCCTCGGGACGCGCGCGTCAATGGGTATGTCGCATAACAAAATGCAGCACAATGTTTCCGTCCGTTGGTTTCATATTCGGTGGAGCGGGTCGCTTCCACGCGGTTGAAATAGGTCGCTCGTAAAAGTCCCGCTATAAATTCACCCCAATGTCTCCACGGTGTCTCCGGTGGTACTCTTACGCCGGGGAGAGCGGTCGTAAAAAGGAGTGCTGCGATTCCATGCGTTTCAACTTCTCTTTCCTCACCTGTGCCAACCGTTTCGCCTCGAGAAGTCATCTTCCACTGTCACCGTCGTGTTTCGAACGATCGGGGGAACACTTCGAAGAAAGCTAAAAGAACACTTTCAACTTCCCCGAAACGTCGCGATCGACGAAATCGTTCTCCCGTGGACAGACTTTACGCCACAAAAGATTGTCTATAGTAACGATATTTAATTGATGCAAATATTACGGTCACTTTGAACGCGATTGGTCACTCAAGGCTACATTGTACATCGTATCTAACATTGAAGATGTAGAGAGGTGAAAAGACACCCTACTCGGTAACTGTGAGCGACCAATCGATCTTTCGCGTAGATTTTAGCCACGTTGCTTCTCGCGTTTTTGAATTTCACGAGTTTGATACGGTTAAACCATATAATCTGTCCACTATTGGTGTTGTTCTTCACCGAGTCGATCAAAATTCTCATATCGTGACTAACACTGACACTACATTCAAAGTGAGAATATAATTTTTGTAATCAACGAAACGACACTCACGATACACTGAGACAAGTAGGTTTTTGAATTCGGTACGTAGAAAAATTGGCACCCAACGACGAAATATCCAAGTCCTGCGTGCTTGACTCTCGACTTCGGTACATTCATTCGACATTCGATGCATCGATATACCTGGTCCTGGAGACGTTGTTTTCAACGTATCCTGTGCCTCGATGGTAGCAGCTGACGGAGAATGGCACGCTTCCCGGAGCGACCGCGACCCTTAGGGGTTGGCAGGGAGGTCTTTATGTGTCAAAGCTATTGTATCGTGATCCTACGGGGTAGGATAAACGTAACGCGACATGTGATTCCTGCACCTGATCGGGGATTCGCGTGCAAAGGCGCAGAAATCGGGATCTTTTAGAGACTTGGAAACTATCTCGAAACTATTTTCGATAGGAAACTATCGAAACACTTTGCTCCGATAAATCGTACAGAAGTTTACAGTTTACGACAAATTCTTCGTTTTCGAAGGCAGTCAAATATTTTGCTTCAATTCTCTCGTGTTTACGAGAAACGTTCATGAAATTCAGCCAACAACGAGTAGTCAGGTAATCGATCTTGGTCGTGCATCGTATGCAATAGTGATTATACGCAATTTAATCATTTATTAACTTCTCGTTGCACATACGCTATACTATGTTTATTTCCATAAAAAAATTGTCCCAAATTTGTTTGAAAAGCACGAAGGGTTTTGAAAGTAGTATCGGAGGAATAAAATTCTTTAGGGTAATTTCATCCCTTAAACTAGAGTTTCCAGAGCTAATAAAAATTCATGATATTTATTTCTAACTGACTTCGTAGATGTCTCTTACTAGTGAATATACGTTCATCAGGACTGTTGTCAATTATCGAATTCCTTTGTATTCGAACATTCGAACATTTCGATGATTCAAATATTCGACGAACGTAATTCGAGTATTCTACTTGAACAGTTTGCGTACCAATCGAACAAAACGTATCTAGATATTGGTAATATCGTATTTGAAAAGTATAACGTGAACAAATCACGTTCGTCGAGTTGGTCTTTCTTTGTGAAGTTGGAAGAAACGAAACGACATCTGAACGCTAGATTTATTCAAAGTTTTTTCGTAGAGTTCGTATACCTGTAAAGTATTCGAGTATTAAATTGGAACAGTCCCGGCCCTTGGTTCGAGACGAGGCAAGAAAAAAAGAACAGACGTCGTCCATGCGACTAAAATCTCGGCGGGAACGCTTCCAGCGTTCCTTTTAAACTTTAAAAGCGGCCGGTGGAGCACCGTGCACACGCACATCCCGTCTACCGTCGAGACAGCTCCGGTACATACGTACGTATACCTTGGCCTCGTCAAAGACGCAACCTCGTGGGCCTTAACTCGATCCATTCAAGATCGCTCCTCGTGCAAGCACTTTGTGTGCCGTGAGCACAATGAAGCCAGTCGAGCCGAAAGGTACCTGCCGTCCGTGTATATACCTTTCAGCTCCTGGACACCTGCGCAAGAAGACTTTTGATTTTTCTCCTTGCCCGTGCACCTTGGCGAATTTGTCATTCATCCGGTGGCGGAGTGACACGGTCTCGAACGATCTTGCCGCGGCTACCTTGTCATTTCTCGGCTTCGTATTTCAAATATTTAAACATTGAACGATCCCGAGCCACGGAAATTACTCTCGGTGAATACGAATGACAAGAAGAATCACGTCCAAGTCGAAGATCTTTTACGGTCGTCGATTATTATGGTATTTGGCGCGTGGATAGAAAGCACTTTCTTTCGGAGAAGAAAATTTTGAAAGAAACTTGCATTCGACGTAGATCCAACGAATAGTCTCGTATTGCAGCAAGTTTTTTTTTTTTATAAAATTTACCAAGATTTAGAACGGACTCTGTTTCGTTCGAACGAACCGAATGCTCAAATTTTATTTTTCCCCCACAACGCAAGATTTATCTTCCGAGAAACGAACCCTCCACTGTGTAATTTCTCAATTGTCATCGTGTAAAGGAAATTCCAAGAAAATTCCAAGAAATGCAATAAAAATATAATTAATTCTTAGAAATTGTATTTGAGAATGAAAATAAGAAAGAACTTTCTAAATATTTTTCTCGAAGCGTTTGTGTCTTCTTGTAAAAGAATTCGATACAGCGTGACCTTGAACTTTAAATACGTTTACGGCGTCTATAAAAGGGCGATGAGGGCGATAGAAAAGTGGTTTACGCGCCAAATATTTGCAGGTTAGGGACTCTCGACGAACATTTCGTAAACGACGAGCTAAAAACTAACGAAAGAAGAACTATCCTCTCACCGAAGCTACGTAACCGCCTAATACTTTAGGGTTCCGGGCGGAGTCAATGGTACGAGGCACGCGATAGAAGAAAGGGGTGAGGGATCGGCCTAGCCGGAAGCTCGTATGTACACGTGAGCTCCGGCCATAATAAGTTTCGCTGCCGTGACGAAGGTAGAACGTCGTATGTGCCGACATTAACCAAATCTGAACAAACAGTGGATCTCGTGTCCTCTCTTTTCGACCATGATCTTTCTCCGTTTCGACCAGCTGGTCGAGCTCGAGCAGGGGGCTTCATCCTCCATCCCCAAAGGTCGACCCTCGAGGATACAGGGCCTCGAAATAAAAACGAGGACCCAGGAACGGTACATCGGGCCCCTGAATGAAACTCGTGCCCCGAACCCCGCGCGCGCGCGCGCTCGAGTATCTAGCCGGAAAACCTGATCGAAAACGAACCCGATATCCTGGAGACTGGGGAGACGAATACAGTTAGATTGGAACATTTGTGGTTCGGGCCGTTGTTTTTTCATTCGTAAATAGGGTGTCCGCGAAGCGAAACATTTTTAACACGTACGAGCTTCCGATCGATTAACAACGAGTCGTGTTTGAAATAGGGGATTGTCGAATATTTGTCTGGATTCACTAACCAGCAATCTGTACATTGGTATTACAATGTGGACGATAAAAATGTTGTAAATTTGTCGTTCTTACGTAAATAATAGTATTATAGTATTTCTCATATAATAATATTCTAATAACGATGTTCGAACGTGTACACGAACGAACATTTGTCTGGATTCACCAACCAGCAATCTGTACATTGCTATTACAATGTGGACGATAAAAATGTTGTAAATTTGTCGTTCTTACGTAAATAATAGTATCATAGTATTTTTTATATAATAATATTCTAATAACGATGTTCGAACGTGTACACGAACGAACATTTGTCTGGATTCACCAACCAGCAATCTGTACATTGGTATTACAATGTGGACGATACAAATTTTATAAATTAGTCGTTCTTTTACAAATAATAGTATCATAGTATTTCTCATACAATAATATTATAATAACGATGTTCGAACCTGTACACGAATATTCCTAGCATTCAAATATAAAATACTCGAATAACGAATTTTTATTCATCGTTGCACCGTCCGCTCGGAAAACTTGAAAAACGAAAAGAATCGGTTCAGTTCGCGATGGTGGTCTGCCACGGTCGCGATCCAATTGCATAACTGTGAAAATGCGTTAGCGATCGACCAACGACGGACGTGTTTTCTGGACCACCTTGATCTTTGTCGCGGGACGGGAAGGGAGGAGGTTCAGGGTCGACCTGCATTCTTCGCGTCGGTTACTCCCATTATGCGGAGATCGCGACCTCGCGCCGATATCAGCCGTCGTCGTTTGTGTACAGGTACACGTGTCGGGTAATTACGATTCTTCCTGCACGACGTACTGCATGACCTCGATGCCTTCCTTGTAAACCTTAGGATTTAACGGGGTTCGTTTGGAAGTACATTCCCTTCTTCCTGCTCCTGCTCCTGCGCAACGCTGCCTTATACCATCGACGCCATATCTGGTGTTATTGTTGCCACAGAGGATCGTGTCGAGATTCCTCGAATGAATTTTAATGGTAATTGAACGCATAACAACGACGCTCGTAGAAGTAAATTCAACCAATCCAACGTTTTTGGATTTGGTAATAATCGAGACCGGGCAAGGGTTGTGGACTTTATCGCGAACTTTCAATTAAAATCTTGGCTTTATTATTCCTCTGTGCGCGTATTTCTATATTTAGAAAGATGTTATTTCGTAAGAAAATCTTCTCAGCATCTTACCTTATACCGAATCAAATCTTTATATTCTTTTGGTTTTCTGTCGTCGCGATGTCTGAGTACTCTGCGAGTCAAATATTGAAAAATATTAATTTCACCACGGTATTACCGTTTATATCGTAAACTACAATATATGTGATACGTATAACGTAATACCAGTACAGAAGATGTTGTCGATGGTCCACTTGAAACAGAACACCCGAATCGTTTCTTTTCGAAAATAAATATACCATATATTTTACTCAATGTTAATACTTTCAGAATTGCGACGATCGACTTCCTCTTTTCAAAACTGCATCCTTCGACAGCAATACATCCATCAAACGTGCATTTAAAGTTGTTTGATATCCCTTCCGGTGTATGTACAGCGCTGTTGCGTTAGCTATGAAACAAGAGAAATGAAAATATATACTGTTCGATATACGAAGGAGCAAGTTGATCTTCGAGACTCGGAAAATATCGACTCGAAGAAAAATTCTTTCTTCGTCGTACGTGTTCCTCAGAATTGGATGAATTATCTTGTCGACAGTTTTTAATATTACTGAAACCGAGAAAGTTATTCGATTGTTCCATTTCAGATGGACCACCCTGTAGTATGTTTAGCGTAGTACCAGTGTAGTAGGTATATCAACGGCATAGTACCCTTGCGGTATGCGTAAGTAGATCTGGTATGCGTAGTATCGATGTAGCGGGTATAGTATGTGCGACGTAGCACCAGCGTACATAGTGGCTACGGTAATATCGTGTGGCATGTGCGTAGTAGACGTACAGTATCGTTGGAGTATTAACTTTGTAAAGTATTTACATTTGTAAAGTATTAACTCCACTCTTAAGTGTCCTCTTCTGTTTCCCAAACATGTGAAAATACAGACCGAAAAATTGATCGGTGCAAAAACGATTCACAAATTCGTAGAATATCGTTACATCGTACTCGAGGATCATCGTCGTTGGTAGTCATCGACCAAGAAGCGTGCTAACAATGCCGATCTACAAATTGACGTTTGCACCGCGGTACAAATTAATTTGCATACCGCACGGACGCGCATTCTTCTCGGAAACAGGATTAGATTTATCGTTCCTGTTCTCGTGCGCGTTTATCGTCGACGATGCACAATGACTTTCAGCGATTGACGCGAGGAGGAAAGGATCGCTAGCCGCGCGTCGATTTCTTCTTCTTCATCTTCTTCTTCATCTTCTTCTTCTCCTACTTCTTCTCCTACTTCTTCTTCATCGTTCACGGTTCTTCGTCTTCGTTGCCGCGGATTGATAATCCTGATGGACGTCAGGATAGTATTAGCGTCATGGCGCTCGCCGCTCCTGTCGCAACCTGACGTTCATGCAAAGAGCAAAGAGGAAGGAGACGACTAAGAAGAAGAGGAGGCCGCCCGTGTGTCGGCCTCGGGAACCTGATACCGGCGCGGTTTTATGAACAGCCGCGGAACAGGACGAGAGACTACGAAAAGATGCATCGACGTTGATTCTGATCTACCAAGAGTCTCGTGGAAATCTAGCGTATCCGAATTAAAATGTAACCCAGCGACGTACAAGCGTACAGCCTTTCGACGCAATCGCTCGAATAGATATAGAAACAAGATCGACCGTATCCGACTGTGTTCACCCTGGATGTCGTATCGATTTCGCGAATTTGAATTTCCATTCGATCATCCGGTACGACGTGTTTCAAATTCCACGACTCGTTCGAGATCCTCGGATGCTGAGAGGTTTCGACGATTCGACGATCAGCGATCGTATAGACGAAGCTTCGAACGATTCGTTAACACTGCGGGCAACCTCGTGAAGCGTGAAGCTCTATCGGTGCATCTTCAGATCTTGACGACGATAAACCTCGACGAAACGTTGGAATAGGATTTTTCGATAGCTCGGAAGATTCTACGAGTAAAATTGTATTCCGATACACCGTTGCTTTAAAGATTTCCCAGACATAGATAATCGTACGGTTTAATTGCACTTGGCGCTGTCTTCGGGATCCCCGATAATTCGCTTACGAGCTCGCTGTTGCGAGTATTCGCACCCTCGTCGATCGTACGAACTACAAATATCTCGGTAACGCGATACTCCGCGAGATTAGATAGCAATGAGGAAATCTCGAACGACTCGCTCGTCAGTGCGAACCGAGACGTTACCGCGTACTCAGGGTGGGACCGAATGGGTTTTTACCCGATCGACAAGTAAATAAACAAGTCTCGCGTGTGCGTGGTATCGGAGGTAAACAGACACCTGGAAATCGAGAGGAGAGATTGCGAGAAATCGGCGAAATTGCAGGCATCCTCGACACCGCACGGTCCTGACGAGAAGAACCAGGTGCTACCGCGGGGCGCGTGTCCAGATTGGGGTAGGGGGCAGGTGGGCCCCCTGCATTGTCAATCTCTGCCTTTCTGTACCTCGTGCCTGGTTGCCTGGCTGCGTGTGCGATCGTGTTTCTGTGGAGACGCGTCCCGACGAAGGGTTCCCCCGTCGACGACGCTACGACGCGTCTGTGTGCGTGCTGCGCGCACACGGGACGAACCGCGGGGCTACAGAGGGTGCAGCTAACACATAATGAGGATGTATGCGGCAGAAGAGGGGTGCTCGGGCTCTCGGAATGGCAACGGGGATGCCGTACCTCGGCTCACCTAGCCGAACGAGTGTACTCTCGCTCTATTGTACGTGGAAAAGGCAGGTGATGAGAACGGCCGGTACCACGCGACTCTAAACGACGGTTCTCATCGCGAGGATCGATTTCCCGGTGTTCCCCGAATCGATGGCAATTCGATAAATATTGCAAATTCACCACCTTGCGAACCTGCCTTCCAGATGTTCCTACGAAGAGGTACGCAACAAGTTCACTATACGAGAGAAATCGATTTCCCTATAAATAGCAGAGAAATTATTTGTGCTACTCGAAATCCTGACCAACGGTGGATCGATCCTTTTTAAAAATTCTAATCGCGAATCTAAGTTCCATTTAGCGTCTCTAGTGTATATCTTCTCGATCGAAGTAAAGATCTTCGATATGTTGCTTCTCGATCGAAGTAAAGATCTTCGATATGTTGCTTCTCGATCGAAGTAAAGATCTTCGATATGTTGCTTCTCGATCGAAGTAAAGATCTTCGATATGTTGCTTCTCGATCGAAGTAAAGATCTTCGATATGTTGCTTCTCGATCGAAGTAAAGATCTTCGATATGTTGCTTCTCGATCGAAGTAAGCTCGATCTACGTTTAGGCGTATTTTTCGTACAAACGTTGATCGCACAGTAGTTAGAGCGTTTGGGCAATTCGTATAGGTCGATGCGATTTGAAAATGGACGACGACGTTCGAACGGTTTCAATGGTAGTGTTTAGATCGTCGAAATCGAACGACGGAGAACCCCTGTCGGTTCGCAGTGTATCCCAGTACTGCATCATTGCACCGCGGACTGCAGCGTGCAAAAGCACTTCCCCCACCTGGTATCGATACTCGAGCAGAGCACGTGCCATCAGCTGTCTCCGCTGGACCACGGTTCAAGGCGGAGGTGGCGCGCAAGGAAATTGCAATCATTGTAGGGGTTTTGGGTAAACGAAAATGTTTTCCAAAATCCGGCTGCAATCTTCGACGGTACCCATACGACCCGAAAAAGCTGATCGACGCGAGCAGTATCCCCCTCTGACCCTTTCCGTCACGGAAGAACGTTTGAATGTAACGGAACTTCCGATTTTTGAATCGATCGAAGGTTAAATGTATACGTACGGTAAATAAGGAACGACAATTTGGTCAGCCTTAACGAAATTTATGCGTTCAACGTCTCGATCCTTGGATTTTTGATCATCTTTGGAACAAACGATCCAAGAATGAACCCATTGTACATGAATTGTACGGAAAAAATTAAAATTTGAAGCAAGAAACGATGTTCGAGATAATGAAATATTTAAAGAAATAGAATCAGAACCGAAGGAAAATTTCAAAATTGACAAATGTCTTTACTACGTTAAGAACAAAGGGCGTGAAATATTATACAATACCGTAGATCGTTCGAATATAGTAAATCTGTAGCGTTTAAGGAATTATTTTCACAAAGAGAAAATACGTTGTACTTTGTTTCTTATTTAAGAAGCGATTGACTTTCTTACGAACGCGAGACGCTGTTGTGTAACGTAAACGTGTAATTTATTTTTACATAACGCAACATCGATGTCACCTGTATTTAACCCTTGTCCTTCGTCCTGAATAATACATCGAACCTACTCACGATTTTTTCCCGTCTTTAAAAATATAATTTCATCTCTCGACATTACCTTTCTCAGTTTTAAATCTCGATTCTTCGTTCACGATTCCTTTATTACAGTCTCTCTTCTCAAGATGTCCCGAAAGCTAGGGAAAGTTACATACACCAAGTTAATATACGTACATAAAATCGATCAAGACCGACAAAAATTGCTCAGCTTTATCTCCTAATTTTATAATCCGACGAGATCTTTGTACGAGGGAGAGACGATGAATATTCAGTCGTTCCATCTGACCCTGTTCGAAACTGTGTCGCCGGCTTGGGAGCAATAAATACGACTTTCTCGTATCCGGAGCGGAACAGGGAGTAACGCGGTGCAACGAAAGCCTAAGGAGCCGGACAAAGGGGGCGAAGAGAACGCGTGAAAAACACGGGGGTGGCGATGAGGAATTACGATCCGTGCGCGGGACGAAAATCGTAAATCTGAAAAAAAAGGTGGGGAAAAAAGGAGGAGAACGCAGTAAATCTGCGCCGGTGGACAATGCGAGCCGAGTCGGAAGCGAGGCGATCAACGGCCGTGGATCAGCGAGATCGCCGTTCTGGCGTGGCCAATGAGATTACGTTCTTCTCGCGCTCGCTCGCTTGACTCTCGCTTTAACTGGTCCGCGGCGAGCCGAGTGGGTTCCGGTTCTTGCGGTCGTCCGAGCCTGGAAAGTCTTCCACTACCTGCAGGGACTTTTACCGATTCTTCTAGATACGGTCATCGATATGAACTTTCCACGGAACAGGAAGCCATTCGCCCCCCTTACCAGCGGCCATTTCCCTGGCTTTCATAATCGATTGTCCGCGCCGAGCGCGTTGTTTTCGCTAACCAGTCCCGCCTGGTTCGAAACTACGAACAAGAAAAATCAACGTTCACGCATCGTAATACAGGACTTTGAACTCGAATCTCTACTTACTCTGAGACGATATTGGACATTTTTCAATAACTTCCCTATCATTCTCTCAATCGATTCTAATCGAGCCTCTAATCTTTCGAATTCGGATGAACTTGGATATTGTTGAGTGGATTGAGAAATTTCAAATGAAATGGAAAAAGTTTGTAGAAACCTAATTGGAACCTTGTTCCAAAGTTGCAATCGTACCTCGATAATGTGAAGTCGCTCACCTTGGAAGAAAGTGCAAGAGAATCCAATTAACAAGTACAACCGAATTTGCGCGATTCGACTTACAGAATAGTCACGTTGATCGAGAGATATCGAGACTGATCGTTCAAGCTGCGATTTGGAATTACCAGAGCACACGGTCGTAACCTAAAAATTCAAAAAATGCCACGCGTTGAAACTTTTGGGATCCTTCGATCCGCGGACTACTCGCACCATGCGCGTTAAATATTGATATTTCGTGGAACGATCGAACGTCGCGCATCGAAGTTACCCAGCCGAGCATCGCGATTTCCGGCGCGGGGGAGTCGAAAGAATCGCGAGCCGAAGCTGTTCGAGTTGGCTGGATCCTCATTAGCGAGGGCCGGTGTCTTTCTTCTTCCTGTTGCGCCCGCGCCGCTCGTGGTGTCTCGTTCCACCGATTGGTCTCTTTGCTTCGGCTCTGTCCACCTTTCTCTTCTTCTACGCGTCGTCGCGTCCTGTCTCTGTCGGTCTCCCTCGCCTGTGCACGGTCCCCCTTTCGCTCCGTCTTCCTTTCTCGTACGCGAGAAACATAATAGCCGCGGTCTTAAACACCTAGGCAACACGGCGTAAGACAATCCTCCTATCAGCGCCGGCGTAATAGCCAGACAGCCAGTCAGCCAGCCGCTAAGGACAATTGCTTCGCGGGTTGCTGTTGCGGCGTGGGCCCGAGCTCGTTCCTCACCGACGTACCACCGCTGTACTACC
Source organism: Ptiloglossa arizonensis (assembly GCF_051014685.1). NCBI lineage: Eukaryota > Metazoa > Arthropoda > Insecta > Hymenoptera > Colletidae > Ptiloglossa > Ptiloglossa arizonensis. The sequence continues at coordinate 2,303,354 of NC_135059.1, read as the reverse complement.
ATCGCGTACCTGTGTACGTCTAGCCGACAAACCGCCTTAAGGTTCGCCCATAAATGGAAGCGCGGAACCGAACCGTGGATCTTCCTCTCTGCACGAAGGTGAAGCTCTACTTCTGACCGCTCTTCGGGACCGTGAGGACGTTCTCCGGATTTCCGCGGACGTCGCTCCGTTCGATGCGAATGCACCGTGAGGGATCCACAAGGATTCGAAGCATCGAGGGTGAAGCGAAATTTCCAATTTTTTTTCCGAGAAATCGTTCGTGTCGATTTTAAAATTCGCGTTTGTGTTTACTCGCGTCTTGGACCAAGATACAAGAATATTTTTGAGAATTAATTTTCTTCGAGCGGCACATAGTTGCGCGCTGTATAATACAAACTTGTCTCCATGGCTGACGCAAATGCACCCTAACTGGAGTTACTCGAAGCTTCAAGAGTTGGGTAATATTTCAAATTTTTTTTTTAAGGAACTATCGGTAAATTCGTATACGTATTTATTTACGTCTTGCTAAGTTAGAAGAGTACTGTTAGCAACAAAGAATTGATTTTGTTTGTATAGTTCACAGTGACGCACGGTGTATACGAAGAAACTTATGATTAACGTGGCAACTGTGAGTAAAATTCGCAAAAGTACTTGTTCGTGTGCTAGCTGAATTACCCGAAATTGAAGAATAGTATAGAAGAATAACGTTTTCGAGATTTGTTCGCGACAATTTTTTGTCGCACATATTTTTGCAGCAGAAGCAACAATAAGGAAGATATCGGTACCAGTTGCTGTCACGTACCGCGATAACAAACGCAGATACGATCGCGTTTTATTTATCACGGTTGCGGTCCCTTCGATCGAAAATTTTCGTACAACGAAAAAGTTTCTAAATTCAATTTACGACGACTTTCGTTACGCGCGATTTTGCCGTAAAAGCAACGTTGAGCGAGATAGCACGTACAAATTTATGGTCGGCGCCCCCTCGTATGCGCCGGTAAATACTTATACGTATTTAAATTTGCGCGCGCTAAATTACGCGTGTCGCGCTAAATCACGGTTGGCGCCACTTCCCTTTTCTATTATATTATATGGGTTTTGTCGCGTAGACTGGCCGCGTTTCGTCATCCGCGGGTTCGGTTCGCGCGAGTCGGTTCGGTGGTCGATAATTCTTGCGTCGATTTTTCTTACTTTCCATCGTGGTATTTTTTACCCTCGGGGGTATCCATTTTTAACTCCTTAACGTCCAATCGCCACCGCGTTGAAAGGAAGTCGATCGAAATTGCCGTTTTAACTTCTAAACCGTGTTCGTTTTAATCCGCCGCCGCGAACACGACGGTAACAAATTGCGCGCGATGGAGTTGGTCGCAAGTCGGTGCCGAAGTCTCCCGACAAGTTGCGCGCCCCGGTCACCGAGACGTTCGAAACGGATTCGTATTTGTTTCTGTAAACGAATAAACGTCGCGTTTCGAATCCTTGTCCAGACTTCCGTAAATCGATCATTTCGCACGAGCGCGAACATAATGCTAACAAATCGTCGTCGTTAGGCCCGACCGGGTCCGGCGGCTCGCCGTATCTCGAGAACCCTCCCGATCCCGCGAACGATCGAAACGTCTATCTACGATCTTGAGCACAGAGACATTATAAATTCACCGTGGCCCGATAGGACTCGGGAAAAGTTCGAGAAACAGATATCGAAGCAGCGGCGTTACACGGTTCGGTCAGCCACGCGTGTACCGCGCGAACAACATCGTCGACACTTTCTTCCTACTCGCAAGCGCGAAACTGTTGATTCGAATCGGGACACCGGCGCGACACCGGCCGCGGAGTAATAGACCGATCAATCGACGCGATCGGGGCACGTGTGCATGGTGCTTAACGCCGGACAAAGTGACTGGCCCCAGATTCGCGGCATTGCTTTCTCCGACGTAGCGCCCGTCGGTTGGCAGCTCTTGCTGCCCGCTCGCGAAAGGGCTACCATGGTAGCGCACGTTGACCTAATACGCTTCCCGACTATCAATCATACGCGCGTTAGACGCGGAGCACCACCGACGACCGCTTTCTTGCATAACCTCGGAAAGGGAGCGAAACAGAGAAAGAGAGAGAGAGAGAGAGACTTGCCTTACATTCGATGGATCGGGATAAGGGGAAACAATTCAATCGACCACGGTTAGGGGCCAACCGGCACGTACGCGCGACAAATCGTCCAAAAATCATCGTTTCATCGAGGGGGTAAGAGTACCGATAATCGACCGTATCTACCGGTAGATGACACTTTCGGAAAAAATGACCGAAAATAAGAGCCACAGGGGTCGTGTTAAATAGCGATAAAAGAGCATCGTTCGACAGCCACGGTCCATCGACGTTTACTCTGTCCTTGAGCTGAACTTTCTTTCGGGTTACCTAATCTGTATGTGTTTTTCTTTCGAACGACTCGATTTGTTTTTATCGTACCTAACTTTCTTTCATTTTTTCTTCTCCAACAGTGCAAGAGGCGTTTTGAATCGGAAATAGCCCGAACTCTTTTCGAATTTGGTAAGTCTTTGATCTAAACTACCTGTGAGGACTGCTTGGTACTGATCCAAAAATTATTAATTTATATAACACAGACACTAGTTATAAGCACTATATACGACTACAAGTTATAAGTATCTAGTTATAAGTATTATATACCGCCACTAGTTGTAAGTATTTAATTATAAGTATTCTGTACAATCACTAGTTATAAGCATCTATTTATGTATCGTTTTGTGTGTTTGGGTAATCTTTGACTCATGTATACCATTCTTTTTCTGTTAGTATCCACACCAATGTGTATGCTGCTAATAACCCTGTACTGGGTTCATAGTGTAAATAAAAAACAAAAAGTCTTTGACCTTGTTAGGAGATAAAGGAACATTCGATAGTTGCGTGAAAACAAAAGCAGACGTATAAGCTTTTGTCCTGACTTTCTTCTAGTCAGTCGACTACCGGTACACTTCACCTAGCTCACCTTACTTAATTGCTCGCATGGCGGGGCGAAAAGCGTTGCACCATTTCGCGCAACATTCTAGGAAGAAAGTTTCCGGACGTAACGTGGGTTGACCTAATACGTTTCGCGGCTATCAATCATGCGCGTACGCGCACACGCACGCGGAACGAGAGAAGATCGGTGTGTACAACTCTCTTGCATAACGCGACAAAGCCAAGAATTTCTCCGCGCCGGAGATACAGGGCTGGCTACATCGAACAATTCAATCAGCGTTGGCCGATAAGGAGCTGGCCGCGAGTTACTATTGCTACATGTACGACGAAACCGAAACAACCTAAATTACGAGAGTAAAGTTGAGATTAGGAATACCGAAACCTCGCAGTTGATCGTTTTAAAATTTATCGATGCAATCTTGCTTGACTTTGAAAAAATCGATTTTGATTTACATTTGCCTCGAGTTTTAAATACAGAGAACGTAAGAAAATGTTGATCATCGGATCGTCGAAATAAAAGATTGGAAAACATTTTGTCGAGGAATATTTTTCAAGCTAGTGTCCACAATACCTGACTCGAAATATTAATTAATATTTCAAACTTTGCATACACGTCGAGGAGCGTAGATACTTTGTATCGCGCGAACTAAAGTCGACTCTATGGTTAAAAGTTTCTATCGTTGCTAAAAGTAACGAAAGGTTAACCTTTCGAACGAGAATCGAACTCTCTGGACCGAACTACTCTCTTGATACCGGACCTCGAAGTCTCGAAAATGTTCCACCCTTCGTGAATCTGATCTTTCGTTCGTAATAATTTGTACAACTATCCGCTAGCAACGCGTCGACCTAACCGTAACACTTTATACCCGAGCCATTGTCGTCGTTAACCGATCGAATTGCTCGAACGCGAAATACCAACGCGAGTAAAGTATTTTCATTTCGGGAGTACAATACGCCTGCAGCGTAAAATGCGTTTTAAACGGCTCGATTCGCTTTCATCTCGAAGAGAGGAAAAAAACCAGTCGGGAACTATTAGAGCACGGTGCAGGCAGCTTCCACATCCGTTCTTCCATCAGTCAGGTGAAACAATGCCGTGGATCGGAAGATTAGCGGGCAACTCGGCCCGCAACGGAAATCTCGATTCCTTTGCACGGGCTGACCCCGAAGGGTGGTCACAAAAGGTAGCACCGGTGTAAACGGAGGTGATTGCAAATCTTCACGGTGCTCTCGAGTGTCCAGGTGCACGATGAATAATGGCAAGTCCACGTACCGACGCCGATCTAGATACTTTAGAGTTCCGGCGCGATTTGTATACACATACGGGCCTTGTATTGCGCTCCACGACGACGAAGAAGAGGGCAATAATTTCGTTTCACAGCGAAGGAAGAGGTCGGTAGGTTCCTTCTGCCGGCCGAAGAATCGTTTCTCGAGTGCTCACTCACGCCAATCACCGCGAGCGTTAATAGGAAAGAGAAGCTTTTTTTCTCCATTCGTTTCTTATGCGCATACCTGTCGTCGTTACATCGAGAACAGGGCTGAAAGAGTTTCACGAGGAAGGCTACTTCAACCTCTTCGGACAGCCCGTGAGAATCGAATCGTAGAATTGAATTACCAGACCATGCTCGAACACTCGGCATCGCCGCAGGGGTAGTTCATTATTCGCTAGTTCCGTGGTTCTAACTGTTTTTTCTCATCGTTCGGTCCTCCTGCTCCGGAGACTCGAATGCCTGGTCGAGCAGCGAACTTTGGACGACGCTTAAATAGTATTTCACGACGATTACGTTACAAAGAGGCTGTACAATAGCCGGGGACGAGAACGGAGTATCGTTCGACCTTGAGAATCCGTGAGAATGGACATTAACGAATTTACAATTTCACCGTTTCGATGTTACGAGAGAAATCTGCAACGAGCTTCGTTTCTACTGTCCAACCAAACATCACGATTACAAAAATATCAGCAATCGAAACGAAATTCACTTTACGCGGAATATGCGATATTTTTTAACGACGAAGAAACCTTCGCGACAGGGAACATCAAGCACGTGTAAAATTTCACGTTCGGTTCGATAAAATATTGTTTCGAAAAGAACTCTGAACTCTGCACAGAATACTTGATTCAAAATCCTACAAAAATTCGCCGATATTTCGAAACATCTCCGTACTCTGTAAATGCGATCTCAAGGTTCTAAACGTTCAGAAAAGAAAAAAAAAAGATCAAAACATTCTCCTCACTCCAGAATTAATCATCCCTAAAGTTTCCCTTACGGCACGCCGCGAACCGTACACCGTTCTCGTTAAACTATAGTCGATAACTTCGTTAATTAAACCTAACGAAGTCTACAACTTCGTTAATTAAACTAAACGAGGTCTACAACTTCGTCAATTAAACTAAACGAAGTCCTAAACTTGGTTAATTTCACGAACTCGAGAAAATCTTTTTACACGGATATTCTCGAGATCGTGTACTTGAAGGTTCAAGAAAAACTGATCTTCGAATCGAGATCACCGTAGTACCCGCACCAGTAGCGATCGTACACGGTTCACGAAAGAAGCGTCGCGTAATGGCGTAGCGACGTCGAGCACCGTTCCTGAATACCGTGCAACGGGACCGTTAAAAGCCGATACACGCGACGCATCAACGAGCGTCTGCGCGGCGAGAGGGTGGCTTTTAGACACCGTCGAAAATGGAGTGTAGGGGAGGTCCGCTGGGTGCCGATGCACGCAAAATGCGGACAGATGCATGTGCACCTTTTACGCCGGTCCATCGGCACCCCGGACCACGAGACACATGTGCTTTCCAGGTACACGCACACTCGGGCCCGTTTCTGCGGACACGAGTTGCACACACGCGGTCTGTATCGCCGTGTGAGTACCAGGAGAGTACAATACCAATAATAACCTATCGCCCTCGTCGCATCCCTCGTCGCAGATTCCAGCAGATGCCGGCTGGTTGGCTAAGCGTCGGCTCGCCTCGAATCCTAGCAGCCCCTACACGCGGGGGTCTAGTTTTGTCTAGGATGGTAGGGGAGGGTGAGGGGAGGTCAGGGTGGGGGGAGGTTTGGCTGCCGGGTTTTTCGGCGTACAATGAGCCGCGCGGGCAGGTGTGGGCTCCCCTCTGGTTCGTGGCGGGCGCGTGCCCCACACGAGCGGGGGCGGGGTACCGCTTCTCTCCTCTCCGACGCCGCTCGGTTCTTCCCCACCCCTCGCGTTCCATTATTTTTCACCGAGTAGAACGTCTCGAGACGCGCTTACCGTTAGCCCCGTACTCTCCTCCCCCATGTTCCTCTCTTTCTCCGCGACCGGAAAACCCCCGGCGGAGGTCACGCGCGGGACATGCATCCGATTACCTCTACGCGCTACTGAATGAACTCACCGAGACTTCTTGCTTCGACGGGGGTTGAACGCGGCGGGTAGATCGCGTCCGATATTCCATTCACGTTACTTCGAAGGAACTTCGAGCGGATCGAGTTTCTCTTGTTCGTTTCGAGTCATGGGCGTTGAAAGTTTCGCGAAACGGGGGAGCGTAGGAAGCGCGGAAGAGTTTCAAGGGACGATGCAGGGACGATCGAAGAGAGATCGCGAATATGGAACGTAGTACGACGGTGGATATCGATTTTCGGCAACGGGACCCGGGTATCGGGTATATGCTCTTCCACGGTCAACGTGGCTAGGCGGGGTGGGGTTGGGAGCATGTGCGCGACAATAATAAGAACCGAGGACGAGCGAACGATTCCGCGTGGCGTGTGGCTTCGCCCCCTTTCAGCCGGGATTTCGAAACGGACGCGTGCCATCGGTGAAAGTTACCCTGGACCGAGTGAAACGGAGGGGTAACGACATGCACAAGGGTTGAATTCGAACGAAAATAGTTCGCCGTGCACGAACGGCTTCTCTCGTTCACGGCCAGCTTGCGTCCATAGAGAAAAGATTCATCGTTGCGTCTCGTTCCTCGTTACACATTGGATTCGATTATAGCGAGCTCAAAAACCGTGAATTAATTAACGAGTCACTTTTCATCCCGGCTGCATCCGTATAAAATTGATTTATAACATTTCTACTCGCGATTCCTTCGTCCCGGAAATTCGAAAGATATTCTTTCGAAATTCTGTAGTAAACGGTTTTCTTTTCATACTTTCTTTGTACTTTTTTTATTCGAGCATAAAATAGTCGAATAATGGAACAATCACTCTTCCGATATTGAAAATTCATGTATTTGAATAGAATCGAAGAGAATTGATCATTTATTCGAGTATTTGAGAATTCTGCCTTCGTGGCGGTTATATTGCCATTTAATAATTTAATGGCAATTTAATAAAATATAGAAATTCATCTAGTATTGGAAAATGTCTGCAGAAACTTTTGGTTAAAATTAATTTTCAAAATAATATATATACACATGTAATAGGTTGTTCAATAAATTTTACGTTCGTTAAAACTTATTGAACAACCTAGTATATCAAACGATTATTAAATTGAACTAAAGTATCCAACCACGACCAAATGCGCGTAAAGTGGTACGAAGTTGCAGTGATGCGTTATTTGCAATACTGGCGCAAACAAAGGATAAATCGTAGTACGTTGTTTCGTCGCAAATGGTCGAATAAATAAAAATATACATATACGTATATTTCTTTTCCTTTTAAATTTCCAAGGTTTCTTTCTTGGTTGTCGCGGACCGTAAAGCTACGTTTGCCTCGCAAAGTGAAACAAAAGATGGCCGCTTCCTGCGGTCAAGTGCAGCAGCCCTCGAGTACTTTGCTAATAAGCATCCGTCGAAAGCGAAACGGACGGCCCGGATCGTGTTACATTGCCGCTGAAAACCTTAAGTGTGCTACTCTCCTTTTTAAACAACCGTTTCTTTCTCTCTACTTTTCACCGGAATTCGGTTCGAGTTAGAAAAACTTCCTTTTCAACGATACGGTCTAATTTTCCTCGCGCGATAAGCGAACAAAACCGTGCAACTATCGCCGTGCATTGAGAACGAAGCAATAACTCGGACATTTTCAAATAGTAGGAAAAATTCAAGAAATTTTAAATAAATTCAACAACTCGTGCGCGACTTTTGTCGTGTTTGCGTTACGAGAATTTATCGAATCCTCTTGGGAAAGAATTCGAAACAATTTCTCGTACGAGAAATGTAACATATTTCGTTCGGCGATTTTCTTTCAAAATGCGAGCACAACGAGGATCGAGACTTTGGTATTCGGTTTCTAATCAACGAACGTTTTTTCGACAACAATGCCACCCAAAGAACAGATGTCGCTTTATCGGGGGACGAATCTAGCATTTGGTAACCCTTGCTCCAAAGAAGCGCAAAACTCGTCAAAAGGTGTTCGGCATAATCCGCGGAAGAACAACGCCGGCTGAAGGCACATTCGATTGGACGGGACGAGAGAGACCGTTTCGTGTGTCTGCATCCGGTTGGTCACTTCCGGCACGCGCTGAGACACGTGGCCTCACTTGCCCCTTGCACTCTAGCCCCTTCTCCTCGCAGGGGGGAGTAGTTTTCTTTTAAGGGCCTACCGAAATTAGGACCCATCTAGGCCAAGGGTCCGTCTCTAAACATTGAATAGGAAGTGTCTTTCGTGCTCGTCGGATGGGGGAGCTTCGAGTGGAAATGCCTCGATCGCGCTCAAACCTTTCCTGCGTCGGGACTGGATTAAAAATCACGCGCAACGATCACGAAATACCCGCATACAGATTCTTCGAATCGAAAGGAAACGGTAATGAACGTTTACGGCTCGGTAATGGGGTTAAAATTCGTCCAAAGAGATATTCGTTCGACTCTCCTACCTCGTGTCCACTCGACTCGAACTGATTTTTTTATAACATCCCCCTTCCGTTGAACCGTTCTCCGTAACTTAGCGTCCTATTACCGAGCAGACTGTTTACAACAGCTGTAAGTTACGATGCCTCTGAATGGATACAGTTGAAAGGTTGCTTTTATTAAAATATATCTTTCAATTTCCACCCCATTATGAATGTACTCTTGGATAAATATTTTCGTAAAATAGTCATTTCGCGTTACACGTGTCCGTGCAGGGACGTTACGATACCATCGTAAGTTTCCCGATAATGGTCCCTGGTCCGGTCCAAATGGGAACACGTAGGAAAAAAACGTTTAGAGATTGAATCCGTGCAGCGCGTATGTCAACAGGAAGCAAGTGGGTTAACCGTGAAGCAACGTAAGCGAGGTAACGAGTACCCCGCTGTAGATGTCCTGTTGGATAAATATTTTCAGAGTCGTTTCGCAGAGACGTCAGGATACCGTCGTAAATTTTCCGACAATAGATTTTCCTCTGGTCTAAATAGGAATCTGTGGAGGAAAAATCCCTACGGGGTGCGAATCCGTGCCGTGCGAATATCAGCAGAGAGTAAGTGGGTTAACCGTGAGGTAACGAGTACAGCTGAGTTTAAAGTCCACCGAAAAAGTCTCCGGAGCGTCCAGGGGAGGAGTTTAAAAGTCTGTTTGCCGCAGGATCGCGAGGGACCTGGTCCTTTCGGTACACTTGTGCACCGTTTACGCAAGGCAGTACGCACTTGCCGCGTTTCGTTCTCTAGACGGCGCGTACCATGAATGGTCCGCTGGCCCTGAATAGAGAGGATTTTACAAAGAACCGGGCAAAGGAACCGACAAAGAAGCCCGGGACTTCTTTTGTCAGAGGGTCTGGCAGTCGAGGTGACACAGGCACGAAATCGAGTCCGAGGGTAGCTGCGACACGCGGATCCGCCGAGAGTTTTGGCGCGGTTCTGGCCGATTTTCTTAAACCTGCAGGACGCGGTCCCGAGCTTCCTTTCTCGAGACTCGTGCAGAGGGAGTGGGGGAGGACGAAGGAGAAGACGAAGTGTGTGGACAGGTGAGGCAGCGGGGCATCGATTCTCCTACGAATTTTTGCATCTGTTGGTAGGTTGATCTTGGGACCTAGTTTCCAAGAAGCGTGCCGAGGGAACCCTCCCCCTCGTATTTCTTCAAATCTCGTCCTCTCTGACGGGGTGTCTAGTCGAGGTATAACGAAAGGAAAACCGCAACGTCGTCCGTCCTGTCGACCGGAAAAAATCTCGTCTCGAGAATCTTGCCGCTGAGTTTCACTTTCCGCGAGGACAGTTTCCCCTCTGGATCTCAACCCCTGCTGTCTGCTTAAATAATTTCTTTCGGAACGGCGCTTCCCGAATACTTTATCCGCGAAATCGCGTACATTGTTGCGTATTCGTGATACGCAACTGCGAAATTGCCTAATTTCGAACTTAAACGCGTAATCCTTCGAATTCGAACTCCTCGAATCCGGCCTAATATCGAAGATTCTTGAAAACCTGAAGAACCCTCGAAAGCGAGGTCATTCAAATCGGAAAGTAAATTGGAATTACGAATTCCAAAATCTCGAAATTACGTTATCAAAATGTTGTAATTTGTCGGTGAATTATCGTTTTCGCGTTACCTCGTCAGTCAAAGTTAACGAAACCTTAATCGTCAAACGTATAGTTGATCTCTTCCACAATAAATATTCGATAACAACTTACAACATTTTTACATTTTTCCAAGTATATTATACCGAACAGAATACTCTTTTCCTTATATATTCTGTTCTTATCTTAAAGTCGTATATAAAAATGACTCTTGAACAATATTTTTCTATCTTTGTCTCGTAAAGTTCTTCGATACGATATTTAACGGAGTCCTGTTCAACTTCACGGTCCTGTTTCTCGCGACTCACTCTCTACATTCCCGATCCTAGAGTTTAGATGAGACAATGTGCAACACAATTTACAATTTACGACGCAACATCGATCTATCGGTACACAGTGTCCGATGATTCAATGAACGAAAACCTCTCGACCTGCCGCGATTTAAAATATCCAAAGCGGTTCCATTCTCGCTTCCTTACTTGTTGCTTCCTTGAATGAGGCTGCCACTTCCGGCGGGGACGAGGTCTCCGACCGTCTCTCCCCGGTTTCGTTTCGAGGCATGAATGAAGTTTCGCGACAATGCGAATTCACCCCCGTGGAAGGGGTTGCAATTAGACCGCACGCGTATTACCCGAGCTGGTTCGAGACGCTCGTGCATCTGCTCGGCATCTGCGGACAGATGCGATGGCTGGTCGTCTCTCCGGTACATACGCGGACGTCGTCGCGCTCTTCGAGGCTGCTCCGAATGCCCGGAAATGAAATTCTAAACACCCTCTCCTCCCGCCAGTCTGCCCACCCTTCTTCCCCGCGCCTCTGTCTGTCGACGAACAATACGCCACGAGCTGACTGCGGCCCGGTAAAACGTGTGTCTGGAATCATGGGCGGCGCAAAGATCACTCGTTCGTCGCGGATGAAGTTACAAGCTTCTTTTATCGCTACCTCTTCGCCCCTCTTGCTCGATCTCTTTTTATCTCGCGATTTTTTCTTTTCTTTTTCATTTTTGGATCCGCAGAATGCAAGTCGAAGGGCGTTCGCGCGACGCGGTCCAGCTGGACCACGAACAAGAAAGGTCCGAGTCCGTTGCAAACGTCTTCGAGGACTTCCTGTTGGTAACCGACTTTCTGCTTACGGGCTGACGCTCCTTACCTTCGATTGGACGTGTCGCGAATCTTCGATGTAAACTTTTAACTCGATCTTTCGTTAAATATGTAACGTGAAACAAGATGGAACAATTATTATAACTCTTCCCTGGCATGTATCTGTACTCGACCGATCTTGTCTCTGTCGCTCGAACAATTATCGTGGAAATAGATTTTTTGGTGCACGTGTCGCTCTCGAAGTCGCGGAGAGAAGCTTCGAGTGAACTTTGAAAACGCGAGAGAATTGTAGAATTGTAAACATTTATCGACGAAAAGTCGATACAACTGTGTATCGAACGATAAGGAAGAAACTTTTCGACGAAAAACTTTCGCGCACCAAAATTTTTTACGAAACCTTACCTCGATTACCTTATCCCGCTAATCCGTAAGGAAAAGTACAATCGTCGCGCTAGTTGTCATTCGCGTAACCACGAAGTAAGTGCTACGCGATCAGCGCTTCGACTCGGTGTTCAAACGGCGATAGAAGACTATTACACTATAACGGATACGAAGTTTGATTTAAAAATCGAATCCTCTTCGAGATACCGAGTAACGTAGTCTCGATATCGAGAAGTTTACGCGCAGTTTCCATTAATAGAGGTCACGTTTCGTGATGTTTCACGCCTCTGACAGTATTTGTGGGAAAAACTCTCGACACCCCTTTCCGAACTGCGTCGCGACGCTTCTCGACTTTCACCGACGAAATCGGGGGATTTTGACAAAACATCAACACGCGCTGTTTGCCCTCGGCGACGTTTCGAGGCGCCGACACTTACGAAGCACGTAATCCACCGACGTTCAGAAATAGAAGAAAGAGGAAAGCCGCACGCGCCCCGTGTGCTTCCTGTTTTCCGAAAAAGCTTCGAAACTCGGTTTTATTTTCCATCGGGGACCCTCCCCCTGGGACTGCACGAGCTCCGTATCTATTTTTCGTACCACGAAGTCGACGAACGTATCGAGAGTCACCGATCGATTACGAAAATCAGCGATCTACGATGAAAGCACAGTGAAATAAATCTCCAGTGGAATACAATTGAATTGAAACGAAAATAAATACATTATTTACACGACATTCGTATTTGTCACGTTTTGAAAAACAAATTAGGGGTTTAACGCACCCTCGTGTGTTAAATTTAATATTCCCCTCAAAACCTTACGAGACACTTTATTGCGTCGATTGCAACAGAACTTCGATCGATTTTCAAAATTGCATCGCAAGAGTGACAAACGGCTCAATTTTTTCGGAGGCATTCTGAACGATTTCAAACGATAACAATAATAATGAAACAATAAGTATACCGACTGTTGAACATTTATACTTTTCATGCTACAGTTTGTACAAATTTCGAGAACATTCTTGAATATGGGAAACCATCGTCGCGGTGGTCGACCCTGCGAACGCTCGAAAGAAGAAAAACCTCGGATATAATTGAATGTAAGTATACTCTCGTCTGTTAGGTCTATCGATACACATTCGTTCGTTGCGTCGGTCGCTCCATTAATTTCTTCGCCGTGTTTCCTTCGATCGTCCACTTCCCCTTCGAGTATTTATCAAACTCACCACACCTATCGGTCCAAAGCTTCCGAAGCAGATGGCAGAAAAGTACCTACTCACTCGGAAAACACATGCTCTCGGCCACGTGGTCGTTTGGTTACACCCATGGTCACGGTTCTACCCCATCTTACGTATGCTTATATGACGTAGATAAACACATTCTCCCTTCCTTCGTTCGTGCGGTGCTCTCTCTCTCTCTCTCTCTCTCTCTCTCTCTCTCTCTCTCTCTCTCTCTCTCTCTCTCTCTCTCTCTCTCTCTCTCTCTTTCTCTCTTTTTCTCCCTCTTCTTTCCACGTTTTCTCTCGTTCCGTCTCCCTCTTCTTCTCCCGTTCTCTTCGCACGAGGCGAGCCGATTCAATCTCCCTAATGGCATCGTGTTCCTTGCCACGAGCTAATACGATGTATCATGCACTCTAATGGGCCAATAGACTCGTACCTGATTATTTCGGCCGCGGCGTTGCGTGGGCCGGCAGGTGGTACTCTCCTCGATGAACCATTTTAAGAAGGGTCGCGATATCGAGCCCGTTCACGACACGTTTGCCGGTGATCGGTTATCGCGGTGTTTCGGAAATCGGTCTCAGGTGACGAGCTTTCGTCGATTCACGTGTTTTCGCCCCTGCAAATCGAACATGTTCGACCGTTTACGTATTTAGAAACGAGTAACGCGAGATCTTCGAGACTGCGATATTTATTGGCTCCTTGCCATGAAAGCACGTACAATGTATCACGATTTGAAAGCAGCTCGTTAAAGGCGCAGGCTGGTACTTAGGGCCGAAAATTGAGCGTTCCGTGTAATTTGTTCCCACCGTGAATGAGTAATCGAGTCGGGGTAAATGTTACTAGACGCATGCGATACTGTTCAACCAGATATTGTTACCATTTTTACGAATTCGAGAGACTTTAAGAACCATTGTTTCACACGACTTTAGGTGAGACATTTTCCAAACCAAAAACAACAAGAAACTTAATCAATTTAAACTAGTTTTTTCATAGAACCCTCCCGAAGTAAACATTTCGAAAGTGATTCGAATGGCGCCACTTCGATCGGAAGTATTCAATTTGTCTTCTTTTCTCAAGACCATTACAAAATGTAAATATTCAAAGCTGTGGTTAATTTGTACGCAATATCCAAATTTTGTAGAATTGCTCGTAAGTAGAATTTATTTATCGATCAACGAAGGACCAGTCTTGTTGTTGGCCATCTTGTTTGACGACCTTTTCCTACTAAAGAATATTTTCGATAAACGTTAACCAAGCGTTACGTCGGTTAACGCGAGTGAATTTTCACCGGGACTTTTCTTCGTCTATGGAGGATGATCTAAGGTGAAAGACGAGAAGAAACTCCGGATCGAGGATCCACATTGTGGCAGAAGTTCTCTTCTCGGGAACGGTCTCGCCTAGGGGTGAAAGAACTCGAAGAAAAGGAGACGCGGAATCAATAAGATTTGATTTACAAGATCCAACAAAGTGACCGCAGGCATTTTTCACGGTCCATCACGCCTCCGAGCGCTGGGTCTAATTGACACCGACATAACCGACACCTTGACTACCCCGAAGAACTTCACGGCCCTTCGCTTCGCGGACCGGGGCAAAGACTGTGAGATTAAAGACCGGTTTCGTAATGGCCTTAAAGGTGCTATCGACCCTCCCCGTTTGTGCGAACCGCTCGCGTTTCGTTCGAAAAGTGGGCTGCTTAGAGGGCCACTTTGAATCGCTGGAAACAAATCGATGTACACGGAGTGTTTGCAAACGAAACGATCGAGCTTTCTACGAATAGAAAGAAAGAAATCTTCTACGAACGTAATTTTAGAAGATAAACTAAGAAAAAAGGGTTTCGTGAACACGTATACGCCTCGTTCTGAATGATACGTCATTTGGAATTTTTTGAAAGGAAAAATTTGGAGAAAATTGTTCGCAAAATCGTAAACTAATTTACACGGCTCGAAGGAAAGGTAATCAAAGGGTGTCCAACGACGAAAGTTTTAAAAAATTCGATCGAAAAGGCAAAATGTAATTATTTAAAGACACTGTTCTCGAATTCTGGAGAATATCAAACGTTTAAAAATGGATTAACGATACTCGAACGATAAAATCGCCACTGTCTCCGTATTGGCAATAAACTCTTCGTTCTCCAGTGTATTCATGTGAAAGTACCCTTATTCTCGATGTCGCGGTTCTAATTGTTCGCGAATCGTCCACCTCCACGAGAAAGAAATCAACGAGATGGATTCGTTTCGGTTCGAAGCGAACGCGATGTTCTCGAGCCGCGCGGATCGTGGCGAGGAAGATAGACGCCGGAAACGTGATGCGCGCGCATCGTCGAACGAGAACGAAACACGTGTAGCGTAGATAAAGAAGAAGCAGCCCCTCCGTAGGAGTATTTCTCGTGGAAAAGGGGACGCGCGGCGACCTGCGGTTACGAATCATCGTTGCGGGATCTCTCGGCGGTATCGTTTTTAAACACCGGTTAATCCGAAGGCACGACAAACGACGCGATAAAACATGTCCTTCGTCTCTCGGTTCCGTGGAATGCCGGCTCATCGTCCTTCGTCGGTGGAAACACGATGATAACGGCCAAACAAAACCGAGTCGCGATAAACCAGGTCGCGACAGGTCGGCGTGGAATCCTCGGCAAACAGCACCAACGATCCTTCCGGGGGCCCGTGAGAACAATTTCACGGATCGACGTTGCAACGGGGGATGATTAATCGGCGATCAACGCGGGAACGCTGAATCTTTTCTACCTGGCGCCGCGACGCTCGTAAATAATTCCGTATGGAATTTTAATTGAAACCGTTACCGTTCAATCTTCCTTTTTCTCGCTTTCTTTCGCTGTCGCGCGCCAAGCCACGGCCGTTCAATGTGGGAGGAAGACGTTCGTTCGCGCGGTCACTGTTATTCGCGAGCGTACACCGCTGCCCGCTTCGAATATAAAAGAAGATGATCGGAACGAAAGAGGGAACCAGATGTTGCGCGATCACGGACATTTGTATAGGTATCCTTTTGATATAATCGTTACGTCCCGAAATAAAGCGTATGATAAATCGTGAAATATTGCGCGAGGCTTCCACGTTTGGTTTAAGGAAATACCTACCTACTGCCGCTACGTCGCATTCTCTCGGACATCATTGAAGTTTCACGTTGTGAAAACCCACTGTACGCGAATTAAGGTTAGATTGAAAAACAAGAATTCGGTAGTGGTTCGCGCCACGTTGGCACACTTTACGCGTATTTCGTTTTTCAATATGCAAAACGAATATAGAAACGAGTAAACGGAATAATGGAATAGGACAACAGTACAGAACGGAAAGGACATTTTGTGGAACGACAAAGTAGACGGGTAGTATTGTTGACGACAGAGTAGCAAATGTGCACAGTGTTCGATAAGCAATGACAGAAAAATATAGAAAATATAGGAAATTTGATCTTGTTTTCTGTCGTGCTTTATATTTACGTTACTTTTGAGGTAAACCTTAGCTTTAAAGATAAAGTCTAATCAATACTCTTAGCTGTGATATGCAATTATATGCGTATTACTTTATACACTTGCTACTATATATTTAAAGGATCGTTTAAATACTGGTTATGTGAAATTCTTCAAAGTTGCACCGCATGTATAATTGTAACACTATTCTCTTTCAAAAGTCATCTTTTTACTAGAATTTTTACCAGAAGGTCATCGATATTTTTTCAAATAGCCGTTGGATATGTTTCTCAAGCTGTATAAGGGTATATGTTGTTTCATCGAACGACAAAACTTATCGAACAACCTAGTAAATCTTCTATTAGACGCAAAACTTTTCATATAGCGAGTGTGGTGTCAGGTCGAATCCTCGAATCTCTTTGTCAATTCAATGTATCGAATAGTTATCGAGACGATGCAATAACGGTTCTGTTTTCCGATAAGAACCCGGTAGAACTGGCCGAGTGTTCGCGAAGAAACCGAATCTGCGTTCGAAATACTCGAACGAAAGTATCGTTCGCGTTAAATTACGAAAGTGTTGCCCCGGGATTTTGTGATATTGGTAACGTGAAAGGCGTGACCAACGATCGAGGCGTTTCGTTCACGAAGAGTGACACTTTTCGTGCCGGCCCTCGATAAGATTGTTTGCCAATTTGGCAGGTGACAGACCGTGACACGTTCGTGACAATCGCGGACAGTGACGACGCACCTTGTGGCAAACGCAAATATGGAGCGGGTCCCATGGAATCACCATAGATAGAAGAGGAAACTCTGCGCACACACTTGATGTACGCGTACGTGCTCGCCAGCAATCTTTGCCTTCGGGAGATATCGAGGGAGGATCGGTTGGATATTGGAAGGCGACAGATAAGACGGCAGATAGGTGGTTCAATAATATGGGAGAGGTTCAACGCGAGGGAAAATTTGCCTCGAAGGTTTCCACGAAATATCCGCGCGCGAAAAATAAACAACGCGTAACGTTTCTCGGTACGGTTATATTAACCTTCGGTAAGTCAGGTGGAGCTTGTGTACACCCGGACGTTTTAAAATCCACGCAGATGTTTCGATTTCTGTTTCAGCGTTTACCACAACTTACACGTAAGTTGTAACTTGTTATTAATTTTCAACCGAGGTAACCGTCCCGGTCGACGCATTTTAGCTCACTTTGGTTCTCCTCCTTTCGCTCCGTAACATTGTAACCAAATAACGGATACTATTGCAGTTGCTTAATCAATTTTATTTTATTCGCGAGATAAGTCGAGTTTAGATCGATCCGTGCGAATATCCATGTTTCTATTTTCGAATCAAATTTGCTTAAAGATAATTTATATGCGCGATTAATAATATTAGTAACATACGAAAATAATTATCCAACCATCTTCTAACGTAATTTACTTTTACTTCGATACTCGTTTATCGATGTGCTTTCAACAGAAATCTGGTAATTTATTTTTACCGGACGAGAAGTTATCCAGTATCGGTTACAACACGTTTTATGGATATTTACCGCAACTTTCGTATCGCGTTCCCCTGCATCGAATTCGAAAATCAAATTGCGTTTAATACGAATTTTTCTCGCGTTTATTTTTAACAAAAAATATCAACCGTCTTGCTAGAATTCGCTTCAACCGTTGGAACACTCGATGTAAAGAAGCGATGGCCGTTTGCGGTTTAAACTAATTTTTGTTCGCGTAAATATGTACGCAAAGTCTTGCGAAACGATCCGATAATCTGTATCGAAGAAACTGTTCGATATCGCGCTCTTTATCGACAGTATTTCCCAAACGTTTCGTTATGAAAATACTCGACACATATAAAGATTTCTAACGGTTAGCATCGTAACGTTCGATCGTCCATCTACGATTACATCGAATCTCGCTCGCGATCGTTTTCTCGTTCACAACGATCGACTACTTGAACGGTGACAATTTTGAACAACTCGGTAGCACGGGATCAAAGTCAAGCTGAAAGAGACATTCTGTATTCGACGTAGAAATATTCGTATCCGGGCAAAGTGTCTAAATCGTACAACGTATATCGAGGCGTTGAATACTTGGGCACTTTGGCGAGCGATAAGATCGTTCTCGTAATTATTTCGAACAGCGTAGAAGAATAGTCGCCAACTGTCCTTGTTCGTCGCGTTTTCCGCTCGAAAGGGTACCGAAAGAATTCCAGGCGGAGGAGATCGAACTATTAATAGAACCCATTTAACGTAATACGTTTCGCGAAACATCGATTAAAGCGATACGAAAGTCTAAAATTTCGCTGTCCGCGATATTGTACGTTGTAATACAATTATTATGCACGACTCGAGCGGGACGTATATTAACATTTAGTTGGAAAAAGCGTAATAATCCTCGGCAGCTCGGGTCGCGAGACACCGGCGCGAGATATGCCGGCCCGTATAATGGCTAAATGTTACTAATAACCGGTTTCGAGCATTTAACTAATGCGAGTATTAGACGATCGAGCTTTCGATAAGAGTGTCCCGAGAGGTACTCGCGGCTATCCAATCGGTAAATGGAACTGTTTCGCTGAATCTAACATCCACTTTATCGAGACCACTTCCGTCTTATCCCGGCTGTACCCTGTGGACAATAAGGCCGCACCGCGGGCCTTCATTAGGATCGGCGTCCGTTTCGTTTGATTTATCGGGAGGCTCCGGCTGCTAAAAAGATTCGCACGGCACGGTCTTTGCTCTCGATCGCATTAGTCAAAGACCGTATTGTACTCCGTCTAAGAAGTCCAAGGGGACTATCGAGTCGACGATAAATCAATTACCGACGCGATTTTTAAATCCGTCGCGGCGTTTAATCCGCGTAGATTAGTAATCGTGATAACAGAGCGAATATTGCGTGCGACGAAAGGGTATTAAAGGATCGAAGAACAAGAAGATCGGCTTACGATCTACGAATACTCGGTGGAGAAATCATGAAGGATCGAAGGGATAACGAATCTCGGTATCCTTCGTAATTTGAAAATCGTTTAGAACAAAATGTTCTTTCGGAAATAACGATTCTGCCTTAACTAAATACGACGTAGACTAGACAGATAAACGATCTACGAATACTCGGGGGAGAAATCATGCACGATCGAAAGGATAACGAATCTCTGTATCCTTCGTAATTTGAAAATCGTTTAGAACCGAATATAATGTTCTTTCGGAAAGGACGGTTCTCCCTTAACTAAATACGACGTAAACTAGACAGATAAACGTACGCAGTGTCATCGAAATCGATGTACGATAACGATCTTTCCTCGTCCGTCTCTCCAGAGTTAAGCGGTTGAAGAAAATCGTCGACCGTGTGGAGAAACAGAGAACGCGCGTAAACTGCATCTCTCGTCTGCGAAACGTTTGTTTGAACTCCATTAGTTTTTTTCCAAGGGCCGTTCCAAGGGGCCGAACGTGCCCCTTATTACCGGTCCGTGTACAGTTGCGTTGCGTAGCCATCTAGAATCCTCGTAAAAGGCGACAACCCAAACCGCAAGTTTTACTGCTCGGAGCTTTGTGATTTCAACCGCAACCGGCTTACCCGTCTCCTCATCATCTATCCACCTCCTTCTCGCTGTTTACTCTCTAACCGCAAGATTAAACACGTTAATCCTCCGGCCACCTTTCGTGTTCTATCGACGGGCACACCTCGTTTGACGAGCACCACCACCACCGATAAAACGCGCTTCAACGGAAAAGGAAAAGGGAGGGAGACACATTTATAAGACGCTGCGCGTCTCCGTCGCTGCTGGCCACCCGAATGCTAATCCTAATCCCTCCAGCGGGCAGGTACGAGATAGAAACTAGCGAAAACAACCTCGTTTGCCCGCAAAACCGCAGGCTTAATATTTACCTTGCCCAATTTTACGACCGGCTATCATCGCGGCCACCGTATATTTAATTTCTCTAATCGGTCCTCGTGAAAACGTAATCTTCCGATGGGATACACTGGAATTGTCTACACACGGTCTCTCGAGTAACGCGTTAGAGACGATTCGATCGTTAGGGGATCGATTCGCGCGCGAAAAGTATACCCTTCCGTGCGAGATCTTCGTCGATTGGACGATCACGCGATAGATAATCGAATCGAGCTTCGAATCGTCGGTGATTTACATTTCGACCATTGCGAAACATCGATTCGAGACGTTTGTTGGTGTCTACGGGACGTATGTATTTTGGTGAAGCACTACCACGAAGCCACGATGTGGAAACTAAGAGACGCGATTATCGTAAAGGAGGAATTACACAAGTTAATTTTTATTTTGCGTTAACGGGAAGTAAGCGAGTTGGAACGGAAAGGAACAATGTTTTGCTAAAGAAACTAAATAAAAAAATGAAATTTACGCGCTAATTGCGCAAAAATTATATCTGGAACGTAGAGACGCGTATTGAAGAACGATTGTTGTTTAAATAAAACTTAACGACCAATTTAAAAGTAACGATAACCCTCAAGGAACAGATTTTGGGCTAAAAACTTTACCCTTTTTCGACTATTTTCGATTCTTGGGAAAACAAACGAGAACACGATGTTTGCTTTCAATCCTGCGTTTACAAAAACCAGATTCAAACAGGGTAGCCGCGAGCCGAGTATCGGAAAGAAGTGCTTTGAGCGAACAAAATTTTCTTTCCAACCTGACGCAGGAAAAATAAACCTACGAAGCATCTACAGGGTGAACCGCGTCGATCGTTGGTGCTCGTTCAATGGTCCTGGATCCCAGATTTCGTCTCAATGCCTCCTAAATAACAAGCAGAATAAAACTGAAGGACATATACCAAAATTAAAGCTGATTTTGATTCAATATATTTCAAAAAAAGTTCCTAAAAAACTGAATGTTTTCCTTCCCGAGCGTATTATCCACGACAAAAGAGAAACATAAATCGACCTACTATCCAATCGCAATAACAGGGGTGGACAAATTATATCGTTCGCCACTTGGTACACCCCTACTGTGTCGACAATTCGGAAGGACGTAATAATCGAATAAGATTTTCACGAATTGGAGGATTTTTACGAATCGAATTATTCGAATCGATCGACTCGTTCGCAAGGAATAGAAAATTGCACGGTTTCGCGATCGAAAGTCGAATCGCAGGAATTATCGATCGTTTACGTTTGGAGTGTTGGCCGAAACGGAACACCGTACGGTTCGATGTTTCTAGGACGTAGACGAACACGACGACGGATGCCGAATATGGAAATTAAAGGTGCGATTACGGTAAAGGCGAACTCGTGAAAAGAGGTCGTTATCCCAGGGCACAAGGTACCATTCACCCTGTATCCCGTGGACACCCTGCCGGCAATAAAAAGTCGGGCTTCTCTCTTTATCAGCGGACACCGTCCCAATATTTCCCAGGGCTCATTGTGCCGGCATTTATCGATCGTTCGATAAGGCGCGGGGTCCGCGTGAATTCAATGGCACTTTTATCGGAGGGCATGTGGCTAACGGGACACAAAAATACTACTGTTCTGCAGCCCCCATCGACATCGGGGGTCGATCCGGAGACATGAAAGCGCCTCTGTTTGGCGGATGACGTTCGACGTCACCGTCATCGGTTACACGCAGCGTACCCTTGTTTGCATCGTGTTATTGCTTTACGATGCTCCAATTCCTCGGAGGGGTCTATTCGGCGCGGCTAGTCGCGGAGAATAAAACGAGTCGCGCGGAGATTAGGCACGCGGACACTCCCGGATACAAAGAGATCAATTTTTCAACCGTTTCGTCGAATTCACCCCCGTTGAAATTGCTTCCTTCGCTCGTTCCCGATCCGTGGACCGTACACGTGATACTTGTTTCGGAGCAGCTGCCCGAACCGAAGTGCTCGAGCATTCCGTCGAAAAAATAACACGACGAGTCGCGTTATTTGCATCGGCTTGTAATATCGAGTGGAATTATTTGTTCGCGATACTGACGATTAGAAATTAAATAAACGCAAATCGTCGAATCTGGACTGATTTTGAACGTCCAGGTTTCCCGATTAAAAGATTTCGCATTATTGAGATTTCACCGCATTATCCATGCATATGCTCTCGACCGCCGTTAACCGCGAATTTAAATAAAATACACTTATGATAAATTTTAATAATTTAATTAAAATAATATCGAATTTCAACCCCTTATTAAAAATAATTCTCATCAAATACCCAATTAAATACAATTTTAATAGCATATATTTATCAAAAATCTCGACAGGTGCAAAATATATTCGTATAAAAATATTTGTAAATATTCAAGCGTACAAAAATATAAAAAACAATATTATGTTCTATAGATCTTAATATATAATTATTTTTTCCCAAATTTACTAAAGGTAATCGATTATCCTCGAGTCGACCGGCCCCGGTACGTTAAGATCATCGAAAAGTGTACAGCTACTATGTAATTGTCTACTCGTTGGTAATCGCGTTCCGAGAGAAAAACTTGGAATTAATTATCTTTCGAGGTGTACAACACCCGCGAACGGGCTGCAGTTTCATTCAAAGAAACTGGCGCGAAATACTAGCGTGCAATCGTCACGCTCCATTTTCAGAATGGTAGCGAGCGTTAGCGTAATGGCGATCATCTGGCCGAAAACAGAGGCATCGTAGGATTAATTAGGACCCGTTTGTTCGTGGTCACGGCGCGAGCTAAGCGGCAGCCAGCGAACAGCCGCGGTGAAAACGGCATTATGTTATTCAGAACGTCTCGAGTTGCCCGAGGTCGGTACCAACAGCTCCGCCAAAGGAAGATGATGGATCGCTGGCATTAGATAGGATGTTGGTCTTTCATGAGAATGCCGGTACACGAAGCGCGACTTAATAACGCCATTGAGACTCCTTTACAGGCGCGTTGAACGACGACGGCTTTGGATAATCCAGGAAATGAGAACTTCCGGAGAACGTCGATAAAAACTACGATCTTATTTTGCTCCGTTTCTTTCTTCTCGAACTACCGTACCGACTTCCTTCTACGGACTGGTACAAAATGGATCTACTGGCGCACCCGTGTTTCGCGGAGAACATTGTACGTTACGATGTAAAGAATTATACACGGAGCGGATCGAAAGACGATCGGAGAAAGAATTCGCGAGGACGAAACAAATGTTTCTTTATCCGAAGATCGACGTTCATCGTTTACAAAGTATTTGCTACTACGTCACGATTGTAGCTCTGATCTCGATAATGTTAAAGCGAATCGAAAATCGATAAACCGAAGTTTAAGGAGAAAAAAGTCCTCATTGGATTTCACATACCCCGACTCCCTTTCGATTCAAAATTCATTCATTCAGGTGTAAGAATTCCGAACTCCTATTAATATTTCTAGTTCACGTAGAGATAATAGAGCATCGAAACGTCGAGAGTTTGAAAAATGAAAATAAAATAAGATCTCGATTCGTTCTCCAGCATTAATTGTAAATTAAGGTCGGAATTGTACGAGTAATTTAATGTACGAATAATTTACATGTATTTGAACAGTACGAATAAACTTTTATTATTATCAATAGATCGGTGCGATGTTTCTTCACATCTATGTAATTCCTCGTCTCAAATTTACCAAAGCATTAGTGACATCTCATAGTGTTCTCTACCCCTCGAGAAACCATGCGACTTTCTTCGTAACTGTAAGAATAGTAATAACATTTCGTAGATCGTCCACTATAAATTTCCTCTTCTAGCTGCGATCGATCCCTCCGAGTCAATCGCTGAAAAGGTACCCCAGGCCACACGATACGTTCGCGAAGAGACAATAATAATATATCTTAAGACCTTCGCGTGTACGAATGGGCTGGTATGCTAATTCACGCAGCGCGCCGAGTAAACAACAATTTCACAGAGCGATATCAGGTCGGGCGCGTTTTCATGTGGACGCTTAGTCTCGAATTGAAACCGAGAGAGAACTGGTCGCGCTGTGCAACCAGCCGCGTCAGCCAATGGCTGTCTACCGATTCGATGCACAATGGTAGCTATCCCGAAAGATGTAACAAATGAAAGTAACAAATCGTCGCGTTAACACTTTCTCGTCTTTCATTGCGAAAGTATGTATCGGGAGATTTCCTGGATAGTAGAATTCGATTTTCGTACAAAATTATTAATTCGGGCAAAATTAACCACTCTGAACGGAGGAGAGATTGTTAAAAATATTTTGAAATTTATTTAACGTTACTTCTTGATTTATCTATGTACGTTATTGAAAATTGATTACAACGAATGATATTCGAAGGTCAGTGGATACTTTACTCCAATACGAAGGAATAAAATCGAATATTTTAGAATTGTTAATTTTATTCGAACAATACGAGAAAAACTTGGACACCCTGTACGTATATTCCAACCCGTTACGATATTGAATTTTTAAAGGTCTCCGCGAAAGTCGGGGATTCGATTTCTTCGCGCGTTTCGGATCATTTAGTCGAAGCATTGTGCAACGAGATGAATGACGAAATTAAGACTGTCCCGTAACTCACGGCGGGGCCTGTCCTCTCTCACCCCGTTCGGTCTGTCCTCCTCCTCTTTCGTTGGTCGGGTTCTCGTCTCGGCGACGGTCCCTCGGTGAGATTAGCATTTCGAGCTTGGCCGCGACCGCGAGCCCGGGCGATCCTTTTGTCTCGAGCGGGCAAGGTGTCGTCGCCGCGAGAAGAAATCAGCGCGCGAGAGAGACGAGCGGGTAACCGGTAGCGGAGGCTAACACGAGGGATAGCGCGCATTAGGGATCGTTACAATGGGCGAGTGAGTGTCTTCTTAGGCACAGGTGACTGTGGGAATGACCGTTGAGTCCCGGACAGGTTGAGGCCGGTTGAAACCTCGGGGACCGTTGCGTTTGGGACGTGTGAAAAACTACCAGCCGATTGTTGCAGAAAACTTCTTCCTCGGAGAAATCGCTTTTTTCCGGCACGGCGACGAGACGAGGAAGAGCGAGCGCATACGAGGCTGGGGGATTCTGGCAACCGACAGAGGTATTTCGAGGGTCCGTGATGCAACATTGTGGCAGGGTTACGATCCGTTTCGATGAAAAATCGACTTGGTTTTCATCAACGGTACGTTTCTCGAAACTTCGAGAGGGTGAAACTGCGTTTGTGAAATTTGATGCCGATATTCGAAGCTTTGCGAAGCAATCGTTTTTCGCTTGTTATCGACGATGTATTTCTCGAAACTTTGAGATGGTAAAATTGTATCCTTAACGTTTGACGCTGATATTAGAAGTTTTGCGAAACATCGTCTTTCTTTTGTTATCGACGATGCATTTTTCGAAACTTCAAGAGGGTGAAATTGCGTCTGTAAAATTTTACGTCGATATTCGAAGCTTTGCGAAGCAATCGTTTTTCTCTTGTTATCGACGATGTATTTCTCGAAACTTTAAGATGGTAAAATTGTATCCTTAAAGTTTGACGCTAATATTAGAAGTTTTGCGAAACATGGTCCTTTTTCATGTTATTGACGATATATTTCTCGAAATTTCAAGAGGGTGAAACTGCGTCTGTAAAATTTGACGCTGATATTCTAAACTTTGCGAAATATCATCTTTCTCTTGTTATCGACGATGCATTTCTCGAAACTTTAAGATGGTAAAATTGTGTCTTTAAAATTTTACGCCGATATTCGAAGCTTTGCAAAACATCGTGTTTCTTTTATTATCGACGATACATTTCTCGAAACTTTAAGATGGTAGAATTGCATCCTTAAAGTTCAATGTCGATATTCGAAGCTATACAAAAATTATTATCCTTCGAAGAGGACACCCATATGTCTACGAAATCTCCAGAAACGATTGGCTTGGAATTTTACATGCACGTTCAAAATGTGTACATCCACGATTGGTACCAAACATTATTATAGTACCAAAGCCACTATTTTCTTGCGCGTTTCAAATAATAAAGCGAATATTGCGGATAACTTTTCGTTCACGTTGGAAAGAATATAAATTATATCAATTCGTTTTCAGCATTGTTTACACACAAAGCATTGTACAATTCTACAAAACTGCTTTACTTCTTAGAAACGAACTGAGAAATGAATAAGAAACGTTCGACGATGATTCGGAAAATTTCGTTCCGGGGATCGGAATCCTAAAAACGAGCCTCCAACAATACTCAAATTTTGATTTAAACGAAGATCGATTGAGATCTGCGTTGAAAATGCGAAAACAACTGGTGGAAGCCTTGTAGTAAATTTAGACGTTGCCACCGTGACAGTTTCTCGTTACCTTGACACATTACGAAAGGTAGAAAAATTAGATAAGTGGGTATCGCATCCATCGACGGTGATCGACAACCGAGACGAAGGTGTGTTCATCGTTTAAGATTCGAAACAGAAGAGAACCCGATCGAATGGTCAATGGCAATGATTCGAACACATTTCCTTCTAGCCTTTTCTAATCTTGCTAGATTTTCATCGCCGAATTTATAGAAACCCCGGTAAATTCGAAATCTTCCTTTTAACGAAGTACGCTATTTAATAACGTCTATGAACAGTTAACGAAATTCTATTACAAAATCGAGGTAGCGGTATCAGGACAACTGAAAAACGTTTGTTAAAGCGAGACCCTGACGACGAGTCGAAGGCACGAAATCACGAACCGCGATCGCTCGTAGAATCGTAGGAAAACGCATCTGGCCGTGGCCGCGGGGGTCGGGACCAGGTGGTAGTAACTTTTCCTGGTCATCGTCATCGTCGTGTAGAACCGTCTGCGGCCACGACCAAGATCAATAGCCCGCTAATTGATCGGTCGCGGCGGCAATCGGACATTAAAAAGGGTCCGTGGCGCCTCGTGTGCCCGAGGATGGTCTCGAACGGATCTCGAGCGATTCGATAAATCGATGACTCGTTGCTGGAAGAATTCGTTCGGCCTCGTTAAGACGCCGTCGACCGTGAAGATGGCTTCTTGTCTTTAATTTTACCAGCAGAAAACGAGTATTTCTGCTCGACCGATCGTGACCGTTTCAGACGGTTGTTGAACGAACGTCTCCCGCGCGCTCTCTACACTCGCGATAACTTCCAAGCTCGTTAATATCGAACGGTCGTTCGCAAGAACGTCGTTGCCCGCCTCTTAATATGCGCGGGGACGCAACGAAGGGCTCCTCCGCGGGGTCGCGGGATTCCGAGAAATTGCAGGGCTCCGGGCACACCGACCGGGCAAGATCGATAAGACGACGATTAGAGGTTTAGCAGCTCGTGCTTCGATGAGCTGGAACCGAGCGTATTGTCGCCCGTAAATTACGCGATTTTCTCGCCACCGTGCCCCGGGGCACGTTGCGAGGCGCCGGGTCGTCCGGGCCCTCACACGCGGGCGCCACCTGACGATCGTTCCGCCAGGTATCGGTGTCTCGCCTTGCCTCCTAACCATAGTCCTTTTTCCTTTTCCACTCGATGCGAACGCGCTCGCGATTAATTGCACTTCCCGGCTAACGCTTCTCGCGGTGGAAAGTTTCTTTTCTTTTTTTCTTTTTTTTTTTATGCTTTTATCGGTTCGTGTCGCACGAAATTACCGATATTCGACCGGTTTAATCGTTTCGCCTAGAATATCGTGCGACACTCGTGGCAAGCAAATCGGGACGAACGTAAGAACCAAGGGTGAATCTTGTCCGCATTTGTACGTTTAAATATATTTTCTCGGAAATATTTGAAAGAAATTCTTACACAATGTCTTCAAAGAGACAGCTTAGCGTTCACGAGGACAGTGAGAGTCGTGACCGACCTCGATGTTCATTATAACACGCGTTATCGAGACTTGAATCGTAGGTCAGGGGGTTAAGAGCGATTAACGAAAGAGACGTAAAATAATATATCGTATATTGTGAATACCATTGTACCGTTTCATATTTACAACACCGTGCTCTGCAATTTTATTCGATCGACCTGGTTTTGTATTCTCTATTAGTTATGTATTATAATTATATTTTGTATTCGAATGCAAACTAAAATACGATACAGCCGAGGATAATTTGGTCCTGTTCGACGATGATTCGGAAAATTTCGTTCCCTGGATCAGAATCCGAAAAACGAGCCTTCAACGATACTCAAATTTCGATTTAAACGAAAATCGATTGAGATCTGCGGCGAAAACGCGAAAACAACTGGTCGAAGCCTTGTAGTAAATTTAGATGTTGCCACCGTGACAGTTTCTCGTTACCTTGACACATTACGAAAGGTGGAAAAATTAGATAAGTGGGTATCGCATCGACCGACGGGTGATCGACAACCGAGACGAAGGTGTGTTCATCGTTTAAGATTCGAAACAGAAGAGACGAGGAGGATCGTTGTCTATGACAGCAAAATGGTTACCGATACGACGATCGAAAACGATCTAGACAATGGTTGGATACCGAAGAATCTCCCTTCGTACGTCGAAAGCATCGTCACGGTCAAAAGAGGCATAATTTGCGACTCGTCGAACCTACATAATAAGTTATTCGATAAGTTTTATCGAACAATCCAGTCTATAATAAGCACACTTTATTCAATACAAACGTTTCGCACCTGAATTTACGTTATCTTGGGTACACTAAAGTCGATCGTCGTTACATAGAAATGCATAAGTAAATTGTAAAAGAAAAACAAGACGTAATGGAGCAAATACGAGAAACTGGTCACTTACGATCGATCGTGAATCAACATCGATTAGCCGAATCGTAAGTGCTGCAACGAGCAACCTGTATACCTGGACTTTTCAAACAACGAGAGCAGTATTTGCTCGAGAATCGTTGCTTAACGGTGTTCACGATTGCGTCACCGGATCGGTTCTGTGGCTATCCGATTCGAAAGTTCGAAAATGGATGCAGCACGCACCGACGTCGTAAAAATGTTCCAGCAAATTGTCAGCTGGAGAAAGAAAGTTCTCCACGCTAGTTCTCTCTAATAGAGAGTAATTGGGAATCGGTGAACAGGATACGTTCGGTGTCAATCGAACCGCCATTGTGCGCGCGAAGTGCTGCGTAGTTGGCAAGTGGCAGACACGTTGGGTTCATTAAGAACGCATTCCACGAAGTGTCTTTGAGAGTACTTATCTCGGCATAACGGCGTACACACGGCGCCGCAATGTCCCGCGGAATGAAACGAGACACACCCCCATCAGAGAACTGACGTACGCGCGTATTATCGATTTTTACCCGCGGGATTGCTCAGCTGATTCTCCCGCGTTCGCCAGTTAGGCTGCCTTCGAATAGCGAAAGTGACTTTCGCTGACTATTGCGCAGGATGAAGCCGAAGCTCCACGGATCTCGGCTGCAAAATAGCGCCGCTGAGTGAAATTAGAAGCGCTGGGGAATTAAATGGAGAGGGAGGGGTGAAATTTTACGCGATAACAGTGTTTGCTGCGAAAAAATATCCACGATCTGATAAAATTCATTGCTCGTCCCGTACGAGCAAATATTTATCAAGATTCTTGATCCAATTGAGCGAATTATTTTAAACGTTCGAAAGCTCCCGCGACAAATTCAACGGAATTCGAATCCGGACAAGAATCGCGCGTAAACGTTTTTGTATTTATTCGCAAAGATAACCTCGAAAACAATCTATCGCTTCAAAGTAATTGCTTCGTTACCTTTGGAAGAACTTAAGGGGTGTCGACTAACTTATTAACTTACTAACGCAAATTTCTACATTATTCGCAACTTATCTCGAATTATTAACCGTTTGACTCTATTTTTCGTTTTTCCGTTTCAGTTCCAAGCCGAGAGTCACGAAGAGTACACGATACTGTCGTCGTCCACGCTAAATTACATTACTTTCTACTCTCTTTGTACTCTAACTTTCCTTATCTCGACTTTATATTCTCATATGTAGAATCACTGTACTACTGGATACTCGAGATCCCTGCATACCATAATAAACTACACATTACAATCCAAACTTTACAACGGTATATAAATCGTTATATTCCGTTACAAATTAACAGAACAATTTCTAATCATCCATTACCCTACCGAATTGAACTTCGTTTCACCAGTTTTGATACAACTTTCGCACGACTTTCCATTCTGTTTACGCAACATTGGTCGAAACAATCGACGGTAGATTTATTGCGCAATCGATCTTCTATTATTTTTTATATTCTTCGCTCTCACGGTGGCAGCGAGTAGAATTATTTTTCTTCTCGTAAACTGTGAGTTCGAGATCTCGAACGAGCACGAGGATCGTACGCGAGCACGAGTCGTGCTGGGTTAGGAAAATTCCGTGGTACGAGCGACCCTTGAACGGTTTCGTAGCGTTACTTATTATTCGAAGACCGACGTGTCGCGAAGTGGAACACCGGGGTCTCCGGGGGATCCGTCATCGAGGAGTTCCTCGTCGAAGAGCGTAGCTACATAATACAAGGGTGCACTCGAGGAACGTTTCGTCAACGTTGGCGCGATCCGGTGACGCAAACCGGGCACCGTTTCTCACGTCGACTCGTCGAGGTTCCTCCAGATAGCCACTCGAGATTCCAGATTCGAATCTCCGATCCGACCGCGGCCGTTAGTCACTGCCCCTCCTCCTCCACCTCCTCCACCTCCTCCACCTCCTCCACCTCCTCCACCTCCTCCTCCTCCTCTGTGCTATCTTTTTATCCGGCCCGATTTTCGCAACCGACAATTTCACCCGTCGACGCACGCGCGTAAGCACGCGGCGTGTACGCAACTCGCGCGCACTCGCATGATCGAGCCAGAGCCATTGTCTCTGCCGCTCGGAGAAAGTGTGACCCTAATAGCCGAGGGAATGATTAGAGGAATCGCGGTGCTCCAATCAGCATGCGCAGTCGCACCCACTCGTACAAACACGAGAGCAGCTCCTTTCTCTGAAACGCGGGCGAATAGGAGCCGATGCTTTTTTCCTTTCCCCTCTTCTCACCGTGGGGCGCCTCCTCTTCGCGGAAGTTTCTCAAATTTTCAACGCGAACGCGAAAAAACGATTCTTGCGAAGCTTTTCCATCGACAAATATCTGATAGCTTTGGATATGGTGTTCTAACTATTTGTCATGGTTCTCTTTATACTTGGTAGTGTACGCGGTGTCGTTGCATCCGAATGACAATGCACGTGTACGAAGAAAATGTTGGGTGTAAAAAATGTTGGCTCTTAACAAGTAATCGTAAGGTCTGAATAATAATTTCACCAGTCAGAAGTGTTTCCACTGTACCAGATCGAACGCGCCATCTACGACTCGATGATTGTTCGTTACGAATCAACGAACTTGTTTCGTAGTCAACATATTTTTAAAGAGTCGTTAGATTTTTAATTGTTCAACTAAACAGGTATTTCGTATATAAGTTTGAGGGTAGTTGAGGCTAATGCCTGTCAAGTTTGATCGAAAATGGAAATTTTTCATTTAAGAATGTTCCTCGTAAGTTGACGTACAACCGCTACATCGTTCACCGTTTCAAATTCTAGTCGACTGTCGCATATTTGCGCGAGCCCTTAAAATTTGAATTCCTCGAGATTTAAATTCTACGCAATCCCATTCGTTACCGTATCTAACATTCGAAAAGACACTATTCTTCCAGACCGTTAACAATCGTGATTCTCTAAATTCTTTCGACCGCCGATATTACATTACCTTTTTTACGTTCAAATGAAAAACGGATCGCTTTCTTAACGCTCAACTTTATCGATCCTTATCAAACACCGTTTGAATCAAAGTATTTTTCTCAACGAGTTACAAGCCTTTGAATTTCCAGCGCATAGTGTGTCAAGCTCGTAGATTTAACGAATTTTAAATCAGCGTTTTCTATGGCTTCTTGATTAGGGAAAATTGTCTCGCGTATTGTGAATGTGACAGAATTCCATACTCGATGCCATTCAGCTTTTGTTGTGTCAAACGCTAGACGCGCGACTGAGCATTGTCACGAGAAGGATAGGATCCTTTCTTTAGCGTCGACCAAGAGAATACAAGTTGATATTTAATCCGATGTGAAAAGGAACATTGTAGGCAAATAGTACATTATTCGTGCATGTAAACATTACGAAACCATCATCGTATGTTGCAAATCTTATCCGTAAAGTCATGCGCTCCGGTTATTTTTCTGGCAACAGGTCATACCGATCCTCTACCGGTTTGCGACGCCAAACATTTCACTCTGTCAAATAGGTGTCAAAATCATCGAACTTTGACTTTTCGCGCGATAAATGGTTCTTCCTACGCGCATGCAAATCTATGATTATCTGGAACAAAACGTAGCCTTCTCGGAACCTATCGATCGTAAAAATATATATTTTTGTTTCCTATGCGTCTAGCTTTTTCCCTGTTCGGTATTAATAATTTTAACGCGTTGCCTTATTTTGCTGCGAAGAAGGGGAGCGTGACCGAGCAAATCCGACACTGTGTATACTATAAATATATGTTCTCGACCCGCTAAATACAAGGGGAACCACCCTACCCCAACTTGAACTTCCAAAGAAAAACTAGTTCTCCGATCTACTCCAAAACGCTATCCAAATACAACGCGTAAAGCTATAAACGAGCTAATGGATAATTGGAATTTCCCTAAATTGTTTGAACAACGCGAGAAGTTTAACGAGATTTAACAGGGGTGGACGTGTAATTTGTCCGTTAATTGTCTAAGAAAGAAAAGTTAAATCTGTTACTACTCTATGATCCACCAATCTACATTTAATAATATAGAGTCTGTCTCGCAAAAGCGTGCCGCTGATATTTTCGTAAATATGATTTCTTCGTAAAAAATTTTATACAAACCGAGTACACATATCAAATATTAATACGCTCTTACTTTAATAGCTAGTCCAATCTTCTTCGTGAGCAATAATATAATAGTTCGACGTCTCTTTGGCATGCTTTCTACCAATTTTTTTGCGTACGATGCGGGTAGCGATCTCCAAATTTGACGAATCCGATCTATCAAGGTTCTTAATTTTAATATATTTTAATATAAAGTTTTCCTTTATGTTTGTGATTCATTAAGAATCACATATTTTCTATTGGATACGCATCAGGGGATTGGAATGAGTAATCCAATAGGGTGATGCCATTTGCTGCTTCCCATTTCCTACAAATGTAACTTTTGTAATTTAGATCGTTATCTTCTTGCAAAATGTATGTGTTTTTGGTTTGAACGATCCAACGTTTCACTGATGTAAGAAGCCCTCGTTGAATTTTTAACAAAAGTCTGAGAATCACTTTATCTTCCCTGGCGCCGATATTTCGCTTTGAACCACAATTTGGAAAATCATCGACATTTTCGTTTCCTTGTACCTATCTACCTACTTCTTAACAAACTCTGGTGACTTGTGCAAGTATTTCGCAACGCTTGCAAAACTTATTTTTGGTGCACAGAAAAACCTTCTCAAACCGTTTCGCGTACTCAGCACTCATCTCGGAAAGATTTGTTCTCGACAACGATAGAAACGAATCTGAAAGAAACTTATCCAACGCGTATTCGAGAGAAGCGTATGTGTTTAGATTATCAC
Source organism: Ptiloglossa arizonensis (assembly GCF_051014685.1). NCBI lineage: Eukaryota > Metazoa > Arthropoda > Insecta > Hymenoptera > Colletidae > Ptiloglossa > Ptiloglossa arizonensis. The sequence goes on along the minus strand of NC_135059.1, from coordinate 2,269,490 downwards.
GGTTTCCACTTCAAAGGATGTCAAGTTTTGAAGATATAGTCAACACGTTCTTACGGGACAGAGTGTACACAGTCGTGATTTAAATAAGACAGGGTCACTACTACCTGTATCGTACGATAGGGAGAGAAATACAGAAACTTGTCCAGTCCTTCTATACACTATAAAAGAAAACTGTAGAGAAAAGTCTTCATCCTCGAAAAAAAAAAATACAAAAAGCCCAAAGTACGTATCGAAACGAAAGTAAAGTTCACAGTGCGCAACATTGTCCAAGTTGGGGCCAGGAGCGCGAAACTCGTCTCTGTTGCGGTAAGGGTTAAGGTGTTCGTGTTAGGTGACTCACCCTGTAGACGCCTCGTCACCTGGAGACCTCGACGGGAAATAAGATAACAGCGAGATCGAAAACGGTCCGATTCGAAGTCGCCCCCGAGCGGTCTCGTTCCAACGTCTGTAACACCGAAAGCCGCGTGTCGTGCATCGCGGCGACGCGACGGTCGCCCCGGCACGATAAACGACGCTCGTCGTTAAAATCTACGAACTGGACAACGGCATGAATTACTAATAAGTTTTCTAGGACGTAAAGCACGTACGATACGCGGATGAATAACGTCCAGGCAGTCGCGCGCTCGCTGCTCCCTGGAAGTCGTTTTGAATAATCTAGCCGTGGCACGGGCAAAGAAGAAGCAACAGGAAAGGATGATGAGACTCGTCTTTTATACCACGATGCTAATTAATTGAAACGACCGGCCGACAGTTGCGCAAGGAGGGGGGCCGGGGCCGGTAGCATCTCGCCGGTGTTCTAAGCGGTCACGTTATATCGAGAGAGGATCGAGATTATTTATTTAATGTATGCCCGCCGGGGACCACCGACCGGCAAACCAGTGGGGCGCACGGCTACCCACCCGCGTGCTCGTGCACTAATTTCATTTTCGGACGCATCAACGAGGAATACACGTATCGTAGCGATTAATTGAACGGAAACGGAGCAGTTTTCACTTTGCGATAATTCTCTCCCGGCGTCGTCTCGCCTCGCGTCGCGTCGCGTCGCGTCGCGTGGCGCGGTTCACCGACTGAATTCCACTTTCCGTGAATATAAACGGAGAGTCATTTTCCACTCGATTCGTGGCAGCTCTCGAGCCAGTCTCTGACTTATGGAAACGAAGGTACCTCTTAATTCACGATACGTCCCGCGGCCGTCCTAACGTCGATGTAAGTTCGATGAATTACGATCCATCGGGGGCAGTACGTTAGCGAGTTTAACGTTGGTTAGTTTCGTGTGTCATTTTTTCTCGTCTCTTTCTCTCTTTCTCGTTTCGCTCGATTCGAATCCGAAGTGGAACATTCCACTTTTACCGTGAATATTAATACCGATACAGATCGAGAAATATTATTCACCTCGAGGTGGATACGATGTAATTTCTATAATTACGAAGCTGCGCTTCCACTTCGCGGCGGACGTCTGTTACGTGCGTGGACGGAGCGTCGTTCGATGATTTTTTTTACGCTTTTGAGAGAACGTACGCACTGCCACGTAAAATCCGCCGCATTTGGAATTCCTAATGAGCTCGAACATCCGTGCAACGTGCCGAGTCAGCGTTTGATCTCGAGGTATAATAACCCGTATTTTGCTCTCGACGAGAGCAGGGATGACGAAAGGAGGTAAGAAATCGATGGTAATTAGGGCGAGATCAGCGTGACTTATTCGACTCGGATTGTCTTAAATGAAAAGGATACGGTTATCCTTGTACGAAGAAATATGATAGATGTACGCATGTACGAGCGAGACGAATCCGCGGAGAAACCATAAAGCACGTTCTAATTATTCGTCGTATTACGAGCAAGCTTGTATCTAGAAGTCGGCGTACAATTCTCTTCGAAATTGTTTTCAAATTGTAAAATAAAAATCTGTATTAAGAAAACGACGATCACTTTTCGTATCTTTTCTGCAAACGTGCCCTTTCGACCTACCTCTTAGAATGTTTTTTTTTTTTTTCGTTGAACGAATTATCGTACTTTTATCTCGGTCTTATTACTATTCAAGTTTTTATCTTCTTTCGACGTTTAATATCGAACGACAATTAATAATACTGGTGAAGGTATAGATTATACAATAGACATTGCATTTTCGTATGTAGTACAGTTATACGTCGCTTTTAACAATCTCGGTGCTAAATTTCCACTCTCAAAATAAATTCACAATACCGTGTTACACCATCCATTCCTTGTTTTGCAACAGGATACGTTGACCACGATTCTGGAAATACAACAGCAACCTTGGAAATTTCAAATTTGTACTTACATTTCACGATGGATATTACCTTATTCCTTATGCGAGTATGCATTTTATCGACTATTCGTATTAGGATAAACAATCTTCGACTTCATCGCTATTAGCGATTTCACCGTTGCTAATTTTCTATTCACAGAAGCACAATCGCGCTACATTCAACTGTTCGTTCACTCTTTACAAAAGGACTTTGCGTTTGATCCTATAGGGTGGAGGGTGTAAATTCTATACAGTAACCTGTTACCGTACTAAAGTTACTTCGTCGAAGGAGCCAGAACATCGAGTATTTGCATCAAATACAAGAAGTAATCGACATACTAACCGTATCGCTTTAGTACTTCTACTAAATACAATTTCAATCGAAGAATATGTGATTTAAGTACCCAACTAGTGAGATTTTGCGATAAAGTTTGTTTGCGACCGTTTTATATATTTTAAACACTTTTCAAAATTTTTACAAGTAAGAATACATACATATATATTAAAAATCTTGCTCGAAATGGAATCGGATCTAGACACGAGGATATAAAAATTGAAAACAAAGTTTCTTTGAAATTCATTTAGGCACGCGTACGTACGCACGCGTAAAAAGTTTCTTTTTAATAGCCCAAACGCGATCGGGAGGTCTTGAAACGTGATTTTTCGTAAAAAAGAGGTGAACTCGACTCAAAGAACCTGTTTTATACTCCACGGTGCAGTAGGTATTGGAATACCACGAATATTCAGACACTCGATCGGTACGCAAAATATTCCAATTACATCGGTCGAAAGATTGAATCACCGGAGCGTTCGAAAAATTCAACGACCGTACAAGGTGGCAAAAGAAAAGGATCCGAAACTCGAAGAATGTACAATTTTGTTCCTCGTTAAGAGGAAAGGTTAATTTCGCGCCGAGAAGTACGATCGTGGAACGTCCACGTTGATCATCTTTTTGTTCATCTCGACGAGTGATCCTACGATCGTTGGATCCTCTTCACGCGAAATTAACTTCCGTTATTTACGAACATTCGATATCGCGAGAGATTCGTTAAAAGTATACCGGTTTAAGGTTGTCGACACGATATCGCCAAGATCAACAAAGATTACATCCTCGTCGACGATACAGACCTTTCTAATCGCAGTAGATGTTCCATACGTTTTCCTTCCATTTGAATATACCGTACATCCCGCCTTTTTGCACGGTATTACGTTTTCGATCGATTCGCGTTATGTTTACGAAATGTTCTTTGTCGATACTGGCACTCTCGCGTCGACGACTTCGAACCGATATGTACCAATTCCTCCGTCTACGTTCAATACACTGCTACAGAGACTCACGATTCGTAGACAACAAAAGTTAATTTCGCGCCAAAAGGTTCGAACGTGAAACCTCTACGTTGACACTCTCTATGTTCCGACGAGCAAGCCTTCGAATCTAAACAAACTTAAATTTGAGAATTGAGCCAGTGAACACTTTTAGTCCGAAAAGCATTTTACAATTTGTAATAACACGTTGAGTTTACGGTACAACGTTCAAACAGAGTGTGAAGCTCTCGAACAATACAATTCGGCAGGTGACTCATCGAAGCGTATAAAATTATACTCGAGTAGAATTAATTCGACACTGAGGTTACATATATTATCGTAAGATGTCGCGATTTGCGACTTTTAGAGTTCCAACCGAATTACTATTTTTTCCCACTTGTACAGTCTTCTTCCTCGGAAGTGAATGTTCAAAAATCGTCCACGTGTCCATGGAATCGTTCGAACCTGGTGTACGATAAAGATCGCGCTAGACAAGGAGTTCGATTACGGTAAACGAGCATCGGTGTACCGAAGGTCGATTCGAGGGTGGACGGGGCGCGTTGTCGGTCGATCTCCACGGGGGCGGAGGCGACCTTGTTGCACGGGCTGGAGTAAGAAGGAAGGAAGAAGACGAAGAGAGAGATCGAGTCGGGCCATAAACGGCGGACGATGGGTCGATCCGCGAAGGATGGGTAGCACGGTAGTTGGCGGGCCGCGTTGACGGGAGCATTTTTTAAGGCAGATGATATCAGCCCCCGGGGGACCAAAGACTAATGCGTCGAGATAGCGGCAGTAAATCAAACGGGAATTCCAGGTCGTGTGCGTACGGATGTTTATGCTCGCTCGCGACCTCGCGCGTTGCCTGGCTCTCCTCTCGGCACCGGGACCGAGCGGACCGGCCGCGCGAGATTTACTTTCTACCGGCCCTCTCGAATCGAAGAGATAACCGCGATCGCCCGCGCCCCGCGCGATAAAATATTAACGGCCGTCTGCGGCCGCGGATGCTCCACTTCGTCGCGCGGTCTCCGACCACGGCCCTGAGGGTGTCCCGAGGAGAGATCGATCGTCCGATCGACGCGATTAACCTCGTGGTACGCGATACGCGCGCGCCCCCTTCCGAAACTTTTCACAATCGAACGAACAAAAAGTTGCGTCGCTTGGCCCATTTATTCCATTTTCTCGACGCGCGCCTGCATTATTGCATCCACCGCCACTACCACCGCCTCCACCGCTGCCGCCGCCTCCGCTACGGTCAACGCGGTCGGCCGCCGAGCCTCGCGGAGATCGAAGGAGGCCTGAACCGCTTACTTTTCGGTGGCCCCTGTGCGTCCGGGCGCGAGTGAAAGGAACAAATTGAATCGGGTATCGAAACGTATTTCTCCGAGACATCGTCGACAACTGCCGCCATACCCGAAAGAAATAGACATCCACGAACGGAGAGAACCTTCGAATACAAATCGTTGGGATGGACTAATTGATCGAATTGTGGACCGTGGAGAAGATCGGTGTGTATTCGAGAAGAGAATATTTACCCATGGAAAATAAAAAAGAAGAAAAAGCGACCGAAGCAACGGAGAGAAGTGAATATTTATCGATGGAAGATAAAATTAAAAAGAAAACACAGCTTCTATGCTCGTTTTCGATCTTCTTCGGCTCGCAGCGCGGAACACGCCGAATCGAGTACGTTCAATTGGTTCCCAGCGACATCGAAACGAATCTCGAAATATGTTCCTCGAATCGTGTTACTTCGATGTGGACGGAATATTTCCATCGTCGTAGGTTGAAAACGTTTTGAAACTTGCGACGAAACGTTTGCTCGATGTTGCTTCGATGTACACGCGGCTGTACAGTGACATCTCGTAGAGCGCGGAAGAACTTTTCCCTCGAGTCGAATAGTCGAACGCGGAGAAACATTACCGGGGTCGTGAACAACATCCGCGTGGTCCGTGTTGCACCCGTTGCGCCCCGCGTAACGACGAAAAAGAGAAAAAAAAGTCCTCGAACCCGCTTAGGGTTGAACGACCCCGACGACGTCTTCGGATCTCTCCGGCGTGTTAGCGCGCAGTCAGCGAAGCTTACGGGTGCGTTCATAATCAGCGTCGACAAGGCGTACACGCATCTCGTCAATGGGTACAATGAGCCCTTTCCCCCGAGACGAGGTACCGGCAGCGGCCAAAGAAAGAGAAGACGGAAGGAGACGCGGCGAAGAGGACGAAGGAGGCGGAGGAGGACATTCAGGATCGTGAGGATCGAGCGCAGAATTCAGAGGGAGAGGCGATAGAAGCCGGACTCGTTCATCGATTCAGGAACGTTCCGAGTTAAGAATCCCGGTTAATGCTGAGAAAGGGAGAAAAGAAACGGAATCTTCCCTCTGGATTCGTCCGAAAGGGAGGCCATCGCCGTGTTTTCTCGCACAGTCGCGAGTCTAAGACGATCGACGAACGGACGAGCACGTCTCGAAACGATTTCTGTTCAACGTCGACGGGTAAAAATCTCTCCGAAATGAAAACGAAAGGGTAGGGGTGGCGAAGCTTTGGCTCCGTTTCGGTCGCGCCATTCGCGCGACCTATCGCGGCGGCGTTACAAAGGGAAACCGATCCGGGAGCGTCTATTTAGCTGTTGTCGAGTTTGTTTCCAAGGAAAATACGGCTTGGTTTTCGTAAAACCGTTGGAAGGGCTTGTCGCGACGTTTCACGGATCACTGGTCGTGCGCCGCTGGTAAGTGGCGCGGCTGTCTTTCGTTAAATAAATAGTCAAACGCGAGATCGATCGATAGATACCGGCGCGGAACATAATTCCTTAAGGACGTAAAATAATATCGGCGCAACGATGACAGCGACAGGGTGCATAAAGTTAAGAAATTAACTCGAGAAAATACGACGGTATAAACGTTCGTACCAATATCGAGAATAATATTAAAACCGATACGCACTAATATTGACGTTAATAACGATATTAATCCGGTATTCGTAATAACGACCGCAGGGATACGAGCTCGAGAAGAGAGGGTTTTTGTGTAACGAGCATTCGACGATCGCGCGAACGAGCTCACTTCAACTTTGGGACCGAGTCGCTGAAACTGAAAACAATTTAAACATTGTTACTCCATGCGTTTGAAATAAATAACCGGTACGGAAGCGACTCGTGTACGGTATCCGAGAAACTTTTCGTTCTAATTTTTATCGTTCGATTGTTACGATTAAATATTATCGTTAGCTTTTCGCGGGGAATTGGAAAATATATCGGTTTGTTCGGAAAGTCGTTTCGTTTTCCAAAATGGAGAATACATAATTGAATTAAAATATTTACACACTCTTAAAAAATCGTGTTTCATTTTCACCAAAAAAAAAAGACTTTCCGAACAACCTGACAGAATACTATCGCGAGCCTACCCGGTTCTCCGACCGTAGAAAATAGTTGGTTCGATCGACCGGTAGCAACGTAGACGAGCTTATTCTCGCTTTTGAAAGCTCCAATTAGCACGGATAACGGAGGCCCGATTGTACCCGATATCTTACCGATTACGAGAGCCACAAAGTCGTTCGACCGGATGATTCCTTAATTATTTTGAGCGGTAGGTTTCGCTCGATCGGGCCCGTATCGTTGCACAAGATTTTACCAACCGGGGTCCACGGAAGACAAAGCGTATCGCTCAAAACGCTCGAGCGCAATTGCATTACCGAGCAACGAATAAAGAAAGATCCCTGGCCACGATATCCGAGGGTGACGGGGATCGGTCGCGTTCCAGTTCGTGTCGATAAATCGTTGAAATTTCGAAGCGCGACGCGTAACAGCCGAGTGGTTCTCACAACAGGCGCGCGATGTAATACAGGTCCGGCGGGTTGCGTCGACGCACGTGCAAAGGCGTGCACACGCGTGCACACACGCGCACACAACGGTGCACCCACGATCGCCCGGGGCATCCAGATATTGTTATCAAGCGTCGGCGTACCTGTATCAGATTGAGATAGCCGATCCAGGGCGGCGGCACTGTCGCAACACGGTGAAAGTGTATCGGCTCGATACAACAGCCCAATTGAAATTAATTTAATTAAGCAAGCCCCGTGGACGTCGACCGACCGACCGACCGCCGCTGGACCTGTACTACAGAAGGCGCCTTGCTCGCGGAACACGCCGATTCGATCATAATCGAGCGTTATACGCGGTTGACCGTTCCTGAAAAATTCGTTGCGTGGACTGGCCCGTGTTATGTAGGCCGGACGATTTTTCAAGTCATTTTTACGGCTACCACGACGGGACGGTGGATAGACGAGGGGAACGAGAAAATTGGAATCGTCGGACGCGATTTTTTAAAGGATCGCGTTCGCGGTGTACTGGGAGATCGTTCGACGAATTGGATATTTTTTTACGTTGGAACTGTCGATGGTGAACGTATCGAGTATCGTTAGTTATCTATTTTAATAAAGTGCCAAAAGACACCGGTAGTAGTTAAATAGTTTTAAAAAGAAGTTTAACACAGGTCAAATTTACCTCTTTGGTAGTTCTAGCGTTAATCTTTTCACGGTGATATTCTCGTGGAGTTGAGACGAGACGAGGGACTGGAAAGCTAGGATAAGTTTGGAAATTGTTTTTTATCAAATGCTCGTTAAAGCACGCAAGACGAACTACGTATTTACTAAATTTAATTACAAAATTACGATTCGTCGTTTGCGCAGTGGACAAAAGTACAACGAGTTAACGATTTTTGCGAGAATTTTAAAATTTCCGACTAAAAATATTTCGTAGCTTCGAACCGTGCAGTATATCCGTCTGAAATTAATCGAAATTTGCGTAACCGAATAAAAAAGCTTCGCCAGATAGAAACCGTTAATAGAGACGTGTATTTAATGCGAGAAAGAGTGCTCCGGTGTATGTATGTAGGTTAATCTACTCGATAATAAAAGCAACGAAGCGACGATGCTTGTAACGAAGAGAGCGATTAAATAGAGATTGCGTTTGATATTTACGAGCTGATGAGCGCGAGTGGAAATCATCAGGGTTAATTTGCTTTTTTTTTTTTTTCTTGCGCGAAAGACATACGTTGGCGGCTCCGTCGGATTACCAATGAGTATTTGAAGATCCATCGACGATCCTCGAGAGTAACTTATAATTATCGACACTTTCATCCGCAGAATTAATCGACGCGGTATAAATAGACCGATGAAAAAGATAATTTCCTCGCTTCTCCGATATTTCAGTAGTTTTAAACGCCGGATAAGCGATCTAAAATTAATTTTACATTACACGTGTACCATAAACTGGTTCAAATCTATTCATTATCTCGATGTCCAACGCAATTTCTAAATCCGTTACGCATTAATTATCGTACTTGACATAATTTCTCCAAATTGTTTCGAATCGATTCTACTTTACATTCGTACGTCTCACTGTATGTATTTTATTAAACTATAAATTGAAAGTCAAACTCAATTAGACAGTAGAGAGTAGACAAATGAATTCTTTACGATTTTTAAACGAAACTAAAAAGATTCGGTTTCCAAACACACGGGCAGACATAAAGAACATACAGAAACTCGCGTTTCTTTTATTTGTATAACTTGGAAAAAGAAAAGATCTGCAAAATCGAGACACTTGCTCCGTAATATAATAGGTTGTTCGATAAGTTTTATCGAACGATAGAACTTATTGAACAACCTAATGCTATACTGTTCGATAAGTTTATCGAACGACAATACTTATTGAACAATCTAGTAGACGCTTAGCATTTGTAATATCACCAATGGAGAGACGTACTTTCGATTAATTTTACGCGAAATTCCAAATACTTCTCCATATCGACCAACGTGGTCTATGGTGTTTTTAAAAAATTGCCGGCAATTCGTCGCGGTAAAATACATCGAGAAATTATTTTCACCGGAACTATTTATTTTACGATACAGGTAGCGTTTCGTCGTCGAAACTCACGGTCGATCGAGTTGCGACAACAATGGCGGAAGACGTTCCCAAGAATCAGATAAGCCCTGGAATCCGTGGGGTCCTGTCAAAAGGGCGAGAACCAGTTCATCGATGGACGGTGACAATAACGATCCGCGTGTCACTTGGACGGAAAACAAGAGCGCGAAGCATAGAAATATAAAAGTCAAGCAGCTCGTGATGCATCGACCGTGGTCCGCGTCTCACCCTAATAGCCGATCAGATAAGAACTCCTTGTCCGGTGGTCCTGAAGAGATCGTATCGCGTTCGCACGCTCTCGCACCCTGGGACGTGTCCTGTGATGTCATTATAGGACCGAACGATTTGGTAAACTTGCTGTCCGAAAGAGTGGTCGACGCCAAAGTGTTTGGAACGAGAACAGAGGCTTCTGACGGGACGTGTCTTAATTGACGACTGACGTGGCAAGCTCGACGACGGCCTGGGATTTCTAGTGTACGTGTCCAATTGGTCGTGAAAACAACGAGTTGCGTCACGAATTTCGGAGTAAGCACTTGTATCGAAGCGTTAACGTACAAGTAAGGATTGTACGCGTTGAAATTGAACGATATCCAATTATATAATGTACCATTGCAAAGTATTTTTCTGGAGACATCGATCAAACGCAAATGCATTCCAACGTCTAAATATAATAAGAAGAAGGTATTTATTAACGCTGGTAGGTATTACGGACGATGAACATATACGAGAAAGGTTCGAGATCTTTGAAATTAGAGTGCGAAAGGGACAAATCGGTTTATCGATATTGTAGAGTAAAAGCACCGTTTGTAATTCGGTAGTTTTGAATCGAATTTCGAAAGCAATGAATTCATTCGAAGAGGTGAAATTATTTCTTTATGCAGAAGTAATTGGTATATACGTACTTACTTCTGCATAAAGAACTAATTTCACCTTTTCGAATGAATTCATTACTTTCGAAATTTTAAAGAGGTATATACGTACTTCTTAATCTCTAAAGAAAAGTATCGAGAATGACTCATCGAATACGTTACAATTTTCCATCCATGGTTGAACGTGCACTCTTCCACGTGGAAATGGAAACACCGAGTCAAGAAAGAGATATCGAAAGAACAGAGTACTCGTTCGTTACGGAATAATATTCAGTCATTCTTGCTTGCGTTGAGTACGCGTATTGCAAATAATGAGTAATTTGCACCGACTGGAGAAAATATTCAAGGTTCGTTCTCTATGATCAAAGTCGAGAGACAACTTGTGACATTGCGTCACAATGTGTCGAATCGTTGAATTCGATTAGAATTCGAGAATTTTGCTCCTTTTGCATATCTGTGTGTAGGTACTCTCCAACGAAACGAGTTGGTAAACAAAGACAAACGTTCGCGTGGAATTCACGCGACAAAAGAAAACAAACTGTGAGTTTGATCTTTGGTCCGAGCCAGCTCGTCTCGTTGGACGAAACGTTAGAACAGAATTTTACCAAAAACGATCGAAGTAAACGCGAAAAATTTCCGAGTAATTTTCGAACCGATAAATGGTTTTCGATGTTTCCAAAATCCGTTGAGGATTAACGATGATTTCCACCGAGATAATCAGCTTCCCCGCAGGTCGACGCTAGAGTAGTTTTACGAGAGCGAAATTTAACAGAGCTTTGGTCATCTGGTCCAATTCCGTCACCTGCCCGCCTCGAAAACGAACCCCCGATGAGCACGCATACTCCTGCCAAAAGAGAAATCGCCTAGCGAAGTGACCATATGCCGTGTTCCAGGAAAAACGATCTACGAATATTCTTATCGACTTTGATTGACGCTTCTGCTCGACGTTCGCAGTTTCCGTCCTCCGCGATCCATTGAACTCGCAATCTCGACCAAGTGTTTGCTTCTGCAAAATCCTAGAAATATTAATACAACGCTACAAAAGCGTTTTACGCGTTGCACTACCGTTTCCACAATGTGCGTAGAAAGAACGTGAAATACAGGTCCCCAACGAGCAAGAGATCGTACATTCGAAAAGTGAAGTCGAGAAAATATTTTTGTTGAATCGTTTTGAATCGATTCGTCTTTTGGAAGCAAACAAAGTTTCTTTTACGGTTTCAACAGTAAGAGCAACGTTTCGACCTTTGTATCGTGGCCCTCCTCGGGGTCATACTATCGTTCTAAAACTAAAAAACATATGTAAAGTAAGATAAGGTAAAAGCAAAAGGACAAGGGAGAAAAACGGTGAAAAGTGGGTGAGGGGAGGAAAAAGAGATTACACGTTCGAAGATTAGTATCGAAGCTAATCATGTGGATAGTATACTCGATCTAAATCCACTTGAAAAATTGTAATTCACTGTATCTTGTACAACGTCGAGTAAAAAAGTGTATTCGAAGGTTGTAGAAACCATCGAATCCTGATGACGCAGGAAGACAATAGCCGGTGAAGACAATTTGCGCAATGTCTCGTAAATTATCGAGTAACCAAGTAAACCACCCAACAAAGATGCAATAATAGGTTGCTCGCTAAGTTTTGTCGTTCGATAAGATACGGAGCTATTAGATTCGTCGTTTCAGTTTTCCAAGTACGACACTACCATTTGACGAACATGTGTGAAGTTTCGTGTAGATCCGTCGACTCGTTCGTATATTTACAGTTCGAAATTGAAGTGTCGCAATATTTATTCATAATGGAAGAAACGACAAAACTTATCGAACAACCTAGTATTTTTCGGTTTTCCGTGTCCTACCGAGCTTCCATGAAATCGATAGGTAACTCGTCTTGTGGTCTCCGGAGCGAGTGTAACGAAACTGTTATCGTCTCGTTGGCGTTGCGACAAACATCCAGTAGCAGAGAACGCGAAAGGAAAGGCAGATATTGGCCCGTAGCATACGGAGAGCGAAACGTTTCATTTAAGGCGCTAATAATAGACTAAACTCAATGAAACGTCCGGTCGAGAGATCGCTTAGGTTCGAAGGGGGACCCCCATGCGCGTCCGTTTCTGGAAAACGGAAAGTTGCCACGCGCCCGGCCAGGATCAGCTGTCCTGGATCCTGGACAGATGTTGTTCGCGCCGCTGCATTCGCGTTCGTTGCACCGGGGATTCGCGGGCTGGTCGGATCTTTTCAAACGTCGATTTTTCCTGCCTCGTGCGCAGGTGAACGTCTTAAAAGCGTCTCCGCGAGCAGGTTCGAACGCGCAACAGGGACGCGGAAAATCGATATCAAACGGGGACAGGGAGATCCACGGGGATGTGAAAATACGATCTCGAGAACGTGCACGATGCCCATTGTGGCTATCGACGGTCCCGATTCCCGTTTATTTAACACTAAACGTACCAAGCGGGGTCAAATGACCCCTTTTGAAAATTTACTTTAAATTCGTACATTTATTGTTATTCCTGTCGGTCATTTGACTTTCTGTAAATTCTTATATCATCCGATTATTCAATTTCCCACTTTCCGTTGTTCTCGTAGCTTATTTTTTACCGACAAAAATTCTTTATCTACCTTACGTACCACGGGGGGTCATTTGACCCCGTACGAAGTTTACGTATTTTTTAGCAGTTTTCCAACTGGAACCTTAGTTCTGAATTCGTACTTGGGACGCGATGAAACCAGACTGACGTCAATACCGCTCAGCGAATTTGTCGCGATGAAATTAGTCGAAGCTTTCACCAACTGTGGAAGAAATATTACAACCGAGAATTTTTTTACGACTTCATCTTTGGCTGGAAAATTATTGGCGAAAAGGACAACGTTAGTGGGAACAATGCGTGCGAACAGGAGGGAATTGCCCGCACTTGCAAAAACAACGAAAGATAATTCGAAACTTCTTTCAACAATGACGTACAAATCGAACGACTGTACGCTAACGATTTATAAATCAAAACCAAGAAAAAAAGTAGCGATATCGAGTACCAAACGTAAAACCGTAAAAACCAAGAACAATGGAAAGAAGACACCCGAGACGATCAGTTACTATAATAAAAGCAAATTTGGCGACGATATAGTTGACCAAATGGCGCGAAAGTATAGCGTAAAATCGAAGTGCAATAGATGGCCTGTACAGGTATTTTTCAATATTTTCTATCTGGCTGGAATCAATTCGTGGATACTCTATCAGGAAACAACTGGTTTGGAGCTATCGAGGCAATCTTTCCTGTTACAATTAGCAGACGAGCTTGTTACAGAGTACCTCGAATTTTGCGAAGAAGAAAAGGAAAATGAACGAGAAGGAGTATCGAGCAGCTCCAATAATAATTCTCAATCCAGGAAAAAATGTCAAATAAGATTGTGCGCGGGCGATAAAACAACGCAAACTTGCATAATTTGTAAAAAAATTTGTTCGCGGGAAATGTACGAAGGAGAAACCCATCCTGTGTAAAAAATGTAATTGGTCGATTGTTTTGTTTGTAACGATAAAAATATGTGTTTCATTTTGTACGAAATCAGAAACGATGTTGCAAATTATTTCCTTTAATAAATAAAGAATTTTTTACGAAAAATCTACGTTTATTTCATAAGGGGTCAAATGACCCCCTATGGTAAGATTAGGTATAGAAAAATGCCGGTACGTTTAGTGTTAATCCCCCGGGTCTCTGTAATTTACAAATTCCGTGTCACCGTTCCTCTTCGACTCGAACGCGTAACGTACGTTAAACATTCGCTGTGCGTCGAACGTTTTCGTTGGAATCGATAACGGTTGCACGTTCGATGTTACCATTTTATACGAAAATTATTAGTGGAATAGCACAGGTTGGTAATCGATGTACAAATTAAACGCGATGGAACAATAAAACGAAATTACATCGCGATGTAGAAGAATTCAGGAAGATGGTTTCTCGGTTTTAATAAGCTACTGTTCGCTTTTCGAATTAAATGCAACGGGTTATCGAAGTAGATTAAATTGCAGTATTTAAAATATCACGGTAGGTGAAATTGATATTATCAACGCGTGATCTGGATGATTCCAAATCTCGGGAACTCGGACGTTTACGTAATTTCTGCAGTCACGTTCCGTTCTGCTTTTTGAATTTATAAAGTTATATAAAGGACTATATATCCTCTCGTTTTTTAAATTTCAACGTAAATCTTATTCAGTTTCTTCTACAATAATCGAAGCCTCGTGATTTAAGAAGTAACCTTCCAGGCTTCGAAACAGAGTACGAGATAGAATCAACTGGCCACTCAAGACCATCGATTATTTTCCTACTATACCCTTTGTTTATACCCCATCTTTCGTCTCTTCGAGTGCACGATCGCTTACTACTAAATTGTTCAATAAATTTTGCCGTTCGATAAAACTTATCGAATAGTACAGTTTCGTCGTCCGATAAAACTTATTAAACGGTACAGTTCTATCGTTCGATAGAACTTATCGAACAACCTATTATGTACTCTACGATCTCGAAACGATAATTAATGAAAATAACAATTATAGCGTCGAGTGTTGAATATTTTGAGTTTCGATGGTGAAAAAAGAGAAGTAAATTGCAAACGTGGACGAATTGAACGAAAAAGAAAAACGGTCCCACGAAGCGGGTTGCATCGTGTGGCCACATCTGAAGACTCATGGAAGAGAAACGTTCGCGAGCGGTGCACTTGCGTGTCGGTTGTAAAACTCGTGGCTGAAACGGGATCGAAATCGTCCGTAGAAACGAAATAATCGACGATCGTTGACCGAATAATGGGAAATGCGGTCGAGTAACGAGCCAAGGATTCACCGGGCGAGCATCGTAATCGGAGGGATCGGTGGTTCGTAAATGTCGCTTAAACGGTGACCGTGGCCCTCGCAGCGATAGAATCGGATGTCCCGGCGAGATCTTCGAATGACGTGGATGCGAGAAGACGGTACATTCGAAAAAATTACTGCAGCAGGTCCCCGGTTCCGAGCTCACAAAGAACAAGTACGTACACTGGGCTTTGCGTCCCTGACCGAGCGAGCGGACTTAAGGAGAGCCAGTGATTCTTTGAGATTTCGGGACAATGGAGGGGCCTTACGCGCCGCGACGGCTATTCATAGCCTGGAGAAAAAGGAAAGAAAATAAGAGGAAAAACTCCGCCACGCTACTCCCATTCACGATCAACGACGAAATATCCGTCGTTTCGAGGCCAGTGGTTCTCCGGATCCACGAACAGGATTCGTCGCTCGTGAACCCTCGTATCCTCCGAGAACGTGAGAGACGCTGATCAAAGGGATTAAGGACACTCGAATGTCCGTTTGCAACGCGCGTAAGTGGATTTTTCGAAGTTACTCGCGCGAACGAGGGAATCATTAGGTCGACAATGACCGACGAAAGGTAGCCCGGTCGATCGGCCATCGAAATTTCGAGATCAACCGGATTCACCGACGACAGACGTTTCGATGAATGTCTTATCGTTCGACCACGATCGGCTCGATTTCACCGTAATTCGTCGATCGAGTTCTCCGAGACGGTCTCGAGTTCTCGAGAAAAATCCGCACCTGTGTCACGGAAAGTATCCATTTCGAAGATGAATGAACGAGCCTCGATGAGAATGGCCCGAAACTTCGCTCTAAAGACACTTTAAGGACCATCCGGAAGAGGACACCGCCGGAACCCCCGCGAAGAAGTCTGTTCGTCATTCGTCACGGACGCTATCCGTTCGTTCTATAATGGTCGACCTTCGATGAATCGTCTCGTTCTTCGCGAACTCGTCGTTTCTCGAGAATCCCCGGAGACAACGTTCAAGCTGTAGCGGAAGGCGTTTTCGTGGGGCCCGACGAAAACGAGCTAAGCGGAATACATAATTGTCGAGTGGTCTCGGGCCTTCGAAAACTTTGAATAGCGACGAACTTTCCATTCAGTTTGGATGTTTCGGAGTATGCTAGGAGCTCTCCTCGAGAATCCGTCGATACTCGGTGACAATGTCGAAGCTGCGAGAAAAGACGTTTCTCGTAGAGACTGATGAAAAGAAATCGAGGAGGATAATTATCATTCAGACCTGGTGTTCAAACTGGAGGAGAAATCTTTTTCGAGTTTGCTAAAAGGTATTTGAACAGTGTCGCGATTATCGAGGACATTTTTAAGCATTCGAATGCTCCAATGTTCAAATTGGGGACGAATCAAACGAGGAGAGCAATTGTGGATAGGTTGATGTTAAAACGATATTAATTTTGTACGTTTGTCCGTTCGAACGTTCAAAGATTGTCGCGAGAACGTTGGATGCGTCGCTATGTCGTTTGTAAGAAGAAACAACGCGTAAGAAAAATAAACGATAGAAGAGCTCTCGAAACAGTTGGACGAAGGCTCGCAGGACAAAAGGATTCACGGACCAGGTACGCAATGGAGGACAATGGGTCTGCGGGATCCCGAAGGACCCGGAGCTACGTCTTTGCCGGCGGGTTACTCAGGTACTTTGTCCGCAACCTGATTATCTCAGTTGTTAATAACCTTGTAAACAAGCCCGGAAAAACAAAACCAAGAGGCACGCTGGAAGCGAGACTTCGTTCGAGCGAAAAGCGAGAATGGTCGATGTCTTTTACCAAACCAGAGTCATCTGTTGCTCTTACGCGTGTCGCGTTTCGTTCTATTGTATTCATAAACAATTAAGCGGCCCGTAGTCTCGTCAAAACCAACAACCCTTGCGATATCTTCCCGAAACTCTACCCAACTCTATTTGCTCGATAGAAAAAATAATGTTATCGAGGGCTTCGCGTTCCTTGACAAAATTTAGTTTGTCAAATTTATAGAGAGAATTTTTATTTCAATGTATTCCGAGGATCAAATTTAAATTATTGTACGTCGATAATAGACGTGGACGCGAGGTTAACCACACGATTCAAAGTCATTTATTTATTTTCAAGACGACACAATACTTACGAGAATAAATTAATTCAACAACGATCAAATACAAGGGCCAAATTTCTCGAACTAATTTTCTAATACATACGTGGCTCGGATGTTGTTGATTATAAATCGACTCGAGTTTCGATATTTTCGATCGTTCGATCATTGCGTAAAAACGTAGAAGAGAAGCTTGTCGATCAAAGTTTAATTCCTTCCTGGTTGAAAGAATACAAATTTTCCAGTTATCCGAGATTCGTCGAACTCGATTTTTCGTCTCGATCCAATTATCCAAGATCCCGAGTAAGTGTCGCGCAACGACGATTCGAGATCGTTGATCGATAAGACTTCGAGTCTCGGGTCGAAGCAAAGAGGAACGAAGGTGAGCAATTTCCCGCGATTTGTTCCGCGCAATGTTCGTCTTGGAGGCAGTGGATGCAGTCATCGTTGGAAAATTCGAAAATTTCCTCCGGTAAACAAAGCCGTGCAATGACGCATCGTGGAGAATGCACCAGGCGTAACGGTATGCAGATAAGCAATAGGTAGAATAACAAATCCATAACGCGTCATGGAGATAAGGCGACCTGGTGACTTGCCGACACATTTCGGAACGAAACCGACAAACGGGACGACCTTTTCCACGGTGCAACGGTCGATAAAGCTCGCTCGTCCGAAAGAGTGTGCGCGACCAACGCGATAAACAAGGACCCAGAAAATATTCCGCGACGATAATCCTGGACGAGAGGTCGTAGATAGCGAGCTTCGAACTCGCGTCGGTCGATTCGACGGCGCGAAACTTGCTCACCGAAAACGGAGCCCTGTTTTTGCAAAATCCACGCGATGATGTCACCCGTTCTGTGAATGACTAACCGACCCCCATTCACAACGCCAGTACCTGCACGATTGTTCCCAATTAGCCAAGAGCCCGAGCGCCTCGAGCCAGAGCCAGAAACGCAGGTGTTGGCCATTGTTACCTTGCCAATTTCCCGCTGCTTAAGTTGTTGGCCAAAAGAGGAACCCTCCGTTTTCGAGGTAAACGACTGGTGTCACAGAACACTGGCAACGTCCAGCGTTAACGCTTTCTCCGCACGGCTCGAAAGTCTTCGAGGGTGTGCGAAACACGAGATCTCGCGAAGAAATCACTGGAATATTTAACGGCTTGTTGACGGAACAAGACACCGTCCCGAGCGACCGACATGGCAAATACTCGAGCGTTATCGCGAATAAACGAGACGACAAAGGTCGTCCCGTGCAAATCATCGTCGTTCTGAGTCATCGCGAAGATCTACTGGCGACTCGGTCATTGAACATGCACCAGCGCCGGGTAAAGTCAATATTGATGCGCTTGTAAAACTACCGATAGTCGGTTTAGATTAAGATAAAGGAGCTCTGAATCACGTGAACGTACGAGCGCGTGTTTAGGTTTACGTGTCCAAGCCTGCTCCGACCAGTCCGATGAATCGATTTCGCCTCGAAACGAACGGAACGTGTTTCCTTCCGTGCCCGATTAACCCCTTTCGGGGGTTCTCGGCCCGAGAAACGAACGACTTCGGGGATTTCGTTCGAAAGAAAAGTTAAAGACACTTTCCAGGTGGAACTTTGTCCATCGATACAATCGCGGAGATATTTCATGAGTTTCTTTACGGATTTTTCTTCGAGTGGATAATATCCGGGTATTGTATCGAAAGAGACGTTAAGATCGGTAGCCACGATCAAGCTTCGTTCATTCACTGTACGCGTATACGATGTTACAGAGACCGAAGTTACATTTGTATAAAACTCTCATCGACTTGACTTATATTTCCAATTAATCCAAGAATCTTCGGAACGATAAACGTTCGAGAAACAAAGCAACGGATCCGTTCTCGTGGAAAGAATTCAAGGAGCAATGCAAGAATACACCGATGATAGGACATTGAAAACCCCTATTCGAGTGTTTCGTCAAGTTTTCAAAGTACGACGTTTCCAAAAATTCACCTTTGTATCTCTATTTATCTATTCACAAAAATCGATTCGTCTTAATCGAGACACGTGACCCTTTCTTTCACTCCCACGTGCCGGTGCGTAGACGTAGCGAAACAAAAGAAAAGAACGAAGTCGAAAAGAAATATACCGATTGTTTGAATTATTTGATCGACAAATCGCGCCAATCACGATCACGAGTAACGCATCGATCTCGATACCGCGTTAACGATACGAAATTGTTAAAAATCGGTAATTATCGAAAGCGATACGCGAAAGGCGAAGGTGTCGCGACTCGATCACCGAACGACGTTGCAAGGACCACGGATCGGTGTCGTCATCGGTGTCGTCATCGGCGCGTCTTCGAAGTCAAGTACTCGCCATTCGTTCTCGAGTACTTCGCGGCAAAGTCACGAGTTCCGCCATTTGTCCGTGGAAAATTCAACCTTCTGCCGGAGCGACCAGTTTGATGGCACGAGAGACGAGAAAACAGGGTCTCTACCTTCCCCTAGCCCCGGGATACCTTGCACATGTCTAGGGATCCACGAGGCCCCGAAAATGGGACCGCGTGGAGCTAGTCTCGGTGGGGCCAGTCGCACATGGTGGCACATACACGCACACGCGTACATATACATGTATAAAACATCCAGCGGTAATAGCCAGGTGTTTCGAAGGTGAGGCTGTAGGGCGCCCCTCGCCCCTCGAGGCGGCACAACAAAAAAATAAACCAGCTTCCTTCCGATGGGGCTACCTTCGACGTCGACTCGGGTGGGGGAAGCTACCCGTTACACACGCACGCTCGTAATAATTATACAGATTTATTCGGCCAGGTCGAAATTACAATCGGTAGGATACGTATGTATACGGGGACTAGTTAAAAGTTTCGAATTTAACGTCGCGCGTTCAACTGTATTGTGGGGCTCCACCGGTTCACACCTTTCGTTGCCTTCGCATCGCTGTGTAATTTACGGTTTCGGGGCATCATCGGGGAGAAAATTTGGTGAAATCGACGGTACGCGTCTCGAACAGATTCATAACGCCCCGGCGTCAATCGTTTTCCCGTGGTTCGACGTCTCGCAGATGCGATAGAGATCTCGCGAAACGTTTTTACCTAAAGTGTGCCGCGAATTTCGTTCTACTCGATAGAGAAATGTAGCAACAATTGAAAAAAAATAGGTTAATCCGAACTCTTTAACCGTAGAAATATACTCTAAAGTTTCTCCCGTTAAAAGTAAATCGAACAGCAATCATTCTTCCGATACTATCGTATAGAAATTTAACACTTTAGTAGACACACCGAGAGTTTCAAAATGATTCTAAAAACATCTGTTGAATCTTTTGCAAGTTTTACTAAGTTTCGCGAACTCGCGACAATGTTAACCACGCGAAGAATTTTCATGAGTGCGAGTCCTTGGAGATCCTTGGAAAAATCAAGAACGAAAAATCGACTGTTACTCGAAAGATCCTTTCGCAAACGCTGTCTCTCCGCGAGAGGTCGACAACGCGTTACGGTAACGCGAAAAGAACAAATAGAATTTAAGAATAAAAAACTACAATTTCCAGCGGCTGTACGACGAACATCGATCGACCGTCTCCTCGTCTCTTATTACCACGATTCACTCGCCTATTTCGTCCTCTGCACGACAATTCGAAATAACACAAGCGTTCGACCAAATACGTTTGTCCGGTACATTGTTCGTCGCATCGTGCGAGCAACCCTCGGTTAAATACGTCCTCGAACGTGTCTCTTGTGCGAAAGGAACGAAAAACAAAATAAACGGTCCCACGAATTTCCCAGAGGATCGAAACGTGCGCGAACGAAACTCGTGTACCATACTCGTCGAGACCTGTCCCCCGATATAAGCGCCCGTGTAAAAACTGGCATTTTTCGAGCAACCTGCGAATACTCGAAATACAGGAAGAACGAGGGGCGGTTCCCGTGTCTATCCTCGGTTTTCGCGCGCAATGGCATCCCCGAGGAAAAGACGAAGCGAGGCGACGATAGACGAGGCGAGACGAAGCGAGTCGACGCTGCCCTGTATTTGATATAATTTAGAAGCGCTCGACGTCGCGACGCGGCCAACGACGGAAGGAGAAGGACGAAGGTAGAAGCGGGAATACATACCTTACCGGAACCAGCGGTTTCGCTACCGGAATAACCGGCCGCGAAGGACAGGTCTTCCTGCCTTGCTTCTTTTCCGTCTCGCTTTTTCGTCTTTCTTTCTTTTTTTCTTCTTCGTTGGTTTCTATTGGTCCGTGAACCGTACGAAAAGGGGTTCCCTTCCACCGAGACAGATAGCCGGTCTAATGCAGCGTTTAAAAAGCGCACCTCGACGCGGCGGAGAGTGGCGCAGGTAGATTATTTTGCCCGTCGACCGGTGCACGATTCATCCTTCCACGCTATTGCGGGGCCACGTAAAAAGAGATCGTGTAACCGAAGGCTCGTTGTCGGCCGGTGGTTTACGACGGAATCATAACGCCGTGTACCGGTGATCGATGCACCCTTCCGCGCCGTAAAGAAGCGACGCATATTTAGAAGGACTGGGATAGGATTGCGGCTTTAATAAAATATGGGCCACCGGCAGGTATGCCAAAGCGGTTCTTAACGCGTCTATGCGTACGCGTTCTCCAACGATTTTTTCCTCTTTGAAAACGATCCGCTCGTTCCGTAAGTTTATCTCGTTTCGCGGGGCCAACGTTCCCGCGATCGAATTCCGAACGAAATTCGCTTTACATTAAAAATTACTCGGGTCGGACAACTTTTGAAAGTATACGTTGAATATACTTTGCAATCACCGTAGATTCTTTCTGTAGATATCTTTCTCGAAAGAAAGAAACTGAATTTTACGTAAAAAAAAGTTACATAGACTGTCTCCCGATCTTCGCTAACAGAGAAGATTACGATAACATAAGTCAGAGTTTACGATAACGTTGCAGAAGGTCTCAACTATACTTTGTAAAGTAATTGCCGCCAAGAGAAAGTTCGTCGGTGGAAAAGTAAAGGAAATTGAAAGTTTCCTCTGGAAATCGATAATTTCGCGTATAGGCAACGATCCAAACGGTAAGGAATGCACGGTAGTGACCATTGAACGTTACGGATCGAAATGTCGCGAGTAAAGGGGAAATAATTACAAACGTGCGGTCGTTTGGCGGAGATCGATTCCCGTTCTTCGATCGAAACCACCCCGTTGTGTAAGGACACGGTACGCGTGTACGGACAACGTAGTACTCCGGTGTTCGTGGGTGTCGATGAGATAAGCGGACCGTAGAGGGAGCAACCGGGACGCAAGAAAATGGAGCAACGTGGTTTCTGTGGTAGGAACAAGAGTGCCGCGGCGCGACGAGTGATTCGAATCGTCCTGTGCCGCTCACTCCGGTGAATAGTTCCCCGAGGAGTCCCGGTTATCGCCGCCGCGAATCGAACTCTCTGTCGCGCTTAACGATCGGAGAAATTTATAACGCGAGGGGGGTCGCCGGCGGAGCCGATTTCGACTAATACGTCCCGCATAAACGTCGCCGGAGCTCTTCCTCGATAATGGACGGCGCCTCGAGACTCGCGCGTATCCGTCCAACGACCGATCGCTCGCGATAAATTACCGAATGCGAGTTAAGGGCTCTGGTCTACTCGAGAGGCAGCGAGAAAGCGTCACCTTGTTTATTTAAAAAAGAGAACATCGATAACTGATTAATTTGAAACTTGCAGAGAGGGTATCAGTCCTCTCGACACGGTGAGTATCGAGAGTCGCTGATGGTATCGAGAAAATATTCTTCGAAAAATTGTTTATGACGTACAATGTTCCCCACCGTGGTGAAATAATTTTTTAAAGGACGTAGGTATTTTTCATACCTTTGATTCTTCGAAAAATTGTTTCTAACGTTCCTCTTCGTACCGAATAATTTTTCTAGAAACACGAGTATTTTCAATGCCTTAATATCGAAGTAAATGTAACCTCGTATAGTTGATATATTACACGTTTTTGCACGTCGAGTACAATTTTCACGGAAGGGTTCAACGTTGAATTATTTATACGTATTTTGTTACCTAATTTCGGATCGTGCGACGAGTCAACGAGAAAACACAGAACGTGATAATATCGACCGGTACCAATTTCAAGTGCTGTTACATTTCGTAACGTTCGATTCTACTTGTTCGATTAGTCGTTATCGTAAACGTCACTGTCATCGGACGTCCGCGTAAAATTTGTCGAGGAAACACGCGAAAGCGTGCGTTCGAACGAACGACCGTCGTTCCGAGCACTTGTCGCGAGAAAGTGTATCACGCTGCGTACGGTACTTGTGCAACGATGCAAAGATTGCTTTGCAAAGTAAACGACCGAGTATCCTTGAAACGGTGCGTTTCCGAACATACGTTTGTCACGTAGGTACTTACGAGAGTACTCGTTTCTCTCGATCAGCCCTATCGAGTGTACAGTTTGTACTTATGATTCGCGAACACTTGTAGAACGAGACGATTTACAAGAGTATTATTAATCGAAAAGAAAGTACAGTTGGTCGGTCGAACGAACGAAATTTTTCTAAATCTGTCGAGACAATTTCACAAAACATCGCGAGAAACTATTATTTTATAACATGCTTCGTTTTGACCGCGAAACTGCATTACAGATCGATGCTTCTGTACCTTGAAACGTAAAAGTTGTACAAGTTGTAATCTAAATGTCGTTTATGTACCGATAACCGTGGCATCCTACAGACTCGAATTAAAATTGAAATACGAGTAGTGAACGGATTGAGCAAAGTTCTGTCCAATTTTTCGGGGGACAATCGTGACACATATCGCGTCGAATGCACTCGACTTGGTCGTTTACGGCTTAGGGCTCGGATTTCTCTCCGCAGAGTCACCTATTTCGTACAGCGAATGCAGAGGTTTTAACTATGCTCGCGAAGTAACCGACACGTGTAGCTGAACGTGCTAAAATGATACATTAAACGTTCTCGGACAGTGAACCGTGCTTCAGCTACGAAACTGCATCGCGATTCAATTCTGTTAGTCCGAAAAATGTGTCCTCGAAATCCGAGCGCGAGCAGCCAACGATTAGCTCCAGCTTGGTAAACGTCGCGACGCTGTCGCAAAAATTGATGGTTCCATTTACAGAAAATGTGAATCGAATCTGTACGAATTTTGCACGTATTGTCGTCCAATTTGCGCAAAAATAGGAAGAAACTTCTACTGACGCGAAAGAATTTGAACACTCGGAGCTCTACTTATCTCGAACGCGAATATTTCCCATCTTGGTGTATAGAAAAAAATATAGACCAACGATTCGGTCGAAAGTTGTGTTCGCGAACATCGATTTTCCACGAACACGTCGAAAGTATCGGCTCGTAGACGCGACAAGTTAAATCGACGCCGTTAAATCGATAACGGCGAAGAGAGTATCGTGTTACGCGAAATTCTGTCCAGCTCCTTTATTACGAAATAATCCGAACAAATGATCGCCTGTGTGCGCGCGCGTTCGGAGAACCAGCCCGAAGAATAAAGTGTTACGCGAACGAGCTGTTTACGACGACAAGTACAAGGGTCCTTCGTCAAAAATTGCTCCCCTCCTTGCGACGGTACCGGTCTCGGGCCACGGTTTATCGTTTCTCAATCGGTCGATTCGAACGATCCCGTCGCGCTGTGATAACCTGATTTAGCGCCAGTGACACATCGTGGAATGAAACGGAAAATCGATCGAGCGGAATGCCCGAGTGCTCCTTTGTCTCGTAAATTAACCGACAAGTCCGCGTGTCGGCGTTACGAGTGGAGACATTTTCGTTGTTGTTCACCGGTCCGTAATAAACGCAAGTTAGAACCTTCTCTCTCCGAATTTCCTTTGATCGTGCTCCACCAATCGATCGTTTCGCGCTAGAGCTTCGTTTCCTTTTACGATATACAATTAATCGAGTAACTACGGTTACGCGATTTATGCTTTATCCTCGATTTCTCGAAATTTCTCGGTGAAGAGAAATAAGACTTTCCGAAAATGTTTTTAAGAATTCTTAAAGGTTATCGTCGGAGTGTCCTACAGGATAGTAGTTTCAAATATATACTTTTTTCTTAATTTTCAATAACTTTATTTATACTAGTAATTCTTCTCGCGCGTTTTGTAATATTTCTGTCTTCGTTCGTTGCAAGTGTCCGTATCCAATTGTATACACACTCGTACCGTGATTCGGTAATGGGATCGATTTCTCCGAACCGTATTCCATATCGAGACGAGCAAGAGTCGAAGGCCCGTAGCGCCGGGTAATAACGCATTAAGTAAGCACTTTTGTATCGAATCGTTCGATCGTCGACAATTCGTGAACGTAGCTAATATAGCCCCATTGTCGGTAATTGTCTTTACGAAAACGTGCGCGAATTCGCGAACAATGCGAGCTAAATACGAAGACAGTACGTTCCGTTTACGATCAGTCTTCCGTCGTTCGTGGCCGATAAAACAATGGAGATCGGCGGGACGACCGAGCCAGGTAGGCGAGGTCTAGATGCGAACTCGGAAGTTCAATTACACGGAACGTAATTCCCTGGGAGACCGCGCGACAGGGTCAACGCTTCCCTTTTCGTACTTTGTGCGGAGTACAAAGAAACTACCGATCGTAGGATTCAAAGTGGACATCGAAACGAGCATTCACGGTGGAGCATCGAGGCGCGTTGCTTGAAAAAATCGAGCATCGAATCATCGATTGCCAGGAGCTCGAAAGCGTTCTTATCTTCCTACGCGAAAAAATCGGCGATCTCGACGCGAATGGAACGAGATCGTCGATGAATCGTCTCTTCGTGTCTCTTCTTTCTCTCTCTCTTTCACTCTTTATCTCTGTCTCTCTTTCTCTCTGTACGCGAAGTAAAAAAAAATTGGCACGACCGTGTTCGTGAATTCTGCGCGCGAAGGACTCTAGGGTGAGAGCGCGCGTACCCGTGCGCTCACGAGACACGGTCGCGCGGGCGCGGGCGCACGCGCGTACACGTGTGCGTGTGTGTGGGTTCCAGCACGCGTGGGCGATGCTGTGGCACGCGACACGACCGTTACGTTCGAAACTGGCAGTGGCGGGGAGGCGAGAAAGGGACGAGGGGTGAAATTCAGAAGGGGAACCAGGCGGATTGCGGTGCCCTCGTCCGCGCGCGCTCGCGCTCGCGCTCGCTCGCTCGCGCGCGTGCGCGGATAGACATGGCGACGCACACGGACGCGCACCTCTTGCGTCCGTGCGCACGCGAAAAGGCGGCTGACGTGTAAAAAAAAAAACGGCGCAGCAGCCAATGCGACACACTCGAGCGTGCGCGTTCGTGCGCCCGCGCACTAACACGTTGAAAAACCGACTCGCGGGAGAAGAAAGAGAGAGGGAGACGGGCAGAGTTCAGGTAGACCGAACGGAAATTCGAATAGAAAAATGTTGTCCCGTGCCCCTTCGCGTACACCGTCTAAACGTACTTACGTGTACGGGCGCGAGTAACAAGAGAGAGCGAGCTAACGAGAGAGGGAGCAAGAGAGAAAGAGAAAGAAAGAGAGAGAGAGAAAGAGAGGGAGAATCGTGTTCACGAATCGGTGGTGCATGTGCACCGACGACGGCAGAGGTGACGGGTCGTTGGGCCGCGTCTCGAGCGGCGAGGGTTGGCAACGGGGGGAGGGGGTCGGTGAGGGGAGGAGGGCGAGCGTTACGGAGGGACCCCAGCATCTGCTCCGTACAACAACGCAACGCACGGTGTAACAGAGCGCGAAGACGAGGACGGTCGACCGCGGCGGGAAAGAGACGACTGGCGAAAAAGGGGGAAAGAGGAGAAAAAAGGGGAGTGAAAAGGAGGGAGGGAGAGAGAACGCGGCGCAAAGAGGAGCGCAGCAGGATAATCGCGTCGCACTCACGAACATCCTGCACCTCCTGTTGTTGCACGGAACGGAAGGAGGGGGATACGCGAGCCGGCGGAACAGATGCCCGTGTTCCTATTGGAGGATGGCCCGCGACCGGGCGTCCCCTATTGGCGGGCAGCGCGGGGCCCGCGGGCCTGCATTGGTCGGGCAGCACGTGCGGGCCACCTGCACCTGGCCGGTGGGGTGACCTGTTATAAAAGGCCCTGGCGCACCCCCCTGCCAGTCAGAGACCGGCCTGCAGCCGAACCGTTTTCAGAGTTACGAGACACCGTATACGTTCCCTTCTAACCTTCGACGTTTACCGCGAGTCCCCTGTTTGTTTCCTGTTAACCCCGCTCGTACAGCGTCAGTTCGGTTCCGACGAGCGTACCGCGAGGATCGTTCAGTGCTCGCCGATCGGGAACAGTGGATTTCGTCGACGAATCAAAGGAGGACCGTTTGCTCATACATGTGCGACGCAGTGCAGTGACGTCTCGTGATCGCTCGACAGTTCCTGTTTTTTTCTACGCGTCTCGTTCGCAAGGAGATATACGTATATTGTGGTCAGTGTGAAAAAAAAATTGAAAGAAAATACGAAAACATCGAAACGAAGACCGATATACCGAGAAACCGCAACAATTGGATTACTATCGCGGTAGCGGCTTCGCGGTGTTCGTTGCCTGCGAAGACCCGAACAGAAACTTGTGAGAGTGAAGTTAACGAAGAAGAGACGTCAGAATGCTCGTCGAAGAGATGCCGCGCAGCTTCGTAAAGAAGAACAACAGCTACAGCCACTGTCCGCTGAAAAAGCGGCCAGTCCACGTCTTGCTCACCGAAGAAGTTCCCGAAGTGATCAAAGGTGAGTCTCGAATCTATTGGCGCGTTTCTGTCCCGCTAATTCCGCTCCTATGCGCGAACCGGCTCCTATCGAAATCCTCGACGCTCTCTTTCCCTCTCTCTTTTTCGATCCAGCTCGCGTACGGAAAAAAGTTCTCCTTTAAAATGAAATCATTTTCTTCTGTCCTTCAGAAGAGATCATCGACGTCGTGATGGACGATATTCCCGAGCCCGAGAACCTCAGCACGAAACCCGAAGACCTGAGCAGAAGCGCCGAACGTCAGCAACAGCAAACGGAACAACGCACGCGCGGGTCCAGGTCCCCCTCGCCGGTCGTCAAAGTCTCCGTGTCCCCCCCGCCTGCCGTCAAAGTCTCCGTGTCCCCTCCGTTGGCGACGAGACCGACGTCCCCGTCGGTGCACCATCACGTTCACCCGGTGCACCATCTACACCATCATCATTACCCGACGAAGGCTGTCACGCCGCCGGCCGGTATCGCGCCGATTCACCCAATGGCGAAGAAAGCGCGCGTCGAAGTGATTCAGCACGAGAACTCGTCGTCGACGGCCGCGGTGACGGCCACGTCGGCGCCGTTGCACTTCATGGCGAGCAAAGCGCCCTTGGAGCCGTTGAATCTGAACACACCGGTCGAACCGTTGGCGCATTACGCGACTCCGGCGTGGGCTCGTGCCCCACCGTTGTACCCGCCTCACTATCTCCCGTACCCGGCCGCTTATCATCGTTATCATCACGCGGGTGCAGAGTTGTATCCCTCTTATCCGATTCCGGCGTATCCGCACTCGTCGCCGGAGCATCATCCGTCAGTTTCGCCGCCGCCACACGGCGCGTTGACCTGTCCGACGATTCAACGACCGATCGCCAGGAGTTACGCTCACTGGCCGAGTCCCGATCATTGCGGTCTGTCGCCCACCAGTTCCTTGGGATCCGGATCGCTCAGATCACCGCCACCGATTACGCCCGAAGATCTCTCGTCGCCCGGAAGCGACAGCGGAAGATCATCGGCGGGTAGCACGTCGACGGGACCGACGATCGTCACACCGAAAATCGAGAAAACGAGCACGACGAACGGTTCCACGGCGTCTTTATCCTCCACATCGTCGCCGAGGTATCAGTGCCCCGACTGCGGGAAATCGTACAGCACCTACTCCGGGTTATCGAAGCATCAGCAATTCCATTGCGCGGCCGCGGAGGGCCAAGCGAAGAAATCGTTCTCGTGCAAGTACTGCGAGAAGGTGTACGTGAGCCTCGGCGCGCTCAAGATGCACATCAGGACGCACACGTTGCCCTGCAAGTGCCATCTATGCGGCAAGGCGTTCTCGAGGCCGTGGCTGCTCCAGGGACACATCAGGACGCACACCGGCGAGAAGCCCTTCAGCTGTCAGCACTGCAATCGCGCGTTCGCCGACAGGAGTAACCTCAGGGCGCACCTACAGACGCACAGCGACGTCAAGAAGTACTCGTGCACCTCGTGCAGCAAGACGTTCAGCAGGATGTCCCTGTTGACGAAGCACCAGGAGGGCGGCTGCCCGGGAGTTGCCGTCCCGATGGGCTACAGCTGCTGAAGAGAGACGAACAAGAAGAAGAAGAAGAGGAAGAAGAAGAAGGAGGAGGAAAAGGAGGAGAAGAAGAAGAAGAAGAAGCAGGAGATGGAGGAGAGTTCGGTGTGTCGTCGCCGTCTGACGAGGAATTGAATTTCCTTCGTACGTTCCTTTCTACTTTCATACGGTTGAAGAAGTGCCTTAGGTTGATCGGAGTACAAACGAATTAGAAGTAGGACGAGTCTCGGGTACGCGGGGTCCAGTTCCTCGAGTGGAATAATCTCGTTGAAACGAGATCGATTCGACGACGCGAGTTTGTTTCGAGTACCTGGCTTTCGATTGAAATTCATGTCCGTTCCGCGCTTGAATTTTAAACGAGATCATCGACATCGCCGAGAAACTGGACCGCCTTCCCTCCCCCCACCCGCCACCGCCACCGCCACCGCCACCGCCACCGCCACCGCCGCCGCTGCCGCCCCCTCGGTTCCCTCGCGGGGGAAGGCTCGCGAGAGAATGAAATCGATCGTCTCGATCGTATCATCCCGATGGTTGTGCATTTTATTTTTTTTTTTTCTCGCGTTCGGTCGCGTTGTCCCTTCGTCGTTTCGTTGTAATATAGCCGGTTGTGTGCGTGTGACAAAGAGCGAGAAGAACGGATCGCGTTCGATTGTACTTACAATTAGGACGGATGGACGGTGCCGTACGAAAAATCGACCAAGTTGTCCGTGTTCGAGAGAAAATAAGAGTCGAAGTAACCGCTTGACGCGGTCCCGTGAAGCTGCCGTGCCATTATTTTGTTTTCTCGATTCTTTTTTTTTTTTTTTTGTTCTCTCTCTTTTCGTCTTAATTATTTCCTCCTTTCGTTCGACTCGGACACACGCGACGAAACGATACACGCGTTGTATCGGAAATCGAGAAAAGCGTCGTCGACTACGTGTTCCGCTCGATCGAAGGAAAAACGCGCGTGAGTCCGTTGAATCGTGCGTACCGTGCACCAAAGTGCCATTCAAGATCGTGCCACGTGCAAGCGTCTCGTACGACTATAAATAATAAACGATGTTAGCTGTTAAGGCACGCACGAAACGAAGTATTATAATTCGCCATACGTGGACGGAACGAGACAGAGAGACGGAAAAGTATTTAACGATCGTCCGGTGCCTGAATGTTTTTTTTATCTTTTTTTTTTTTATATTTTTTTTTTCTTTCCCCTCCCTCGATAAATCGAGATCGAGTGTACGAGTGTCCGCGCGTGTGTGCGTATGTGAGAAGGAGAGAGCTTGCTATTTTATTTTTCTTTTGCCTTTCCGTTTTGTACTTTTCTTATACGTTTGTAAATCACTGTAAGTTACTCGAACAAACTAGTCATTGTACAATAATATGCGAGGAAAAACGAGAGACTCGCTGCGAGGAGATTTCTCCGACCTGGTCTTTTGGTGTTCTTCGCGGGGAAGTCACTCGAAAAAGAGATATAACGAATAATCGAGCCGCCCTCGCGTAAACTTAAGTGTCCGCGCGTGTAATTAAAAATGAGGCGAACGGCTCAGGGCGAGTACCACTTTTTCTAGTTTTTTTTTTGTAAAGAAAGTAAACTACTATTGAGATACAGATATCACCTATATATAAAGATATTTTATACGAAATAAATTACTCGGAGTTTTTAAACTTTACGCTGGCCTTCGTGTACTTCCAGAAACCCGAACCCGACCAACAGATTTACATTTCTTTTCAGGATTCCGTTCGAAATTTTCCGCGCATCGAGACAGAGGTATCGAGAGCGTGCTCGAACGTTTTCTTTCTCAATATCGCAAAATAATTTTATTTTATTTCAACCGTCTCCGGTTTCGATTCAACGCGCGTTACGGTTCAAAATTCAATTTTGCGACAAAGTTTTCCATCGATGCAATAAGAGTGAAAATTTTCGGTATCGACGCAACTTCTTTTTTCGTTCATCGAAGATCACGTTGATCGTTATTCTCTTCTTGAAACGATAGTTTCGATGAAACGAAAATAATTCGAGGAAGAGAAAATTTTCCTTCGTCCAAAAGCAAATTCGAGTTCTCGATACTGCCGTAATTTAAAACGAGGCAAATCCACGATGCTCTTTTTTCCATTTATTTCGAAATATTGTTCCAGTCGTTAACAAATACGTCAAATACAAGACTTATAAATAATACGAATATGGCTCGAGGAAAAACGGGAGATGTATTTTTCACGCTGGTATGCAACAAGAAGGAAAAAATCAAATTACCGATACGAATGTAACTGGAAGATGCGCGTAAAGTTCGTCCTTCGTTCCGATATAGTCGAAATTAGTAACAAAGGTCATTCTTCGTATCGATGTCTCGTAAAGAAACAAGAGAAAGATTCAAATTATCAACGATACTCACATTTTCCGCTATAAATGAAAATAACACGACTCTCAAGATAAATATAAAGTTCATTTTACGTCCTGATGTCTAATAAAACAAAAAAAAAAACAATTTCTAAATATTGGTACAACTAAAACCTACCAGATGTATAAATTGACCACTTTTATTGGATACCAACGTGTTAAGATCAAACTTGTCTATTTTTGCGTTAATTCTGCAACTATTCGGATGATTTCTTTCCTCTGAAAGAACAAGGAACGCGTTTCGTTTGTACCCCACTCTCACCGGTTACGTTCAACGTCTACGATTAAAATTTGTTCCCTCCGTTGCATATGGATCCGGTCGTGGAAAATGGAAGACGAAGCGTGCTCGAAACTTTCATTACGACGTAATTAATAACGCAGCCGGACGTCCGATAAGGAATCAATCGGGGCCGAAATATATACGCCGCGTGGCGGAACGCGAAGGTAGAGATGTATCGGTGAACACCTCGAGTATCGCAACGAGCTCGTTATCGCGGGGCCGCGGAACAACGCATAACTTTCGTCGACATGCATAATAACGCGCTTTGTCTTTCGACGAACAACGGACTCGCGAACTCGGGTTTATCTCGAGGTTCGTACGATCGGGGCACCGATCGTTGTTGCTCCTCGCGGGTTCCGAGGGGCCCCCTCGTCGATAAAAGTAATTGTTGTGGCCGGTCTCGGTTCGAAACGAATCGATCCGATTCGAGTCAAGATCCGACGGACAAGCGACCGGCCACGTTTATCCTGCTGGTACACAAGCGCGAACGTTCGAGCAATTATACTCCGGTGCGACAGATTTGCCGTGTTAACGATAGATAAATCTATCGAGCAACCATGGCCGACAGATTTTCGCTCGGTCGCGACCGTGCCTGTTCCGAGTGGCCAGATGTGTTTCTAGAGCTTTCGAGACCTTTGGACGCGATATTTCCGATCGATGATTCTCGAACCTTGGTAAAACCGAGCTACGGATCGTTACTCCGAAGAATCGGAGGGATCCTCTCCGAAGACTCCCAAGAGTCCATTCGTTATTATTTTATTTAATCTGTAAATGAGAGAACCCTTTGGTGTACAAAATTTACAAATATTACGTAAATTACGTAAATTTTGGAATTTTCCAAAAATTACCTTTGGAACGGGTTTTTCGATCTTCCGTTGCTAGATCGAGCAATGGCAGGAAACTTTTCGGTATTTATTTTTTAATTATTTTACTCGTCGATGTATGTGAAATTTTAATAACGAGGGTTAAAAACTTTGCAAAATTTTCTACGCAGGTCGTTTAGTTTATACACCTGGTGGTTCCAACCGGAGTCTCTAAGATGGTGTCGTTACCTGTGTTCAAGTTTACTCGAGCACGTTCACAAGTTAAAAACGAGTATTTTACTCGTTGATGAGTTTATTGGAAAATTTTATTTTACGAATACTTTGTAATTACACAGAATGCATGTTTTGTGAAACGAGGTTGTATCGAATTGACACAGATTGAAACGGTTACGACCTTTTGTTGACTACAAAGTACAGTCGTGAAAGTGGTAACTTTAAAAAGAAAAGGAGAGAGTAGTTAGCTCAATTTTATCGTCGTTTTGTGTCATCGTTATTGTAGACTAGGGCGAGGTTAAGAACTATGATATTAGAGGAGAATTTTTTCGTGCCAAGTTTCGCGATGCGTGAAAATGTCACATCGATACAGTGACCATACGTTCTCTATTCTAAAGGTCGGTTCTGTATCAAGGCTGTATCCGTAAGAATTATTTTCCTTCGAAAACCGCACTTTTGTCTTCTATTTTTTATTTCGTCGATTAAATTGACCAATACCGTGCATGCCACGACTCACGGAAACAATTTCAGAGTTAGTAATACCAGAGTATCGATGAAAGATCGAGTTCATAAATTTCCTCAAATCTGCGTCAATTTTCTAAACCAGCAAAATAGCTCTTTAGTAAAAACTAAGGTATACGAATAAATCCTTGTGCCGGAAAATCACCTTTTTCCAAATCGATTGAGAATGCACGACAATTTATACTACTCGACGAAACGTGTATTAAAAATTATGTCATCGATGACAAGCTCTATTGAACGACGAAAAAAGAACGACCC
The DNA here is from genome assembly GCF_051014685.1 of Ptiloglossa arizonensis. NCBI lineage: Eukaryota > Metazoa > Arthropoda > Insecta > Hymenoptera > Colletidae > Ptiloglossa > Ptiloglossa arizonensis. Next base: position 2,235,544 of record NC_135059.1, on the reverse strand, counting down.
CTCCCTTCGGTTCAAATGGTCTGAAATTTGTAAATATTTATTACACAAACATTCTACAAATATTCGAATGTCGCTCGTATATTCCTGATTCGAATACTCTTACTTAAACAAGATGTAAGACTGATGTAACATAGAACCGAAAGAAAAAAAATGTCCGCCTGTTGGAATATTCACCGTTAGCTTTTCGTCGTATCGTCGAGAGGAACGGAGATATTCCAGATGCTCGAGTTACAGGAAACACTGTACGGCGTATTTTACAGAGAGCGATGCGCGAACGAAAGAAAGAGCGACGAACGATTTTCAATGCGAAACGAAACGTATTCACGTAACGCGGTCTCTCTCACGCAGACTGATTCGCACGTTCGTTTATCCGTGCGGCGTCACAGAACGCGACACAACGCACAAAGGTCTTTTAGCGAAGCAAACAACATATGGCGCGCAAACGCGCGCTCGAAGCCCGTTCAATTCATTGGCCAGCAATGGGCTACCTGCGCGTATTAAATCTCACGCGCTTCTGCCACGTTCTGACGATTCGCTCGACAACCGGTCGATTCGAGCTTTTTATTCGACCCAGCCCGTCCATATGGGTGTCCCGAATCGCAGAACGATCTAATTCACCCCTCTGGTCACAGTGTATCGCGCCCGTTAAATATTTGCCTTTGGCTTCTCGTTAAACGAGCATTTAGACGACGCGCCTTACTATTCGCTCGCGAACTAATCGATCGTTTGCACGTGTAATCTCTCTCTTTCCAAAGCAGGGGTGACGTACCATTTTCCAATAACGTGATCGAAGTTAATAAGAAAAAACGTTAACGAACTTGTCGAACGTTACGTGAAAATTTGTCAAAAGTTGACGAGTAATATTTAATTTGTGATTATTTGGTAAATTAGTTATTATTGTTAGAACGCTAGTGTAAGTTTCTTAGTTGAGTTCGGTGCTTCTGAAATGCAATGCGAAACAATTACACAACGCAAAGGGTTAACCGGTGGTAGTGTTTTGTGTGTTGGTCGACGAAAGGGGACTCGACGTATAGACATGCATACAAACTAGCTACTAATCGACCAAACGTATCGTTACCAGCAGGATTTAACGCGTTTGTTAGTTAAACGATCCATTTCGATTGTCATCGTTAACATTATTGGTCTTCGACTTGACTGTTTTACGAAAATTAATTACAGGGTAATTATTAAAGTAACAGGAGAAAGCAGAGAAATTATTCATTTCGAATTACGACATACGTATTACTGACGTTACCTTTGCACTGTGATATGTCCTGATAAAGTATCGTTATATGTATATTGCTATTATTCGTTTCTTAGTATGTACTAGCTTTACGATATTTATATTTTTGAAAATAATTACGTAAGTCAAAAACTAACCAAATTTAAATTTAGTTTAAACATATCGTTTTTCGAGATTCACTCGACAATATTTTTAATTTATATTGATTTTCAAAACTATTTCTATTTTTAATATTTTTAAAATCGTTTATTTAATCAAATCGTTTAATTAATCGATATTTATATTTTTGCAAATAATTAAGTAAGTCAAAAAGTAAAAAAATTGTAATTTAGTTTAAACGTATCATTTTTCGAGATTCACTCGACAATATTTTTAATTTATATTGATTTTCAAAACTATTTCTATTTTTAATATTTTTAAAATCGTTTTGCACGCGTGCCGCAAATTTGCACCCCTAATTTAGTTTATTCCCCACGAATTCCTTTTAAAGGTGGATTCACATTGTTCACCATTAACAGTCTCTCTAATTATATCCTTATTAAATTGTCGCTAAGATGAATCATAAATTGGTAATTTGTAATCGGTCAATTAGAAATTACCATAGCTTTCTTTGTTATCGATTGCTTCGTTTATAATCAAAAGTGTTATCGTATCGTGGTTAACGCTCTATACGATAATCGTTACTAACGATTACATTTACTTATTTCATATTTGATAACCACAGAATTAAAATTAAACAATGTCGTTAAACATTTTTCGTCGATCTCGGTTCACGTTTAGCGGTACCTTTGATGAATATTCCAAAAGTTACAAATGTTACATCGTACAAGAGACAGTGCGAATCCAACTTAATTCGCGCTACAATTTCACAAAATTGTTTATATAGACAGCGTCGAGGCGGCGCTAAAATTGTCGATGAAAGTCAAAGGTGGGCGGAAGCGACCTGTTCCTCGCGTATTTCAAGGCATCACGAAAATTTTTGATACATTGTAACGTGTTCAAAGAACGCGCCGCCATCGTGTGTGTCATCACCGTGCTCACGATCGTCGTTCGTTATTTACAACCGTGTGGTAGGTCATCGGGAACATCGAGTGGATGACGAAATCGGTGAACGCGATTCCACGTGTTAATTTTCGCTCCGTTTTTAATTTTATCCTACATCGTTTTACAAATTGTTTCTAACTCCGATATGGAGAAAAAAATTGAAATTATTCTTATATAAAATAATATCTATCACAGAAGAGTAGTATGTGTGTGTAGAGAGCTGCTTCTAAGAAAGAGAAAGAAAGAGAGAAATTTATACACAAACAATCGTTCAGTTTGTATCATTTTATTTCCAATATATAATATATTCCAATATATAATATATTATATTATATATGATATATAATATTCAGCTTCGTCGATTAAGCGTGGTTATTCGATCCACTCGCAACGAGCCGATTGTTCAACGCCTCGTCGATCCCTCGACGAGTCGTTGACCCATTACTCCTCGAGAAGGGAAAATTTCCACAAAACGAAGGGACGGCCACGACCTCGTACCCTTTGTGCCCGAAAAAGCTCGTGACATCGGAAGGTCTCTCTGTCGTTCGTCCCGTTCCAGAACCTCGAACCTCGCGACGATACGACCTTTTGTCACCGTCCAGCGTCGCATTACACCGCCGCGCGCTCGCTTTTCTTCACCGAGGATTCTTTGCACGGTATATTTCCAAACGATACACACGGCTGCGGAATAATGGAACCTCTTATCCGTGCGTATATACACGCAACGACGGCGCACCTGTTCGATCGGACCAGTCGCCATAAAAGCCCAGGGGCCAAGGTAGCTTTTGCTTCCATACTTTCTTGCACGGTGCACGCGCGCGTACGCGGCCAAGTAAGTACGAAGGGCCATGCTCGAAAGTAACCAGCACCTGTCCATCCGAACGAACCGGAGAAATTTCCTGTCGAATCTCGCGAATCGTCAGATTTTACGGAAGAGAAATTTTCCGAAACGCGACAAAATTCGAAAAGTCGACTCGTTATTCCAAACGCGATAACTCTGGAGAAAATCAACGCCAAATGGAAAGTAATTTTAAAAGAAGTAACTTTCGATGACGCTTCGACCTCCGTTGGTCGTTACGTTAATTACCTCGTCGGCATATTTGGAAGGCCTTTCCGCACAAAAAGCGTTATATACACTATGGGTCGATTCGTCTTTGTTCTCGAGATACGAAACGTGAGGCGTATGAATCACGAGTAATGGTTGCGTTCGAAAAATTGTTTTCACACCGATTTATGCAAATTGTTTGAACGATTGTTTGGATACGGAGCGAAAATAATGTCGAAACGGTTTGTCTCGACGAGCACAGGTATAGTATTCTGATCGAAGAATTACGCGTGTTTCCATATATACGTATCTCGAAAACGAAAAGGAATCGGTACACGTTGTATACAATTCGTTTTGTTCGCAACGTCTCGAATGTGCGGACAAAGTTTATCGGTTTCGTTCCGGAACACCCTGTACAAGTGTAACAAAAAATTTCACATTGGGAGGAGGGTAAAACGGATCCGAGATATCGATCCAGTGGCGGATTATCGCACAGGTCGTGGAGGTCTACGCCTCGGGGCCCTGTGTTCCCAAGGGCCCTCGAACCGACCGAAAAAAGTTGTTATTTCGTCTCGAAGCTTCCCATCTATTCGCACGAAGATTTAATTTGTACCGTATTATTTAAAAAATAGCGTCGTTCGATAAATAATTCATCGACAACTTTTATCGAAAACGACACTACCCAACGATGGGATTATGATGATATTATTGATAAATGTTTTGCTTCTAAAAATAGGTAAATACCGTTGTAAGAAAGACAACTTTTATATATTTTTCACTAACCGATACTTACGACTTACTTGGATTTATCTTGTTACGAAAGTAGAAAGTTTGAATAAAAATTCGTATCTCGTATTCGTTCGTTCAAATTTGAATATTTGAAAATATCCGAGGAGATCTCCGAACGTTGTTTTCGTCACGAGTTTCTCATGGGTGTCATTCGTCACCGTGTCGATCGTTTACCGATCGATGAACACGAGGAGACTTGAAAATCAAATTCGTTTCATCGGGACGAAATATAATATACTTCTATCTATCCCGCGGCGTGGTCGAATGGCGAAACTGAAACGTAGCGATGGTAAAAGTATATCTGGTCGATGATTGCCGGGATAAAGGCCGAGAAATTCTATCGAAGACGCGCGAGCGATAACACTTCCATCGGCTATTTTATTCTCCGTTAATCAGGGAGGGGCCCGTAACAGACCCAACGATAGCATCTCCGTCTCCCAGGCACCCCGAACGAGCGTTAAGAGATCATTAAGACCGGGGCCGGCGCGAAGAGCGCGGCGCACCGTCGATTTTTACGCGCGAATAAATTCATAGCCGGGCCAATTTAGATACGAGCTACAGTCGTTTCGGCTGATTTAAGCGTACCCGTTACCCGCCTCCTCGGACCGAGCCGAATCTCCGCGACGATGGAAGAATCTAGCGAATCGGGCCCAGAGGTCTGCGGGCCGCGGCAGGTGGAATCTGCAGGGCCCGACCGCGGGCCATCTGTTGTGCACGCCACCTTAAGCAGCGGAATAAGGGCCGGGTAACAGGTTGCTGTGCCTCTCCCGCGGCAGAGATTGTTTTGTCCGCCCTCCTAAAGATCGTCCACGGCCTAACGAGCCATTCTCTCGATATATTGGAACGAACGAGCCGGCCCCTTTTCTGTTTTACTTTACCTGGCAGAAAAGATCCCTCGATCGCGAGAAATTTCGAAACGGAACTTTCACGAACGAGAACGCGTTTCAAGGACACTTCTGATAACGTTTCGAACTTTAAACGTATAAATCCACGTTTGGACTCGCGTACGTGGTTGCGTTTATTAACACGACGTGGACAAACGGTTGGATAAATTTAGACGAAACTTTGCATTCGAGCTGGTTATATCGTATTAGATGGTTACTGTTGTTTTGTAATTATATACACAGTGAGAACACTTGGTTTATTGCTTATATTGATATTACAACGAGTACGATACGTCTCAATGCGATATTCGGAAGCAGAGATCCTGAACGTTTAGATCGCACCTGATACGATTTAGTCTATTGTCTTTCTATACCGTTAACAGGTGTCGCGATTATCATTAACCTCGATTCATTGATCTCGACATTTCAACGGTTACGGTCTCCTAAGTTTTCCAGAACGTTTCGAACAGATCACGAGAATTCAAGTTTCTCTTTTTCGAGAAAGAATGAAAATCTTTCTCGGATAGAAGTTAATTAAAATCTCAATCGTCGCTCTCTTTGTCACTTTCTTCGCTCGAATCGAATACCAAGCCAGCCAGCGCACGTGTGGACGTTATTCGCGAGAAACGGTGGTAGTGTTTCAAAGTCGATATATTTACTCGCTCGCGTGCGCTTCTCTCGTTCCGTTTCGGCGACAGTGACTCGCCAATTTCCCGGATTATCGCGCACCACGCGGTCGTCGATCGCGCGCGCGGATACCGTGTCGACCTCGAAAGCCATCGTTGGTCGCCTGATCGAAGACCGCGTAATTCGGTGCGCCACGATCGTCGCATTATCGACGATCACGGGTCTCTCCGCGTCCGAGAACCCGAGGCAGATACACTCGCGTGCACCTGGCCCGAGGACCCGGCGATCTCCACAGCCGGCACAATGGGACACGTACCACCACGGAGTAAAGGGTTGCAAGAAGACGAGAGTCTTCCGGGAAGCGATGAAAGAGCTCGATCCTCGACGGTCAGGTGTGCCGGGCGTACGGAACGGGGGACCAGTTTTATACCCCGGGGTCAATGTGGCCTATGGGGCTTTTTGCCGGCCCTTTTGTGGGATCGTCATCGAGCTTCGAGTTTCGCGGCAGAGGCGAACTTAGGGACGGTAATTAGAGCGAGAATCGTCGTTGATCGCGTCGATGTCGCGACGCGTGCACGACCATCCTCGAGGAGCTATACACGAAACGTGGAAACCCGAGGTAAACAATTTTGTTTAGAGAAGAGAGACAATTTTGTTTCGTGAGAGAACAGAGGACGAAATTGTACGACGAGTGTTATAATACGCGCTTCGAATGGTATAAGACGGAGCGATAGAGTACGGTCGAATAGAGCACGTCTTAAGGCCAGTTTCCACCCGAGCGACTTGTAACGTGCTACGTGTCGTTCGATCTTGCCTGTTTTTACGCGATACGCGATTGTCGCGACACGTTGCCCAAATGTTGCCTCGATGGAACTGTACTCTGTCTCGTGCTCCATTGCCACGTGTTACGTGTTGCCTAAATGTTATCTAGGTGGAAACACGCCTTTAGAACGAAGGTACCCGTGTTCGAACGCCGAATAGCTTCGGCCGACTCGTGTCGAATATTCGACGATCGACAACTCGTGTTCGTTTATGTAGATCGGTGGAGAACCAGTCGTTCGTAGCAACGAACTTGATTTTTTTTATTATTTTATACACGTGTACTTTTATACACTACGAGTGTACAGTTCTTTCGTTTAAAATAACCTGCCTCCTTGTCACTCCGTTCAATTTTCTTCATTCGACATTCACATCTTTACGGTGTGTATTTATCGAACCCCCGCTCACAAGTGCGGAGCACGTTTTTAATAAAATACTCTTCAATGTAAACTTATTTTCGTGTATGCGTAAACTTTGTACCGAAAATATTATCCTTGTATATCAACGGAACGTATTGTATCAAGATTGATTAGTTTGAGATAAAATTGCACTTCGATTTAAAAATTTGACTCAACGGACACACTACTTCGACCTTACGTCTTACGTCCCGTTTAAAGAATCTTAAAGGTTTGTAACGCGTGATGTTTTGAAAAGTTCTACTCGTCGCGAGAAATAAAAGTTAGTCGATTCTCCACAGGAAACGAAAAAAAAAGTTCATTCGGTTTCTAACGACGCACCATTTAACGTTCGACGATCAATTAGCGTGGGAAAACTGGAATAAAGGAGAAACGACACGTGAATACCATCTTGTTTATAAATGTCCGCGTATCCATCATCTCGAAACGAGCCGGGTTTCGGGCTACGGAAAGTAATTAATTCGGACTCTTAATCTTTGGAAATTACCGGCTCTTACGAGGGTTGAATTCGAATGACCGATATGGGCCGTCTCGGTCACTTTTTCTAACGACAGGTAGCAGCTTCACCCTTTCGAGGTCTGTCCTTTTCGTATCGGTAACGCTTGTCCTATCTCCCGGAGCGCGTCAGATGGCTACCGTTCAAACTCTCGAAAGCTTTCGAGCCGCCTGTCAGATTTATCTTGTATTTCACTCGAAATATGTAATTTTCCGTCTAATGTTTCAAATTACGATCGGAACACCCCGAGATTTATCAACGGGAATCTCGTGTAATGAAGATAAAACATAAGCAAAATTGTAAATTCTGTCGTAAAATCTGGCTATCGAGGTCGATGCCCCTTTGGACGCGCACAAGTAATGCATAACACGTTTGACTTTATATATAACGTGTTTCGAAAAGGAAGGCATAAAATAAATTCGTATAAACGATGTGCAAATTAGCGAGATGAAATGGCATTCTCGATGGAGATTTTGAAAGTGGTACGCGGCACGAGAAAAAATCGATACAGCCGCGCGATATATTAGCGAAATTACGTATTCGAGTAACAGTTTAACGTTCTTGCAACGCCTACGTCGAAGAAGAATTTCGAGCTCGTTGAGACTTCCTTTGGAGTAGATATCGATTCTTTCGATCCGAACCTGTTGAAGTATTCAAAAGTCATTAATCGCGACATCCCTCGTTATGAACGTTATCTATTTCTATACCGTACTCGTCCTTTTCTGGAATATTCTTATCGCGTACTACGGTATGCGTGCGTGTGCGCGTGTGCGCGTGTGCGCGTGTGCGCGTGTGCGTGCGTGGGTGCCTAGTGCGAGACCGCTTAAACGTCGATCGTCCCAGGCCTCGTGAGAGTCCAACATTGTAAACACGTGCTAGGAATCATTCTGTGAATTGTACATTGAAATATTAAACGTTCGAAGTGTGTGTATATAAGCAATATCGAAGGTTATTAAACCGCACTCCAGCAACCACCAACGAAACGAAAAAGAATTGAAAAAAATTCCGGCGCGATTAATCACGAAAAAGCACGAAAAACCTTAACGAACCTTATTACGGCCAGCCTCCGATTCTGTTCCCGAGAAGGTGTGGGCCGTTTCTGTTCGCAGGAAGCGGATATTTCAACGGAGCCATATGGGTCTCGAGGGAACAATTGCTCGGAAAGATTCAACCTTGCACCCCGCGCATTAGGCGACTTTCTCCTTTCGCGATCGTACTGGGTCAACGTGGGCACAATTATCCACGATTCCGTCGGTTGTTCAATCTCGATTCAGGAGATCGTTGGACTCTCGCTGGAAATCGTCAACCATGGTTCACACGTGGCGGTTTGCAATCACAGGGCCACCCACCCATCGGTCTGAACGTTGCCACACCTTGGATAATGACGCGCGGCGAATTACTCGAATTCGTTGACTTCGTTCGATGACTGGTTCATACGACAACGACTTGGAACCATTGGACGCTCGCCCATCGAATCGTTTTCGATATTTTCCTAGTGAACGAATAGTCGGTATTCGTAACGATTATCGTTTCGTGTTTATCGGACTGTAGCGCGACGAAAGAAATTTTCTTTCCACTTTGTAAAAAATAGTACGATAATTCGAGGAATCGTTGAATAAAACAAAAAGTAGTAAGTTGTTCAATGTAGTACTGTTTAAGAAGTTTTATCGAACGAACTTATCGAGAAACCTGAAACGACAATACTTATCGAACAGCCTAGTATCCTAATTTACAGCAGCCGCGCTTCGTCGTTGTTTTCATCTTCGGAAATGTGGTAGCAACGAGACGGTTCGTTATCGGTAAAGTGGCGAAGAGGAGCGATTAAAGACGAGTGTTCTCTCGGGGAAGGTAACCCGAAAAGTGTTTCTTTCACGCCCCTCGTTACGGACAAGAGTATTTCGAGCACCACATGGAACGGACAAGTGTTACGCTGCGCCATCCATTTCCCGTGCATTCCACGCATTCTAAATTCCGTGACATCCGCCTCCGTGTAAGCCTCACCGAAATTCCAGCCAAAAACGAAAGGGCCGACGACGAGTTCTCCGACACCATCGTCGAGGATTTATGCTCCCGAGGCATCGATATACCTTCGTAACAGTAAAGCGTATTGCGTGTATTTCGAATTAATTAACGCGCCGTTTCCCGCCCGATTTCCACCGTCCCGGAAAGGATTTAGACGTAGCGTGTAACAAGCCTCTAACGACTTCACGATTCGGTGGACAACGGTTAAAGAGTGTCACGAAGCTGGAAACATCGTGCTGCGACAACGTTACCGCGTAGGTGTCCCGAACATTAATTTCTCGCGCCACGGGCACTAAACTTTCTTCGAGCACGGACCGAATCGAACGGATCGGCTTTCGTGTATCCGTGCGGTTTCACCGTTTCCTTCGTTTCGACGAAAGTGGAAATAAGGGACAACCGTTCAAATTTTTCGAATCGTACAACATTACGGTATCGACCTCTACGCTTTCCGCTATCGTCGAACTGCGTCGTCGAAGAATTTGGAAAAATTTCTTTTCAAGCGTCATCGAGAACCGTGAAACGTCGAGTGAAATTTCTTCGAGGTACAAATCGAATCCGTGCCAAATCGTCGATCGAACGCTTCGAAGGTGTACAGAGGGGCCCCCCCTACTTTCGTAGGGGCCCCTCGAGTGCCCGGTTCCCCTTCCGATCGTTTCTCCCCTCCACACGGCATACTAGGTTGCCGGTGGGACCGTGCAAGGAAGCTCGTGTACGCGACGCGCGTATAGCAACGCGTTCGATCGAGAGTGGGAGAACCCCCAGGGGTCTCGCAAGACCACGTTCGCACCGCGCTGGAATATAATAGGTTGTTCAATAAGTTTTGTCGTTCGATAAGAAATGGAGCTACCAGGATCGTCGTTTTATTTTTACAAAGATGATACTACTGTTTGGTGAACGTGTGCGAAGTTTCACGTAGATCTGTCGACTCGTTCGTATATTTACGGTTGTTCAAACGTTCAAGTTTCATAGTATTTTTTTTTTAAATGGGAAAAACGACAAAACTTATCGAACAACCTAGTGTATCAAATGGTCTAGTTAGTTGACTACCAGCGAATTTTGAAAAAGGCGACGAAATTTTCCAAGTTCATCCGCCTTGCGTTACGTCGCGACGCAATCGTTGTCCGAAATACGCACGAAATAACTTAAAGAAGGAATCTTTACCGATCGTCAAATTTACGTTAAATTTTATCAATCGTAATTTTCTGCTTTCTTCGCTCGCATTCTCAAATTCTTTAATACTTATAATATTTACTTTCGAACAGTGGTTGAATTTTCACGCTGGGAAGCTATAGATACATAATCTCCAAAATTTTCATCTCTCATCGTTGCAATTTCTATGTTCCCGGTGCACGTTTCTCTCGAAACACGAAAAACCGTCCACGTATTCATCTTCTTCCTTAATAACGTCGCTCGTGCGTCAGCTCGATGCCCTTTGTCGAAATATAAGAATCGAGATTAACGATAATCGCGACATCCGTTAACACGAATAAAAACACAATAGACCAAATCGTATCAAGTGTCATTTGGGCTTTAGCTCTCTCCGTACACGCGACGAGTCTCGCACTCTGCATCCGACCATCGCATTGAAAAATAGTATTCTACTCGTTACAATATTAATATAAATGATACAAGCCAAATATTCTCACCGTGTACATAATTACGAAAGAACACCCCTCGAAGCGAAACGGAAATCGAGATCGCTTTCGAGCAATCGCGCAAAGAACGGTCGAGTCATGGTCGCGCGACGACAGCGTTGAACAACGGTTCAACCAATATTAATATAAACAATACAAGCCAAGTGTTCTCACCGTGTACATAATTACGAAAGAACACCCCTCGAAGCGAAACGGAAATCGAGATCGCTTTCGAGCGTCGAAAGACGCGCAAAGAACGGTCGAGTCATGGTCGCGCGACGACCGTGTTGAACAACGGTTCAACCAATATTAATTTGGCGGCGGTAAGAAGATGTTTGAGAGAGGGAAAACGGAAATATAAGGAAGTGGGGAGAAGCGTTTCATCCCGGGACTGCTAGTGGACTCGTCAGTAAGGCATCCTAGCAGGCCCTGCCTTATACGCCGGGACATTGGAAGATCGGTAAGAGGTCATATATATAGCGATCGGAGCAGGTACGGGAACTTGCGGGAAACGGTTGGTGGTGAGTTTCCCTCTGGTGGCAAGCGTGGGTAGTGCCGCCACATTAATATAAACAATACAAGCCAAGTGTTCTCAGCGTGTACATAATTACGAAAGAACACCCCTCGAAGCGAAACGGAAATCGAGATCGCTTTCGAGCAATCGCGCAAAGAACGGTCGAGTCATGGTCGCGCGACGACCGCGTTGAACAACGTTTCAACCGTGACACCGGTGACACCGGTGACACCTTACGAAATCGCTAAATCGATCCCGATCGATCGGCGTCACCGATTCGTAATCGAGGAGTCCGATTGTTAATTATCCGAGGGTGTCCGCTCGTGTCGCGGGTCGGCGTTTCGTCCGTTAACGAGGGACGCGCCGCGGCATAGTTCCGAGCGGCATAGTTGGCATACTGTGCGGCCGGTGGTCCGACTGCCGCGGTCGTCCCTCTATGGGAGAGCTCGTGGATGGGCCATGCCATCGGTAATTAAAGCGAGTCACGGTGATTGTTCGTGCCCGATCTTGTCATCGATCGAATCGCGCCGGACGGTCGATCTATCGTTCGATCCCTCGTCCACCCCCTCCCACCGCCCCCGTACTAGCCGTGACCCCTCCCTCGGATCCCCCGCGTTCGTCGTAGCTTCCTGGCCGGCAATTAAGATAATGCCTTTCGTAATCTCGTACGATATCTACCTCGATCGACGCGCGAGAGGCCTCCTCTCCCCGGAGAGAGGATGCTCCTCTCGGTGCAGCGTGTTTGACCTTGGGTGCAATGCCACTCCGAAGGATTTTGCACCTGCAACGTCGCCGAGGGACCGGCTGTTGCGGCTAGAATTATGGCTCGCCACCGGGGATGCGTGGAGGGCTGACGAAGGGAAGAGGGGACCCGTGTGCTCTCTCTCTCTCGGTCGAGCGTAATTAATAACTCGTCAATTTGGGGGAGCGAGTCGCCATCGGGCTCCGCCGTCGGTTCTTCCGTCGAGCCATGGGAGAAGAAACGACGCGGTCGCGTCGCAAATTAATCGTGCGAGGGGAAGAAAGACCCTATCTCGAGGCTAAGTTAAGACCTGCGAAATTACGCGAACCGAGATTCTTCGACGGTAAAATTTCGATCGTCCATCGACGCGGAACCAGTTGCATTCGTTACCCTTGGGTAATTTTAGATCGATACTCTCACGCGCGTAAATCGATATCGAAATATGCGCTATTTCGTTGATCTCTGTTGGACACCGTTTCGTCGTCGTTTCGTTGCTGTAGAAGTTCGATATCGAACGTTAACAGTGTTCTCGAGTATTTTGAATCTACGAGCGTAGGTAATTTTTTATTTGTCGTTTCTCCGTAAAATTTCTCCCCTTCGCGCCACGTACCGTTTCTTTGCGCTTTAATTGGATCGAACTCGCGTCTTGGGTTCGCTTTCGATAGTTTCTCGACCGATACCGAGTCAATCGGTGTTAATTTCGTCGATCCGAAACACGAAGCGAATAATCCGAACACAACACGGCCATTCGACTCTGCGCGTTAATTTCTATCTTTCTTCGTCGCGATCGGGGTCGAAACTCCAAAACAAAATATTCCTACTCCGTTCTCGAGTCGTCGAACGAACTGTAAGTCCGTGGGGCCGAATCGATTCCTCCGATCGGTCGAAACGTAACGAAGATCGGTACGATAGATCGAGAAACAACCGTTTGCCCCTTCGCTGGTGCGAACCATTGCAACGTGATTAATTATGGCCGCTCGCGAATAACGCTATGGCGAACGCGAGAGAAGAATCGAGGTAATGAGAATTCTCAGGGTTACAGTCATCGATCAACGCGTGCCCGCTAATTGCCGATCGAATAACGATCGTCCGTGTGACTGCAAAGCGCGTGGAACGGGGCGCAGCCCCTCGTAATTTATCGCGGCGATACTTTATTGCCGCGCTCCTTTTCTTTTCTTTTCTCTTTTCTTTTTTTTTTTTTCCCGCGGCGCTCGATAACGACCCGTTCGAGTTCCCCGCGGTTGACACGAGTCTCGCGACGTTCGTCGTTTGTCGGCCAACCGGCTCGGAATCTATCGATCGCGATTGGCCGGGCGCGATCGCGATCGATAACCACCGCGCTGAATAACGGCCATTGAAAAGTTTCCTCGAGACACCGCGGCGCGCCGCCCCGCGTTCTTGTGTCGTAATCGCGAAATACTCGCGGGGACACCTGTTGCTCACCGACTCGCGTCACGCGAATGCGGTCCATCGCGATAAGCGAGAGAGACACACCGTCCGCGAATTTTTCGCCGTTACGTCGTCGCGTAGATCGCGCGGATCGATCCGGCGTGATTTACTCGATCGGTGGACACCTACTTGCCCGTGGAACGATAATCGATCGGGATCGAAACGCGGGATGGGATTTTTACGACCGATCGAGTTCTCAGTTCGAAAAACGGATATTGTATTTTAGTCGGTGTACTCGGAACCGTTTGTCGATTTCTCGGAGCGAATACAGTGCGGTATTTGTACCCGGCGGGTTGATGGATAATCGCGAAGAAGAGTCCTCCGAGGGATCGACGAATTAACCCTTTCGCTGCGACGATCTTTTTCGTTGGTACGCTTCGACCGTAACGGGACACCGCGCCAAACGCATTGTCAGCGTTTAGCTTTACGTCTTGTGCAAGAAAAGTAGCTTCGACAATGATTTCTGGAAAAGAACTTTTTTTCTAAGTAAAATGTTTACATGTCAGTGCGATGATCTCGCGAAAAACGACGCGTCTATCCCGCGCATCGTAATCTTCCGTACGAAATTACAACGATAGTAATTCTAATTGTATTCCACAAACGAACAACGATACAAAAGACTGAATACACATTGGAAGACAATGCACGTGCCGCGTGAATCTCGTAACCGGTCCAACGTTGCTCCGATAGATTCTCGAACCACTCGTATTCTACCACCGGGCGAAAAAATCATGGAGAATGTGTTCGACTCGTCGTACAAGATCCCCGAACTCGTCCGGATTCGTCGATTCTCGTTATTCTCCTCCTTGGTGTATCCTCTTGGAAAAAGTATCGTACAGCCGCTAGCCGTGCTACGAGAGCGACGTTCGATCGCTTCGGTCTTGTCCTCGGCATCTCGGTCCTCTCCGCGCTCTAGCCGCTATCTCGGTGATGTTATTGTACTCGGTCGAGCCGCGCGATAAACGGATTTAAACGGTCCGGAGCGTTCCGGCGATAGAAAACACGTATCGGTGTGGCGGCGATCGTTGCGCGAGCATGGAAAATCAACCCCTCGCGAACCGTGCGAGAGACAACTTTCGTTTGTCTCGAACGGCGAATGCGGCCGGTCGGCGTTCCAGAAGCGGAGCGTGAGTCACTCCGGACCAATTTCAACGATCCGTTCCATTGTAAAGCGCGGGAAAAGCGCGGGCATTCGAGGCGGGAAAAAATTGTAATTTTTTCGTCGTCGGGCCGTGCACGTGGTCGCCGATGTCGGTCGGTCTCCAACGAGCGACGTTCACCGTTCCCCTCTCCGCGATGCTCGCTGTGCGGTTACCGTAGGACGAAAGGACGGCGCACGATTGGCTCGTACCACCACCGGTCCCGCGCGAACGCAGCCGCGCGCGCGACAACGCGCGCGCACTCGATGCGCGCGCGGAGACGCCCAACTGGGTTAACACCGACAATTACGCGGCTCGCGCGTCCGCCCATGCGCGCCGATTCCTCTTAATTCCGTTACCCGTTCCTCGACTTTTTAACCGCGCATCGTCAACCGAGTGTCGTTGCCCGTTCAGACGAAAAATCCATTTTTTATTTTATTCCTTTCGATCGCTCAACCTTTCGAAACACTGAACCTTATGCCTTACAGCCTTATGAACCTTACTCTTTCGAACACCGGTACACCGTTACAGTGTCCTCTCACTTGGTCCTCTTTTCGATCGATTTCCGCTACCGTGGATCGCTTCTTCTTTTTATACGTTATTCAAGTGCAACGGCAGCGTCTCCCTTCGTCGATCTGTATTTATTTGTTCGTAAACGTTAAATATCGTGCATTATCCGCGAAAAAGTTCTTCGCAGAGAATGACAGATACAATTTCTAATCAGCGGTAGGATATCCACGCATCGACATTGTTCGCTGCACTCCAAACGCATCTACGTCGATCTAATAGAGCTCGTTCGATAAGAAATGGAGCTATTAGGTTCGTCGTTTTATTTTTGTAAACATGGTACTACCGTTTCATAAATGTGAAGTTTCATGTATATCTGTCGACTCGTTTGTATATTTACAGTTGTTCAAAGTTGAAGTGTCACAGTAATCTTCTACAATGGAAGAAACCACAAAACTTATTGAACAGCTTACTATACCTCGTGATCGTTATAATTACTCGCACCTTCGTTTCTTTCGATATTACGCGTCAGACTTATTTCTCTAGTTTTCTTATCACTGCGTCTCAAACGATTACGAAATCGGATACCTGTGAACCGATTTCGTTAATTCTTCGTGCCCCACCGCGTCGAGAGCTATAGCACGATGCTTTAGGTGTGCGGTAAATTGTACCAACCCATGGACTGCCGATGGTCTCTGATCCAATACTGCGTCAAATGAACCACAACCTTAAGACGAAATTAAACTGTTGGAATGAATGCAACAACGATCTTAAGGGTGCCAGATGTCGATGTCAGTTTTAAGAACTGTCTTCGTATTGGCGTGGAAAGGTCATCCGCCACGCGGTCAACGGTTTGGCCATTTTCCTTTTGATTTTTCATTTTAGTCGATTTCCAAGTCCAGAGTCGGAAAGATCATACGACACTGTCATCGTTCACATCAAGACACATCACTGTATACGCATTTCTTCGAACTTTATATTCTTATACATACAATAACTATACTACTAGATACGCGAGATCCCTGCATATTATAATAAACTAGATATTATAATCTGAACTTTACAACGTAAACCGTTCACTTTGAATGCGCGACGTGGTCGACTCGTCCACTGTGTACCCGAAAAATAAAAGCTGGAGTATTTACCAAAGATGATTAACAAGGACGAAAGATAGAGTATTTACTTCGGCGCGTTTGGTGTACCGTATTACACTCTCATGTCGCGTAATAATTAAGGATTCGATAGAAAAAATGTTGATCTCCAACGGGAGATCGAACTCTTTATTATTTTCTTCTGTATTCCACTTTAATTGCCGTACCGTCGGTCACAGATTCGTGGGGATCTAATCACGGGTCGAGAGTGATCTGTCTCTTATGTGTCGGGTTTTTGTATCTGTTCCTGTCCTGAGTGTCCTGCGTTACGTAAGGAGTGCGTCATTATGGGAACGGAAAGAGTCTCGTGAGTTGTTACGGGAACGTATGCAAAAGGAATTTCGGTTATCAGCGGTCTGTCGTACGTACGGAGTGTCGTGCGTTGTTACGGGAGCGGAAAGAGTCTCATGCGTTATTATGGGAACGTGTTCAAAACTGAATGTTATCGGTTTTCGGTATGGTTAAACTCTCCTCGCGAGTCGTTTCGATCAGTTTATACCCAAAAATCGAGTTTCCTTTTCAATGGAAATTCGCTAAGTCTTTCCCCGTAACCGTGCTTCGTGGATCTCTCCGCTCGTGGCTTTTAACAGCGTCGCTCGATTTCCGTTCGCTTCCTCCACCCACGGTCGCAATTGCTTGTCAACCGCGATTCGATACCTCCGGGGTAAAGTCGTGCGACGTTTCCGGCCGATAAATCATCGATAACGCGTTTCGAAAGAAACGTAGACGAGGGCGAAGGTTGCAACCTATTTGGCTCCGACTAATCGCGAATCCGCGTACGCGACGAATCGAGACAGGGCACCGAGGGCGAAGATATCCTATAAACCGGTCGGTCGATTCGCTGACAATCGAATCGGTCGGTGGAAGTGGAGGTTTTCCGCGATAGTCGGCGTCGTCGCGCGGCACGGCGATCGTTGATTTACGAGATCCCCGTGTCTCGTTGCACGGGGACGTCCCACTTATTCCCGGCGCATTGAAAAGTGCGGGAATCGAGGCGCCCGGGCGCAAGGGCGACACCGTGTGCCTCGGTGATTGGACAGCGCGCGCGCCACGGCTGCACGACTCGCCGGAGGAGAATTATGGCGGTCGACGTTTATACGCGTCGTCGATAGGCGCCTCGGCGACCTGTCCGTGCTCTCTAATGATTCATTGACCCGACAGACCCGCTAACGCTGCACCCACGTCGCACGAGCTACCGTTTCCACGGAGGACCGACCTACTCGACGCCGTCCAACGACGCCGGGATTAACGAATATGGATTAGCTCTACGATCGGTAGAAAGCTCTCGGGGGACGACCGGACAACAAGCCACCTAATCGCGCACGGATTTGCATAAGCGCCCGACCGCCGACCGAGAATTAAAAACCACCGAAGAATACCGTTTGACGAGTTTAGCCCGCGACTCGCCTTCCAGGATCCTGTCGCGTGATTTCGTCGCGGCGGACTCGGAATCGGACTCGTTTTCTTCGCGTTGCGGCACGTTTATAACGATACGCTTGTCTAGAGTACTGTTTGCAAAATTTACGAAAGACGAAGCGAGATATTTGGACCGAACGCTCGCGGTTATCGCTGTCTCGAGTATCGAGTATTTTGGCAGAGACGCGGTGCAATGTTTCGATAACGGATCAAAAGTGAATTTATCGGATCTTATATTGAAACATTCTTTTAAGTCTTATATTAAAAGGAAGAGTATCGATTTGAGAGTACCTGAGAATAAATGATTTTTTAATCGCGAGTATTTTTATTATCGTAGTCCCGTTACTATTTGGGCTTTTTATAGAGTTTAGGAGAGATAATCTTTGGTAACCTGGTCTCGATTCGTTCGCGACCAAAGTAGAACATTTTGGAAAAATAAACGGAGAACCAAAAAGGCGATAGCAACGTTTCCGGTGTCGTCGACGCGAGATCGAGGAACGGTTCGTAAGATTGTAATCGAACGTATCGAACACTTGGATAAGTTAAGAGGTAACTTAATTCGCTCCACCATTGTTCGAGTTTGCACAGATCGAACTGTGCGGTATAAGGGTTATCGATGGCACGATACCGGCTTCGAGTCATCGTCGTATAGCAAATGGTTACTGGAAATAGCTACAAATAGTAAGCCGGTCCGCGATTAGAGCTGCATTTCTTCCGCGTGCCATCGAGCGATACGCTATACGTGTCTACGGAGAGGCGACCGGACGTATTTCGAAGTCGGAGACACGGCTACCGGCGACAATAGCCTCGTTGCTTTCGAGAAGCGTGGTCGCTTCTTTCGAGAACATCTTGCACCGGTACTAGGTGTCGTAAACCTGGGCGAAGAAGGCAGTACCGTATGGCTGCGCGACCATAACGGACTGTTGGATTAGTCGGGCGTGCGCGCGAAGCCTTCGCGTATTCTCCTTTTTGTTGACATTTTTCAATTAAATCGTAGAATACGCGTGTCGGCTAATAACACGACACGTGTCGCGCGTTTCAGGTCTGCGTCTACATCGGAGACACCGAGAAACATTTTATCGATGTTTCGTGTTTCTCGAAAATGTTACCGCTTGTTGTCGATCGTTGCTCCGGGTTCCATCGTGTTTACGTCGCCGGCAATAAATGTCACTATACGTTATACGTTATACGTTATACGTTATACGTTATACGTTATACGTTATACGTTATACGTTATACGTTATACGTTATACGTTATACGTTATACGTTAAACGTTAGAAGTTACACGTTATACGTTATAGGTTATGTTGTCCGACGTTAACGTCGGCTTGTTGTCCATTTTCACTGAAATCGGTAAAAATCGAAGAAAAATAGGAAACACCCAGCTATGGAAACAAACGGTCCTCCAGTGAGGATAGTTTGTTATTCGGTTTGGAAACGAATAGAAGCACAATAGGCTTCTCGATTATTCGATTCGATAATAGGGGCATAAGGTTGGTTGGATAATCGAGGGGTCGAAAAATCGGGGGATCTATTTTCTTGGGACAACTGCTAGGTGTATATAAATACGATAGATACATCGATATAATATGTGCCATTTTACGGATATAATACACGTTGTATTTAATACAGATTTAAATAACAAATCTTAGGAATATTTGTCTAGTTGAATTTTATGTAGAAATGCGAGTAGGTAAGTGACGATGATACGATTTATCAATGTTTTACGATATTACTCATTTACTATTATTGCGGGGCTATGTTGTTGTTAATATAGTCTAACGTGTGGTGGAAAATAGGTTAGGTCCGTAAAACGCACGGGAAGAAAGAATAATTTATACAACGTACGTCTGATGGTTTTCGACACGGGTTTTTCCAAGTAAGGCGTTTTTTTTATTATCTTTTATTACACACCGTTTTACAATACCATTCTTGCTACCCAAAAAATCACACTCGTTTCATTGAAATCTTTTACAAGTTTTCGCACCTTTTGTCTTCCCCGCTGGTCGCGTTAGAAAACAAAAGAGTATCTTTAGATTTTAAATAAACCTACTTACCGGCGCGATTACGGTAACTAAATTCTTACCGCTACACTATAATAACGATGCAATCTAAAAGGCCGCAACTTCCGATTTACGACCGTAAAGCAAATTGATGAACAGTTCAAATTTACAAATCGTGTACTTTTAACTTGTAGCACTATTGCAGCAAGGGAGTGTTTTTGTTTTACATTTAGGTTGTCGAATAATCGAGGGATAGATATACGCAAAAAAGATGAGGGTATGTAAAATTAGCAATTTGTCAATATAGTCCTATATATAATCAAAGATTCTTTTATAAGTAATAACGTATTTTTAAAAAATTTAAATAAACTTGTGCTACAATCGAAAACCGAAGGTTTTACAATTTTAGAATATATTTCAACACTGAGTAATACGCGTGGATAAAGTTACACTGGAAGTGTAATCGTTTCGCAAGCACTAAACTTAATTTAGAATACAGGTGTAATATATTCTATTTTAGAATATTCGTTTTAGCAACGTGGAAGATTAGGTTTCCCCAAAAACTTTTAGTCTTCATATAGCAAACGTTAAGAACGTATATTTTGTCGTTTACGTGCTCCGATATTTCTCCTCTACAGCGATTCTTGTCCGATATTATCCGTTTACCCGGAATTACCTGTTTATGTTTACAAATAAATAAGTAATACACCGTTTTGTCCGAACGTCCGAAAGTTTTTTTTATAACAAGTGATTGGACTCGTCGAGAGAATAATACTTACGAAGGCATCTCTGGAAAATATACTCGAACGAGGAGTTTCGTTTTTACGCGCGAACGAGGAAAATTGCGAAACTTTGACTCGTTCGTTCATCGTGACGCTCGTAGAGCGATAACGGTAGGAAGATTTCGCAAGAGAACGGCTGCAAAATAACCGAAAGGCGTACCTTCCATCGCGAGCAGCGAAAGCCTGTAATTAGTATTAGATACTTTGCACTTGCTCCGAGCCACTTTCCTCTGTACCGCTAACCCCGTACGGAAAACGAACGTTGTTCTTCGCGATGTCTCGGATAATTTTAACCGCTTGGAACGACGACCAAGGTGGTCCGTGTTTACCCGATCGAAAACGTACGAAACTGATCCATTTAAGATCGCTTTTCGTGCTTGTAACTTGAATTAGTGCTTGTTCTTCGATTCATCGATTCGAACAGAGTTTAAATTCCACAACGAAGTACGCCCTATGAAATACCTGTTAATTATAATCGTCGTACATCTCGATTCTTTTACATCGTTGCCTCGTGGTTCGAAATTGATCAATAGAACGTCAAAATAATTTCCATGTTTACTCGATGTCACGAAATAAAAAGAGAACTTATATCCGTGAATCTTTCGTTCGAATTTGGAAAACACGGGCACCGTTTCGATCTATCTCCGTTGTGTTCGGCTCCGATCTCCCTCGGCGTTCATCGAGCCTAACGTCTTATCTCGTTCAACCGGGAGAAGAAAAAGAAACCCTCCACCGGGTTTGGGTTAGGTGTTGGATCCGATCGGTAGCTGGAATAGAGCGAACCGCATCCACGACGCGATCGAAAAAAAGATCGTCTTCGCCTCTGACAAGATACGGAGCACGGAAGTGTCTAACGATCGGCGATCTTTAAGCGCGAAATATTGCACGGTCGGCGAAGATCGCCCAAGCCTCGGTAGATCGGACAGGTTGGGTCACGACCGGGCCCCACGGCACGTTCGGGCCTTGCCGGGTTAACAGTCGACTCCGATAGGTCCGCTTAAACGCCCCTGGTTATGCAACCGCGCCGTCTAATAAGCTTCCTCCACCGTAAGTACCTGTCGGGCTGCGACGTGTCTTCCAGGTTAGGCGGACCCCGGATCGCTCGAGAAATCTCCAGGGGGATCGTTTCGTCGATCACGAGCAACCGTGTCCTCACCGCCGAGTGATTTACCGATACGGTGTCCGGTATCTGTTAATGCCCACGAGGATTGGGATACTACGTCGAGAACTCGAAAATCGTTGCTACGACAACGATAACGAGACGAGGGTGTAGGTGTATTTTAATCGCGTTCACGGTGATTTCTAAAAATTTACGTAAGAGGACGAAAATCGGAGATCGTCTAGCCACGTGGCGATGCGCCTACGTAACAATTATTGAAATAATTGTGAGCGGTATTACACCGAGTGGTATTGCAAACCATTGGAATTAAACAGAATACACTTTCTTATACAATTGCCACCACTGACTTATTGCTATAGATTATGTCGATTTTGAAGAGATCCGCGAGAGTCGGTCGAAACGCAATTAAATTAATCCGATGATCGTTTACGAGTCATCGTTTAATCCTTATAGCGACTACAACGAGATACCCAAGTATTTATCGTAGATCGATAGAAGGATTATACGAATTGAATCGAATTCGAAGAGCAAACGAAGTTATCGATCACCAAGTTTCGGTGCGCGAATTCGCGACAAAGGTCGACCGAGGCTTGAATCTTTCGCGCGCGTATAAAGGAAAATCGCGTCGACGAATCGAATTTCCACGACACGAGTTAATCGGTTTTTCAACGGTGTGGGCCGCGTCTGTGCGTTTTCATGCTGGCGAGCACCATAGCGTCCTCGACGCCAACGACTTCGAGTGTATTTGAACAGTCTGAAGAGTCGACCGTCTCGAGGTTTCGCTCGCAAAAGGTCTCGGAATTTTTGCGGAGTTGGAAAGGACACTGCGAGCATCGCGAATTCGGTACCCGAGGAAGCTCGATCGCGACAACGATCGGAGGTGGGGATTCGAACGTCCCGTTCTCGGTCGGTGATCGTTTCGCGATCGAACGAACGGACGAGAATTTGCGGGATTTCCACGAATCGAATCGCCTCGACGCGATAATTAAAATTGGAAAATAAAAGGAGAGAAAAACGTGTCGGTCCGGCCGGCGTAGAGGGCGCCACGTACGCAAGAAAAGGGAGAGGCGTTGTTTCTATATTAAGCGACTCGATTGTAATCCCAACAATGCTTTTTTCACCGTCTGGCCCTCGCCACGAAACGAGTCGTTCCACCGGTACTTGAATTCTTTCGTTCCTTTTTTGCGGAGGAGGAGTACCAGTCGGAATTGTCGCGGAAGAGGAGAAGGAGGAGACGGTGGAGACCGAGGAGAAAAGGAGGAGGCAAAAGGGAACGAGAAGGCGGAGGGTACGACCGACAGCGGGACGATATTAAAAATCACAATGCGGCATATTAACTTGACCTACTATCGGCGCACCAGGAAGAGCACGCTCGTTTAAAGTCCCGTCCGCGGGTCCTCTGAAACGTATATACGTGTCCTCGGTGCATGAAATAATGCGCACGTGGGTGCGCGTCGACGTGTACGCGCCCGCGTGCATAAACAACGGTGCCGAATAATGAGGTAGACGTCGCGGAATTAAACCGAGAACGAAATTATATCGCGCACGGTGGTTGCAAAAACTGGAATGGTGTACCGCTCTTTGTCCGAGAGCACGACTTGCGCGCACGGAGACCCGAAAATTCGACAACGTTTGGACATTTCTTTTCGGGGAAACCGTTCAACGTGGCAGCTTCGAATTTCGCAAGCGCGCTTATCGATGTATCGTCGAGCGATAGGAATTTTTTCGAGTAGAAACAATCGATTTGTTCGAAGTACCGTGTCGTTATAACACAGCGCGCGTCGAATAACTTACGCAGAGATAAAAATTTTCAATTCGGAGAATTAAAATTTTTTGAATTTTGGCAAGTTTAGACATATATTAATTTCGTACCGACGAGTTACCGCGTAGGCTTTACGATTAACGAATTTCGAGGATGTTTCGAAGACAGAGACGGTCCAACGCTATTTGGCTTTCCAAAGGTCGATGGTTGAGCGAAGGGTCGAATAGGTCCTTGACACGCGCCATGCATCCTCATAGGCGGACGCCGAACGATGGCTGGCGACTCGCAGTCGCGTATTTAGTTATTGGGTGTCGAACGACATTGTTTAGAAAACTCGCCCGTGATCGAAATCTCTACCAATAAAGTAAAACTAATCGATAAATTGTATATTTGTACAATTTTCAGGGACAATTTTATGATTCGTAAAGTTCGAATTCTAGTGCGGTAAACGACTTTAAGAATCGCCGATCTACGAAATAATAGTTCGAATATTTTTCTACGAATTTTGTAGAAATTATTCGTATCGATTAATTATTATTTGCAATATAATTTTGTCGTACGCAATTACTACTTTTATCATTGTATATATTTATTGCATTTGTATTTTCCCCTAAAACTTGAACAATTTAATTCGATCGATTATGAAACATTTATCAAATTTTAATCTCGATCGTCGAGTATTACTCCCTCTTCTTTTTTTTTCCAACGAGTTACCAATTAATTAAATAAGTATAGAGTTTGATACAATTCACGAGTATGGATAAGACAGTCGCGTGTTTCGATAAGTCTCGATAACGTTCCCTAGAAGGATTTCGTACGAAAGTATTAATTTTGAACGTACGTGTCTCGATGGTATCGAAACGCATCCCGTATATGGGGTGTTTCAAACTTATGGGCACAAATTGTACAGGCTGGTAGAAGTCGTTAAAAGAAGCGAAAGAATCTTAATAAATATATGTCCCCGCATTAACCGTATCAAAGATATTCAGTATTTCACTTTGTAAGCCAATCTCTATGCGATTATACGTACTATACGCAACACAATACTACTCGTTCTGTACTTACCTGTTAGTAACAGCTATCCTTTAGCTCTATGTGGCTTTACCGATAACATCTAATGGCAGGTGACATTTACGATAATAACAAACCAACCAAACGGAACCAAAAGACTGCGTTACGCTTAACGTTCCAAAGTGTTTGCACTTACGAACTCTCGCAACGTAAAATTCGATATTTCGAAAGTGGTCGAATTTGCGGATATGTCGCAACCCTGCTCGATAAAGTGACACAATTCGAGCAATTTCAATTTTGCGAGAGAGATAACAGAAAATGTTACAATTTTGCAACATCTCGATTGTACGGTTGTTTTAAAAATTCGAACAGTAATTTTAAACGAGACTACGTCGTACAATCCTCACTAATGTCAGGTTTATAGTCCTTCAAATTTGTCTATACTTTCGAATAAATTCAATCAGCCTGTACAGTTTGTACCTGTAATTTTCTTACAATTATATCTGAAACGTAAATGGAATAATTTTGTTTAAATATCCGATACAATTTGCTGAAGGCCAATTTAAAGTATCGAAGAATTATTTTGCCTAGAGTTGGGATCATTCTTCGAATTCGAGGTTTCGTGTTCGAGTACTATTCGAATGTTTCTGCGATTCGAGTATATCGAACATCGATCAATTTATGATATTTTAAGAGTACGTGGTCGATACGATCGAGAAAAATAATAACGATAATATAATAACATTCGAACACTCGAACGTTCCTAGCAGCGATCCTCGAATTCCCGAAATATTCAAGACTTATTAGTGGCGTTCGAGTACTCGCCTTTAAAATATTCGAATATTATTCCAATCGGTTCCGGTTCTGATTTCGAATACGTGGAAAGAGAACGGGGTTCCAAGGGCCCGTGTTCCGGCAGTGACAAGCGCGCGTAATCACGTGCATCCATGTCAGCGCGAGGCAAGTCGCCCTCGCTTTTACGACGTCCGAACTTTACTGCGACCAAGAGCAGACGCAACGGGGGTATTAGCAATTGTAATGTTATAAGGCACCGTTGGAGAAAGGAAGAGAAAAAGAGAGAGAGACCACAGAGGCTACGGGGTGGAGGACGCGACGCAAGAAGGTGGGTGGAGGACGCGGAGAAGAAGAAGAAGAAGAAGAAGAGGAAGAAGAAGAAGAAGAGGAAGAAGAGGAAGAAGCTGGCGAAGAAGAAGCCCGGCCAAAGGATAAAGAATGCGGGAGCCAACGGGTCACGAGGATTTCATTTGACGGAAGAACGTGGCGTTTAAGAGTCTGTACCGTTATCACGCTCGTTGTATATAGGTAAGAACCAGCAGGATCGGGTGACCTCCCACCTCTGTCGGTGCATTATATTTCGAGGAATCGAAGGTACGGAAGCGCAGCCACCTTTGGTCGCCATTGTCAACCGCCTCGTCTCGACCGTCGCGTGATTTATCTCGCGCAATTATCGTGGATTTTAGCCGATAATTAGCTTCGTCGTTGCGTTATTATTCTCCGCGCGTGACACACGCTTCCGTTTCCGAGAGAGATCGAAAGAGATACGAGACTTTCGTGCGCTACTCTCGGTGACTTCGATGCGTGGTTCGCGGGAAATTTCGTCGGCGATCCCGCTTCTGTCGCGCTTCTTCGGATTTCCGTTCAACACGAAGCCCGAAAACGTACAGTGTGCTCGACACCGATATTCTCACGGTGTCCGAAGCTTGTACAACGAGCGTTAAAACGAAACCGGGGAAAAAAACGCGAAGAGGAAATTATTCGCGAGAAGATCACCGGCGAGGATGCAAAAAGTTAAACGACTCGACGAATAATTTTCGAGTACCAGCACCGAAGAGGTCGACTACCGAAAAAAGACTTTTTCAATTACGCAAAGAAAAGATTGATTTAACTCGTTGTTACGAGAGAGGACGTAACACTCCGTTCAACCGAAGAACAACATTAAAAGTTTTACGTTCAGCCGTGGATGTTGCCCATTCCTGGGGTACAATAACGCGTAACCTATTATCCGTTACTGGAAAAACGATTAGCGTACGCCACGGAGGCAAGAGGGATATCTCGCTGACCCCGCCAAACCCCTACCTTTGAATCTTCCGTAGCCCCCACTGTTGCGACGCTTCGCACCATTTCGCTTCGTCTCGATGCCTTTACCCCCTCTCTACCGACAACGCGATTAGTAACAGTTAAAACTATTGCCAATAATACACCACGATTAAATATACGTGTGTAAAATGGAAAAATTTCTCCAATTTTGTCACTTCGATTCTCTCGTTCTATCACAATCCCTAATTGTGCACACGGGATAGGTGCGACTGCAAAAAGTTCTCAATGGACAGACGACAGAAGCTTTGAAATTGTATCCATCGGTACCAAAGGCCAAGATTTAGAATCGTTTTTGAAAAGATTTCTCTAATTTTGTCCACCATGCTTTTTCGCTCTATTAAAATACCTAATTACGTACACGAGATGGGCGCGACTACAAAGAAATCTTCCATAGAGAGACAATAGGAGCTTTCAAGTCCGATTCATCTGTACTGCCTATGGAAAAATGTTTCCAATTCTTGGCTCTTGTACTCGTTTCGAAAGATCGAGCCGCGATATTCAAGGGAATTTTTTACCGCGAAACTTTCCGGCTCTGACACCGAACGACTCGCCCACCCCTGCCCCTTCGGGCTCGAGAGGAGGGGACACCCACCCCAGGATCATCAAAGTGTGCCATAATGAGCGGCTCGCGCTCCGGGGTCGGAGATCACACGGTAATGAATTGTTTTGCACCTCGCGGGCAAACTCGCATCGGCCAACCTTCCGTAAGACGAGCCCCTCGTGCGCTCGCGCGATGCACATGCACAATTTACGTGCACCGGGGGAGGACTAATGTCCGTGGAAGACACTCGAGGCGGCCACCTCGCGTCGAAGCGGGCAGCAGCGTCGCGTCGGGGCGCCAAAGGGCGATCGCGTCGTAGCCCGTCCCGCCGCGATGAGGATAGTGTCAAAAAGGTCGGTGACTTATGACAGCCGATCAATCAGACCGCTGGTACGCCGCTTAATTGGTGGTGCTGCGTCACTAACGGTTATTGGCTCTTACCGGGCGCTCGTTTCTCAAAATTCGTTCGCGTTTCGATCTTAACCCTTTCATTATGAGCGCCGGATACAGACGGTAATCCACGCGATGACCTCCGTGTACAAGGACCGATACCTCCGGTCTCCTTCAAATTTTCAGAGGCTAGTATTTCATCGACGCGCAATTTACAATTATATTGATTATTGGATTGATTCTATTGGAAGAATATTTTCAACGCACGTAATATATTCTGTAGGTTGAAACAAGTTTCTTCAGGGTTTTTTATTCGGGAGTGAATTCGTCTGGTACAAAAGTATAATAGTGTAACAAGAAATCTTCCTTGAACCATACGCGACAAAGACGCGAATCTAAGTAGGAATGTAAAAGCTGTAATGTGGGTTTGCGTGTCGATCTTTGTTTTAAAATTGATCATTCCGAATTAAATTACCGAGAATTTTAATTTGATATATTGATTACCCTAAATTGTATTTTTATTTACGATAATTGCAAAATCTCCAAATACGTTGTTATGTAACTTTTGAAGAAGCGTACATATTGGAAAACGACAAAGTAGCGTTGGAAGACATACTTAAGTGCGAACATCAGTCTACCGATGTGCAATATGCACACTTTTCGAAAGGGTTAAGAGGACCATGAGTAGCGGTGGTTTCTTTTGTTATTTAAAATCTATCGCATTGGCTTGCACGGTAACGTTTAACAGTTCGACAGCGACTCGAACGTCTTTATTTAAATTATATCGCGTCATTCTTTTCGATCCTTTACTCATCGCGCGACTTTTCGTTTCTCGAGAACAGACAAGAGCCACTCGAAGATATTTATTCAATTTATTCCGTAACGTTCTCTTTGGAATTTCTCGCACGACGTACGTGTATCGATCGCGCGGCTCACCCCGCGATAATAATTTCCGTTCGTTGCCCCGAAGACCAATTTTTCTTCGTCCTTCGAAAACTACCGACAGCCGCTCGAAGATCTTTATTCAATTTATCCCGTATCGTTTCTTGCGATCTTCCACGTAACGAGAGGTGGTACGAGTCGCGCGGATCGCGCGACGCACCCTACGGTACATATTTGGTGTCGAGAGAACGCGCTTGAGAAACCAAATCGTAAAGCGATCCGGCGAGTGCAGCTTCGAAACATTTCACAAAATTGCGCAATCGGAGCGCGGAGGTCCCGAACTAGGACAAGAAGCACCGAAGCGTCTGCGTCGGAGCGAAAGACGACGTTCACTGTCGTAAACACGACGACATAAAACAGAGAGAGAGAGAGAGAGAGAGAGATCTTTTACGGAAGCGTTCGTATAAAATAACGCTATGTCATCTTAAAAGTGGTATTCAAGACGCGTCCCGCGGTCTGCTCACAATGTCGCTGGAAAAGAAGATCCGAGAGCGGGAATAGAAAATTACTTATCCGCCCTCTCGAGTAGTCGCATTCTTGGAGTTCCTCCCTCGCCCTCTCCTCCTCCTCCCCCGTCTTTACGGAAGCCCGTGGCGCTGGCTGGAGCGTGCTGCACGGACTTTTCACCTCTTCGTTCTCTCTCCTTCTTCGTCGATGATTTCTTTTTCCTTATCGCGTCTATTCGGTGGGAGTCCCATTACGACGTCGGTAACGCGGTAATAATTCCCGCGGGACCACCGCCACCGTGGAAGAGGAATGGGACGAGATGGTAATCCCCTTTGTCGTGAACGCCGCCCTCCTCGCGCGCAACCCAGACGATGTTGATTTTATTCCGCCTCGTGTCCACGCCTCGACGAATTCGACCAGACCGTGGCAGCAAGGACGATCGAATTTAACGGATCGTTGGACACGGATATTTTCTTTGCGACAAGTTTCCCAGACGCGAAAAAATGTTTCCGCAAGAATGCAACAATTCGACCAGACGATTTTAAAGTGTTGTTAAAAACGTTCTCTTACAATCGCGTGCGTGTCCGATAGAATATGAATGTAAGCTGGCTAACGCAATCGTTTGGAAAACGATAGAAATATGCAAGTTAGATATTTATTACACTTGACTTTACAATTTTTTTATTCGTTATCAATGTACAGTCAATAGTACTTGAATGATTCTTGGTTTTGTTGAGCGTTATGCGGCAGATTTTAAAGGTTTTAAGAACATTAAAATATTCTCGTCTTGAATCTCGTTTGGTTTCTGCACTTAACGACATATAAACAACAAATTGAAAAAGTTCAGCACGAGTGTCTGAGATTGGCAGCTTTTAAACGAGACCATGACTATGCCCTTATGCGACCTCTCGAAACAAGAAGAGTGGTTAATGACACGATGTTCTTAAACAAACTGATTACAAACTGATCGTTGGCAAAGTTACATTTTTATGCATTACCATCGAAGTCATTGAGACCCACCTTATTATTTCACTAAACCCATTAGAGATTTATGATTGCCAACTCTGACCCCGTAAACCGTGTTTAGAAGCAAATAGACTAAGCAACCATTTGAACTTTTTTTTCGAGTAACCCAGGTAGTTTGAAGAATTTGTTACGTAAATATTGGATTTTTGAACGGACTTCCGTCTATAATAAATAACAATAATAATATTTGTATACGCTTTAGGTACAAACAGACACGCACGTTCGATCGAAGGGACGTTACAATAGTTGCGCGTTTTCGACAATTTTAAATATTTCTTCGTGAAAAAAACCCAGTGCGTACAGCTCGAAAAATGGTAAAAACCACTGCACGAATCCCGATGCGATAATAACATTGCGGTTGGTGAAAAAAATGCCATAGTAGCGGCTAAAAAAATTGACCTCCGGCCTAGAATATCTGCTGAACGTCTCGGTGAAAAAAGGATGGTCGGCCCGTGCTTCCGTTCTATGCAAACAACGTCGTGGAACGTTCGAGGCCGGCCGACGCGAAGACCGACTTAACGACCGTATCGATCGATCGATCGCGGCGTTCCCGGACCGGCTGACGTTTAACAAATCGCCGAGGGAACTGGCGCCATCGAGAATAGGGGGAGTACCGAAAAATGAGAACCCTCCGGGGACAATTAACCGGGTCCGCGGCTCGGAGCTTTTCCGTGGCGCAACGTCGGTGGCTGCGAGCGTCTTCCTCGCGGAGAGGAACTCGAGGTGATGAGAGAACCGATGGGAAGAGTGGAAAGAAAAGGGCAGGAACGAGCCGATGGTAACAAATGACACTCATCAATAAGGAATTAGCATGTTTCTCTCTCTCTCTCTCTCTCTCTCTCTCTCGTGCGCGAGAGAGCCCCCGCTCCGTGTTGTGGGAAGCGCTCGCGAGCCGTCGACAGACCGAATCAACGTATGTTTGTTTCAAACAAATGGCAAGCGATCCGCTCACGGCGATCCGCTAACGAGGATCGCGCGAAGAAATCAAGGACGACGATCGCGCGAGTACCGAACGATGTCCGTTTGCGACCCAGTTTCGCGTCGAGCGAGGCTAAGCTGACAAATTGATGTACTTTTCGCTGGAACGTTCGCGCTTAAACGATGGACTTGTCAACGAAAGTGTTCGTCCCGCCAGGTGTTTACGATTCGTTTTCGCGAGGCTGTCGATTTTTCCAAATACGCTGCGTGGGATCTGCGGCTCGTTACAAGCGTAGGACTGTCGGTTTCGAAGCAGATTTCCGGTTTGCGTTTCTTTTTTGGACTTTTATTCGCGCTTTTTTTTACACGGAATGCTTATGAATCTTTAAGGAACGTTAACGCTTTAGGCTCGATTAGTTGCTAGATCGTCGGTTTGCTCGACGGGTACGAAACAAAATCAGTCCTTTATTTTGCAGGTTTTTGTTCTTTGTCGCGGCAAGTGCGATAGACTACTAACGATCGAAGCGGCAAATCATAGAAGGCGGTTCGACTTTCAGCAGCTTCGATTGTATAGGGATACAGACAAGTGAATATCGTTTTTTTTTTTTTTTTTAAGAAGAGGTTATTTAAGTTTAAAACAATGTAATAAATTGTACTATTACAATTATTATTACAATTACTGTTGGAATATCATGCAGTACTTGAGTAGTTAAGGAATGGTGGACGAGCTCGATACCAGCTTTCCTATTTTTTTTTTCCGTTAGTGTAACGACGTGATCGATACAATCTGTTCAGTTGTTCATAACCATACTCCGCTGCATGACTGTAATATATTTATCTAAAAATAAACGTCCTATTTACATTTTCTCTTGTGCTAAACAATTCCATAATCCCACAATTACGTATATTATTACAGTTAAATTTCTATTAAGTTGTCATGGACCTAAAAAGAACTTCATTAACGATAGAAAGGTAGATTGACACTTTTAACAAGTTGAACGCGATAGGAGAAACTATCTTCAATTCAGCAGAACAGTATCAAATCTGTATAGAAACAATTCGACGTATTCAACGAAAGAAAAGTAAATCAAGAAGCTGTACAGCTAAAGAAATCCGTGAACTAAAATTGAAAAAAAGAAGAACGTGCAGTTTTGAGAATTTAGAAAACCACCTTTGGACGTGGTTTACTATTAAATTGTCATGGACCTAAAAAGAACTTCATTAACGATAGAAAGGAAGATTGACATTTTTAAGAAGTTGAACGCGATGGGAGGAACTATCTTTAATTTAGCAGAACAGTATCAAATCTGTATAGAAACAATTCGACGTATTCAACGAAAGAAAAGTAAATGAAGAAGCTGTACAGCTAAAGGAATCCGTGAACTAAAATTGAAAAAAAGAAGAACGTGCAGTTTTGAGAATTTAGAAAACCACTTTTGGACGTGGTTTTCAGAATAGCGGACAATGAGAGATTCACTCATGGATATACTATTGCAGGAAAAAGCATTGAAAATAGAAAATGAAATTGAGATATCGTCTTCGTTCAATACCAGTACGAGCTGATTAACGAAATTTATAGATTAGTTACCAAATCTATTGATTAGTTACCAAAGCCGTCAAAGACTCGAGCGAACTTTATGGTTTGCCGCTGTTATGTGCCTTCTGGCTCACTCGCCGCGGCAACTATAAAAGCAGTGGAAGAGATAAAGAGACTACTTACAACGAAACACGAACGACGACCTATAACGTGAAAATAGTGTACGTTTAAAAATTTTCAACGCGTTAACATTTTGTACAAAATATTTTAACGGTTTTGAAGCCTTTAAAATCTGCCGCATAACGTTTAACAAGACCAAGAATCATTCAAGTACTATTGACTGTATATTGATAGCGAATGAATAAATTTAAAAGTGGAGTGTAATAAATATCTAAGTTGCATATTTCTATCGTTTTCCAAACGATTGCGTTAGCTAGCTTATATTCATATTCTATCGGACACGACGCACGCGATTGAAGAGAACGTTTTAAGCTTTGGTTATTTATTTATGTGTCCGATCGGATAAAAGTTACTGTCACAGAACAGGTAACATTCGTTAAGGTTTAAAACGAATAAAAAAATCTCATCGACGATGATAATTACGGACAATCTAGTGTCGAAGTGTACTGCATCGGTTTCATTCGAGATAAGCTGAAATAAGATCATCGTCTAGATGGCGAAGCGATCGAATTAAAATTCCTCGTCGAGTTTCTCCGAACTTTCCATCGCGATTAATTGCACGGATCTCTCAATGAGATCTCGATGGACTCTCGATTCGGGATATACCGACTTCCGAAGTTTCTTCCGTTTCGTAGGACATATCTTGTAGACTACCCCCTTTCGAGCCTTTTGTTTTATATGTCGACTCGAGGATCGTTGCAAGAGGATCGAAAACTTTGCGTACACTCAGTGTCTCTCGCACACTTCGACACCCGAAATTTCCCGATTCCACACTACAATCGATCGTCTAGCGATGGGACGAAAACCATGGGACGAAAATCTTCCGTGCCCTGTGGTCGTTATCTCTATCCGTTATTCCGTTCTGTACGTTCACCAGAAGATCAAAAATTTTGCGCAGACTCTGAGAGTTTCTCGCATATTATTACAACACACAAAGTTCACCGATTCCGGATCGCAGCCATCGTCGGATAATTGGAAAGAAACCTCGGCGATTCTCATCTTCTTCGGTAGTATATGTTGACCCAAGGATCGTTGCTCGAGTATTTGAAATTCTGCGGGATCTCTCGCACGCTCTTCTAACATCCAAAGTTCACCGATTCCGTATTGCGTCGGATCGTCGGAGAATCGGAAGGAAATCTCAATTTTCCACGCATCGTGATCGTCATCACCGACAGTTGTTCCATACAGTCGGCAATATCGTACGATCGGCGTACGTATGGTCTACTCATGGCCGATCGATCCGGTAAAGTTCACGCGCGTCGGTTCACCGCCGATCGTCCCAATCTCCATGCAAATCGCGCTACCAGGGACTCGTTGGTTCCCGAACTCGTCGATCCGGCGCGACTGCGTCGCACGGAGCTCGAAATGGAAATCGAAGAAGGATCTATTGCCTCGAAAAGCCATCCCTCGGCCGCGGTGGCAACGATCTCGTTCTGCTCGATAGCCCCGGTCTCGGCTCTGTGGGAATATGGATCGTGGATCTCTCGGTTTCCATCCGCGGAATAGGGCAGACGGACTCGTACACGGAGAAAACGGTATATCCTGGCCCTGGAACGAGCACCGGCCACGGCCATTCCGGACGATTGCACTTCTGATGCCCAAAGGCTGATCACGATTCGCGCGCGAGTTATACACAAGATCGGTAGATCACTACCGATGTAGATCAACGGTGCCAGCGGCGGCGGGATCGTCGGGTCGTACATACATCTCACCCTGGTGCACGTTCGTTTTAATGCGATCGCAACGGTAACTCGGACGCGGTCTCGCGAACCGGCGAGGACCGATGATGCCTCTCTTTCCCTCCCTTCTCTTACCCCCCGGGTTCTTGCTCGATTAGTTGATAAGATACCGCACATTGTATACGTAATACGTATATATTATCCGACGATCCCGAGCAGTCGCTCGGTTGCCACGGTACACTTCGCTCGTGTGCTCTGTGACGAGGCGCTGCACCGATACCCGTGATACCCATGGGGGATCTCCGCGCAGCCTCGTTACATTGTTTCGAACGTGTTTCTACCGGCAACCTGTTTTCGGCAGAAATTGATCGTAGATATTCTTGGTCTTTCACCGTGTAAATTTAGAGGGCCGACGAGTCGATCTCACCCGAACGTACTACGAAGATCGTGCTGCCTTCGCGAGAGATCGGTAAGCGTAATTTCTCGAAAGTATCGCGTAGCGAAATTATAAACGGGTAGATGTTAAGTGACGAACGATCGATACGTGCTTCGAGATACACTGGGATAACGTTTCGTTGTACGTATTATAGGGTACAGATTCCTCGATGGAGACGTTTCGCGTCCATTCCTTCGAAGATTGATATTCTCTCGGGCTACCTGACCGATCTTATCTCAAGTATTTAGTCGTAGGTTTACTCGCTCGGTCTGAACTTATTCGGCGAACGAGTTCGATACAAATTTTCAGGATTTTGTATTAATTAATTACTCGTAACCATTACTGGAATCTTCTCGAGAATTGGTCCATTTTTCGAACGAGAATGTTAAAAGTTCGTCGAGTTTATATGATATCGACAGAAACTGAACGAGAACAACAATGAGCGTCGATAAAGCGATAGAGGTAGTTGCAAACAAATATTTATATATATATGTAATAACGTACATAAAATAAGAAAGACAATCGTAGACGTACACACATACAAATGTATATACATGAACGCGCGTGTACCAATGTTTATCATTTCACATACATTTATATGTAAATACACGTTTTGCAAACAATGCTTGTTTATTCGCTTCGCTATCTCCGTCGGATTATTGAATTTTAATGCAACAAGCGATCCACGCATTAATACCAACAACGAGTTCACGATTTAATAATAACGATAACAAGTGGAATACTAGGTAAGTGTTGTGTTTCTTCCTGGATCCGTTGGGCGGAGACTGCAAAGGCTCACCTCGCGAATCGTGGCGTCGTCGCGATCGAACTCTCCAACGGTTTTCACGGTTAAGAGAATTTAAACGAGCCGTAGCTAACGTTCGAAGAGAAACGAACAAAATTTTACACGAGTCTTTCAACGAGCTAGAAGAATTTAAACGAGCCTTAGGTAACGTTCGAAGAGAAGTGACTCGTTTTAAACGAGTCTTCCTCGATCGCTACGTTTGTATTCAAAATTAATTTCGTACAGTTAGGAGACTTTTTCGGTATAGGCACAGAGTAACTATACCGAAGTATCGAAAATATGTGAAATTTTCAGCGAGTTTTTTTCGTAGAATCGTAGGTGATTTCTATGGTCTTGTGGGTGAAAAATTTGCAAAGATTCGAGAAGTATATCCGCGTGCAGTTTCGCGCGTATCCGTAAGATAAAATCAGCGGTGTAAAACCGAATCGATGTATTATAAATACGAATCGTTGTGCGCTGTAGGGTCGACTGGTCGAAGAAACGGTCGAGGAAGCGCATATCGAAACCGGTAGTCGATTAAAGAAAAGCATTCTACCCTCGATTTACTAATCTCTCTGAATTTATTTTACTAGAAGACCTATGCACAATAGAAGTAAGATCGATCGAAAACACAAAATGTAGAATACAGTATACACACCGCTCAAGAATCTCGGGACACTTACCTGTTTAAAAAAATTTTGATTACAATTTTATGTTTCCACTTTGCACGCCTAATCGTAATGTAAATTATCAAGATTTTGCTTCCTTCGCGTACATTTACGAGCGATACGTTCGCTATTGTCCAAGTACGAAAAAGATATTTAGTCGTCCGAACGATTGAAGTAACACGCAGTGTTGAAGTAACTCGCTGAAAATTTCACATATTTTCGATACTTCGGTATCGTTAGCCTGTATCTATACCGAGAAAGCCTCGTAACTGTATCAAAGATGTTGGTGAGATTTTGCGCAAATTGTTCCACGTATTTTTTGTTCCGCGCACAACACTGCAGCGTAAAATCTAAGAAAAGATAGTCCCCCGTTAAAAGTCACGACAATTTCCATTATTTTCGTCCGAGATTTTGCGACTTTATTTCGATACACGTTCTACGAATTTCGAGGAAGGGTGTAGCTCACGGTTTCGTTGTTCTAATAACCGGCGATAAATGTGTTTCCAGTACGAACGAATTACCAATCCCTCGGATTTTATTTCGCTAGGGGTGGGTGGGGGGCGAGGGCATTAGCGACCGAAACGATTCGTTCCGCTGAATCGTTCGTTAAAGCACCGTAATCGCAGCCCGAGCGGAATAGTAGCCTCGTAGCAGGTACCTAGCCGAGTTTCTCTACGAGGGGCGATTATCTCCGTTCCGTTCGGTTCGCTCGGCAACGAAATCTCGTGGCTGGGTAGATCGTGGCCCGTCGAGGAATTATTCGGTGGCCTGGAAGGCAGAAGTTAGCCAGCGACATTTTTGCGGGGCCGCGGTCATATCCCCGGCTTTATTGGCTCATCAGGCCGGTCATTGAGCACGAAGATAAAATGACGAAATGGGAGGATAATGGCACACCACGTGCTAACCAACGAGAACGTTTTTGCTATTACGCGGAGCGACGGGAATTCGTCTCTCGCAATGGCTACCCGCGACCGGAACACGGCTCTCCCCGGTTGTCGTTGCCGCGAAAGTACCAAAAGGACAAGCTACGTTCCGCTTACAAGGCCCGACGCGAACGGTTGTAACGATACGTATTTTACGAGCCGCGGTGAACCCGCTCCGTGGCCATTCTTTTTCACCGCGCCACGCTCGCTCGCTAGCCTCCTCGTTTCTACGCTTTTACGTCCGAAAAGTCCCCGCGATACGGCCGAGTCACGACGCTTATCTTAATTCCAGCGCGCCGCCAACAGTTACGTACTTTGTATAGTTTACGGGTCGTTTAGATTTTCCATTCGAATATACGCCGCGAACGACAGGAACAAAGGGCTCGATAGCGACGTTTCATTGCCGATTAACCTTCGAGACGTCAGTTTCGCCAATGGAACGACTTTACGAGCCGTGGCTCTCGCGAAAACGGCCACGAAACTTCGCGGTGGGTGTTTTTCCTCGCCGAGGGTTCCCCGGTATGCTGGACGGGGTGTTTTTAACCCTTTCGTCGTGCGCGTTTAGGCTGCGTTCTGAAGTTTCAGAAACGATGGAGAGTTTGGTCCGATCTGTGTTTCTTTTTTGCAGTGTTCATCGGTCGGACGATGTTCGGTTAAAACGTAGTTTTAAATCGTTGACTTTCGTGGATCGGTCTTGGAAGGTGCTCTACCGAATTTGTTTCGCGAAAATGGATCATTTTGCCAAGATCAAACGCGTCGATCAAGTTTCATTTTCGAGAGAAAAAAGTGTTTTTTCTTTCACCTCGATTTAACACTAATTCGAGTAGCGTCTAAGGGAACAACAAGTAAATACGATAATGCCGCTAAAGCCACTGCTCGGACTACAACGAAACTCAGATGAGATCTTCCTCATCCTGTCTACTTTCTGGATGCTGCATCTTTGGACTATCGTTTGTTTGGTCGATGCAACACGGTTCGAAAGCTTGCATTCTTTTGGCGCGGAGTTCAGTTTCTGCCAGAGAAATCATAGAAGTCGGAGAACAATATTTTAACTAGGAGAAAATATTCTAATTGAAATGTTTAAATGAATATTTTCCAACGAAAAATCAAAATTTGTGCGGACATCGCTCGAGGAGATTCTTCCTAGCTCGTATTCTCGATAAATTTCGGGAAAAATTAGAAAATATTCGTATCTACTTTTTTCGAACAGTATTGAAAGTACTCAACGGAAGAAATGTGCAATATTTGATCGATAATTAGGTATTTATAATAGAACTTGTATAAATACGTAAACCATACGTCTAAAGAAATATCCATGCCTATTGGTAAATAATTTCCCGAAAACGCTATTATCGACAAAACGTTACATTTCGAATCGTAAATAGTTTTCGAACAAGCAGAATTTACATTTTCTTTTCCCAAGAGAGTCATTGGTCGCGGAAGAAACTTCTTTCGTAGTATAGTTCGTTACGAACTAAATTTCGATTATTTCCTCGAGATTAAATTTCTCAAAAATCGAGAAATGAGAATCATAAACACGATCATTTCTCGGGGAGAGAATTCTCGAGACGAAACGTTTCTCGTTCCCGAGAATACTCGGGGTCGTTTCGTTATCTCGGAGACTCGAAGTTGTTGGAGACTCGAGTCGAAAATTGTTTCTCGAAACGAAGTAGCGTTTCGAGCAACGTTGCTCGAAAAACGTTCAAGGTCGTCTTTCTCGCTCGCGAAGATCGTTTCGCGGAGGTCGAGATCGCGGTCATACAGCAACGCAAGGGTTAAATACTGCGCCACTGAATCGCTTTCAGGAAACTCTTCGCCCCGACGTCGTATTGATTTTCATGGAAGAAGAATAAAAGTCTCGCGGGCAAAAATTACAACGTGCGAACGATTTTTTTCACGTTTAGCACCCTCGGGAAGGAGGACGCCGTTTATGCGAGCCTCGAAGCGGCTCGTAGACACCTTAGGTCGTTCGCAGCGCCGTTACTGTTCCGGGGGATGATAATGCTCGCAATTAAGGGCCGCCGTAAAGCTCGCGTTGCCGGCAACGAGGCTCGTTGTCTCTTTGACGTCACCGCAGCATGGTACACGGTGCCTTGTTTGTCGTGGTTCTCGGCAGCGTGCATCGCGGCTGTAAAACGCACGCATAAATCAGGACGTTTAACCGTGTAATTTGGCAGACGGGGGCGCGTCGACTCGCAGAAAAGTCGTTCCGCGCGGTTATAAGAGCGCGCGAGTCGCTTGGACGAACGTCTGCGGAAACGTGCTCGCGTTTCTCGCGCGAACAATTGTCTCGGGGATAAAAGAACACGGTGGATTTACCCGTGTTTCGTGTTTCCATCGAACGATATCGAAACGGTCGAAACTACGGTGGAATAATCTTTTAATTGGAACGAGGAAAGCGTACCGTGTTTAATAAACCGTTTCTCGAAGACCATTGTGCTTTATCAATGTTTCTTAAGGTTACGTCGATGGTTGTAGAGTCGGATTCTTCCTTTTTAAAATTAGTCTCGAGCGCATATATTAATACTTTAATGCGATGGGAAAAAATTGAATTCGAACAAGTACCGGGGATAAATTAATTTAAGGACCGAGATTAATTCGCATCGTTACGTCCAATACTTGGATATCCAACTATTATACGTGCACGCGAGAGAATTGTTCCTTTCTACCGATCGTCGAACTTTCGAGGTTCCTTCTTTCGGCGACACTGTTGCAATTTGCTGCCCGCGAACCGGAGATGTAAAATTTGTATCCCGATAAAAATTTCGAACGATTCGAATTATGGAGTAAAATATTGCGCAAAGAACCGATAAAAATTGAACCGTCCGATCGAATAAACGTCGCGACTCGATCGGTGTGCATTGTTTTTATTCGTCGTCTTTTACTCGAGTAAGTTTTTGTCCAGTCCTTGCCGCGGATATCGGAAATATGCCATCTTATCCTACCTTTAAAAATGCTGCTACACGGAGCAATCCGCTATCTCTTTCCTTAACTTACACGTACGGGTGTAAACCTCGATACACACCGTCACACGTTGTACCCCGAACACAATTTTATTTCTACTCTTCGCTCTTTTTTCTTTCTCTCGCCACACAGTTTCAGTTTCGACCTCGACTACGTCCCCTGTAGCTTTCGAAACTGGCTTATTAAAAAAAATTGCGTCAATTTTTCACCGCGCGTTCGCTTCGATAAATAATCCACGAGCGGGTAACCTTGTGTACGGTGCTCGTCCGAGAGCTGGTTTCGCGGTTCGAATTGATACGTAACGTACCGATGTGTCGGCACAATTATTCAACGGCAACACGATGACTCCGCGAGATCGAAAAATCGGACACTCGATACGCGACGAGTTAATTTCGCACATTTATCGCGCGTGGTCCTTCCACCGTGGATCGTTTTGCCCTCGTCGAATTCACCGAGAGGTCCTTCTCGGCTACCAAAAAATCTCGAACGCGTCGTCTCCCCGGTGGACGATCGTCGCGAAAGCGAGCGCACGATCGCAGAATCACGGAGAGCATAAATATCCGCGGCAAGTATCTCCTGGCATTATTACACGCGTATCCACGCACACGTGACAACGGACAGCGAATGGACCCCGTACGTATGTATGTTACCGATGTACTCGAACCGAGCGTACGAAAGAGACACGCTCGTCGGCCGCGGTTGGCCCCGGTGGGGGTTATACTGCTGCCAAATTACAGTGCCCGGCCACCCATAATGCGGCCACAGAGCCGGCCACGGTAATAATGTTGGTATTAACGGCGCGGTTACGTTCCCGTCGCTGAAATTATAGGTGTTAGGGGCGTGTTAATTTTTATGTTTATTGATTTTCATATTTTACCACCTACCGTCCGACGTCGAACTAAAAGGGGTTGGGCGGGGGTGGAAACGGGGGATGCGTTAGTCGTGGCGTTGATTCTTTTTTTCTACTACGGAGGAGAGCATCCGCTGTGCGGATACCCAAACAAGATCCGTGAGTCGTTCTCGTTGTACGATAGAACGGTTTTACGGTCGACCCCAAATGGGAACCTGTAATTTGGATCGGTGTTCGACGACCGTCCGCGTTCCATGTCGAGTGTTATTTTTTATCCAGCAACGAATGCTTCGATTGTTGGATCATTTCGATTTTTTCCGTATTCTCTTACCGTGTTGCTAAATTTCCAGTTTCC
This sequence comes from Ptiloglossa arizonensis, assembly GCF_051014685.1. Classification (NCBI taxonomy): domain Eukaryota; kingdom Metazoa; phylum Arthropoda; class Insecta; order Hymenoptera; family Colletidae; genus Ptiloglossa; species Ptiloglossa arizonensis. The sequence goes on along the minus strand of NC_135059.1, from coordinate 2,194,170 downwards.
TTTTCTCGCGTATACTTTTGGTGTCCAGCGTCTCGTCTCGAGGAGGTTCGTCTTCTTCGAACGCGTAGATCGTTGACTTATTCTTGTCCATTTCGTCTAATAATTCATTTTGGTTCTCTTTCAACACTTGGTAGAATTTTATCGTCCATCTTGTATTTTTGTGACGAGTTGCCAAAGAACTATTGGTCGAACTTTGATCTTGCACCTTTGTTTCCTTTAACCTTTAACACTTCGTACTTCAAATTCTTTCCTACGAGAAATTGAAGTATTTCGATGAAATATTTTATAGTATCGGAAGTAAACGTAATAATTCTACGTGTTCTTGTATTTTACTGAGACACGATACTTTACTCTCTAGAGAAATCAAACTAAATTGGATGGCGATTGAGAATCGCCTCTCGAGGGGAAAAGATTGAGGATAAACTGTCGGAACCTAGGAATACTATCTATATGAATAATCGCGACATTTTCCGTTTTATGTATACTTTTGTCTATGACGTATTGCGTTGTGACTTACCCCGTGTGAATGAGAAACACAAACAGATTAATTGAACAAAATCAACTATCGGAGCTCCAGTTTATTATAGATAAAATGAGATGGATAGATATAGATAAAACCCAACGTAAACCTTGGGGAAACCCGCTATCCGAATTAATATCTGTTACGCAATAATTGTGCTCTACCCAGCAACCATTTTGAGTTCTGGAAGACCGAAAGACTCGGTAGAAAAATTGTACAAGATGTATTTTTTCCACAAACCTGACCAGACGAGTACCATTTTCATCTCGTGAAAAAACTTAACAAAATGTTCTATTTTAGAAATAGTACGAACGAGAAGATTCCAGTGGAGAACAAGAAGGAAGATGCTCGTTCGGAGTACCTCGTTGCGAATTTTCAAGCCTTGGCTGAAAAAGGACGTAGCAACGCGTTTGCTTCGGATTCTCCCGTCGAATTTCGAAATTATCTTCAATTGTCTCGAACTCGAAACGTTTCCTCATCTACGATCTCTACCTGGGAGCTGCTCGATAGCTCTTCTCGAGGATCACGAATTCGGAAGCTCCGCGTCGTCGTCGTTCTCGTCGCTCCCCGATTACGTTCGCGGCTCTTAATTGCGAGCGGTCGATATAAAGCCACGGTTTACAACTTAATTATCGTCCGTGGGTTTGGAGGGGTCGGTCGAAACGGGTCCGGCGTTTCGGTACGTGGCGGCGGGTCGTCGGGGTCAGAGTCGAGGAATCGACGGAGGATCGCGGGTCGGGATGTCGGGTCGAAGGTGGCCGACAGCGCGGACATTCACGGCGAATTCCACGAGATATTCCGGGAATCGGAAGACGTTTAATATACCGACGGGCCCGGTAGATGCGAGAAGGCTGGCAGGCTGCAGCACGCGAGACAGGAGCGAGAACATCGGAGTGGGGAGGATGGAGGTAGGGAGCGTGGTCGGGAGGGAGGAACCGGGACTCCGAAAGGACGAAAGAATGGACCGTGACTACGAGAGGGAGAGGGGACATTCCCGAGAGTTACGGGCCATCCACGTCACGCTCAAATATTTTGGCAAATTTATGCTCAATAAAAATTAACCAGACCCCTTCTCGTTCTGCGGTTTGGGGCCCGCGGAACCACCACCACCACCATTGGCAACACCATCGTCGTCGTCGTCGTCGTCGTCGTAGCCGCTGCTGTCGTCCTCGTCGACCTCGTCGCCGATGGACGTTTAACGACAAGCTGGATCTCTCCGGTAGGTGCGTTCCAGCGTCGCGCGAGTACACGCAACTGCCGTCCCGAAAGGAGCGGGCGAAGCAAAAGCGGGGTGATTTACCGCTAAATTTCCTTTTTTTACCCCTCCTCTACTTTCTTCCTACGAGCAGCACCGGCCCCGTCCTTAACGCGGCGCGCTGGCTCGTTTTAACGCGGATCCAGCGCCCGCGCTCGCTCGCGCGCTCGACGAACACCTTTTTTACACCGCTGGCAGAGAGAACGCGCTCGCTCGCCTCTTCGCGCCTTCGAGTTTCAGCCAAGGGCGCGAGTAAACCTTCCTCGGTTCCTTTTTTCTCTTTCGCGGCGAGGCGCATGCGCGAGGAATGTGTCGCCGGCGTAAATCAGTCAACGTCCCCAGGGATTAGAGTTTACGGTACCCTCGGGCTCGGGACGTCTCCTCGCGGTTCCAGGGATGGAGCAAGGTGGAACGCGTCGCGTTTCGCGACACTCGCCAATTGAATTACCCGCGACGACCCTCGACGACCCGCGACGACCCGGTTTCAAGAACGTGGGGAGACCAACTCGCGATAGGGGGACACTTATCGATTTATTTTACACATTTATGCAATTTTAACGGATGGAGAACGAAAATAACGAAGATCGCGCAATTTGATAAGTCAAATCAAACGGTTCGAAGGTGTTCGCTTCTTTTCAATTGTTTAGTTTTTTAGCCAAGATTTACCTTTTCTCGTCTAAGAATTCAGAACAACGCGGTAGGTATACACAATACAACGAAGTTCTTTCCGAAAAAAAGTCTTACTTTTTCGCGTAGATTCAACCACTTTTAGCTTGTATTACCAGTTGGGTAACACTCTGTTTATACAGAGTCGATTTGGAAGGTCCATGTTACTCTTGTTTAAAAAAAAAGAATTCGAAGTGTACCATGGGAATTATATACCGGCATGATAGTGCCAGCAATGGTCAATAGGTAACGATTAAACGCGATAAAGGAACGATTTAGACTTTGTATCCAATTTTTCGGGACACGAATACCGTTTCGCGATTAATAGTCAACTAAGAGACTCCCTCGTCTAGTATCCAAGGTAAAGGCACTACTTTCTGCCAGCTTGTGCATCCAAATGCGTTCTACCAATTAGAAGTCGAGACGCGCTTACACGTTTGCTCTAACGTGACAAGTTTTTTTCAAAACTGGTGTACAATATCTAGCCAACGTTCCAATTCCTGCCAAGCTCGTTGTCTTAGCTACCCTTTCTCGAACTCGCGGATACCAAAGCCTTGCTTTAAAAGATACAACTTGGTAACGAAAACAATGTATCTCAAGAATTCTATTTTTAACCTAAATTTCATCGATCGACCATTATCTTCCTTGGAAGCTGTCTATGCGGTATAAAATTTATAAAGTAACTCGTATTTGCTCTAGACTATTGATCTTCTCGATCCCGTGAATTCTCGATTGCTCTGCATTTATCGTTTGTGTTATAAAACGTCTCGATTACGCATACGAGAAAGTAAATTCCAAATTTCGAGCTTAATTTCCCTAAGTATTCTATTCCATCCGATTCACGTGCCTTGGAATCGTTTTTTACTTTCGATCGTTGCTGCTCGTTGCATTATTCTCCTGTTTCTCGTAACCGTTCTCGCGATCACTTCCCTCTTGCACTTAGCTCTATTTAAAATTAACTCGGATTCACCAGATTTACACACTCGAGGTTAGGGTATATTTGTAAAACAATCTCTGCCGAACCTCGTCAATTCCCCGTGCCAGGACCGTTACCTTGCATATATTTTTACAACGAAACGAAAACGTTGAATAAATAAAATTAATGAGAAATTTCGTAAAGAGCTGGAAACGTTGCGGCGAAACGCGATTTCGTTTGGACTTTGTATTCGAAATTCTCGAAGATCGTAATTTTGTCTCGATTATCGAGTCGGGTGATATTGGATTCGGTCGGTGAAAAAATAGGGAGGAAGGTATAAGGTGGCGCGCGATTAGTGAAACCGTCCCTGGTACGGCGGCGGTTAAGGTGGTTAAGGACTAACAACTGTGACGCGCCGCGACCGCAGACGCTTGCAAAGGGGAGCCGAGATCGACCGCATCGGCTCTGGCTGATTTCACGGCCGCTAATTAGTCCATGCGCGCTCTGTCGCGCGTCTAATCGCAAAAAGACACCGCGGAGAATGCGACGGAAAGGTAAAGATGACACCGTGCAGGTACATGGACGTTTAATTCTCGAGAATCGATCCTCGCGTACCTTAACAGGTCGGGCGCGGAGCGAGTTTTTCGCATCTCTCCCTTTACGTCTCTGCGATTTCAAACTTGTCGCATGTATGTTTGTGCGAATTATTGCGTACAAAAGTAGAAACATCGAAGACCAGAATTCTAATACTGACTTCGAATCTCTAACGCGATTTCGTCGAGAAATATGAACAGAAAATGAATATTATCGACTTTTGCTTCGTAGTCAATCGAACGCAGATTCGGCGAGTACACCGTCCTTTGGATTCGTTTCGAGAGTCTCATATTTTTCCTTCTCGTTTCACACTGAAATTCCTTCGATGACTACTTACAGGTTGGCGTAACAAGTCGACAAGTTTCCAATTCCTTCGTTCATTTTGCATTGGAATTCTTTCGATGACTACTCGACTCTGTTCGTAATCAGTCCACGAGTTTTCAATTCTTTCGTTCATTTTGCATTGGAATTCTTTCGATGACTACTCGACTCTGTTCGTAACAAGTCGTTAAGTTTTCAATTTTTTAGCTCATTTAGCATTGGAATTCCTTCGATGACTACTCGACTCTGTTCGTAACAAATCGACAAGTTTTCAATTCCTCCGTTCATTTTACATTGGAATTCGTTCGATGACTACTCTGTTCGTAACAAGTCGACGAGTTTCCAATTCCTTCGTTCATTTTCCATTGGAATTCTTTCGATGACTACTCGACTCTGTTCGTAACAAGTCGACAAGTTTCCAATTTCTTCGTTCATTTTCCATTGGAATTCTTTCGATGACTACTCGACTCTGTTCGTAACAAGTCGACAAGTTTTCAATTCTTTCGCTCATTTTGCATTGGAATTCCTTCAATGACTACTCGACTCTGTTCGTAACAAGTCGTTAAGTTTTCAATTTTTTAGCTCATTTTGCATTGGAATTCGTTCGATGACTACTCGACTCTGTTCGTAACAAGTAGTCAAGTTTTCAATTTTTTAGCTCATTTTGCATTGGAATTCTTTCGATGACTACTCGACTCTGTTCGTAACAAGTCGACGAGTTTTCAATTCCTCCGTTCATTTTACATTGGAATTCCTTCGATGACTACTCGACTCTGTTCCTAACAAGTCGACGAGTTTTCAATTCTTTCGCTCATTTTGCATTGGAATTCCTTCGATGACTACTCGACTCTGTTCGTAACAAGTCGACGAGTTTTCAATTCTTTCGTTCATTTTGCATTGGAATTCCTTCGATGACTACTCGACTCTGTTCGTAACAAGTCGACGAGTTTTCAATTCTTTCGTTCATTTTGCATTGGAATTCTTTCGATGACTACTCGACTCTGTTCGTAACAAGTCGACGAGTTTCGATGAATCGCCATAGTGACCGATGTGACACCTGCTGACAAATATGCCGGCGAGGACGCATGCGAATAGCGTGTTCGTAAAAATCGATCCCTCTCACCTGTGCTTCAAGTTCAACGGCGATTCCCATACCACGCTTCGAGTACAATATTTTCGTAATGGTACCGTGTTGTTTTGCTCCGTATACGCATGGGAATATCGACGAACGAACAAGGTGGACATATGTTTCCTGTTCATCGTGAACTGTCGTTAACTTTTACCATTTTAGGAGGGTGAACGTATTTCCTCGGAAACGACGAGCGAATTCCTGTGGAAATCGATCAAAGTGAACGTGTAGTAGCGAAAACTCGGACAGAGTATCGTAGAAGATCTTTTTAACTACAGTACCGCGATAAGACGAGAGAAACGGTTCGTAAAATATCAATTTCTTTCTCTTTATAAATTACTCGGCTCCTTCCTAAAAGCGGAAATCAATCGTAAAAAAAAAACAAAATCTATGCGGTGCTGTAATATTTTCATAATTAATTTCTACTCTACAGTGCCCCTTCCTAGGGGTATGTAAATAGCCTTCCTAGGGCTATTTGTGTACAAGTAAACAAATTTTAATGTTACGCGTATGTAGAATAATTTCATAAATCAAAGGATTGTATATTCGACCAAATCGAATATACAATATTTATTTATTCGATACGAATCGACAAGTCCTCGCAACTATGTTCACCGCGTTGAAAAGTGTTACATCCACCCTACCATATTTGCACCGTAACATGGTCGCTAAATTGTACTTTTACGAACCGGTGCAATTTCTACGATCATTATAAATTGTGCGTACGAGGGACACGAAAGGGTCGGGGGTTGGTCGTTGCGATTCCCCGCGCGTTGCGCCGCATCGTCGATGATTTTCGAGCGGGTAGCCCTCCTTCCGAAACGGCGATGATCTTGATCGCGTAGCCGCAGAAATATGTCAGCGCGTTATCGGCGAAACACGGCAGCGAGCGATTGAAAAAAATGACCGCGGCTAAGCGCGGCGAGAGGAGCATCGGGACATGTTCCCGCGTTATCGACGGCCAGGATCTTGGGGCGCATTAATTCACCGGCGTGGTGTTGCGGAGGATCCTTGCCCTCGCAGGGGCCCCGTTCAGCGAAACGTCTTGATTCCGCGGTCGATCGTAAAGTTAATCGGTCCGCTCCATTAGATCGCGGCCGGTAATCGGGCCCGATACGCTTTGGCGCGGTCAGCGGGCGACGCCAGGGCCTATTTTCGTCAAATATTGGGCCCGTGAACGGGCAGGGGCAGCGAGCACGAGGCCAGCAGCTTTTATCGGGGGCGTCGAGGGGGCACGTTACTCTCCTCTCGACTCGGCTCGACTCGACTCGACTACGCTCGGCTCGGTTCGGTTCGATCGGTCTCGCGAGACCGTAAACCTCCGTCGTTATTTACTATGTTAATTGGCGCCCACGTCAAACACAAATTTATGCTAAAAGCCGAGATGTTATCGCGTAGCCGCGCGCGTTACGCCGCTGACAGCTCCTGCCTTCCAGTGCCGGACGACGGGAGATTTGTCGGCAACCCTCGCCCCGCGATAACATCGATATCGATCTTCCACGTATCGTTCGACAGTTTTCGCATTTATCGAGGGATTGCGACGGGTCGACGGCCCGGAAAATTTAAAGCTTCGCGAGTTTTCGTTACGGAACGAAGACGTGATTTTTGAAAATAAAGACGATTTTCGAGCTTTAAGCGTTAACGATCCGAAAATATCCCCAATGTATCGAGAGAACTGAGGAAATACACCATCGGTCGTACCTATTATCACGGTTTCGATTAAAGAAAAACGATACACTGCGAATACCAGCGTAAAAATACAATATTTACGAACGTTATACTCGTTAACGAGTCGAACAGAAACTGTTCTTCGCTCTATTAAATTTTACACTTTCTTTCGTTCCAACGTGTTTCAATGCTTTTCGTTCCATATTGTACAATTTCCTAGTTTTTAAAACGTCCACGTTCGAACGGTCGTGAGTCCATATGGTGTTCGGACAACGAAAGGACGCTCCATTGGCAAGAACACGTGTGAAAATTTTGATTTTAGTACCACAAGAGACGACCTTCGATGTTTTGCACCGAGCGCTACTCGACGACCCAGAGACTACGAAACGTCATATTTTCTTCGAGGAAATTCGTTCCGCTGGAGGCTCGCTCGACCGCCACCGAAGATCGAAGGATTTACCTAATAGAATAGAAGTCGGCTTCGAGGCACGTACAATTCCGGACTTGGGGTTTTACGGTCTATAAGACGGCACACCGGGACCATGTGTTCTCCAGATACGTAGAAGAATAATGGGATTTATGTGTAATTCCGAAGCTCCGGTGGGAAAGCTGGTCCGGTCGTACCGTTTTTCGAAGGTGCACGCCCGAGACGGTAGTGTTCGCCATACGGGGCGCACGAGGTGCGATTTTTGCCTCGCAAAAGTTTCGAAACGCGTGTCCCGGCATCGAGCGTCCCGCACCTACGATTTCACTGGCAACCACCGCGCCTTCTTCTCTTCCACTTCTTCTTCTTCCTCTCCTTCGTCTCCCTCTTAACGTCCGACAGGTGATTTACACGCGAGGATTTACCGCTCGCAAGATTTTACGAAAGGCTGCGACCCGCACCGAAACCGGCGCGACGCGGCCGTCTGCGCGAGAAACGACGCGCGCTTCCAAGAACGAAAAACCATTTTTTACAGGAGAGAATCTTCGAGCGACATCGACGCGAGAAACGCGACTCGCGGCGACCACCCGAGTTAAACGCGCGCGTTTCTCCCGCGCGACCCTCGCATCGCGATATTCAACAACGTACACGCTTTCGCAACGACCCTCGAAAATGTCGACATTCACGAAAATGGATGGACCGATCACCGTTCTGGACGACAAAGGGAAGAATTCGCGCGATTGGGTTGGTGCACATTGGAAAAGAATTGGAGAAAATTGGCAAAAATTTCGACTAGTAATACGTAAGTGTTGAAACAGAAATGGAGAAAATACTGAAAAATTGAATCGTCATACTTTTTAATACGTAAGCACCGAAGAATAGTAATCGTTAAGGGGAGCAGTTGCTTCGAAAACAAACTAAATTTTCACCTTACCACCGATTTCCAATAGGCCGTATGTATAATACTAAGTTGTTCAATAAGTTTTGTCGTTCGATAAAACTTATCGAACAACCTAGTAGATTTTTCGAAACTTTTCCTTACGAAAACAAACGTTAACGATAATAGTCGTGTTTAGGTAATACGTAAAGCAAACTATAAATAATAAATTGTTCGACACCAGTATCGTTGCAAGTTTCGTACGCACTTTTCGAAAACGTAACAAAAATTGAACACATCTCCGCATTTATTCAAAGAGAAACTTTGTCTTCGTTGCAAATTTCAACTAACCGAACGAGAAAAAGTTTCGTCGCATCGCGAACATTTATTTTCTAATAAACGCACAGATCTCGATACGAACTATACGTTCGATCGAATAATGTTATAGCGCGTAATCCCGTATTACCGAGCTCTCTTTCATCGGATCGTGGTATACAACGTCCGTACACCGATCAATCCTTCTTCGTATTCGTATCCTTTGTACTCGACACGGAGAAAAATGGAATAAAAAATAGACACTTGAAAGGGTTGAACGAAACCGAATTTACGACGAATATCGTCGTAAAAACGTTCCCCCGGAATTTCGATCAACGGATCGAGAAACGGAAGAGCTCGTGATCGGTGGATTTCCACGCTCGAGAGGAAAATCCAGGTGGAAGCTCGCGGAGGAATCGTGTGGGCCAGAAACCGCGGCTTCTATCGGTCGTCGCGGAACCGCGTGGGCGTTTACGCCGTCGGTTTTATTACTTTGATGGGCGCCGTTCGGACGACGGCACCTCGCCTTCGCGGAGACGAGATTATTCTCCTTTATGGGTGAATTTCAATCTCATCGGGGCGTCGGCGGAATTCTGGAAACGGCGCGGTGCACCCCGATATAAAACGAGCACGATCCACCGGGAACGGGTTCTGGTTCGCGATATCTCTCCGAGATTAAGCTGTTCCGTTCAAGCCGACATTAAAGAGCGTTCTGCGTGATACGTCCGATTGTTTAGTGGCTCGCATAATTTCCACGTTTTCACGAGCCGGTCGATCGAAGCTTACATTTACTCGCGCGACCAGAACAGAATGATTCTTCCGCGACGTGCGTTACGCTCCTCCGCAGCGCGAATCCTCGTGCCTGTGGAACTACGCTTTAATATCTATCGCGACGTCTAAGTTACGCCGGGAAAGCGACCGCTCGGCTACGCTAATTGCTAACCAGCGGATTTTATGCTCGCTGCAGGGACGATCAAACGATCCGTTATAATTTCTCGTTACCAATTTTTCCATTTCTTTCGTTGGTAAACGTCTCGGTAGAATCTCTTCTTCGATTTCCGCTTTTTAACCCTTTTTATCCCGAATTAATTGTCTCGTCGTCGGATCGTGGTATACAAAACGTCCGTATCACCGGTCGATACTTCTTTGTATTCGTATCCTTTGTACTCGACACGGAGAAAAATGAAATAAAAAAAGACACTTCAAAGGGTTGAACGAAACCGAATTTCCGTCGTCAATGGAAACGTTACTTGTACTTTCCGACGAAAAAGATTGTGCTTTAAATATGCCACGGAGAAAATTATCGAATAGAGTTCGTACTATATATTTCTTTAAGATTCACGGGAAAACGTTCTTTTATTTTTCACGAACAAAGAATACGTAGCGGAAAAACCACGAGATTGCGAGAGTAACGATCGCTATTCGTGGACCGATTTTCATCGAAATTGTATCGGATTTTGAGATGAGAATATGAAAGTTTAAGCGCAATCGTGTTAAAAGAGTTTGCTTTTATAAGTCAAGACGTCGAGGAAGTTTGAGAACGCGTTAACATTTTATAGACTGAAAATTTAGAATGTTGGATAGGCGTAGATATAATTAGCGTTAGGAATGGCGCGATTTTGAGTGTTTAAGAACAACGATATACATTGTCGTGTTGCGTCTCCGACGTTTGGAACCCTGACGATAGTAGGGTCAAATATAAACACTTGAGAGCTGCAACGGGCTGACCGTCTCCTCTTTTGACTCTCCGTTTCTAAAGTTTCGTTCCAAACATCGAACAGAACGCAGCCGCTCTATAATTGTATTTCTTATTTTCTATCCTTAAATAAATTACCATTTCATTAAATACATGTAAACTGTGTGTGTGTTTTTCTTAACTTTAAATCTACAATATTGAGCAAAATTCTTTATTCGACCGCAACAGAAGGGAATAATGTAGAACGAGTTGGCGCAAGTTCCCTCAAAGGTTACAAACCTACGGCTAATATCGTACCAGCGTGTATATTTAAGGATATATTATCGCGATGTGAACATTATGCACGAATGTTGGTAATAAATCTTGTGGTAAACGTCTAGATCGGCGATATTGTGCAAATTATAGATTATTATGTAAGCATTGTCCGAGAATATGTCACGGATCGTGTTCGACGTTGTAAGATTCGATAGAACTGTATTTATGTGTGCTAGCATTCTGTTAAAAGTTTGCTTTATTAAATGTACAAAGATTCGTAATTATAATTTGATACAAGATGCTCGACGAGTTCCATCGAGTATAAAGCATTTCTAGAATCTCTAAGTAACGAATTACGCGTCGAAGGAAAATTATTATCGATTCGCTCTTCTATTAAATACTCCAAGACTTCTACCGATTTTCAATAGGCCATATGTTGTTCGATAAGTTTTATCGAACGATAAAATTCATTTTAAACGATTTTGAATAGTTCGATAAAACTTATCGAACAGTACTTACTAGGTTTTATCGTTCGACGAAACTTATCGAACGACCTAGTAGATTTTTCGAAACTTTTCCTTACGAAAACAAGCGTTAACGGTAATGGTCGTTTTTACGATGTAATCCCAGCATAAATATATTCGAGGGGAAAAAAGAAGAGCATCGCGATGCGAGTTTCGAGGCACGTTCAATAGGTACGCTCGGGGCCCGAATAAGAATTCATTTTAAACGATTTTGAATAGTTCGATAAAACTTATCGAACAGTACTTACTAGGTTTTATCGTTCGACGAAACTTATCGAACGACCTAGTAGATTTTTCGTAACTTTTCCTTACGAAAACAAGCGTTAACGGTAATGGTCGTTTTTACGATGTAATCCCAGCATAAATATATTCGAGGGGAAAAAAGAAGAGCATCGCGATGCGAGTTTCGAGGCACGTTCAATAGGTACGCTCGGGGCCCGAATAAGAATTCATTTTAAACGATTTTGAATAGTTCGATAAAACTTATCGAACAGTACTTACTAGGTTTTATCGTTCGACGAAACTTATCGAACGACCTAGTAGATTTTTCGAAACTTTTCCTTACGAAAACAAGCGTTAACGGTAATGGTCGTTTTTACGATGCAATCCCAGCATAAATATATTCGAGGGGAAAAAAGAAGAGCATCGCGATGCGAGTTTCGAGGCACGTTCAATAGGTACGCTCGGGGCCCGAACAAGAATTCATTTTAAACAATTTTGAATAGTTCGATAAAACTTATCGAACAGTACTTACTAAGTTTTATCGTTCGACGAAACTTATCGAACGACCTAGTAGATTTTTCGAAACTTTTCCTTACGAAAACAAGCGTTAACGGTAATGGTCGTTTTTACGATGCAATCCCAGCATAAATATATTCGAGGGAAAAAAAGAAGAGCATCGCAATGCGAGTTTCGAGGCACGTTCAATAGGTACGCTCGGGGCCCGAACAAGAAGTCGGACTCCCAATAAAACGCGAAACCGAGCGCTGCCAGCGTATCGAGTTCCCCGAGGTTTTTCCGGCGTAATTTATGCCCGATAATGAATCTACACTCCGTAGATAGCGTAAGGTCAGGTGTTAATGCCGGTGCGTGTGTGGTGCGAGAACGCGGACCCGCGTGGGACTCGTGGCCCATTGGGCCCACCCGCGTGCACGGACTCGCTCGATTCAGCGCGGAATCAGAGGTGCTCACGCCGAACTCTCTGCCTCGAATTTCAACGCGATGGATCGGCGCACAGTGGCCAATTTTAACTACGTAGGCGGACAAATTTATGAAACGTGTATTCACGCGTTACTTTTCCCCAATTTCGTTGGTAGTCCGCCGAGAAATCCAAACGCTTCATCGACGAAAAATGCGTCGCGATTTGAAAAAGACCGCCGATCGTGTCGCCGGTTTTCTTCTTCGATGAACGGAAACTCGAGACGTAAAAATTGTAAGAAGAACTCGAGATGGTGAAACTGTTGTTAATTTAAATTATACATTTTCTACACGTTCTCTTGAATTTTTATACCCAAGACGTATACTTATGCGTGCATTAATTGCACATCGTGTATCGATGTTGCAATTAAATGTCAGCGTGTAAGAAACAAATTTTTAGCTTTCCGTCGTCCATAGCGAAAACACACGTTAAATGCAAGTCTTATAGATAACATTCAACGACCAACTGGTAAAATATTTGGTAAAATATATCTACTTTCGTGGCAAGCTCGGATTTCGCTCGTTTTAGCAACGCTGATTAATTCGATCGAAAATACTTTAGAATTTTAATTCCAAAACTGAAACCGATCTGTAATTTTTAGAAATTTTATCTTTATTTAATAATCAGCTACCGTGCCACGACAGACGTTCCGAATCTCGCGAAACAATTGCTACGAAACATTCGGACTTGGTTGTTCCTGAACGTAGAAACCCAATACGCTCTACGGACATAAGTACGGTCGTAGAACCCGCTTCCGCGAAAACCGAGCTTCCTAGAGGTATGCAAAAGTTTCACACGGTCGATGGGAGCCACGAGTCTTCGGGACGTACCTATATTGGACACGTTTCGTGAAGTAAAAAAGTTCCTCGCGTAAACCTCGCGTTGAACTCGATAGCGTCGCGACGACTGCGCGATCGAGTCGAAACAATCCGGCAACGTTACGAAACCAACGAATCGATGAATTGTGGTTTACTTAACCGAGATGCGCTTACACGTGGGAGAGACAGAACCGAGTTCTCTCGTCCCGTACTTTCTCCCCGTCTTGTTTCCATTCGGTTGGAATCCGATTCGCGTCCTACCTAATTCGCGATAAGTCTTATCTCCTTAGCCGAGGATTCGAAAGTAAAACGGTAGATCTAAAACTCGATACCGCATAATAATCCTCGAGAGAAGCAACACCTCGTAGATACGCTTATCCGCGGGAAACATTCTCGCCATCGATTTCCATCGGTCGTAGCTTCGACGCGATCAATTGGCCGTTGAAGGTCACCGACGAGAAAACAGACCCCCCACCACTGTCAGTTTCGTACGATGGAACGTCTTTCCATGCGTAAAAGCAGAAGTCGTACGCGGAGCGATCGGGGAAAGCGACCTTGAGCTTGAGATCGAGTTTAACGCGACCGTAGATCGTAATTTTGTCTCGGATACTTCGCCACGTTCCTGAAATATTCCCGGTGCCGTGACTCCTGTCCGTAAGTCACTTGGTAACTCGATAAATGTCGGATAAAGAGGAATCGACTTCACGAAACGCTAAATTGTATCGTGGAGAATGTTTCGAATAACTCTACACTTTCTTTTCGTCGATCTATTTATCTTGTTTAAAAACGATCGCTTTTACCGATTTTATTCACTAATATTTTTCTTATCCTTGCACCAACTCTGTTCAAATCTTAGAATATTTTGAACGATAGCTTCTCTCTGATTTTGAACGCGTTTATCTCGAAGACCCGTCTACGTGTACAATCTTCTCGATTTTGTATTCATTTGAATTATACAGCTGTATTGTAAGTTTCACGGTGAAATAGTAACCGAAAATAAGTAAATATAATACATCCGCGACTAGTTGAATCAAAATTATAACCGCGAAATATTTCGTAACGAACGGGTAAAAATGAAACCGAATAAATGTCACGTAGATGCTACTCGTTCATCGTGCGATTTTGTCCGATCTCTGCTTCGCGATGGAGAGTGTGCGACCTTGAGTGGCCAATCGATCTGGACCTTCGAACATTTTTCGGGCGCTTCGTTCCGGTTTTGGAAAAGTCGTGGCTCGAGGTTGAGCACCCTTTTTCCGAGCACGGCACCGAGTACCGGTCTCGAACAATGTCTACATTAAGCACAGTTTCTAGAAACAGAATTCTCCGCGGGCCCTCCGAGCGGCGAGTCCTTAACGGCCCCCGGGAACTCGTCTCCCGAAGACGACACGGAGACCGCGACTCGGCCGATTCCTGTGGAACCTCTCGAGCCACGGTTACTCGCGATTCACGGTTTATAAAGTACGTGCTTACGAGCGCGTTACAATCGACGAAGTCGAAAGGGGGGGCCCGGGACCACGGCGCGGGAACACCGGCCGACCCTCCGTGGGCACGAGCTATTAAGATATTTGAATAATATTAACATCGAGGTACCGCGAGCCTACGTGGCGTCGATAACAGCCACGGTGGCGGAGGGGGCGGCGGGGGCGGCGGAGCCGCTTTAAACCGATACCGAGCGGGAATTTTAGTGCTCGGGGCACCGATAAAGTGGGCCCATCGAATGACGAGAGTGCCGCGGCGATGTTCACACCGTGGGATATCTTCTCCGGGCGAGATATCGATCTGCAACGGGCCCCGGGCTCGATAGATCGAATAGAGACGCGCACCGTTGAATTACGATCGGACCGATTTTATTATTCTCGTAAAGTCCGATTCGTGCGGCCGTAAATCCATGTCGTCCCGATGCAGGTGTAATTGCTGCGCGTTGCGCCGATACGTCGTACGGTTGCATTCAGGGTTGCTCGTTTCGACGAAATTGTGAGTAAAACGCGATTCGATCGGGGTGGTCGTTGAAAGTTATCGACAACGACCAACACGCGCTGTTCCAGGGATCGCGCTACCGTAATTGCCAAAGAGACCGGTAACGTATCGATACCATCGATGCAAGAGGATCGAGTATCGTTTTGCATCGAACCGTTTTCTAATTACGCTTCGGTCACGTGGAACACTCGGTAGCGATTTTCGATACCGGTACTTTTGGAACGAATATCCTTCAATATCGATGTCACGTAGCATTTTTATATTCATCGAATACCGAGCATTTAATCCGTGTATTATAGAATACGTCGAGATTTCGAGAAGTTTGATATTTTCGATGTTTATCTCTGGTACCTTAATCTTCCGATGTGTTGTTTCAGGATATTTACCATCGTATCGGGTCATTTCGTAAGTCTTTGCGTATTTGTCTGCGGTAACTATTGATCCAATGTAAGGATATATAAACAATCCTACCGGTTCGAACTACACTACGTCCACCGATGCTTCGTATTCGTTGTTCGTTCGCTCGTTGAAGAGCGTTTCGATCTAGTTCTAAAGAATTGTACATTCCATCGAGTCGAGTCTAGAAAATCGAAGAAAATCGTTGCATATCACGAGTCTTGAAATAATACGATCGAATAATATTTTACATCCGCGAATAATTCAGCCGGACTACGATGAAAACGTAATTATATATATTACATATTATACGTATTACACGTGGTAATAAGAAAAACCGAGTACAATTAAAAACGCTACAATTCGAAGGGCACTACTTGGCGCAGGAGAAGGCGAAAAATAATATTCCCGGGTCTATTATAAAATACACTTGCCACGACCGAAAGAGGCCACGACGCGAATAGAAGGAGCGGACACGTGCCACAATGCATCAACTTTCCGCGAGCTTGTACGTGGAATTGAAACGCGGTTACTAGCCGCGGCTCACGTCCTCGTCCGCTATCAGCGACCGATGCACCATCGCCGGTGAAATGAAATCACATTTCGATGACCTCATTTCCTGAGTCAATACAGTCCGGTCGACGTATTCGGAATCGGTGGGCTTCCTCGAACCGCAGATTCCGCGATTTTGTCGTCGTTGAACGTGTCCGTGAGCGTAAACTTCGCTCCGGTTCCGCTCGCGGTGTCCTTCGAGTTTCGTCGAACACAGGTGCGGTTATTGCGAGCAAACACGATTTCGTTACCAGTGGCGAAATTTTCGATCGATCATCGAGTTCTTCCCGAACGCGACATTCGCGGTGTTCCCTTTCCAATTGTCTCCTATTGCCTCGAGACAACTCGAGAGGACGATAGGTATAATTTCATCGCAGCTATCTTCTTCCTCGACCTTGTATACGTATTATCTCACAGACGAGAGCGAGAAACGCAAGAAGGTATCGGGGATAATTCGCGACAACCTCACAGGGAATACGTTACAATTCTACGTTCAGTCACGAAACGTTGACACATCGTTTTTTTCGTAAGTTTCACTTCGTAAACTCGATTACGATAGTTTATCGCAGCTGCTCGAATCACTGACACGTACGACACGGTTTATTTCAGTGTATTTTTATAATTATGAATTACATTATTTTTCAATTACAGTTTTACATTAAAAATAATTTAATAATTTTCGCACGATAAATTTCGAAGTGTGCTACATACATAACTTATACACATTTGTCAAGGTAGTATCTTGACTTTCGTTTCTTATCGTGGTTTGTACAAACAACTTGTTAAGGGTTTACTTTTTGTAAATGATTGTTCGGGTTTAGACAATTGTAAAATAGTAAGGAAAACGTGAAATCGTTTTTCAGGACCAATTCTTTATCATTTTACTATTTGAAGACGCTTAAACGCGTGTCGATGAAGTTGAAACGAGTAAAAGGTTTAATCGATCGTGTCTCGATAACGAAGTCTCGGATTGTAAATTTGAAAAGGATTTTCCGATTTATATTAGCACGTAAGGAACGTGCATTTTTGTTAACACTCTGCGTACTCTTTTTGTAAACGACTATTTATAGAGGGTGTTGCAAAATTACGATACATTTACAGTACGCAACGGTGGATACGGCACGCGCGTACACAAATGCGTGAGTTTTTCATAACAAAAGACTGTCTGCTTTCTTTTTTTCTCTGCAACGTGTGTAGATACGTTCTGTAGTTTTGTCTATTCGATCCACAAATGAGTCAGCGAAACAAATCTGAACGTGTGACGTCGTGAATAGATGGATGGTAAATGTGCAAAATTTTATTCGTACGATAGATGACGAATAATTACGCCGTACAACGAGTTACTTGCAATTCCTATGAAGTTGAATAATCGTTCGAAAAAATTCGTTTGTCGTGAAACATAATTTTATTTCCTTCCGATTGGTAGTTCTTACCGAACGAATAACCGATCAAACGTGCTTTATCTTTTATTTTTATTTGGCCTTTTTTGTCTAAATAATAATTTTGCCAGATAGACACCACACTATATCACACGTACCGCGCTGCTTTTTAGTTTCATGATTTAAAAACTTTGATATCGTTATAACGATTATCAATTATTTTACCATTATTCTCTTTCGGTTATTAATACGACATAATCGAAGAGATTCTAGCATACTTTGCACAAACTCTGTACACTTTGAGGATATCAATGGAAAAGCAACGATACACTCGTAACGAATACGCGATATTTCGTTACGTGTATTGTATAAAATTTTCCTCGCGTAGAGTACAGTTTCAATTTTAAATGTAATTTCGGGATATTAATATACGTGTCTTTGTATTATAATTCTGTTTTTAAGAATGAAACGAATTCGATTAATTACACGGTTTTCGATGTAAGAATTTCCACACAAGAGTAGAAGAGGTACCACATATGGTGCTATGGCTGTATTATCGTGGAGTATCGAATATTTGTATTAATATTGATCGTCTGGGGATTGTATCGTCGATTGACGCAATACGCTGAAACAATCGAAAAGTGTTTATCGTTATTGAAATCCTGTCGCTACATTGAAACGCGTATACTGCGCAAGCAGTATTGTGCAATATATCATATATACGGATTAAACGTTTGCTGTATACTAGGTTCTTTGATAAGTTCTGTCGTCTTTCCATTACGAAAAAATACTATAACACTTTAACGTTTGAACAACTGTAAGTATACGAACTAGTCGACAGATCTACATGAAACTTCACACAAGTTCGTCAGACAGTAGTACCATCTTTATAAAAATAAAACGACGAACCCAATAGCTCTGTTTCTCATCGAACGACAAAACTTATCGAGCAACGTATTAGATGCGTATTGTATCAATGTAATAGAGCCTCCCGAACAGTTTTTAGATATTATCGATGCAACATCATTGCTTCGATAATATTGATCGTGTATGGGTACCTTTAGTGTTCCGTAAATATATTGCGAGATAAAGTGTTCCGTGATTAAACAAGTTCGGTAAACGCCGGTCGACGGAATGCACGCACGGATGAACAATCCGGTTATCGGTTTGGAAATTCGTCTCGGGGAACCAGGCCCGCTGTTTAACGAAAATAAACACGGTTCTCTGTTAAAAATCTTCTCCTGTTCTCCGATTACGGTAAGAGGGGCCTCTTCCAGCGGGGTTCACGGATGTTTCGCAAACGGGCCCCGTTCGCTCGGTCCCATTTCCCCGCGGCCGTGCATATGCGGTCCACGTGCGACTCGCCGCGCCGGCACTGCTTTATTAATGTCCGTCTGGTTCATTAATGCAGGTGCAGGAACGTAACGTGTACTCACGCTTCGAGGATTCGACGGTGTGCGCGCCATGTGTGTCGCAGGTATTACAGACGAACAGGTAAGGCAAGGCCCGAAAACACGTGACGGCCAGCCTCCGGGACTTCGGTGGAGGATTTGTGTTCGGGCACGTACCACCAAGGACGCGCGGAAGGTGATCGTGCTGCACATGTCGAGAGGTACAAACCTCGGGGAAAAAAATCGAGGAGGTGGATAAGAGCGTGGTTATAGCCGGCCTCGCGCGAGTACACGTCCACCTTGTTTCGATGTTATTCGAGGGTACCGGGCATTTTTATCTTTTATCGTTCGTCTTCGTCGAGACGTTGCTGCGTCGCGCTGGAGAACGGAAACGATGCCCGTTTTCGATCGTGAATTACGACCGTGGACGATCGGAGCTGGTAACCCTTCGCGTTGCAAAATACAGGGGAATACGAGAAACTGTGCAACGATAGTAATGAGAGAACTCAATCGACGGACTCTGTCGAACGAATAGAGTCGCCTGTAGAATCGATCGAACGTACTTTAGTACGTAATCTGGAAAATTTTAAATTCGTTCAAGTGGTTTTGTATTTTTGCGCGGTACAATACGACATAAAGAAGACACTGCTCGAATGTATTTCGAGCAATCTTGTAAACGTTCAACTAATTGGCGTTAACGGTGCTCAGAACACCGTGTTGTCAACATCTAACGCTTCTCGTAAACATCGAACCGATCTTCTCGTAAACATCGAACCGATCGACACTCGAGTTTCGTTGCTCCGCGCACAGGTGACTTTTAATCGTCTCTTTAAACGAAAAGTAACTCGGCGGAAGACTCGAAAACGAATTGACTCGTGTTCGGTTATTCGGAATGGAGTCTACCGCTCGATACCCGAATCTCTACATGGTTGCACGATCGCGTAACGTAGAAACGAAAGGTAGGTTGTTCCTCGCCGCCGTTACATCAAAGAGGGCCCAGCTACAGAGTCAACGACAGGATCGTAAAAATCGTACATGGTCACGCATACAATATTACTATTAAGATGCTCGCGCGGGTCTCGCTTCACGGCTATAAATCGAGCGTTCGATCGAGAGGTTCGAGAGTTCGAAAGGCGCTCGGGGTTCGAATCGGTGATAATTAACGTCGACTGGAGGCGTGGCCCCCGGGGGCCCGTAGCTCTCCAGGACGATTCGTCTTCGTCCCACGGTGCGTGCATTCGCGCGTCTTACATTCGCTCATCATCAATTTATGCAGAACAATTCAACGACAACGGTGCATTACGGGGCCAACGGCGTAGGTTCAAAGACCTTGCCCGCCGCGGCTACACCTCGATCGTCCTCCACGCAGGTATACGTTCATCGGGGCTCTTCCTGCTCGGAGTCGCGCGAGCTCGTCTTTTGGCTGGCAATTAGCATACGATTGACCCTGTGCCGTGACCCTGCGCGACTCGCGGCCGAACGATTGAATTAAAATGCGTTTAAAGCCACCCGTCTCGCTCGGCCGATTTCGAGGCCTCGAGAATCGGTGTCGTTTTCTTTTGTGAAAGTCCGTCGCCTTTGTCGCGCACGCAACTTTCTTAAATAATTCTTTTTATTTTCAACCAGTATGCACGAAAACATGATCACGGTGTACTTCGCGTCGGAGTTTTGACGAGATTACACGCACGATCCCCATTTCGAACCGTCTGGATTGGAATACGTACAGTGGTACGCGTACCAAGCCGTTCACCATTTTTGGCTTTACATTGTTGTTCGTGAAATGGAATTCGAGCGGGAGAATTTTACCATCAACCTTAGAATACTTTCTGCCCGCTGTTGCTCGTAACGCGACATTGTCTACCATTACAACGGAGGGTTAATACGTGCAATTTATATTGTACGCCAAGGATTCGACCGTAGAACGAACAGTCTTAAATTATCCTTTATCGTGTCGATTATCTTCTTTTATCATTTTCGGATTAGTTTCGCTCTAAATTTCGTGTAAGGTATGTCGCGAGTTGCTTTTCGAGTTTAGATCATTTACAATAATTTGAAAATGTACCCACGCGTCCGATTTTTCTTATACTTGGTAGGATCTTACGATTATGTATATGTATCGTATAAATTTTGAATCTGAATCTGAATTTGCATTTTCTGAGCTAAACAAACCCGAGCGTTGAGCAAACACAAAGTCGGTATTAATAGCTCGAACGAAACAGTTTTAAACGGAATACGTTTCGCGTTCGTATACATAAATTTACTGCTAAAATACCTATATTTCCGTTTAAACTTATCGAATATGATAGGAATTTAAGTATGTTTTGTTTGCTTATCTAAACTGCCGTGAAATATTTCAGAAAATTAGCGCATAAAAGATGCGTTTCTTGCTATGCAAATATCGCTAGTATCCAAGAGGCTGGAATAAGAGCCAAATGAGTAAACATCAAATGTTTTCAGTGCGATAAAACATATTGCCTCGCTTGCTTTAATTGTAAACACAAATCGTAAAGTTAAAATATTACACGCTTATGAGACGCGATCAAGATTAACTTGCCCTTGCGATTTGTGCTTTCACGATAGTAAAATGAAACTTGCGTTTATTTAATTTTTCTCTCTGCATACTATAATAGCAGTATTTCAAAATCAATACCATATTATAATCGTTAATACTGTAAACTAGTATTACAAGTTTAAATTGTTTGTAAAATTTGCTCGCGGAGGAAAAATATATATTCGATAATTTGATCCGTACAGGCATAGTATTCGATAGGTGAACAAATTATTTGATAATCTTCTTAATTTTATAATTAAATTGTATCGTTTCTTACTTTGGAAGGGGACCAAAACGACGGTCGAAAGCGTTGTAACTTTGCTGGTACAAACTAAATCGTCGAATACATATTGATCTGAGTTTATATTATAGGTCGATACCAATGTTGATGCATTATGTATTGCATCTATGCAATAAAAAATAGTATGCACTATTTTCTTCCGTAGAATATACCAATAGGTCGATCCCACCTAGGTACTCCAAAAACTACCTCTACTTACAATTTCTCTATTTAGAAACAGTGCATCGTTTCGAATGATCGCACCGTTAGTATTCGTTCGATATCGATGCGTGATTGCACCTGAAGTTTTCCATATTGCTCCAAGTTCGATCGGTCGGGGAAAATCCAAGCTCGTAGGCGTGGCATCGATGGTTCTGTTCTCGGTGTCGAGGGCACGTTCGTAATTTGGGTTTTCCCGTGATTACGGTTGTAATGCGGGATTAACCGACAGTACGGCCACCAGCAACCGGTACCCCGAATAAAATATACCACCAGTTATCCTGTAGACAGTTGAATGCACCACCAGCAAAGTCGGTCCACGTGTTGTGCCCTAAACGTGCTCCGAAGAAAAGTTTGCACCTTATGATGGCCTCGACTCAATGATGACCTGCCCGGGTGTTTTCCCTGGCAATTGTTTCCGTAGCGATGGCAATGGTCGCCGACCGTTTCTGGGTTTTTTCGCGAGCCCGCTCGTAGACCCCCCGTGCCCTCTTCGTATCCAACGAGATCCTTGAAACTCGAGTGGCGACGAGCAGGTCCTTCGAGTTTCGGCAAGTGCCGATTATATACGGTGTCCTGTTGAATCTACGAGCTCCTTTTGACCCTTGGAGGATTTTTGTCGACGATACCAGAATCTCGATATTCTTAGCGGTCGAAACGTTACGTTCTGTTTTTGGTACAGTGGATACAAGTTTCTAGTACAATGGAACGTCGGTCAACGGAACTTGGAGTACCAAAAATATTAATACCGAAGCGCTTGAACAATGTACCGTTACGAAATTAATAATCAAAAGGAAGGAACACTGCTATCGGTAGATAAAAAGCTGGAAATAATAACGATAATCATTACCTACACGCGATTTTGTTCTTTCAGTCGCTATCGCTGTTTGCTCAACTTTCTTTGGGTATTCGAGTTTCTTTCAAGCTTCGAGTTTGGTACCGTATCTTCGTTACAATATTTACATTTGTAATTTCTTATACTTGTATTGTTAGCAACTGGGTGTACTTCGATTTCAGAAGATGGTAAGCGTGATCTTCGATTTGGTAGGTTGTTTCAATACGATGGTTTGAAATTCTTTGCTCCTACATCTTCGAATCGACCACCGAAAATGTGTTTCGATAATCGATGTTTTACCGTACACGGTTACCGTACACATACCTAGAAGTATGTACGTTTTGTTATGAAAATCTCCAAAGGCGCAGAAAATCCTAATGATCGAGCAAATTGCCTCGTGACTCCTTCATCTGCGAGCAAATAGCCAGCATAAACGAATATTCGTTGGTTGATCGAGCAATGGTGCCATAAAAAGTAAAAATTGTTCCCGGTTGACACGCCGAAATCTACGGAAAGTCACGTAGCCAGCGTTGCCCACATCCTCGGCAAATACTTTCCTTGTTAATTTCCTGCATTGTGAGCGCTACGAGTTTACGACCCTTAATATAGAGCGCAATAAAGTTGTTTCCATCGGATTACAATGCAACAATGCGCTGCGAAAATTCGATGTTAATTTCCCGAAGACAAAGGACGGTGCAGACTTTGGTACACTGGTGTCTACCCTCCACTTCTCCTAACGTCAAGCGAAGGGGGAGAATAGTCCAAGCCTTTTGGAACGTTTTCAGGCATATCTGAGGAAATTTCAGCAGTGGTTTGTCGGCATAACACGACCAGACCCACTTCGTCGCCATAAACCGTCGCCGCTGCGACAATGACCGCTGAAAATCGTCGATCCACATGTTTGACGAACGTTCGATGGAAACAGCCCCTACGGGTCGGCTTTGGCTTGGGAAAGCTGGGATTGTTGGGTCGGCATATGGTGACAGACCGAGCTAACCGGTAGCAGGTGAGTTTTGCGCGAGGCACGATGGGAATGTTGCGACTACCTGTCGGCCTACCTTCACCCACGAGGCCCCCGATGGTCTCGCCATTGTTCGTCGTCGAACGACCGCCATTATCCACGGGTAGGAAGTGCACTCAGCCGCTTATCAGTTTGATAATAAATTGTCGCTATCGCGAATTCCTATCGAGCGCCGCAATTACCAGCTCCGATGGATCTGCTTTGCTCGTTTAACGCGCGACGATCCGGCTAAACAGCGCAGCGGGCCATGAGAGAGTCTCCAGTTGACATGAAAATTCTATCGACACGGTAAATCCACCGGCTTCGAATCATCGATGACGAGTAACGTCGATGTGGTGATACTAGATTGTTCAATAAGTTTTGTCGTTCGGTAAAACTTATTGAACAGTATAGTAGGAGGTTGCTGAATAAGTTTGTGGTTCGATAAAATTTATCGAACAACCTATTATGTTCGCTCGCAAAGTGTTTGGAAAATTATTTTTATTATTATTACTTTATTTACAGACCAGTAACCCTTTTAAATCTTACAAGAATAACTCGTATAATTCGGAAAATGAAATACGACACGCCATCAGGCTCGATAACAAATCGATATTTCGGTTATAATTTGTTTTTTTTTTGGACCCTGTTTATTTTCACGATCGATCCAACGGTATAGTGCGTCGAATTTTTCATAAGTTTCTCGCTTCTCCTCAATTAATTTATCCCTGCGAAGTCTTCGGTTTTACGATTTACAAAGTATTCTCGAGATCCTTGGGAAAATCGAATTGAAAATCGACCGTTCCGCGGTACAAGAGCGTACCAAAAATAAAAATAATAAAAATTTACCTAAAAAATAAAAAACTATCGATGCGCGATGTTTTTTATAGTCAATCGTAGATTCATCGCGCGACACCTACTACACTTCACGCGAACGAGTATCGGGTGCGTGGCCGTTCGAGGATTAAAGGAGTAATTGACCGGGAATCGAATTTATCGAGCTCTTCGAGATCTAAATCGTTCGTTCCCAAAGATGGACACGACGAGCGCGAAAGTGAGATCTCGTCGATAGCGCGGTACGACTTTCTCGAGGTCCTTTTGATTCCGTTGCTCGCGAGAGGTTTTCCTCGTAAAGTCGAACGTGGGTCGTTCACGGGTTCTCGTACGAGTTCTCTTTCCTTGAAATCCAGGACGTACATCGATCTCGGCGTCCGTTTCACCAAAATCGTAGGGGGGTATCCGACGACACGGCCTCGCTGCTCCTTCGGTCCATAAATCTCGCGCGGTGATCGTGGCGCCACTCGCGTCACAGATCGCGCGACCGATTCACTGTAAAGGTAAACTGGATACGTCCGCGTGTGTACTCACGGTGGAGAGTGACTGTCGGCCGGGAGAGAAATTACAAGCTGACGCCGGCGTCTATTCGAACAAAGCGAACGTCTTCCGGCAACACACGCGAAACTATCGCGACGGAATCCGATATTAAGCTTACCAACCTCTCTACGACTACACGCGGTAGCGTAATCAAGAGAGGTGCGGTAGCCTTCGTCCTTGCGAAAGAATCAAACCTCGTCTTCTCTCGCTTTCGTGTACAGCTCGTTTTTATATCTCGATACGGTGAAATATCTTTCAAAGAAGCTGCGTTACGAAAAAAATGTTTCAATCAAAGTTACTCGGTATAAATATTCTTGCACTTGGCACGGTAAACTCGCTTTTCTTTCCCTAACGTAATTTTCTTAAAAGATATTTCAATGTGTCGAGATGAACAGACGTACCGTGTATTCCTAAGAACAGCGATGTTAAAATTATTATTATTATTATCATCATCACATTCACGATGTGTTAGGTACCAAAGCGTTTCGTACGCGTAACGATTCTTTCGTACCCAGTGTGGATAACATCGGTGTCAATTTTCTCGTTGCTCACGATACCAAACGAGCTCTCGTTCGAACAACGAACATTCGGGAGCGAATGACGCGCGTAGCCGCCTCGACTCGGAGCCGACTGTAAGACGCCGAGGAAAAGAATGCGACGCGATCGCCGCATCTGTGTTATCACTACTCTTACTATTCCTTTCTTCGGCTGCGACCTTCGCGGCGGATTTCGGTCGCGTAGCGGTACCGGACCGGGACCCGCGACACAAGTAATATCGATCCTCCTCCATCCGCGTCGATCTCTCCGAATTATCCGGCATCTCGTCCCTCCTACTCCCTCCCCGGCGTTCTTTCTCCTTCTCCGTGGCACGCGTGTGTAATACGTACGCGGAGCAACGAAACGGCGCCTACGCCTGGCGCCAGCAGCGAAAGAAAGTGCGACACCGGGGTCGCGAGGAGAGAGGTCTCTCTCTAAATAATCGCCGTGCTCGTTTCTACGGTCGCTCGGCCGAAATGCGGATGAGATTCGGGGCGAGGACGCGCGTGGTCCCCCTCGGCTCTCAGAAACCAAAACTCGCTGATATGTACAGGGTGTTTCCGAACTGGCGCGAATCTGCGCAAAAAAAAAGAAAAAAAATTAAATCGAAAACAGAGAAACGATGTTTCCTCTTCCAAATAAATCGATATCGAAGACACGTGCACGGAAAATTTATTGTTACGTCGCAGATAAAATACTCTCGATAGCGTACTTTAAACGCGCGCGTACTCGAGGAATCCTCGAGGTCGATTTATTCGGAAATAAAACATCGTAGGAAAGAAGGCAGGGTGTTTCCGAACTGGCGAATCTGCGCAAAAAAAATTAAATCGAAAACAGAGGAACGAATAATCGATATCCTCTTCCGAATGAATCGATATCGAAGACACGTGGACGGAAAATTTATTGTTACGTCGCAGATAAAATACTCTCGATAGCGTACTTTAGACGCGCGCGTACTCGAGGAATCTTCGAGGTCGATTTATTCGGAAATAAAACATCGTAGGAAAGAAGGTCACTGTGGATCTTCGAATTGTATTTTCGCGCAAATTTATCCCTTCTCTCGTCGTACAGCCAATTCCGGAGAATACCTCGAGGAAGAATTATACGATTATAAATTTGAGTCAGTTTCTAACAGATAATACGCATTTCCTTTCTTCCGTCACATTCGTTAATTTAAATCGCTCAATTTTTATAATAATTTTCCTATTCGAATTGGTCGTATTTACACATACTATGTACATTGCAAATCTTTTTCCTCTCGGAACTGTAGCGTATCGAGTCGTCTGTTTAAGCGGTTAATTCTACCCGCGCAATACGCGTTGTACAAACACGATGTACTTTTGGTATAGAATCTTACTTTTGGAAATTGAACAGAACCGTATGTACCTACTTGTTTGCGCAAAGAAAAAGTGAAGGGAAGAAAACTCGATTCAATGTGTACACACTATTTATAAACATACGTACACACTATTTATAAACATACGTACAAACTATTTATGAAATAATCCACGAATCCCCGTAACTCGTCGGCTGCACTTTAATTCCAATCGATCGTGCGTGAAGACGAGACATTTCGGAGTCAAAAGCACACGAATCGTGAATTTTCCAGGGCCTGGAAAACCTTGTTTCTCCTCGACAGTCCGGATTACCGGGACAGTCGGTTTAAAATATTTTCCATCGAAGAATCGCACATCAACCGTCTCCGCGATACGTTTTCGCGAACATCGGGAAGACGCGTTGTGTTCGCGGTCGCTCGCGTTGCAATTTGTCGTCGCGCGGAGGAAACACGTTCGAAAGTTCGCGCGGAGGTAACGCGAGTTACACGCGAGCTGGAAATTACGATCTCGGGACGCTCGTCGAGGGGTTGTTTCGCCCGGAGGCGGACCCGAGAAACACTTTCTTCTCCGCGGAGACAGAAATAGCGTGGCGCGAGGGCGTTTACGGAAGTTGGACGCGCGGTTGCGCGCGCACCGGAGCGCGCGCGTCGTCGTCCCGTTCGCGATCGGTCGGTCGGTCGCTTGCTTGCTCCCGCGCTGATTTACACCGCGATAAAACGTTTCCAGGGATACCGTGGTTAACGGGCGGGAATCTGGTCGTAAGTCAGGAAATTCGTCCTCGTTACCGCGGCCGCGGATAACTCATTAAATTTAATTACCGTCGATAGCGGCGGTCGAGGTCGACGCGTCGGCCGGATATATTCTTAATTATTAATAAACGGCGGTGCTCGGTATAAACTCGATGAAAAATGTCCGGCCGGCGGAGTTTTCCTGGAAACGATCCGTGCCCGCCGCCACGGGCCTTTCTTGATTTACCATCGGCCGCGAATAAAACGGCCGTTAATAAGAAAGATTTTCGTTTCGGCAACTCGTAAAGTACCTTCTTAACGTCCCCTATATCGCGGGTAATATTCGGGACAGGTAAGTGCGTACGTACTCTCCTTTGTACGAAGATGTACTCGCAGGAATAAGCGTGTAAGTTACGATCGGCCCTCACCGTTCGGACTCTCTCGGGACCAAAGCGTGGCGAACGCTTCCTCGTAACAACGACCGGGGCCCCGGCTCTCTTCATTCCGAACGCCTCGTGTTCGCATTTCGTGTCCGACGTCGTTTTAATTGAGCGGTTTAACGCGCCGTCGTAAAGATTCCTCCAGTTGCAGCTGCGTCGATTCGATCGAGCTCCTCCTCTTTCCGTCGAGCTGCTACTCTCTCTTCCTCTCTCTCTCTCTCATTTTTTCTCTCTTTCTCTATATATATAATATATTATAATACGTATATACTTATTACACCCCTTCCTCCATACATACACAAATATATTTACGTATTCGTTTTTCTCGCTCTCGTCGTCCGTTCCCCACAATTTTCCCCGATTCTCTCTCTCTTTCTCTCTTTCTCTCTTTCTCTCTCTCTCTTCCTTTACATCGGGAGGAATAGTCGCGAAGGAAGCGCGACCAGATCCTAAAAAACCAGATCCGTGAAACCCGAGGAACGCGTGTCGGCTTCCGCAGCCCGTGAGCTTCCCCGGCGCGTCGCGTTGCATGTGGCAGGTGCATGGCCCACATATTCGGCATAAAAACTGGTAACCTAAGGTAACCACAACCTGCCACGGTTCCGGCCGCTGGGCGTGTACGCGTCACCTGATAAAATGACAGGCTGCCCGCGATATTTCACGTCGATTCGCGGCCGATTACAAATTACTCGGCCGCTGCGCTCGGGAGCCGAGAAATATGTGCCACGGGGCTCGGATGCTTCCGAAGAAAGTTTGCGGGACGGTGTTGAGCCACGGTTTGGAATTGATTGTCGCTCCGCTCGTCGCGCGGACGTATTATTATTATACCGATCTCCGCGCGACACGCTCGGAAATACGCTACCGCTCGAAAGTCTTCGGCCAAGATGGGCAACGTTTTCGTCCGGTAAAAGTTTAGAGCCAACAACTTTTTTTTTTTATTTCAATTGGAATCGATCAACGACGAACCAGAGTGCGTAATTTTTTCGATAATTCCATCGCATTCTCCGTGCAACCGTGGACCGTGGTCGTTCGATGTAAATATAACTGTTGCTCGGATTACGAGGGACAATTGCGAATTGTCGTAATTTTGGAGAAACAGCAAAGTATTTTTATATTATAGGTAGAAAGGAAGTATTACGGAGATGCAACCGTGCTGGTTGGTCCAGACAATTAAGATATAGTTTCTTTGTACGCGTGTTTAATTTCGCAGAGATCGGTTCGGTAATGTACTTGGTTTTTAAGACCGTTGTCTTGGAAAAAGTTATAAAACGGAGCGCGTAACGCGAACACTCTTGCTATTTTCGTTCTCGGTCGACAGATCGAACATTTGATCGTAGACGATACGTTTCAGAAGATGAAACGTTTTTTTACGTATTATTTCTGTATGTTTTTAAGGTTAACTTCTGTTTTTCGTAAACATCCCTGTAGCTTGGTTCCTCGTCGTTTAACGGATATTGATCGGCATTCGATGAACGCGATAAAAAAATTTGTCTTCCTTTCGGAGCGACACGGTGAAAAAAACGAAGTATCGGTACGAAGAAAGTGAGTTGGTTAATGTTCGCGTATAAAATATTAATCGACGCGATATTTTCCTTCGCGAGCGGAACGAATATCGGGCGATCGTTTTTATATTGAAAAACCCAAACTGTTCGAAAAAATACGTCGATGTTTAAGACATCGGAAAGTACACCTTTATTTGCTATTGCAGGTGTTCATCGATTCGAAGAGACTGCGACCTCGATTGAGTCCCATAAAAGTGAGTGCAGTGAACGATAATTTTAACTCGTTTAAAAATATTAATGTTTTAATCGTGGAATTAGCTTCGACGTTGCAACGGCTCTGGAATTACCACCGAGACTTTCTTATTTCTTCCACCGAGTTTCATTTATCTCTACGGTCCGTCCCTCTAAATCATTTGCGTACACCTCGTTGAATTCCTTCAAAATGCACATAATGGCTGAAACGTACGTGTCGCGCTTTCACCGCGAACACGGTCTAAAATAAACGTCCGCGGTGTATTTACATCGTTTCCACGATGAACATCCAAGCGTATCAAACAGAAAAGAAGCGCCATAGAAATTCATTGCAAACTACCCGTGTAAATAAACACGTCGTAATCGTGGTTCGTTGAGAGGTCTCCAACCAGAATTACAAAAAAAAAAGATGAGACTTTTATCTGATAAAAGTTTCGAACGAATAAAAAATAAACAACTTACTCTTGACTCGTTGAATAAAGATCAGAATTTCAATCATAGATCAACGAATAAAAATTGTATATCTTGTCTTTCGTTCGAATAGAAGTTTGTTCGTCTCCGACCGCAACGACGATAAACGATTTTATTTGCGACTCGAAAGGTCCGTTTCCTGTCGAAATAAACAAGTTTCAGCATTTTGGATGGTAAGGGATGAAAAGGAGCCACTCGGTCGAGGATCGTGTTCGACCACGAAGCACCACGAGCTTCGTCGTCGACCAGTGACGTCGAGAGTCCACGCATCCGTTTCCGCAGTGGCGAAACCACGACGTCACCTGTTCTGGAAGTGCCGCGAACCGCTGAGCCGTGACGCGGCCGTGGCCGTGGGTGCAGCCCGATAAGAAATGCACACGTTCCGCTATCGGAAGGGGCACGAACGTGCCCGGAAAAAAGGGCTGCAAGGAAGTAGCCGGCGATTCGCAGGTGACGGACTACCGGTACTTAATCGACGTTGAACCGAGCGACTTGGGGGCCTAAGCGAGTAGGAAGGAAGTGAGGTCACCGGACCTTGGCCCACCACGGTCACGAAGCGTAGCAGGTGCAGCTTGGATACGTGGGGAGCCACCGATACCGCTAATAACCGCGCGCGTTGCCACCCCACGGTGTAACGCTGTACCGCACTGATTGCCGTAAACGACCGTTTTTAAATTTGAATAAACCGGAGCCTTACGGTACACTCGCGCGCCCGCCGCAACACCGTTATCGTGCTATTTATCTTGCGACTACGCTCGAACCTTCGTTACCCGAACCTATCTTACGCGATTACCGCACCATTGGAATTATTTACGAAAGATCGTACATTTCGTCCAACGTTCCATTCTACGAACATTGTGCGTCCTTTGGCGCGGAAAATATCTTTCCTCTTGTCCAGGTGTTTTTGTACTATTGTGAAGTTGAAACTATTCCTTTTTGTTGCGCGTAGGTATGTTTAACCTTGCATCGGGTACATAGGCAGAGAGGAGCGACGATGATTCGATATTCTAGACGGAGAAGTATAACTCGAATCGATTGCTATCGAGAAGCATTGTACCTTTCGAAGACAATATCATTCGATGAATTTTGCGAGCATCGTCGAAACTTTCTTTCAGGGTTGGCTGTAATCGATGTTCATTCCGGGATTCGGAATGCAATTAAGGGGAATACGTGCAGTTGCCTATTGTGCCTCGAAATTAAGTACAAATGCGCGAGTCGGGTGTGGCCGATCTCGTAGCCGGAGGCAGAAACCGATCCGTATAATGGAGGTTCTATCGTACGCAATTTCTCGTACGGAATCGAAGAAACGAAACGCGGCTGAAAGGTTCGCCATCGGTGAAATTTCTCCATTCGTCGATAATCGAGCTAGAACTGTTTCAAAAATAATAAACGTTTCATAAATAGTCGCGCGCATTTTGAAGAAACGGGTCGTTCGTCCTGTTTGCGTTTACGCGGGAAACCGTGTTGGAAATGTCGCGATCGAAAGGTCGAGCGGACCTCGGTATCCAATGGATTTGAATCCAATTGTGGGATTGGAGGTTCGCACGTACTTCCGATCGAGCTCGTTTCGTAGCTTCGAGCGGGCTCGTCGGCTCGTAATTCAACGTTTCCGCGTAGCGAGCGTATCGCGGTACGCGCACCACGCGAGTCCAGCCTCGAAATTACACGAAGCACGTATCCCGGACAGAGCTAGACGGACACCCGTCGTTCTCGCGGCAAGAAAATCCATCGAGACTCGGATGATCCAGGGGTCCTGGCGCCGAGAAAGAAACGATCGCGAGACGCCGATGGACGGCGTACGCCTGTGTACGTATCACGAGTGTACGCCGTTGTCGCCGAGCGGGACATTAGCGAGTTTCTTCTGCAGCTCCGGCCCCCGGGGGCAAAGAGGCGTAATGCGGTAACGACATTGATGATATAATCTCCCTTACTCGGCGCGTTGCTCTCCGGTGCACGCCAAGAGGGCCACACACACGCATGCGCACGGGAACGCGAGCATGCGCGCATGCGTCGTATGCGTTGTGTGCGCGATGTGCGCGGTGTGCGTGGCAGGGCCCGCGCGTGCCCTGGCTCACGGATGAGCTACCGACCCGAGCTGCTGTGTACTCCATTTATCCCTCTCCCTTCGAAGGGCCCAAGGGAATCGTGCCATGAAACGAGAAACTAATCTGCTCCGCGGAGCCTTATGAACCGGGGGCCTTGATTGTTTTATTCGGCGTCGTTTTGTTGCGACGCGTGCACCCTTTCGCTTCTCTGCTACCGTGCGCCGGGGGAGCGACTTCGCGGCGCGCTATTTGTCAAAACCTCGTTCGAGACACTGTTTTCATAAGAGAATGCTTCCTCCTCGTTCACAACCGGATATTCTCCGACAAAACCCGCCGGAATTAACGCTCGAGTCGGACATTATTCCAAGTGAACGTGAAAAGGAAATTTATTTGATTTTTCGCTTAGAATTCGATGGAACACACGTGGTATTTTTATCCATCGTTCTCGACGATTCTTGTGAAATTCATTCAATTCCTTACAATCGAACGTTTTACCACGAAAGCGTTAAAATACTTTAGAGGAAAATCTGCCTATTCTTCTGTTATAATAATATATTACATATAATGATATATTATATACAAAAGGAAAAGACAAACCCGCTCGCACCGCGGAACACACACACACACGTTTTCTCGAAAACTCTTTTTTAACTTTTTCCCGATACCGGTCGACTCACGTCCGTATCGGTCGCTGGTTACATCACGACTCATCTTTTATCTTTCGCACTGGGCTTCAATTAGCTATCGATTTATTGAAACAGTCGCTCACTCGATCGAAACTTCACGCGATTCGCTCGCGCAAAACTCGTCCCTACAATACTTTATTCAAAATGTATATTCCCGATCCGATCAAAGAGGAACGCAACAACGTTTGCGTTCAACCTGCACACTATACGAAACACGTGCTATGTAACTTTTATATTCCGTCGTTTCGTTTCGGCCACCTCGATTGCAGACCAAAGATTCTCAAAGCAATAGGAAAGAGAATTAATTTCTCCGAGAAGAAGACTCACGTATACAAAAGTTACGATCGAACGATTCTAACTGAAAATGTACAAGTTTTCGACAGCTCTCGCGCAAATCGGTTATCGAACGAACATCGAATTCATACCCATCAAAACGCGAGTTAAACGCGAAAACTTGCGAAACGATCCAATATCGGTGAATTAGCTATCGTTCGAGTTTCTCCTACGCGTCTCCATCCCTTTGCGAACATTTTTCTTACCAGACGTAACTACTCTTACCTACCGTTCGAACAGGAAGCACTAAACCAGCGATCCTCGACGTTCATAGATTTTCTAAATTTCACCAGAGGCGGGAAATCGACGAAGAGCGAAACGGTATTAAAAAACTCGTCAGGGCGTCGACGATCGCCCACCTTCGGGGCGATTCTTCGAGAAATCGGACGGTAATAGTTCCGTTCGTGATCTCGGGACACCGTCGTCCAACGGAGGAGCCTTTGTCTCTCGATGCGTGGCGTTTTATACGACGGCAATAATTATTTCGTAATACCGGGTAATGGCGCGGCCCTGGCGAGAATTTATCGCGCGTGTATACGGCGCGGCTGCCGGAATCCTCGAGATCGTAATCCGCCGTATCGGGGAGGCGAGACGCGGACGTTTAACGAATGGTATCCTCGTTACTTTCCGCGGGGTTCGTATAAATTACGACAAAATAGCTTCATCTACGGAGGCGAGCCACCCAGTCCCGTGCAATTCCCATCGGGGCTACCTCGGTAAAGGGAAGCCGCGGATTTCTTTCGCCGCGGTCTCGCGTGAATTATCTTTGATAGTAATTTTATTTACGGGCCAGCTCGACCGATTTGCATTCGTCCGCGAGTCTCTCGCGCGCCCGACCAATTATCGTTTCTCACTCGAGGACAGTCGGTTGTTTCGACTTTCCACGTCCGAACGCTTTCGGACGTTCTCCCATCTAACGAGGGGACCGCATCACTTGTTACGCACAGATTTTATCGAGACGTCATAGACGGACCAACAACCGAAAAATATCCGTTTGCTCGGATACTCGATAGTTTACGAGATATCGAGGAACAAAGATCGTATATACTCGCCGAGTCAAGTGTTCGCGATGGCGGCCATTCTTTCGAGCGAAACGGTGGTCCAGCGATCGTTCCACGGTTTATTTTCGATCGTTTGTCAGTAATGTTCTCTTTATGTTGCATAAATCTAGTTTTCTCTATCGCGCAATTTTCCTATGTTTTGCTCGTGGACAAACGTATAAAGTTGACGGTTTACAGTGAATATTCCTCCTTTCGTTCGAGCATCGCACCGACCGACATCTTTAAAGGTTCCGGACTACATCGATGAAACTGCAACTCATTATTCTAAGCCGAGTTTATCGAGACTTGTGTATGTTTCTAGCAACGACGAATGTACGTAGAAAGAAAAGGGAGCAATTACTGGTACAGAGTACTTGGAATTTAGGTACACCATAGAATTTATTCGCTCTCTTTTTCTTTTCTTACTCACAAATGCGTAGCAAGTACAACGCCATTGTTTTCTCTCGATACTCTTTCAGGCAACCAATTCGAAATTTGAAGAAAGCAAATCGTTTGATTCTTGGACTATTCTCTCTCGACGTTTTTCTCGATCTCGTTGTCGCGGAGTCGTTAAAGTGGAAGAACAATTTCAAAGCACTCGCACGTGATCAATATTATCCAAGCAATAATGTTAGGTCGGTGATATTAAGAATATCGAAGATACACTAACGGATCAATATCAGCAAAGCAATAATGTTGTATCGATAGTATTAAGAATGTTGAAAATTGTCGAAGAGAATATTATCGCGATTAAGAAAATGTTTATACTTTTTCTCGTGGTGTTATTTAAAAAATACAGTTTATCGAAAAGAATGCACCACCGTGGATAACAGAAGTAAAAGATTCTTTTTTTCATTCAACTTTCAAACATCCTCCAACAATTTTTATTACGTCGAATAATTTCCTACCCGAAATCGTACAATCTTTGGAAAAATTTTTCTCTGCAATAAGTAATTTGAAAGATATTCGAGGGGATCGTTTTAACGATTCGTTGCGCGTAAACGATATATTCTTGGTACATATATTGCGCATTAGTGTCTACTCGGTAATACCAATCTCGATAACATCGAACGTTTCCGTATGTACAATATAATAGGTTGTTAAATAAGGTTTATCGAACGACGAAACTGATCGAGCAACCGAGTAGTATACTGTTGGATAAGTTTTATCGAACGTTGAAACTTACCGAACAACTTGGTACTGTTCGATAAGTTTTATCGGACGACGAAATTGATCGAACCACCTAGTATATTGCATCGATTCGCAACATCATCTCTGAACGGTAAATATTATTGGTAAGGTTCGATATTGCGCAATATTATCGAGCGTGTATGGGTAGGTTTGAACGCGGACCGTTTGTTCGCGTATTTAACGCGCTCGGGGACTCGACGCGACGGAGCGATCGAAACGGGGCAGGGGTGTGCAATTCCAACAGCACGGAAGAGGGTTTAATTAGAACGAGTTAATTGCGCCTAACCGGTGAGCGATAAAAGTCAGAAATCCGACACCGCCGGTTGCCGCGTAATCGCGCGAGAAACCGGACTTTCTCCATTCCGTCGAATTTACGAGGGATCGTTCCCTCTGCCGGACAACTCGAGAGGAATCGTTACAAAGCGGTAGGTAACACGGGAATTGCCCTGATAAGCTCCTATCGATGCTCGGGACACGGGTTTCGAGTTCCGTAATTGGAAAAACCCGGCGAAACCTACCGCGATCCCGCGGCTGGTTTTGCGAAACCGCCGCGGAAAGAGAAACACCGGCGTCGCGATAAATGCGCATCGAGATCCGTTCACGGCGCGTTCTCTTATTACCTCGTTACGTCGGTGTGCATGAAATGTAATGAACCGGGGCGTGTCGTAACGCGGCAGACCTCTGGGGTGGCCCGATGATAGAAAGATTACGAAGAAGGCGGCTGTTAAGCCTCGATCCCAAGCAACGCTGTCAGCTTCATTAGGAGTCCGAGAATGCATTAACCCTCGCGTCAATAACCGCGTTCCGTTTTTCATATTTCGTTCGACTATCTTCCTTGTTCTAGTTCAATTGTCGCGAAACGTCGCGGTGTCTCTTCTCGACGAATTGCTTCGTTAGAATAAATAATTTGTTCGGAACGTCGGCGGAAGGTCTACGCGAAACTTTCTTCTAGAGTTTTTGCTGTCTTGTAATATTTTTATTCGTTGATACTTATGTGTTACTATTACTCTCGAAGACGCAAAGAGGAATCATCGACCTCTATCGAAGTTCCATTAACCCTGGAAGAACTTCTGGAGTCTCGATTCTTGCTCTCTTCGGTCACTAACGTTTTAGTTCGGTTTGATAATGGAACAAATTTCGCTCTCGACCGTTTCTCGCGGATGTGTTCAAGTTTACAGATCGTACGATTATTTTTATCCCAAAATATTAACAATAAGAAGAATTCATCGAGAATTCGATGATAATCGATCGTTAAACAGAAGCTAAATTCGAGAGGGATGTCGAACCATCGGTAAAAATCTATCCCCGAAAGTCGTTGGAACGAGCAACGGGCTCTCGAACGGATATTACGGAATGAATAAACGAGCTGTGGTCACGATGCAAATTTTCCGTTTTAAAACTAGTTTTGGTAAGTATCGTCGGACGGATAAGACTGCAACCAAGTCCGAATAAGGATACCTTTAAAAGCAAGCTGGTCGATCCAGGGATACCTTCTCTACGCCTTCGAAATAGCTCTATCGAGGAACGATCGAAGGTCGCGCGGGTCGTAACCTCTCACGAAGGACCGGATTGAACCCGGTGGCTACCAGGTGATCGACCACGCCTCATCACTTTGCTCGCTACCGAGGCAAACGAGGGACCCGATACCAGAGTCGGATAAAGCAAGAAGCGAGTGCGAGGTGGTACCTGGTTACGATCGTCATTATCATCATCATCATCATCATTGTGGCTGGAACTCAAGGCGGTCATTCAAGGTCAGTACTCTAGCTCTCGTACGCTGCCGAGCCCTCTTCCTCGCGCTACGATTTCTTGTTTCTTTCTTTCGCGCAAAGTGCAGCTTCGGGGATATCTTTTCGAGCGTTCGGCGTTACGTGGCTCGACGACGTGGGTGGAACGCTCGTGAAAGGAGTTCCAGTGTAGTTCGTTACGGTTGCGTCGTGTCGATATAGAAATATAGATTTCGGTTCGCGTTAATTATTCGACGTAAAAAATTAACACGGGCAATTGTATCCATTAGCCGTGGTGGCGGTAAGTTTTTGTCAGGTTTCGAGACGATACTCAACACGCGGTTACGTTCCAGTGTCCTCTTTGTACGAAGCGATACAGTTCGTTCCTCGCGTCGACAGTTCGGTAAAGACGCGTTCCATTCGCGCGTTCCAAAGGTCTGCCCCGTCAATTAGGGGATCGCGTAGAGAGGAGCATCGGGGATAGAACAAATATTGGTGTAGTCGTTCAGTTTCACCGAATATTCAACTTGTTCAAACACTCGAGCGACGATGATCCTGTAATTACGTCGAGCAACATACCTGCGAACGAGCAGCGAGGAAGCACAGAATCGAGAACTATGCTCGTATCCGCCCCAAACACGTATCAAAATTCCACTTGCACCGAACGGATCCGGTGTACAAAACGATCGAAAAAAAAAGTCGATCCAGAACGAAACACCCAGAAGAGTTATCTGAGAAAACAGACGAGAGTCGGAGGACGATGCGTCTACGGAAGTTCTCGAGTGTTTGGGTCCGAGGTGGGACGGATCGTCGAATCATCGTCGAGCCACCCACCTTAAAAAGTATTCAAGGTCGACGGCCGCGACTCGAGAGTACTCGAAACGATCCTACCAATCGGAACGGGACCATTAGCGACGCGAATTCGACAAAGGAAAGGAGTCGATCCTATTCGGAGGAGATAAAGTGGCCGCGATCGTGCCAGATTCTCGAACGACAGCAGGCACTCGATCGATTTCGTTCCGCAGCGAGCACATTGTCGTACACCTTATGGCCTTATGGGCAAATAGGTGTCGAGTCACGGTGCACAATGTGCACGCGCCTTAATTAAAGATATTTAATTACCTTTGCACCGTGACCGTGAAGCTGTTGCCACCTCCTTACCGGTGCACCGTCCGGACAACTTTTGTTCCGTACGCTCGCCGGTTCGTTTATCAACGTTGAAAGTATATTTACATGCGTTAGCATAAGCTCGATTCACCGGCGAACGAGCATTTAATCATAGAACGGCAACGTGACTTCTTTCTTGTACGTTGGCGGCGACGACCATTCAAATTTATGCGCGAGCAAGAATAGTTTTCGCACGATTGTATTCTCCTTGATCCGATTTGTATGCAAATATCCGTTTAATGTGCCGTACATGTGTCTCGTGATTTCAAGAATGTCTCGTTGTTTCATCGATGTTTCGGTGTCTCTTCGATATTCGGATCCGTGTCGCCGGACGATTTGCATTATTTTTACATCGATCGTTCGATACCGACATTCTCGTCCGCGGAACGCGGTTGGGAGATCGGTAACCAGTTCACGCGAACGATTAAAAGCTAAACGCTTTCGCGATCGATGGGACGAATCAATTTCGAAAACTCTTGGCTTGCGTCAACGAAGATTCGTGACCGACCCCACCCGCGATATTACCGAACGAAACGACCGCAACGTTTGGAAATTATCCGTCGACCGAAGTAGCAGTTTACGCCCATTTTAAATTGCAGGTACGGTGCCGAGGCGATTACGCAGTCGGCCAGGAATAACGAAATGCAGATTCGGTATTTTTTCTTCCCTTTCTAACGTCGGACATCGCCACTGGAAGGCCCCACTTGCGACACTTTGCTCTTTGCCGGATAGCCGATGAAAAACACTTTACGAATCGAGATTCTTTCCTATTTACGTTTACGAAAAGTTCAGGACTTTGTAACTCGAGGATTTTAACGCTCTGGAAATCAACAGCTTTAGGATTTTAGAGCTTTGGAATTCCAGAATCTTAGGATCTCGAATTTTGCCAATTCTTGAACCTCGCGTCTTGACAATTTTACAACCTTGGATCTTGACGATCTCGAGACCTTGGAAATTTAGGGCTTCGAAATGTTAGGATTCTAGGAGTTTGAAAAACTAGGACGATAGGACCGCGGGCCTTCTGCACTCCTGGACTCCAGGACTCTGGAATTTTAGAATACCAGGACGCTGAAACACTAGACCTTCTGGAATCCTGAACTCCAGGGCTCCGGGACTTTGGAATACCGGAACGGTAGGACATCGAGCTTACCGAACGTCCAGACTCCGGGTCTCTACGATTCTAGAAATTTGGTAATCGAAAACTTTGAACTTCGAGAATTCCAGAACCAGCAGGGGATCATGAATTTTAAGAGCACTGCGAAAGTCGATCGCGAAGGTAAATATAACCTATGCGATTATACCCTCCCTGGACGAGAGGCTGTATCACAGGAGTCGTATGCGTACGAGAGGTTTAACAACACGCATGGTGCACGCTTTGCACATTTTGAACTCCTGTGACGGATCATTAAACTCTACTTGTACAGAGATTCGACTGTACAGAGACTGACAAAGTATTGAACGAAGTTTGACGTAATATTTCATTTAGTTTTTTTAGGTTTCGAACCAGGAGTTGGAGCAACAGGGTACAGTTGTGCTTACGAAAGTTTCGTTTGTAAACGTGGTTGCTAAAATGATGCAGAGTTCGTAGGGTGTGCACGACGTGTTTACGAGTGTACCTAACGCAGAGTGCCGGATAATAGTGTCGACGCGTACGAAGAGGGTCAGAGTTGTAGAAAACATTTACCTAAACGAGAAACTGCACCTAGATCGAGCTAAATACGTTCGAGAAATGATCAGAAGCGTGTTCTCTGTCCTCGTAAGCTTCCTGTCTCTAGAATCTATTTGAACGGTGAATTGGGAAAAGCTCCGAGCAATCGAGAACTGTACAGTACTGTCGAGATCGTTCGGGTATGTATACGACGCAACATTTCGATCGGGGTTGCAAATTGCGACAACAGTACCACCACAATCGGCGCTTCCTATTGCATGCCACGAAATATTATCAACAATTGCCAAGTAATCTGCGCGGAAGTCGAATGTTGCCACGCTACAGGGTCGCTCTTCGTTCGAGCGGATCGAAGTAAGCGTTAGCTCGTAGCGAGCAATCATCGGAAGACGAGAAGGATGAACAAGAAGAGGACGAGGAACAAGAAAAGGAACGAACGAGATGCTTACGTCAGTTTTCTGATCGTGACTGGCTCCACCCTACGTTACCGAGCGAGGGAGGCCAGACCGTGCCATTATTACCCTATTATATCTTGCATAACAGTAACAGTGAACGAAGTGAGCTATTACGCTGCTCGTCGTGGGGGTGGATGAAAGAAAAGAGGAGAAAGGAGGCCGTCTAGGCGGCTGAACGGCACAAACGGGAGAAGGAGGTGGAGAAGGAGGTGGTGGAGGTGGTGGTGGTGGAGGTGGAGGGGGACGGGGGAGGAGGAAGAGCCGCCGTGGGTCGATGCGCCCACAGAAGGTGTCGGAGCAAAAATTATCCTGCCGATCCACGTTGCTTCTAATCGATTTGAACTTGCACCTTGCTGGAATTGGGAGAAAATTCTATTGCTAGACTTTCGTCTACCGATCTAGCTACGTGTCTGCCGCGCGTGTGTATTCAACGATCGACCGTGATTCCAAGCACGGTAATCCTCGTTTTCGAGTGACCATTTTTTATTTCGTCTTCAAATAACGGAATGACTCCTTCTTCGCTTTTCCTAATATTTACGTTTACTTACCTGATCGAACTGACGAAAGTTAAAGTTTGTTAATTTTTCGTTGCATCTTCGTGAAAGTATCGTTAGTGGATTCGTGAAGCTTTCCAGATGAACGTTTTAAACCACTTTTGGATCAATTTGAATTCTGTTCGAATTTTTTAAAAGCTTCCAATTATGTACGATGAAAAAAATAATCCAAGCTACGTCGTGTTTGGACTCGTTTTCTATGCGAAAGTGTTGTCGGTTCATTGATTATTCTCTCACGAAGATATAACGAAAGATATAAAAATTATTATTTTGTATTAGAAATTATTTAATACAGCAATGCGTGTACAACGTCGCTATCTTGTTCGCATTTTTATGTATTATATGTATCAACATATGGTTGACGAATGGATTTCAGTGACAATTTGTGTTTAAATTTTCTATTCTCGTCTCAATGAATAACGATGGTTACCTCCAGTAGTATTCCAGTTTTTTCGATAAATATCGTTGTTTGTAAATATTAGAAAAAATATTGTAAATAAATCTAAAGTTCAGCAAACGTTTCGTGTTTACGTAACAAAGTAAACTATATTTTTATCGGTGAGAAGTATTGAATAGTATCGACAATTTTTGTACCGTTACGATGCATTATGGTTATTCTTTCTTTTCATTTTGCATCGAGATTTTGATTCCTGCTGCTGTCAGACGAGTCGAAGATGCATCCTGCTGGAGTAGGAGCTTATATCGTCCGAGCTTACCGATACGTATCGGTTCCATCTTTTTCGACCGAGTGACAACGTCACGGTATTAATGTTGAATTTCTATGGCGAAATGTGAATGAACAAATGATTCACGTAATCTCAATTTGATTCAACCGCTCCGCCTCATTCTCAACCTATGCATTGCGAAAGTGAAAGCTCAACTTTGTTGTATCAATTGCTTTCTCTCGATCTTAGTAGCGTTTCCAGACGACAGTATTCGAATTCAGTAACAAAACGGATCGACTTTTTCTGTTACAAACACCTCAAAATTCCATCGAACGTACCAATTTTCCGTTGACTTTTTACCGCGTGAATTTCATTTTATTTTCTGAGAAAGAAAATTCCACGAATTAATTAAAACTCGAGCTAAAGAGCAAGTGGTTGAACCTGTAATGTTGTTAGTATTTTCTACAGAAAAATAAGATGCAACGAATAGCGTTAAACTTGTTCGAGAAACTTTACAGAGACTTTTCCA
This sequence comes from Ptiloglossa arizonensis, assembly GCF_051014685.1. Taxonomy (NCBI): domain Eukaryota; kingdom Metazoa; phylum Arthropoda; class Insecta; order Hymenoptera; family Colletidae; genus Ptiloglossa; species Ptiloglossa arizonensis. The sequence continues at coordinate 2,151,715 of NC_135059.1, read as the reverse complement.
TTTGTTTCTCAATCGATCGCGTAACGCGATCGAGGAGAATTTTTTTGCTCTAAAATTTCATCCTACGATCGATCGTTGATAAACAGAACATTCCTCTGAAAAATCCATTCCGAAAGTTCCATCGAGCTTGATGAAATATCGGAGTCTCAACATCCGCGTTCCAAAGGATCAACAAAGGCTTGTTCGGTGAGCGTAAATTCTCTCGACAGATTGATGTCGCGGATCAATTATGCATTAAGTACGCACGACTTTCGCAACACGAAGATTTCGTGATTCGATCATTTGTCAATCCGCGGACCTTTTTCGTCTCGAACGGTCTAAATCCCTACAGGAGGTTACATCGCGATCAATCGAGCGTCAAACTCGTGTTGTCCGCGTACGACCGTTCACACTGGTTGCAAAGACCGATGAACACGATACGGAAGACTTTCTGAATTGTCCGTATCGAATGGCGACACCCACTGAAATTATTCTCCGTGCCGTGGTAGAATTTGTAAAATGTTAACCGAAGCCAAATAAAACCACAGGTTACTCGATCGTGAGTTGAATTCTAAGGATTGAGAGACAAAGCTGCAACGATTTGGTACTGACCTGTACTGTGAGAGTTCTCGAAAGTAATTACGGCCTCTAAACTAAACAAATCATCGAACAATGTAACTTTGTACGGACCTATCAACCTGGTTCCAATAATAGGTAAGTTAGTTGAAAAATTTTTTCAAGAGATTATCCAACAAAATCGTAGAATTATAAATCAGATAGCAATGCCATTAGAACAGAAGAAACATTGTTTGTGTCGACACACTCTGGCACGTGAGTATTTTATATATTAATCAAAGTTCTACCTTTAGAAAAGATACTTTCGAGTCAAGCGAAACAACATAATCTCGGAATACGATAAAACCGGCTTCATTATACGCCAAGTTAATATCTCGAGGCCCCCTTATTTTCGATATACACTTCTGATATACCAACCACTTCCAGAACGACAGTAGCAACCCTTGTCAATGCAGCTATAATAGCAACAAACGAAGCCCCTACAGTAGCTTCCGAACATCTGCGAAAACACCTAGATCAAACACGTCTCGGTTTCACGATGAAGATAGCTACTTGCCCACTAGTCCATCTAAACAACGAATCTATTACCACGGAAACACATTTTGCGTATTGTGAACACCAAATTAATCGATTGAACCGGGATTTTTAAACCCTCGTTCGAGGTAGACCGATAGAAAGGGGTAACATCGATGACTTCTGCCTAGCTTATCGTTCAATTTACTCTTAACAATTATATTTTGTATGTTACGAACACCGAGTCAATCGATCGAGAAGAGACTTTTAAGTCCGTGTTCGAGAGGATTCAGCGACCACTCGATGAGCATAAATCTCATCGACGGATCGATGCCAGGCATAGGGCAACAAGTATCCTCGGAGCTTTCCGACCTGGCAGCATCGCGCAGGTATAGTAAACCGGCACCGGGAGTCTTCGAGACGAGGTAATGAAATTGGACAGAGCCGAAACGAAGGGCGCCGAATCAATGGGTCATTAGAGGGAATGACGAGAAATTAATTATCGCATGCAAATGACAAAAAGGAACCTGTTGTCAGTTATTAATTGCTCGGATGGAGGATCCTAACGGTCCTAGAGGTCCGGGACGTGGCTGTGTTCTCGGTTACCTGCGGTATTCCGTCCGGGGGTCGTGTATCTCTCGCGTGTCAATGAAACAACGAAACTTATCGGGTCGAACCGACGACTGTTTCACATTGTCGTATACACGGTCGACCGGATTCGTGGCGTTCCAAATCGAATCGAAGATCTGTTCCCGATCTGTCGTGGGCGACTTTTCGTTGGACCGGCTCTCTCTTCGTCTTGTTTCCCTCCGTCTCTATCCCCGTGCACGTAACCACGCTCGGATTTACCGGTGTGCGCATAGATACCACCGAGACAAGACGAGGAATTCGAAATCGGTCCTCCCACCTGTCACAAACCAGACCCCCTCACGATACATCACGGGGTATCTACGTATAATCGATTGATATCGATGCTCAGAATTCCTCTTGGAAACGCAGCCGTCGTTCCGGGCATCATCGCACCTCCGAAATGTCGGAAGATCGGTTCCTCGTTCTCGAGAGAACTGCTAGTGCTTCGAACTGCCCCTATTTCCGTTCAATCGTCTTTTATATCGGATTATTTCGCAAGTGTTTTTTTTCTTTCTCGAAAATAATCTATTCTTCAAATAAAGAACCAAAGATAGGTGAAGAGTGCAAGAACAAGAGCCGAATAATGAAATAAAGAGCAACTTTGAACGATTAATGCGTCAATTATAATTCTTAGTGTTTTTAAGTCACAGAGATTAGAAGAAACTCTAATGTGCCGAATATACGAAGATTTAAGGGTACAGAACGATATGATAATTTTTTCAGAAAGTTAATATAATTTTTGTTTCGAGTGGAAACACGGTGGTTGATCTACGTGGCGAAACATTTATGCGGTATACTATATTTTAATTTTTGCAAACGATAATGTTAATAAACATTCCCTCCTTTTCCATTGGTCCCAAATGTGTTCCCACAGATTGAACCCAGTTAGGATATAATCGCAATTAATGCACACGATAAATGTAACGACCTTAAGTCACTTGTGAAAGCGATCGATCACATATCTCGCTTCTCAAGATCGAACGCTTTTTAACGGGACGAAATCTACGTTCAAATATCGCACTATGGAAGTACATAAAAGCGGATTACAATGAATTTCGAATACGCAGAAAGAATTTAAGAATTTCCTTCGAACTGTACCGAATAGAAAAATTCAAACGTTTCCAGAAATAAAGAAGACAAAATCTTCTCATCGATATAAAAAATTACGATTTTGAAAATTTCCGATCGTGTCATTGTCTTACACGTGTACGATTAAAAATTAATTTCGGTGTAGGTTCGCGTTCCAAAGTTCGTCGAAATATACGCAAAAGTTCATAGTACGCCCCGATGGATTCTGTCAGTAACAATAGTCTCGTACACGTCAAGTTGAAGAAATACTTCTGTTCGGAGCACAATGAAACCTGTCGTTGCGTTTATCCGTCGAGCGAGCACGTTCGTTCGTAGCACTTCCCGGTCATTAGACTCCGGAGAAGGAATTTCGGCGGAGTGATCTATGACCCGGTCGCACAAAGGGAAACGGATCGCTGGTAAGAACGATCTATATCGGTATACTTGGTCGAGGTTGCGTGACCGGCGGCTTTTTTTCTTTCCTTTTTCTCCTATTCTTCTTGCGATTTCGGATCGAGAGATAGCCGTTGGAAATATTTCCTGCGAACGTTTATCGCGGATAATACGTTCTCGCGAGGGTACTCGATCCCTTTGTCCACCGCGAATATAAATTTTCGATACTTTTGTCGATCCGACGATCGCATCCTGTATCACCTAGGCATCCATCGGGATTAAGATCAGCGACACCTGACCTGTCGTCGAACACCGGAAGAGGAAACCGCCCCATCGACGTCGGACCCCTTGTCGTTCGCTCGTGAACACGTGTGCGTGAGCTATTAAGCCGTGCAACACGTGCGACGAACGTGAATCTCAGATATTAAGAGCCTGCCCATCGACCGACGTGCAGGGAACGATTTCGACAGGAACGCGACGACGGAGCCGGTGAAACAAAAAATGGAGGACACGAAGTCTACGATTCGATTAGAATTTTCCGAAAGAGAAAAAAATAGCAAATAAATCTTCGAGTTTTGGTCGATTCTTGTTTCGACGACCTTCTTTCCCCTTGATAACTTTAAAGGATAAGTAAAATTGATCGAACGCGAGAGTCTAGTCTGTGTCGAAAATGTAACTCGAACAATGTTGGAATTGAACGTATTTCTATCTCGTCGATTGGTCGATGATATTGTCACACAACCAGACGGTACACAAAATATTCTAACTTTCCCCTGGTATTTTGAAACTCTCCTATCCTATTTAAACAACCACGATGCTGTGTAATAACAACGTCGTACAATGTTTTACCGAGTATATCGATTAACAGAGATGATTCTAACGATCTGTTTGGAGTTGCTCTTGAGATATCAAAGAGGTACGTTTTTGTTTCTTCTTCGTTAATTTATACATCCGACAATATCGCGCGCGATGCATAACTTTCGGAGAGATGATAATTATAAACAATTGTCAGCGAAAGAAATTCTCCCGACACGACGGTTAGATTTTCTTCGCTCGCGGAGACGCTAGTCGCGCGAGTCGATGATCGTAAACAGCAATGGCCTACCGATTTCGTTTCAATCATCCGGGGTGAAAATTGTTTCGATTATCCGGAGTGGTCGATCGAGAGGCTCGACGCATCCCGCGTCTGGTCGCCGCGGCGCGATAACGAGGGTCGAAATATTTTGCTTATTATATTGATTGCTCGACAGAGTACGCTTCCACGGAATACTTTTGCCCGGTTGGAAGATTTATATTCGCGAGCTTTTTTGCTTATCCGCGAGCGCATCGCGGCCAATTATCGAAGCTGGCAGCTTCCAGCATCGGGCAGCATCGGTTCATTTAAGAAGATAATAAGTATTGCGAAAGGTACGATGACTAACGCAAAAGGCACCGAGAGAACGAGCAGCGGATAAGACGAGACGACGAGGGGAAAAGACAGAAACGAAGGTGGAACACGTCGAACGAACGAATCCTACTCCCGAAGCCCACTCTCTTCTTCCGTTCCTCTTCGTCGCGATCACCGGTCCCTCTCTCGTCTCTTTCGAGCGTGTCCTCCCACTTCTCTCGGGCGCATTCCCCGTAACCCTCCCTGGGGATTCAACAGGTGGTGCGTTGCCTCGTGGTCGTGCCACGATGTCCCACACGTCGTGCCCACGTAATCGTGTGCGTATGGGTGTACCCCATGGGCACCGCGTGTAGGAAGTACTCTGACCCCTCATCCGCTTTAGGGCCACTCCATATGCGTTTGTTCGTGATCTTCGAACCTGCGACGTTCCTGTAGCAACCGACTTTCCCCCTCTGGGTTCGCGCAGATCGAAATACGGAAGATGGATGTTTCCACTCGGGAAGGTCGAGTTCTCGATTACTCCGATTCGCTGATTATCCGAACCGACCGAGAGCTATTCGGTTTCCTCTCGAGAAGCATCGCGAATCTCTGCGATGCCGATTCGATATCGCGCTTAAATTTTCCCTCGAGAACATAATCCACGAAATAGTAGTATCGAATCATCGCGTTCGTCCAGAGTGACGTTTGTACGTGCACAAATGATTTCGTTCGACTCGTGTTTCGACAGTAGGAGGAACGCGTAAGGAAAATATCCGAACTTGGAAGTCGAGAAAGTGGTCGATTCTTACGATTCGATAATCTTCCCGTGGCCGTGGAACGAAAGTATCTTGTCGTCGGAACGATCGTAGAATTCTTCTAGAATTCCATAGATGGGTGGGGGGTGGGGGCATTTAAAAATAGAAACGCGTTCTCATTGACGCGGTCGCGGCGTAGGAAGAAGCAGAAAAATGCGGCGGCAACGCGACGGAGGAAGAGGCACGGAACGGAATTCCTCTCGTGAGAAAGGAAAGAGGAATTCTCGCGTTTCGTTTCGAATTTGGCGTAAAACGACGCCCACGTCGCGGCACCTGCCAGCCATTCGAATTGCCCAACATCCGTTCCATTCTACAAATTCATCGTGCGCTCGATCCGCTCTTTTACCTACGCGCCGGATTCACCGACAGGAGGCCCGGTCTCACGAACACCAGCGCGTAATTTCCGAACGAAAGTAGAGATCGTGCCCAAGGAAGATCCTCGACGGATTTACATACTCAATATTGCATGAGTTCACCGCACGTTCCCGCTCTTTTTTTCCGTTTATTTTTCGCCTGGTTCCCCGTCGATGGTCGCCTCGGGCCGCTCGGCTCGTGGGCGTTTAACGCATAAATATTGTTATTTCCTGGAATATTGATCAACGTTTCAATTAAAAATCGAAGAGGAATACCGTGTAGCTTGTACGACAACGGTAACAGCACTCGTCTAAACGCATCCGTGACGCGGGCATAAAATAAATCGGATTCCTGTCTCCGAATCGTAAATACACGACGCTCGAAACGTTTACAATGCCCTTTCTGGATAAGCTGTCAGCGATCGAGGTTTGTCGACCCTGAACGCGACCGAGTCCGACCGAACAAAGACGTTTCGCGATTGGACAGAAAACGTCGACGATCCGCGCGAGCCCGCTCGCGTCTGCGGAGCGGGAGAAACGGTTTTCCCATCGGGACGGATCTTATCCAGCGGAGGTGGACCCGGCGTTTATCTTATTAGAGGAAATATATTAATGTCAAAATGCATTACGTTGTACGTCTGCATCAACCTGTCGTGTAGGGCCCTCGCGCGAACAAACGCTCGCTGGCTCGGTGGTTCGCGCGTGTACACGCGGATGGCGTTTCGCGGTGAACGTGGGCACGTAAGCACGATTACGCGTCGGCAGGCACCGGCTCGTCTCCCCTTAACGAGCGTTATTCAATAATATTCAAATTTAACGAGTCCCTCGTAAACAACATTAATGAACCAAGAATCGGGCGGTACCGGCGATGCGCCACGCTAATTAAAATATAACGAGACGAGTAATTATTGGGAATCGTAAACCGTTCACGGGTAATCGATGGAAACGTCCGAGTTCTTACGAAGCGCCCCGATCGATATCTCAAACGGCCGATTAATCTTCGATCCTCGAACGTACCGCTCTTCCTAGAATCACCGAACAAACTTCCCGATGAAATAACTCAATTAATTCTCGAGGCTCTTTTTCACGTCGAGACTTTCTTCCTTCGCGGTGGAGAACGATCCATCGCCACCTACGAACCGCGACAAAATGCACACCTTGAGACTCTTACGCAACGAGAAATGTTTCCTTTCGGAAATGTTCGTCCCGCTCGATGCGTTGCGCGACCGATTGTAAATATTCGTTGTACCGGAGAAACTGTATTTATCGACCATATTTTAAACGAGCGAATAAAATTGGAGCGACGAAACGATAATACGTTCTTTGAAATTGCTACGTACGAATTCGAAACAAATGTTTACCCGCTCGTTAGTTTTATCCGCGAGGCTTTATTTTCTATTATTTTATCCTTGCTGGTTGGAAAGGATTTAGGAAAGAATTTAGTATATAACAAAGATAAAGTTTCGACAGAAGTTTGTACATATTTCTTTGTGTTTTGTGCTTAAACGAATCCATGATTCGAGAGAAAAAGTTGATCGTCGTATGTATCAGTGAACTGATACCATAAAGGGTTCAACTGTAACGAGATTGGAAGAGTAAAACGGAGGTCTAAAAACTAGAGGATATCTGTTATTTCGAGTAGTGGCATTAAAGTCTCCACAGAAGGAAGCAGAGATCGACGTAATTTAATCAATAATTTATTCTTTTTAAGTTTAAATATAATTTTAATAGTTTCCAAAGTATTGACTTTTACGAATCGAAGATACGATCTAACATTTAAAATTATTATTACATTAATAATCTATTAAATTTTAATGGTAACTTTAAAATTTATCGTTTCCAAAGTTCGATCCTCGCGTTCATTAACACGGTGCTAGCTGCGTCCCCATTTTTCCTCCTATCGCTCAGCTTCTGGAATCTCAACGTCGAACCAGATTCGCTGTCTCGTTTCGCGAATCGCGCAACCGTTTCATCTTTCGCGTATCGTAAACGCGGCTATTGGAATCCGGGCGTCGAGGTGTTGACCTTTCCTCCTACGAGGGTCCCCGTGCGGTAAGACTTTGGTCTCGCGAGGTCGAAAAGAAGTGTCCGACAGCCCCCACGAAACGGAAGCCATCGGGCCGGGATCGATGGATCGCGAGGAGAAGCGATCGGTCAGCGTCTCCGCGCGCCGAGATGACAGGATATCGCGCTGAAACAATGAAGCTCGGGCTGTCGGAGTAAAATCGCGGTTGAGCGTTACGAGAAGGAGAGAGGGGACTCAGGCCCCTACGGAGGGGAGTAGGCGGGGGCGGCCCCCTCGGTATGGTACCTGCACAATACCCGCACGGCGTGGGCGCACGAACCGCCTGGCCGCGTCTCAACCTGCTGAAACTCGTTCCACGACGGGGTCTGACGAGGCCCGTGAGCGCACCGGCACGTACGTCGGCTTCCGAGGACGACGGGCTGGTTCCTCCTGGCTGTCGAGCCTGCCGGCTCGAATCCGCTCCGGCGCGTTCGCTCGCGGAGAAGACGTAAAAGTGGCGAGAGGCTCCGGAATCGTGGGCCTCGAACGCGACGGAGGCATATAAACCAGGATTACGGGAGACACGCGGCGCCGTAATTCTCGCGGCCCGACGCCTGGCCACCGTTGCCACCGCCTCTCCGAGAGCCTCGCTTAAAAACCGTCTCTCACGAGAGAGACTCAGAAAGAAAGAGAAAAACAGAGAGAGAGAGAGTGTGTATGTATGCGTGTCATCCCACTCTTTCGCCCCGTGTTCCCTTTTCCTTCTCTCGTTTTCCATCCCGCGATGACTGTCGTTTCTTTATTATCCGTTCGTTTCCTCTCGAGGAGAAACTCCGTCTGGTGTATTTGGACATCGTTCCTCGGACCCCGGTAACGCTTCTCCGTTCGCAATCCACGCGATAATTGTATCGTATCGCGCGGGGATCCGCCCATGACGCGCGTCTCGTCGCTACAGCGCGCTCAAAATTCGTTTCTTCTTTATATGGTGGACGAATCTTGATCCCGACGGGGGAGGAGGGAGTCTCGAACCGAGACTCACCTGTACGTGTCAGCTCCGGTGAGTATCTCCGGCTGTCTTGTGCGGTTTCTCGGTAACGCTCCGCGCCTTCGATGGCGACCGTCGTAATTCGTTATTAATGCGCCAGGAAGTGGGAAGATTATGCAAGAGGGCTCGTAAGAAGCCTGGTGTGCAATGTTTGAAGTCCGCGGAAAGAGAGTCGTTTCTCAATCTGTACGAGCCATTCTTGGCGCGAAGGAGGATGTAATCGTGTTTACAGCGCGGACAAGAACATCGGACTCGTTATTCCCAAATTATTACTCCGAGAAGAGTTTTTCCTTCTCTCGCGAAGAGGGAGCTCGAGCTTCTTCTTCGTCGTTATTTTTCCCCGAGTTGAGATCTCGCGGCAGGCGATACGTTCGGATTCGCTTCTTCGTCGCGACGACACTGTGCATCGACTCGCGATTTTTACGCGTCGATATCTCCTAACGATTCTTCGATCGTCTTTGCAACGGTATCTCCAACGCGAATAATCTTTCATCGCAGTTAGAAGTCGTAACCCCTTATTTGCACGTTTGTTACTGCTTCTGTTCTAATTTCTTCACATTTTCCGACTCTCTTCCTTTGTTACTTCTAGCTTTATTTTTGTTCAATGTATCGCGCGCTTACTCGTATTTCGAAATAATTCGAAAACGTTTTCCGTACTTAGAACAATTAGAACCGTGATACGAAAAATAGCGATGCACCGATTGGACTATCGCTACTATAGATACGTTTTTAACATTTGTTCCTGCGCATCGCGTTAGTCGAGCATCTATCTGAGAAAATTTTAATTTCGCGAGCTGCATCGCTTCGTATATCTCTCACTTGGATTCTTTGCTTCACTCTTTCATTTTATTATCTCGTTTACCTCAAACAGGACCAATGTCGCTTTTTAATTAACTCGACGGCTGACCGGTCCTGACACGATCGCAGTCGAAAGAAAAGAGATCCTCGATAATATACAATCGAAAACCGTCCTTTTCATTAATCGTAATCGTGGTTTCTATTTGAATATATGCTTCCTGAAAACCGAAAATGAATTTCAATAGTAGTACGTTCCCTTTGTGCACGTACCTCTCGAAGAAGTATCTACGTTCCATTGTTTCGGAAGAATACTCTCGAATATTTTCAACGTAAAACGCTGATTCGCGTCTCGTTAAAATCGCGTAAAAATGGTCGAGTAAAACTGGCAAGAATCGTTTCACAATTTTATCTCCATTTTTGCGCAAAATTGGAGAACAAATGAAACTATTGGTGAAAGAAGTCGAATCGAAGGAAGCTCGACTCCGCGAGGATCGAAGCACCACGAATGGTCGCGAGTGCCATTTCTCCGAAGCGGAACATAGCCTCACCGTCTTGGAAGCTCATCGCTGCCACGTATATCTGTCTACCGTGCCACTCTTCTCTCCGACATGTTTTATGCCCGTTTCTTTTTGCTCCGCGCCGAAATTACCAGATCCGTAGAGGGCTGGGGCCCGAGACGCGCGGGCCAGCTCGCTCGCCCGCTCGCTCGCTCGGTCGGTCGCTCGTGCGCGCGCGCGCGGGCGCACGCGTGTTTTGACGGCCGCGGTTCACGATGAGGTCAGCGGGTCTCGCTTTCTCGCGAGAGGCCGTCTTCGTGCGAGGACGAGGGCCCGCCAGGGGAAAGGTGAGGGCCTTAAGTTCGTAATGACCCATCTCGGACAAATTACCACTCGAGTGGCATTGTGTGCGAGTCCCGAGCGATGCACCTCTTCCTCCTCCTCCCCACCAAGCCCCCAGTCCTGCTCCGACGCTCTTAGGTCGCGGACCCATTGACGCGCATTGCGTCCGATTTTAGCTCTTCTATGCGTCCGCTCTGTTCCCACGTGTCGTGAAATTATGCTCGCCCGGCGACCTGCGTTTCTCCGACGATCCGACGCCACGGCTAATGGAGACACGTCGCACGATTATAAACGTTCTAGGATATTGTCGAAGCGCTGTCAACGAATTTTAGTTTCATCGGTAACGGAACGATAGATTCCATTCCAGTTCGATGTAAATATATAATTTTGTTTCGTTTTTTTTTTTTTTTCGACAATTGGAGCAAGAGCGTTACGTTTTTTGAGTCTTTTAATCCGGGGACGCTTTGTTCGTGTACACACACTTTTTCTATTCGTTTTTTCAATCGTTGGAACGTATCCATTACTCGAATCGTTTGTACCTTCTTCTTATCGTATCGTCGGCTTTTTGGTATCTTTTCCTTATTAGGAAGTATTGTTCATTTTATTCGCGCGGAAAAGAGGAATTCTATTTACCTGGAAATGTATTTTACGTCACGTTTTCTAGTGCGCAATTTTTTCAAATTCGTAACTATCGGGATCGTGACAAATTTTTAAATCAAAGTACATTCGTTTCGTTTAACGTTATGGATGGATCGATTCGTTCGATCGTCCTACCGTAGATAAGTCGGAGATGAAAGTCCAAAACGTCGTGTACGAAGCTTTCGGAGACTGTATCGTCTATAAATTATTGTTCTCGAAGAAGATTGGGATCGAAACGATCGAGACGATGTTTCTAGTTATCAACCGTTTACGATCACGCGCACAACAGCGAATCTGTCGCAGGTGGAGCCTCGAGCGGCCATTTGATTTTTTCCCGCGCTCGTCGACACTATTTTAACGTAATTCGTATCAATCGCGAAAACAATTTTGAATCGATCGCGAGCTTTCTTCGAAACTTGTCGAACAATTTTACGATCTATCTTCTCTTTCCGAATAAATATACAATCGTCCCTGTGCAACGCGATTCGGAATTCTTTTCAAAACACTCCCACGTATTTTTCGTCAAAAACCGATTACGAGCGCTGAAAAGCTGAGACGTGCGCGCGCGCCGTACGTTCGCGAGGAGTGTTTAAAACGCTCGCGGACAAGATTGCGCTAAATGGAAGTCCTGCAGCGTTAATTGAGAAATACAGATTCGCGCGAAAAGCAAACGAGGAGAAATAAAAAAGAAACGCGAAGAGAGAGGGACGGTCCACTCGCGATAAATTCGATCGGCGGGGACAAATTGCCAATAAAATCGGCGTTCGCGGCGCGGCGAGGAGCGAAGCGGAGCGGACACGCACATAGCTGGCCTTAAGTCACACAATTCCGTTCGTAACTCACCTGTTTTCGCGTGTATCGGCCGAAATTTTAACTTACGCCGACCATTATCCCATCGGAGCGGACCGCGGACCCGTTCGGGGAAATAATTGCGGGCCGTGTCGCACGGTAGAGAAGTGCGTCGATAGGACAAGATATTTGCAACCCGGAGGTTCGCGCGGCGGCGTAACTTTCGGCGTACCGGCGACGATTGTCTCCACGCGCGTATGGACAATACGAGATCGGCGTTCGGGCGTAAAAGCGACTTTGAGGAGTCGATTTTATACGGGATCGCAAATAAACCGAGCAATTTTGAAGTGGCCGCGGGAGTGTGCCAGAGGTCTCCTTCGAGGACCCTCTTTATCCTTTTGAACGCACACACGAACGAGGGGCCCCCGGTGTACATTACGTTCATTACCGGACTGACATCATTATTTCAAGTAATTTATGGACCGTCCAAGGTTTCAGTCTCCGCGCGAACCAGAGAAACGGCTCTCCTCTCTCTCCGTCGGAGAGACGTACTACAGGGAGGGACAGACGGACAGAGAGAGAAAGAGAGAGAAAGAGAGAGAAAGAGAGAGAGAGGAGCGCGATCGACGCATTTAGAGTCGGAGAATGCAACAACGATCGTGGCCCAGGGCACGCGTGTTGCGAGAACGCAGAAACGCGGTCTGAATCATCGCCGGGCAACCGATCGAGGAACGCTTGCGAAACTCGCGCTTTCCGCGGTTCGTGCTCTTCCGATTAAACGCACGTGCGTCCTTAATCGAACCGCGTTCGACTTCTCGGCCCTCGCGCCCCCTCGCGCGCGGGAATTCGCCAGGAATTAAATCGTTTTTCGCTTTCTCTTCTCCTTTTTTTCCCGTTTCTTTTATCTCTCTCTTACGTTCGCGGCGGCGTTCATCGGTTCGCGTTGCACCGCGTTGGATTCGTTCGAACGGTACGAAAGTTAAGCCGAAATTGACAATTTCACGTCAGCTTCTCGATGTCTGGCTGCGGTCTCCGACGCCCACGCGACGGAGTTTACAGGTGCGGCTGGCAACCTGTATCTTCGCTCGAGTCTTCGTGCGTGGATGCGCGCGTGCGCGTGCGCGTGCGTGGATGCGCGCGTGCGCGTGCGCGTGCGCGTGCGCGTGTCGCACGCATACGTCAGTCCCGCGATACACTCCGTACACTTCGTCCGCTTCGTTATATTCCGAGAAGCTTGCCACAGTTTGTTTCAATCACGTCGGCGCGGGATATTTTTTACGGCGCGATAAAGTAGCGAAAAAGCCTTCCAAATAAAGAAATTGGATCGAAATTCTCCGAGACGATCGGCCTCTTCTTAGATTCTTATTTTCGTATCGTAAATATATCGTATCGGCTCGTAGCGCGAATAAAAATATCGACTTTTTTTCTTTTTTCGTACACGGTTTCGTATACGCGTATTCTAATTTCTTTGTAATCAGATTTTGAATCTCTCTTCGCGCTCGAACCGAAAAGGGGACAAATTTTTCGAAATCGTTCGAAACGAAACCACCGTTTCTCTCTTTACTCGTTGAACAGAACACGGAACGATTGTACAGAGTATCTATTTTATTTCGATACACGGTTGAATGTCCAGCGAAAAATCAAGATGTCGAAAATAAATTCTCGAAAAGATAGTTCGATACGAAGAGACACATTGCTACGAACAATTTGTCCACTCCCCTCTGTACCGAACATTCGTGAGAACGTTTCTACGATACGGTCGATCGTTCGAGAGATACTCCACCGTCTCGTGATAAAACGCACATCCTGTACAATAAACGAAACGCAACTCAACGAATATCACGGTACCGACTTTTACGCGATGGAATTTCTCGCGAAACGAACGCTCGCCGCGAATGATTTCTTCGCGGTCGAAATTTCGTACGAAAGTTTCAGCATCCGACGAAACTACCGAAACTAATTCATTCTCCGAGTTTCGCGGCAAGCTCAACACCTGCCACCCCGCCCTGTTTCTCTCTCCTCGAAGAAACGTATAAATATGTCCATGGCGGAGATGGTGGTTTACGGTGCCTAACGTGATTAAGTAACTACCGGCCGTAAACCCGTGGCGAGATAATCCGTGTAAACGCATAAATTGCTGGATATTTAAGATAGCGCGGCGTTATTCGGATAGCTCTGGTGATGGCCGCGCGTAAGTTACTGCCGGGCCACCTAGGCGGATCACGAGCCACGCCTCGGCCCACCGAAACGGTCCTTTATGGGCACAAAACCGGGCACAAAACGCGCGTTTTATAGGGACACTCCGGCCGGGGAACGACAAGGCGACGCGTGCGAGCTATCACGGTTTGGTACCCTCGGATTAAAAGGGAAATCGACGTTCCTATTTCCTCCCGACCGGACCATTACGGGGACACGAAGGTGGTCCAGGATCGTTCGTTCCACCGACCATGGTTGTTTATCTTACGAGGGAACCATTCGTTGGTAAGGGCCCGTACTGTTTCTATGCGCTCATTGTTTCTAAAGTTCTCCCGTGGAACGACCGTAAAATATACTTGATCGCCGTGGCACCGGTCGACCGTATAATTTACCCTTCGATCACGAATCCACCGCGACGTGGACGTGGAAAAAGAGAAACGTTCCTTTCGTCGGGCGTTAAATTCTCCAGGCTTTACGGAGAAAGGGGGCCAATTTGTCAACGGGGCACGCACCGTTCTTCGCGCGAGGAAGAAAGTAATCGTATTTACATCGCACGGAAAAATATTATTCCCAACACGGTGTCCCTTATTTCACGTTCACGAATCGCGGTTCGAGGTAATTCACTCCGATGGCCTTGTCGCGGTACTCGTACAGCGATGCTCGAAGCGAGCGAGTTTATTCCAAAAGTTTTCGATCGTTATTGGTCTACGATCGTCGTTCAAAAATTGGAATCACCGTGCCAAAATTTTCCCCACTTTCATTCCAATTGTGCGCATTTTACGCTGGTTACGTCTCTACCTAACCGATTCAAGGATGAAACTACGCGTCGAAGTAGTCCGATATCCACTCGAAATTCGTTCCATCGTCCGCTCGTTACGACGAGTGCGATTCTTTCCCAAGTTTTTGCAATTTCGTAAAAATCCTCTCGATACTTGTACAACACTCGAGGCGTTGAACGCGTCGAACGGTTTCTCCTTGTCATCGTATCCCTTTCCGAGATCTCGAATCGGTGAGGTCCTCGACGTTTCTATGCGTTCGTTGTTTCTAAGATCCTTTCTCTCTCTGTTTCAACGTTTCGCTCTTTCACGAGACGAGACCGTGAAATACATTCGATGGCACGGTCGAGCGTATAATTTTCCGTCGAATTACCGAGGCCGTGGCGGGAACGATGTAAAAAAGAGAGAAATAACTTTCCGTTAGGGCCGAACAATATCTTCGTTACGGAGAGACATCATTATTTGATATACCATTGAGGAGATCTCACGGTCCATTCTCGAGGACGGGCCGAAGGCATCGGGAACGTTTCTCCAATCGTGTCCGAGATTGAATTCACCGGGTCCCCGGTTAGTTAGAGCCGGAGACGACGCAGAGACAGTAATTTACATGACAACGAAATTCTGGTTCGTAACCCGCTTCTGACCCTCCTTATCACGATCTCCCCCGATTCTTCCATATTTAAAGGAGCTCCGGCCAGTGACCCGCAGATCCTTCTCCCGCGCGCTTGCGCACGAACGAAGGTGGCACCAACGACACGTAGGGCACAGGTGCTACGCTCGATCGTATCGAACCCACCGATCATTGTATCGAGACGAGTCCGCCGAACGTATTTCCATAAAACGGCCGCGCGAGATATACGGTATTGTCCGGCATTGGTCGCTGTCCCATCCCTCAACCCCGGACCGGGATCAAGATCGAGATTTCTCCGCGGGTAAATTCGTATCGACGTAAATAATGGATTCGAGCGAGTGGAAAACTATGGGAAAAGAATTGGTTCGCGACGCGTGGATCATCGAGGCGATCGAACCACGACCAGAGAAAACCGAGTGCGCTCGAAACTACTTTGGAAAATGATTTTCGTCGAGTATCGTCGGAACCGCGCGAACAATTTCTGCTCGATTTTCGTAGGAGAGATTCTTTCTCGATAGAATCGAATTTTATTCGAAAGGAAGAACTCTACAGAGTTCAGAATTCTTCCATTTACAAGTTGTTCGATTACAAGTTGAACCTTTGGCGATTAAACGACGAGAAAAGGAAGCAAAGTGTAACTTTACCAAACCTCGCGAATAATTTCTGCTCGATTTTCGTAGGAGAGATTCTTTCTCGAAAGAATCGAATTTTATTCGAAAGGAAGAACTCTACAGAGTTCAGAATTCTTCGATTTACAAGTTGTTCGATTACAAGTTGAACCTTTGGCGATTAAACGACGAGAAAAGGAAGCAAAGTGTAACTTTACCAAACCTCGCGAATAATTTCTGCTCGATTTTCGTAGGAGAGATTCTTTCTCGAAAGAATCGAATTTTATTCGAGAGGAAGAAGAACTTTAAAGAGTTCAGAATTTGGCGATTAAACGACGAGAAAAGGAAGCAAAGTGTAACTTTACCAAACCTCGCGAATAATTTCTGCTCGTTTTCGTAGGAGAGATTCTTTCTCGAAAGAATCGAATTTTATTCGAAAGGAAGAAGAACTTTAAAGAGTTCAGAATTTGGCGATTAAACGACGAGAAAAGGAAGCAAAGTGTAACTTTACCAAACCTCGCGAATAATTTCTGCTCCCTTTCGTGGCGAGATTCTTCCTCCGACGAATCGAATTTTAAACTCTTCGGGGCTTCGTTTGTTCGTGTATAGGAATCGTTCGACGCGTCGACTCTCCCCAATTCTTTCCACCCCGTCGAGGGAAACGTCGTCTTCTTCGTAATTAAATTTCCGTGCGGGCGCGAAGCTCCGAGAGCGTTCGAAAAAACATTCCTCGTTGACAAGCATAGATGGCGGGCCGCGATATCGTGCTTCATCATCGTCGTACTCCATTCTTCGTTCTAACGAAAGCAAGGTGGGCAGCCGTTTCTCTTAGCCACAATTCCCGGGGAGGTGATGTAGTGCGGCTGAGTGATTTCACAAAGGCCCGGAGAGTTAGAGTCTCGACTCGTTATGCCTAAATAATTTTTTTCGTCGTTTATAGCCGGCCAACACTCACCGAAGGGGGAGAGGGCGAGTGGTAGGGAGGTTTAAGGGAAACGACGAGGAAAGAAGAGGGCTCGGAGACGCAACCTGTCCCATGCATCTTGCGAGCAAGGGCGCTTCCGTCAGCATCTACGGATTCATTAGAGAACAATAGGATGATGAGTGCAGTTCGTGCGTTGTAACAGACTCGACGTTGCATCGAGGATCCGAAGCCACGGAGCGGGAAAGAAGCGGAGAAAGAAAGGACGAAGAGAGGCGCACAAAGGGACGTATGGTAAGGAGCGAGTTGTACGCGTTTTCTTACAAGGATTTTCTTTCATCGTGTTCGGAGAAATGTTCCAACGACACTTTTACGTTCCCATTCGCTCGACGCTCCGCGCGCGCATCGTAATCTCTCCCGTTTTTCGAACACGCTGGGTCTACTGGGACCCGTCGAACGAAATTATTCCCTTCTCGATACGATTGTTACTTTTCTACGAATAAACGTGGACACGCGATACGGAACGACCTGTTTCAATATTTTATTTTTATCTTTCATTTTTTTTGTACAGATGGAAATTGTAGCGTCGAAAGTAAAAGAAAATCTTGGTACAAGCAAAGTGAATCGTTTGAAAAAAGTGCGAAATACTAGTTCGCCGATTTCCTTTGCTGAAATAAATACTCCTTCTCGATAACGAGAATCAAGTTTTGGGTATCGTCGATGGTGATTTTTTTCTTTCTTACCATTATTTAAAAATATTTAAACTTTTATACGTTCAATTATTTACGTAAGAAATCAATCAATTTTGTAGTTGTTTCGACACTGGCACGACGTGTTCCACATTACGCGCGATTAGTCTACGTTTCGCCCAATTATTGCATCGGTTCGTTATTGAAACGTCGTTATTTACGTTCCACTTATGTTCTCCATTATTGCCCCCAATGTTTTACTCTTTCAAGCTACAAATCTCTCGATCTAGGTAATTTCTACCAGTTATCGATATCCATTTCTACAGCTACAATTTCCAATTTTCTCGTCGTCGTACCAATTATCCGCCCCAAACAAGCAACGCGAGAAACGTCCCGCGACAAAATACCGAATACGTTTAACGTTAACGCGCGCGAAGTTAGCCACCGGATATAATAATATGTTCGAGGGAATTTCGATTTCGTTTTTAACACGGTTGGAATTTTTTCCGAGTAATTTATCGAAGTGCTTTCGGCGAGTGTACACGCGCGCACGTACCCCATTCTTCTTCGCCTTTCCTTCTCGGTTTGCCCCTTCGCCGTTCTTGTTTTTTTTTCTTTTCACCGTCCACGACGAAGTGCACACCGGGGAAAGGGTACGTAGAGGAGTATGTAGATTCAGGACAATGCGGTCCTATTAACGAGATCAAACGATACACGGAGACGACCGCCGTGGTCCGGTACTGTGCTCCCGCCAACCAGGGAAGCATCCACACGGTGCGATTCTTCGGACGCTGCGTTACGAAACGTTGCTCTTTCTCTCGCGAGTAACGTCCACGTGAATTCGTTCTCGATGCCAATGGACCCTTCGCGATCTCGTGCTCGAGTTTTCGCGATCGATATTAGCGAACCATCGATGGACTCGTTTCGAAGGGTTCGTTGAAAACGTCTCGCGGTCGAAAGGGAGCAGCTTTTCTCGTAGCTGTGCACTCGCGCGCGCACGCGTGCGCTGGAAAGGAGATACATCGAGAACGTTATGGTAATATTAAGCGGAACTGCGTGCAGGACCGTGGTCGGTTTCCTGGAATCTCTCGCTAGTCCTGCGGCCCTGACGATGATAAGGCTGCAGCACGACGGTGGCGGCGTTACCGGGCACCAAGGATTTACAGAGGCGACAGACCGATATACCACATCCCTATCCCCGGGTTCTCGTTCGCTTTACCTCGGTTCGCTCTACTTTGCCTCGCCTCGACTTTTTCCTTCGGGAGATCCTTCGCTTCTGTTACGGTGGCCGGCCGTACGTACCTCCAGTATGTAAATGCACTCCGGTAAACCGGCTATTCATCCTCGCGCCGATATATAATTTATTTGCATAATTTGCGTTTTAACGCGTCGAATGTTGCATCGGCTCCGTGGCCCCGACCGTTTTTCTCGGATTTCCCGTTTCCCGGTCACCTCGCGATTCCTACGCGAATCGAGTTTATCGGGCGTCGTCCATTATTATTTACTTTATCCGCCGATCGCGCATAGTCGTCGACTCGAATCACTATTTTTCCATTCGAACGGAGCTTTTTTCGCGGGCAATGTTTCAATACCAGTGATTATCGGCGATAAAGATTAGAGATACACAATTTAAGCGGGCGTTCTATTCTTTTCGCGTATCGTACAACGCAGTCTGCGTTTTATAGATTTTCGAAAGTGCTCGGTTTCGAGGAGAAAAATGCCAAGTGGTGAGATTTCTAGACGTTTTATTCGAATGTATAAATTTTATCGTCCGAGTCGCGATTGATATTTTAAAAAAATAAATGGTATACGTCCGCCGTGTATTTTCGAGAAGCACGACGAACCTCGACATCGTGGAAAATCAAGGCTCTTTTCCAATCGAAAAAATCCCGTCGACGTCCGACGAGAAACGTTAACTTATCCCCGAAACTGTCCACGGCGTTGTGGAAGATCAAGGAACGCCAAAAATAATATTTTCTTTCCAATTTAAAAAATCCCATCGCGAGCAGGGTTAAACGCCGACTGAAATCTCCAGCACAGAAGGAAGCTGGAAACTGTCCTCGGCGTAACCTTCCATCCTTTTCGACAAACTCCCCGCGATATCCGGTTTATGCGGAGCGAGCATGTTCGAAGGAACAGCGAGTACAAGTGTATTTGCAACAAGGTAGAAACACCAGCGAAGAAGCTGGCGGTGCTGGTCGGTAACCGGGAGCACGTAACGCGGCTCCACCTCGTCGTGTATCAAGAGTACGACGAGGGTGGAACAGCGGGCACGGTTAAATCGTATGCAAAAGAAGAACGCTGCAACGAAAGAAGGAGAAGAAGAAAAAAGGAAAAAAAAAGGGACGAGACAGCTAGAGAGGAGAGCAAAGGGAAAGAACAAACGACAGTCGGGCAGCCGAGAGCGCAAGAGACGAGGGACACGAGCGAACCAGATTGCTTTAATTTGTTGCGCGTCCAGCAAAAATGTTAATGCCCGTCGGTCGCTCGTAATTCAGCCCCGGCGCGGCCTTCTTCTCTTTCGTTCCCTCCAGCCCCGCTCGCTTTTCCATCTCGCTTCGATCCCCGTGTCCCCCTATCTCTGTTATTCTCTTTCACGCGCTACACACGGTGGCTCTTATCTGCGGTTTTATACTCGGCTTTGCGGTTCGGCCGCGCCGATCGCTCGCAACGGGGGTACGCGACTCGAAGACGACCGTTCCAAGGGGTTGGAGGGTACACGGCCACGGTGGAACCTCGATTATCGCCGGGGAAACGAGGACGTTGATTTTTGCGACGAGGTGTTCGTGCAACCATCCGGGGAACTGATCCAAGGGGGTCAATAACGATGTAATTGTAATCGTCGAAGAAATGTTTCAAAGATTTTCTTATCTCTGCACCGTAATTCAATAATCATATTGTAGGAATAACGATTACTAATAAAGTTGCGATTGTAATCGTGGAAGCAAAGTTTCGAAGATTTTCTTATCGCTGTACCGTAATTCAATAATCATATTGTACGAATAACGTACGAATTACTAATAACGCTGGAATTGCAATTATCGAAGAAAATTTTGAAGATTTTCTTATTACTGTACTGTAATCCAATAATCATATTGTAGGAATAACGATTACTAATAAAGTTGCGATTGTAATTGTGGAAGCAAAGTTTCGAAGATTTTCTTATCGCAGTACCATAATGTAACAATCGTATTGTACCAATAACGGTTGCTAATAACGCTGCAATTGTAATCGTGGAAGCAAAAGTTTCGAAGATTTTCTTATTACTGTACTGTAATCCAATAATCATATTGTAGGAATAACGATTACTAATAAAGTTGCGATTGTAATTGTGGAAGCAAAAGTTTCGAAGATTTTCTTATCGCTGTACCGTAATTCAATAATCATATTGTAGGAATAACAATTACCAATAACGCTGCGATTGTAATCGTCAAAGAAAAGTTTCGAAGAATTTCTTATCGCAGTACCATAATGTAACAATCGTATTGTACCAATAACGGTTACTAATAACGCTGCAATTGTAATCGTGGTAGCAAAAGTTTCGAAGATTTTCTTATCGCTGCACCGTAATTCAATAATCATATTCTACGAATAACGATTATTAATAACGCTGTGATTGTAATTGTGGAAGCAAAAGTTTCGAAGATTTTCTTATCGCTGCACCGTAATTCAATAATCATATTGTACGAATAACGATTATTAATAACGCTGCGATTGTAATCGTTGAAGAAAAGTTTCGAAGATTTTCTTATCGCTGTACTGTAATTCAATAATCATATTGCACAAATAACGATGACTAATAACGCTGGAATTGCAATCGTCGAAGAAAATTTTGAAGATTTTCTTATAATCTATTGCATCTAATTTCTATTGCATTTTTGTCTTTTGTGGGCTTCTCTCGACGCACGATATTCGTGTCTTTTTCTTGTTATTTTCCCAAATTTCGTGTACGTAAACGAGACAGTACAAATGTACTCTCCTAACGATCGTAATACGCTTTGCAACGGTTCGTAAAATTTCCCGACCCATTTTGGGCATAACCCGAAACGCGTGCACGGTGTATGCGTTCTGTATACGATCGAAGGCAAAGTACAAAATTGAAGAATCTCGTGGTCGTGGAAAACGAAGTAACAACGAGAACGAGTACAAAGCGATTTCTGGATCCAAGAAGACCCACCGATGGCGTACCGTTGAAACTCGTCTCGAAACTTCTACCGAAAGGAAATACGGAAGCGATCTGTCGAAAATAACGGAGCTTCCGTGGGCCCGTTCGAACGCCCATTGCAAACGGACACGAACAATTCTCGTTGCCTCGATCGTTTCGCGTCTTCGTACGCGCATGACTACCACGACACCACGTAGGAATTAAATCGAATCGTGACACACTCGATCGAACGGATAAAGTTTCGAGAAATTCCTGACGAGTTCCAGGTTATTAGCTCCTCGAGGATATCGTGGATAAGGTAATCACCGATGAAAGGATTGCGCTGGGAACCGGTGGTCACGGTGATCGAACGAAGGGGGAAAGGTGCACCGAATATCGCGATAATAAACGAAAGTAGCCGCAGTCCGTTCCGGGACAGTGATGATTTCGCGCGAGCCGTATCCCCCTAAATTACAATTAATCGTGGATGAATTATTCATGAAATAGCGGGGTCCGTAACGCCTGTAAACATCTCCCAATAACGATACCGATAATGTAGCGCCTAATAATCCGAAACGCGTTCCAGGTGTAAAGCCGAATGTCCATAATTTTCTCTTAGTATCTCTCATAACCGTACGGGATCCCGGGAGATGGTCTACGCGGGACCGATATTACGAAATTTACCGCGTGGACAGCACTAATGAGCACGATAGCCGGTACCTGAATCCGGTCCCGTGGTACCATCTGGTTCGCGATGCACCATTGGCGAAGTGCATCCGAACGACCGCGATAAAACAGCGCTCCGCGGATGAAAACGAGCCCGTGGTTGCGTAATCGGGCTTAATCGTTTCGTTTCCCGCGGCTTTTACCTACGCCGATGCGTCTCGGTGAGTAGTATTCCGCTCGCGGTACGCGAGTATCTCCGCTCCGCAGGACGCGAGGATCGTGCTTTTTCGTAGGCAACGCGCATCCTATATATCCTGGCTAGGCGGCTGCTGCACTTGTCGCGTCCACTTTCCCGGCCGTTTTCACACGAACCAGCTGTGGGAACCGCTCTCGCTCGCTGCACCCAGTGCAGCTTGTGTCGACCACTTGGAAACGACACCCTACAAAAAACCGACCCCCTTCCGCAAACACTCTTCTTCGCCGTGGACGAGGACGCGGACCCGGCCGGCCGGCCGCGCCTGTATCGCGCCAAGGTGGCCCGTTATAAACATATGGGAGACCATCGATAACTCGAGTATTCTATTCACCATCGTTTCTCTCGTTAAGGAACGATGGTGGAGATCGCGGCGAGGTTAACACCGATCGAGACGCGATTCCTACCAGCTCGCGGAACCCCTCTCCTATTGGGGGTTCGTGTTCTCGGGGTAATTAGAAGTTTCTGGCGGAACCGGTGAAAGCTAGATCGTTGCTTCGGTCTCTCGAGTCGTCGATCTCGATCTTCTTTCTTTCCTCTTCCGTTTCTCTCTTTTGTCTCTCTTCTCTCGTCGCTTTCCTTTTTCCTTTCGAACATTTGTACACGCGTATTGCGATTCCTTTCCCAAAAATTTCAATCGTTCTCGATCGGAGGTTAATCGATATTTTTCCATACGATTGGTCTCGGATTAATGGGAAATTATTTTTGGAATTAGGTTCGGAAAGGCGCGAGGTGAGCGATAATTGAAATCTTGATTCTTCATCCGAGAAGTGTCGGTCGATTCGTGTATTTATGTGCACTCTTTTATTCCAAATGTGGGTTTAGAATGATCGTACGAAAATTTTAGAGTTCGTTCACCGGACGTATTTACCGGTACGGCGTTTGAAGCAAGTCTTTGTCGTAAAAATAAAAAAAATAGAATTTCGAATTATGTCATTTTTTTACATTTATATTTTGAGACGAACGAGGATCAGCTCTCCTGTGCATTTGTTAGTCTTTGCCTAGATAGTTCGGTTCATTGCCGACAAATAACCGTTAACAAAGTTTCCCTAGGTGTAAAATAAAAATCGCCACCCAGTAAACCGCAAAACGACTCGCGTGGACGTAAATAATATTTCTGAAACACTTTACACCGGAAAATAGAATATTTAAAAAATCATCAGAAGGGAAGGTGAGTGTACCGATCTTCCCATAGTTGAGAAACGAAGCGAAACTTTTGTTTCGTACCGATAATATCCTATAAAAAGGCGATGAAAAATCGTTCGAGCAAAAAATGTAAGCAGAAGTCACGGGAGAAAGACCGACTCACCGAATTTTCCCGCGGTGTTTGCCTTAAATATTATTTTACGACTCTGGGACCCGCGCTGGCCACTTCTGAATCCCATTCATGGAGTCGGTCAAATATTGTCGAAGCCCAATCGTTTTACCGCCGCCATTTACCGGCAAACCGTACCGCGTGTTCGTTTTTTCTCGTGCCCTTAATCCTCCCGAACCCGGTCGCGCGACATCGTCCGTCGTGTTTTTTACCGTCATTTCCGTGTATTCGATCAACAGTAATTTTCTTACTGTTGACAGTGGTACCCTTTTAAAGGGGCACCACGCAGGAGGTAGAGATCCGCCGTCCGTGAACCGAGCGCGAGATCGCATCTGTCACTGCGGAAACGGCTGCACCCGCGACTTCCGTCCTTTCGCGACGCGTTCCCACCCTCGAGAGGTTAATACACCGGCGGGTCGCCCGATCCTTGGAGGAAGTTGCATCGGTCGAGCAAGTGCACCTAAAATTATCGCAAAACTTCCCGAGGAATTCGACCAACGACGATTCAATCGATTTCGCGTCGATTCGAAATTCACGAGAGAAGATCGAAACGATACTAACTTTCCGATGATTCTACGAAACAATCTCCGATCCATTACAGCGATCGAGATTCTTCTTGGTGGATCTCTACAGATTACGATACGAATTCTGTGAATAAGTGTTGCACAATACTGTGTGAAAATAAACACGATTGTAATATAGAAACCGAGAGAATTTAAATAAGAGTGAAAATTAGTTCAAAATAACGACTCGAATATGGTTATTTTAGCGTTATTTTAAACGTTTGCTTCCAAGGAAAATTTGTTTACAAGATCAACGAGTCGGAAGAAGAGCGAGAGAACGTAAGGTAAATATTTGAGAAACTAAAACGGAGTTAAAATTGCCGGAAGACCGTGAGTTAAAAGATGAAATTCGCCGTTGTCGATATCGATCGCGTTCGAGAGGTACACGCAAGAAACGATAAAAGGTCGTCGGGCCTGGTTGGACGAAACGATACAGAACCGAACGAAATCTTCTCCTCGCGTCCATCCTATATTGAAATCCTTCGCTGTAAGAACTCGTCCGTTCTACCGGCTTACGCAACAAAGGAGCGAGCTTGTTGACCGGTTATGGCAATAATATTGAATTTCGACACGCATCTCTAACGACCCGGGGCGCGATTAATCACAAGGACGATGAACGAACGAACCGACCACGTATCTCCCGATGATCCGCGCGCACACATCGTTAAAGACGCGAAAATCGGTTACGTGGCCGATGGGACCAGATGTGTAGCGCAACCAGTGCCGAAGCGTTACCATCGAAAGACAGGACGTCAAGGCGAGGAGGTCGCGAGGTCGGACCTCGGCGAAACTTGCGCTTCTCTCACGGCTGGTGGTCCCGATCCATTGATTTCCGTGCACCGTGGCGGCTCGCTCGCTAAAACCATCGCTCGTTACTTTCTACGAAAGATCGTCGCGCGTAACTTGTACCATTGGCCGGAACAAATGTTTCCAATCCACGATACACTTTCGAACGTACGTCTTCGACGGAATTTTCCTCACTTCCGCTGTTCTCTTCGACTTCAACGAATCTCATTGTGCTTCCATTTCACGGTCACCTTCGAGTTTACTTCGCAATACCGATTGACACGTGGACACACGTCCTATTTTTAGCCACTGTATTTACAGAAACGTAGCATTCTGCTTTTTTATCGCGTTTTCGTGAAAAACTGGTCACCTTGGCGTCTACGTTGTTTCAACGCGTTCGATACCGCAATCTTCTCGGGTTGACGTCGATAGCGATCTACCGTTTGTCATTGCTACGGAATGTTTCGACGATCAACGTTTTTACCGAGTTCTGGATTGTACGACAGAGGGTTGGCAAAGATGACGGCCCTTGTCCATCGAGACACTTGATCACTATGTACCTTCCTCGTGTAGTTTTCGCCCTCGATTCAGTTATTTCGTTGCAATCGATCCCGGTTGCAACGCTCGATCGTTTCTGAACCTTCTCTGGGTCGACTCGGGTAGATCACGCGAACGAAAACGGTGGCGTTCTTTATTTTTGTCTCTCGTCGCGCGAGATTTTCCTCGTCGAACTCAGCGTTCGGTTTTTTCCCCTGTAGATACGCGACTCGATCACGACGATCCGTGCGGGCGATTTTTATTTAAACAATTCCGTCGGCTGGGGCGCCTTCGGGGTATCTTGGTCCTTTATCGCGATTTACATAAATATCTTCGACTCATGACGGATCGGAAAGTATGTTAATTCGTGCGACGCGGAGCTCAACGACCGCGTTCTCGAGTCCTCGGCGCGGGATCATACCGCGGTGCGTGAAAGACATTTACCCGTGGAAAGATCGAAATTCATCGGCACCGATAACGAGCGCCGAACGTTGACAAAGGACCCTATCTGGAATCTGTTCGGAACGCAGCGCATACCGAGCAGCCTGCATAAATGCATTCTCTCCTCCCTGTGGCCGTGGCCGGTGATGGCGCTTCCGCTCCCGGACGAATTGAAAGAGAATAAACGTTTCGAGAACGGTATGCTAATCCCCGCCGCTTGTCACGCGTGCGCGTCCACCGGTGGAATTTACTCGGATTTATCATAAATTTAAATTCGAATAAGTAACGCTACTCCGCGAACGGTGGACCGGTCCCTTGGCCGATAAACGGCCAGGAGGTCGCCCCGTAATGATTAATGGTATCCTCTTTACGGGCGGACGTTCGACGTCGTTCGCCAATAACTGAACGTTTAATGCGTTCGAGGTAGAGACGGGCGGTAACGCGTCCCACGGAGGAGAGACAGTGGCTCCAGTCAGTTTCACCGGTCTGTTTCACGCACAGTGAGCCATTGTTATCAAACAGCGGTAAAGCGTTCATTGGCATCCCCCATCCCCGAGGAACCAGTTCTATCTTCTCTCCGATACAAGGCCCAACGGTAGAGAGAGCCCCGAGGCTCGCGAGCGGCCACGACCGAGAACCGCGCTCGCTTCTCTACGGAGCCTACGCGACGCACTCGGAATCGTAAATGCCTGCTCCACTTGTCATCTGCTCGGCAGGTTCATCGTCCACGTCTTGGAACGTTCCTTCGTTCGTTCGTTGGTTCGTTCGTTCGTTCTGCCCTTCTACCGGGAAAAGGCCGCGTTCGTTATCGTCGCTCGGAATTTTCAAAGCCGCGAGCGCTCTCGATCTCGCGTGCCGGAATGCACCCGGCGTTTTGTGGAATTTATTATCGACCTACATGTGAATCGTTTTAACCTTCCGTATCACGGCCGTGATTCCTGGGATCGGATCGGTTCCGTGAACCCGGAGGGTTCACCAATCGGAGAAAGAACGCGTTTCTCGTTCGATACGACCAGTGTCGAGTTTTCGTTGATGGGAACGCGACGCGCGGTATTTACCTTGTCATCTGTGAACACGTGTACAGGTATTGCAAAGATATTGGTTATAGGTTACGAAAAGTCTCTTCGGTGTGGAAACGAACCAAACGAGAGCAAAGAGAAAGGACAAGCGGGAAAAGTGAATTAAAATCGTACACGGATACGTATTTCCGAACGAGTCGACGAAAGAATACATTACTCGCGGCGATGTACTTTCACTGCTTTTTACGATGCGGGAATTTATTTCAGGACGACATTAGCCGATCGAAGGAACAAGGAGGAGTGGAAAGTTTTTCAATTTCGAGCAGAGGAAAAGATCTTGGAACTCGTTGTGCAGAACTCGTCGACGCGATTATCAAAACTGTTCTTTACTCGCGCTTTAAATCGCGTACACGTTGGGAAAAATATAATATACCTTCTCGAAGTTAAACCGTTTCAAAGAGTGATCTATATCGTCGCGTTATTCGCGTATTCCAATGGCTCTGAAATTCGCGCATCGTGGATTCTTCGAATCTTCTCGATGGAAGAGGCGAGCGGTGTCGTTGAGAAATACTCGGGTATAGGTGCGTAGTAGCCTAAGAAAATATCGATCCACGTAGATGTAATCTGTCGCG
This sequence comes from Ptiloglossa arizonensis, assembly GCF_051014685.1. NCBI lineage: Eukaryota > Metazoa > Arthropoda > Insecta > Hymenoptera > Colletidae > Ptiloglossa > Ptiloglossa arizonensis. The sequence continues at coordinate 2,123,729 of NC_135059.1, read as the reverse complement.
CGTTGTTTCAAGGCCCTTAAAACGGTATACCACGACTCGAATGCAGTCACCACCGAGCAGGTACGAATGATTTGTAGAACGAGTCCATCTTTGTGATCGAGATAAATTAATATACCACTTTGGTGGCTCGAGATTGTCATTTATTCGAGCAACCGTGACACGGACCGAGCGGACAAAAAATACCGTCAGGGACGAAAGTTCAGCTCGTTTGCCTCTCGAGCGGAATGGAAACGAGTTCCTCCGCCTCCTAGATCCTCAGCATCGAGTTCAAAGATGAAAAGGAGGAAACGAGTTCGAAGGACAAAACTTCCACGTTCCGTGACCGTTATTTTTTTAACGCGTTTGCTATCACTGTGCGATCGAAAATTGTTCCCCACAAATTCTAGCAATAATATTTAACGTAGCGCACATTTCCAACCGATAGTTTGTTCGATAAGTTTCGTCGTTCAGATAAAACTTATTGAATAGTAAGTTTATGTAGTAATGCTACATACCGAAGCATAGAAAGTTTCATACTGAAAATAGAATACTGTTCGATGTAGTACTGTTCAACAAAAACAATTGACAAAACTTATCGAACAACCTAGTATGTAGGAATGTAGTATGCGAACGAATCGAGTATTTTTAGCCACGTGTCACGCATGTGTAACACTGTTCTACGATTCGAACTTCGTTTATTTACACGAATGCAAAATAGTATTGGAATATCGTTGCGCGCGTACAACAGTCTTGAAAGTAAAATCTTGCTAGAAATGAATCTTATTCTATGAAACATTTCCATCGAACTTACATCGGACGCTAATTTCGAACAACGAGCACGAGTAATTATGACTCGACGTTCTTTACACGCAATTGTATCCACTTGTTGTAATAAAGAAATGGAATAAATTTCATTCTCAGTTTCGTAAACAGCTAAGCAATCGTGTCTCATTTCGCGAGGGCAAAAATCGTTACCGTTCGAACCCTCTCGAGAAAAGTGTACCGACCCCCTGGCACAGATAACGCAAGGAAGATTCACGGTATCGGTGTAACTGAAAATCGACGAAACATTTCTGGAGACCGCCGCCCTGCAAATCACCCGCCAGCGATAAATACCGATATCTGATCGCGGTCGAACCGATCGCGGCGAAATCCTTACGAGGACATGAATAATCGCGGTCGAAGATTTCTCTGATAAGAGGAATGCAGTCGATTTCTGTTGGCTGTCGGGGAGACCGGTCCCCTGTTCGCGTTGTCCGCGCTACCAGGTATTACCGAGATCGTCGTCGATGGACCGCCATTACGAAGGCGCATAGATCATCGGGCGATCGTTGATTCGAGGGAAGAGCAAGGAGGTGCATAAAGGCAGCGCGCCAGGTTCGGTGACAATCAGGATGAATGGCGAATCGCATGGCGGCCATTCCTCTTTCTCGACCATGGACAGGTATTCCCTTCGGTTGTACGGTCCTCCGGTTCCGCTCCGCGCGCTCTACGGGCCCCGGCGTTGTCCGGACTTTTGTAAATATTTCCAGCGCGGATGATGAACGCCGAATTAAATGAGCATTAATTATCGAGCGGGCGCGCGTCGCGTGGGCGTGATTCATGGGCCGGAAAGAGGCCCCTGGCTCCTTCTCCTTTCGCTCTTCTGCTATTCCCGCTCCTCGCCTTCCTTTTTCGCGTCGCTTTCTCTTTCCCTCTTTCTACCGCCTTCGATTTTATCTTTCCTCGCCGATGAGGACGATACACGGCCCATAGAACCCGACGATAGAACGCGGGAGGATTTATCGGCGTTGATGCTCGTGTAGACTGCTCTCGGGATCGGAGGAAGAGTAGATTTTGGTGCTTTCACTCCGCAGGTTACGTGGGACGTTCGACGCGGTACCAGGAGGATCGTCGACAGTTTTGTCTCAATATAAACGAAATTTACCGGACGACTTTCGATCGACGATTCTTTATCCTTGAAAATCGAAAACGTTTCGCGCACCTGAACGTGTTCTCGAACGATTCGACGTCGCGCGCTACTTTTCTTCGTCTTCGTTTCGAATACTTTATAGAAATCGAGCGTACGATCGAAATTACGCGCTACGGTACTACGTACTTACAAGAGCACAGTGGATCGAGTCTAAATAAATTCAACTGAAAAAATTAGGAACGCGATTGCTCGCATCGGTAATTCGACCTTATTGTCGCTCGTTCGAACGACGCAAAAGACTGTACAAATGACTCGTGAATTCTACTCGGTACGACGAAACTGAATCGATGACCCGTTAATTCGTAGATTTGACCGTTGACGATGACTCGTCGAGAATCTTACTATAATCTTCGTTCGAAACCAGCTCCGTGGCGTCTCCCTCAAAAGTCAGGGTTACGATCGGGATTAAATGTCAAACATCCATGGGTGTACGAGAACTGTTTTGGAACACGTTCGAAAAACGTGAAAAATTCGCGAAACGGCGACCATGATCGATAAAGGGTGAATTTCTTATTTTTACTTGAAATACGCGAATCAATCCTCGCGTTACGCGACTCGGAGCTTTCACGATTCGAACGATTCGAGGGAGACGAAACGATCCGATCTCGAATTGGTGGTCGTTTTCTCTACGGATCGATCGTCGTCGTTACGTTCCTCCGCGGAGCCGCGAATCCTAACAGGGCTGACGTACAGCCTGCAACGAAGACGCAGTTCCCTAGCCCCACGAATTACTAGGATAACGTAAATGCGTTGCGACGGCTAACGTCTCGCCGCGTAGCACCAGCGTGATTTTTCATCGTGGTTCTCTCTCCGTCTCGGTGAGGCGGATCGCGCGCGAATCGAGCCGGTGAGCTGGTTCTCTCCGGTGGATTGTCCCCACGTCAGCACCGTTCTTCCTCCTCGCGGTCTGCGCTCGCCTAACGCGAAGCTACGTCGCCACACGTGACTGCGGCCCATCCCACATCTCACGACGGAGTCTTGGCTTACCTAACCAGCGGGCCACCTGAATGATTTGCGTCCTAATCGGCCAGCGAACTCTCCGCGAATATCGACGCCGCGCTCACCGTTTCCTCCTCCCTCTGTACCTCGTGTCTACGGATCGTCGTCTCTTTGTCCCACGAGCTACCAGGCTCTCTCTCCGTCTCACCGACACCCTTTATCTCTCGATCTTTCCGGCTCTCTCTGACTCCGTAGCTCTCTCTGGTTCAATCTCGCCATCTCCCCGGCTCTCTTTCTCGCCGAGGCGCGGAACGTTACGTAATCCGCGCGACGCTCGGGCCACGTGGGTGGAGAACACGGTGGAAACGTCCGGTCGTTGGAAAACGTACGACTCGGACGCAGGACGAGAAGGACCGCGTTCACTTCACGGGCTTCGTTAGTTTTCGGTTACCGAACATCACCGACCATCGATCGATCCCTTCGTTATCCGTGGATCGTTCGAACGCCGAAGAAATCCCGCCGCGATGCGAGTTTCCGAACAAGAAGGAGCATTTTACGCAGCACAATCCGCGTTACGATTATCTTATGCATCGGGACCGAAGGATCGGCTAGGAATCGTCGCGAGGCTCGTTCGAAGAATGCCGTAACGGTTGCGGAGAAGGAATGGATCTCCGTTCGAAGGGGTTCGATCGTAAATAAACGGACGCGAGAGGCCTCGAGGACGAACGCAATAACGCTTGGACCGATCTCTGGTCGCGAGTCGGTAGTATCTAGGCGATGTTACCGACGTTTTCGATCGTGCGATATTTTGAATCGTATCGATCATCGGGAGGGTTGATGCTTACGGTACATTCGTTCGATCGAGCCTGTACATCGAGCTTTCGAGTCCGAATTTTCGATTCACGGTCGATTACTCTGGAAATCTCTCGACGGGTGAAAAAAAGTTTGCATCGAACATGCAGCGAAATTATCCCGCAAAAAGGCAGTGTCGAACAGGACCCGATCGCACGGTCATCGAGCACGATCGCGACTTACTTCTCCGGCGATCGTCTCCCTCGAACGACTTCTTCCGTGACGAATCTGTCCTCCGATCCCGGAAGTACGAGAATAATTCTATTATGTTGCGGTGTACAATTTTGTTCCTCTACGAGTGGATGGGTTTTCTCGGATAATCGTAAAGACTTTGACGAAGTCTGAAACGTACACGTCCGTTAACGAGAGCATCGTAGTACCGCAATGTGATCAGGGATGCGGCAGGTAAAAGTTCCAGCGACACGTTTACGTCTATGCCTATGAGTTCTTCGAGTTGACTAGATAATCATCGAGGATGACACGCAACACAAGTAGACCGGCGAGCAGTGGTACGACAACCTTTGGTTTCTCGTCGATCCTCGAACTCGCGCTTCTCCGAATCGAGTTCACCTTCCGTCCTCGGTTTCTCGGTGCTACCGCGCAACGTTCAACCAATCGTAAAAAAAACGTTGAACGCGGTCGACGATCCGCGATTAACCGCGCCCCTCCACTTTCGTCCGAAGTCTCTCGATTACCCCGGTTCGGTGTTTGCACCTCGGTTCGTTTTACGGCGTACCGTACGGCTGATGTAATCCCGAACACTGGCCGCTCATTTGCATCGAATAATCGTTGCATTTCCCAGAGTGGGACTCGCGAGAGCGACCGGGATGTCCAGACCGTGCTCGCCGTTGTTTTACGGGCCGCTGATTGGCGAGATGCGTGACGGTTCCTTCGCGGTAAAGGTCGGACGAAGGAGTTGTTATTCATTATGCACCTGGTTTCAATTGCCGATACGTGAAATTGCAAGTTAGCTGGCATTCTGTTCCTCCGCCTCTGTGATTTCCACGGGTGTGGTCTCCGTACCTTGGCAGTATTTCCTGCGCCGTCGAGCTTCGAGATTTGGCAAGATTTCGCGCCGCCCTCGTTAACGGAGTCGATTTCTTGCCCCGTTTCGAAGTCAACGGTAATTTGTACCGACTTTGCCAAAATTTACGAGCATTCGATACGCTCTACGAATTTTTCGTAGCGCGACCGATCGTAGCGATCGTCGAATTTCAATCTCTTCGTGTTCTTTCGTTTGCAATTCAAAATTTTCAGTTTTCCACGCTTGTATCTCCCGGCACCCGCTTTGACACGTCGAATACTACGATTGTCATCTACGATTGTCATTTCTTTAAAGCGCTTACAAGGAACGAGCTTCGATACTTGCAAACGTTCGAGCAACGTCGTCAGCGATGCTATCGAATAAAAAGTGCACCGATGAACTATCGAACATTTCTACTGTTCGCGAGACAGTTGGAAGAAACGTCGAGTACGCGTCGACTCTAGAATTTTATCCGATATACGTTCAAATCCCTCCGTTGAACGTGCCGCTGGTTGCCGTATTCCCTTCTATTTCCCATAACTCTTCCTTTTACACTTGGAAACATTTTTGTCGTCTGTCCTATCCTTAATTCAGATTTATTAGTCTAGGATTAGATTGCGCAGTGGCAATTGCTAAACCTCGCCCTTTCACCGCGGCGCAGTCAACGAGTTGTATTATATTTTCTAACAGGAACACCGAGAGACAACGTTGAGTCTCGCGATAAGTGTTGTTACAGGTTCGAACGATTCGAAGATGAAAGCTTCGAAAATACGGTAAAACTCGGTTATTATTGGAATTTGCGAAAGAAGCGTCCAATCAACGTAGAAAATCCTGGAACAGTCGTTCCTCGATTCGAGAAATGACAATAACGAATACGTTACGCATCGAGCAATCGATCTTTTTACGAAATTGTCCGCTCGAAAGGAATCGAGTTACAGTGAAGAACGTGTATCTAAATAAAATTATATCTTCCGTTCCTTTGATATTTCTCAACGCGCGATCTCTTCGATCGATACCGAAACTTCGGTACATACGATATTTTCGGATTTATCGCAGTCACCGCGGTGAAATCGAGTTTAACCGAACGATTTCTACCTGAAAAACGAAAACCATCTCGTTTTCTATTCTCCCTGATATTTCTCAGCACGTGATTTCTTCGATCGACGTACCGAAGTTGCGGTACGTACGATATTTTCGGATTAATCGCAGCCACAGCTGTGAAATCGAGTTTAACGGAACGATTTCTACCAAAAAACGAAAACCATCTCGTTTTCCATTCTCGCTGATATTTCTCGACGCGCGATTTCTTCGATCGATACCGAAACTTCGGTACGTACGATATTTTCGGATAGATCGCAGTCACCGCGGTGAAATCGAGTTTAACCGAACGATTTCTACCTGAAAAACGAAAACAATCTCGTTTTCCATTCTCCCTGATATTTCTCAGCGCGTGATTTCTTCGATCGACGTACCGAGGCTACGGTACGTACGATATTTTCGGATTAATCGCAGCCACAGCTGTGAAATCGAGTTTAACGGAACGATTTCTACCAAAAAACGAAAACCATCTCGTTTTCCATTCTCGCTGATATTTCTCGACGCGCGATTTCTTCGATCGATACCGAAACTTCGGTACGTACGATATTTTCGGATAGATCGCAGTCACCGCGGTGAAATCGAGTTTAACCGAACGATTTCTACCTGAAAAACGAAAACAATCTCGTTTTCCATTCTCCCTGATATTTCTCAGCACGTGATTTGTTCGATCGACGTACCGAGGCTACGGTACGTACGATATTTTCGGATAGATCGCAGCCACCGCGGTGAAATCGAGTTTAACCGAACGATTTCTACCTGAAAAACGAAAACAATCTCGTTTTCCATTCTCCCTGATATTTCTCAGCACGTGATTTCTTCGATCGACGTACCGAAGTTGCGGTACGTACGATATTTTCGGATAGATCGCAGCCACCGCTGTGGAATCGAGAGGTCCGGGTTGGCCAAGGTTCCGCATTGCGTTTAGGCAACGAACGTTTCAGCGTTAAAAGGGCTGCACCGTAAACGAGCAGGTGTGCTCTTAAAGGCCAAAACGCAATACCGTTGGGATTAACCTCTATTGTCGGCTAGTAGCAACGAGACGATTGACCTTTTTGGCTCCGGTAGTTTTAACGTAACACCGTGGCTAAGTGGTGTAAATAGCTGCCACGAGGTATCCCCGTGTGTGCCGCGTTTTATGGTGAAAGGAGAATACCTTTGTACCTTTTACGTCTGGCCGCGTGCGACTCGCAAGCCCTGTTTAAAGGAAGCGCAAATTTAAGAGCGGCCGCGCGCAAGAAAGGGAGACGGGATGGACGGTGCAAAGAAATCGTTCACGGCGAATCGATTCCAGGAGCTACCCGGACAGCCGGAAAAATATATCTCCGACGGTGGACGCGCAAGAACCGAACGCCGCGCGGTGGCTAGAGCCGAGCGGAATCTTGCGCAAGCTCTCCGCGCGGTGCACGCATGCCACGGCATTATCGTCGACGCCGCGCGCGCGAAAAAGGAGCATCGGCGTCGTAACGTGTCGCGATTAATTTTATCGCCAAGGAGCGTATATCATAGAGGCGGCGATCGTAAAATATCGATCGCACAATCGCGCGATCCGTGACACACGGGGAAAAATTCCACGTCGCGGATCCACGATCCGATTTCCCAGCCGGGGGAAAGGAATCGATTTCCACCGATCCAACCGCCGCGACCGTTACCCCCGTAAACGATCGAGCTCGACCGTCTCAAGGATATCTCGCGAAACCGTTCCCCCGGCTCTACAGTTCCCTGACAAAGCGGTCGCGGAGAATATTTCGAAATTGAAACGTCGACCGGTTTTCCAGAAGCGGTTGCCTCTTCATTATGTCGCCGCGCGGAGACCTTATCGAGGCCAGAGACCGAGAGAGGGAAGAGGGCGCGCGCGACCGACCGACCGACCGCGGCAGCTAGTCCGACACGCTGATAAATGGTTTAGGACATGCGATTCCTCGTGATCCCTTTGAGATCCCACGACGATAGATCTTCTCCGCTTTAGGGAACGACGGAGAGTTTTCAGCGTTGGTTCTCTCTTGACTCTCGCGACTGAACGCTCCTCCCTCTCGTCTCTCTCTCTCTCTCTCACTCTCTATCCATCTATCTATCTATCTTCGCGAGAAGAGACAGAAGAGAGGAGAGGGCAGAAACAACAGAAGGAGACGAAGAAGCGGCGGAGAACGGTTCGATGCACAGGTGGTTAAGGTTGGCAACGGTGGACGTACAAAGGAGAGGACTGGGGATCGCGTGAGTCCGAGGCAAGCGGTCGTACACATGTAGACATCAGATACCACGCGTGGCACCGGTCACGACAGGACTCAGGATCTTCGACGGCGACTACAAGGAGCTGTGGGAAAAATCACCGACTGCCACGGGCTAAGAACGTCCGTGGTGTCCTCCCGATAGCGGCGTTACGTGTCCCGGCGGACTCTGTTCTTATGCGGGACCATTTTGAGGAGTTCTCGGGAAACGGCGCTCTTCCGAGATGTGTTTAGAATATTCCACGGTCGTGCGTTACCCGGGTACTTTGAATATTGCCCGGCCGGACGTAGTGGCATTCAAAGTACAGGTTTTAGTACGCGCATACGTTTCCAGGTTTCCTTGTGCAGCGATAATGTTCACGAGCGGCTCGGTGTATTTGGTAACAGCTTCGGTCTCCTGGCGAATTCCCCGCGAACTGGCTAACGTTCGGCAGTTTGGATTTCTCGGCAGGCGATGGTCGATCCTTCGTCGCGAACGCGCGATGCGACGCCCGATTCACCGGCTGTTCACGATCCGCATCTACATGTATTTCCTGGAAATACCAGCGCTTAGAATCTATCCGCTTCCAGGATTTCGCGGGTACGAACGACGACACGGTTTTCGTTCTTCCCGCGGTTTCTTCGCTCATTGCCCGACGAAAATTTACTTTTACTTCGCGACCTCAATGGGAATTTTCCCATTCGGTTGACAATGAGCGTAGTCTCTGATCGTAAGATCGGTCAGTTCGAAATTTTCACGGATTTACGCTTCGAGAGCGAACACCGCGATAAATTTGTAACGTTGGGAAATATCTGCCGGAGAAATGTTATCGCTCCGAAACTAGTTACACGTTTTCCACGAATCTCGAGCGTTCAAAGTTTCAAATTCACGTACGGAGCACTGTTCGTACTTGTAGATCGACAGGTTAGAGAAGATCCTCGAGAGTTCCTCGCGATAGGCCAGGACGAGACGAGGAGATTGGATCATCGTCTGGGCCTATGGGCTGGCTAGCTGTTACGCGATACCGGTTAACCCTTTCTCTACGACGGACGACCGTAGTAACTTTTCACGAGACACCATTTCTACACAACGAACGACCACAGTCGCTCGCTACGAATGTTTTTTGATAAAACACGATCGACCTTTGTGCATCGAGAAACGGAATATTCCGCGCGCGGTTTCTCGGTCTTATCGGACGTATTGGGACTCGATTTCGACCTTCGTTGAAAATGAATTGCAATACACGTAAACTCTTGTAGACTCAACGAAGGGCTCGTAGAAACGTTCTTTCGTTTGATATTTCACACTGAAAAAGAAGCGACTATTGCGCGTGAACCCTTTTGAACGAAATATCAAAAGGTTGCGATATCTTTGCGATGGGAAGAGACTTAACATTTTTATTACAGTAAGACGGTAGTTCGAATACTCAAGAATAATATAAAAAAGGTTACGTTTAAAGAGTAGCGTTATCGAGAAGAATTGAATGGGTCGAAAGGTTCGCGATACAGAATGGATGAGTTTTATTTTCCCAAAGATCGTTCCAAGAGTAAATTTGAGAAATCATAAACCTCGTGCTTGGAAGAAAAGTTCTTCTTTCTGGAAAAATCATTAGAACGACTTTCGTACTTCCGACGCGCGCCTTCTTTGACGGTGGACGTTCCACGGAGATGACCAGCGGTAGCAAAAGAGTTAACGGAAATAAAGCCGGGTAAGGACGACAGAGACCGACGCGACGCGCCGCGAGACGACGCGAGGCGACTTTTCGAGCGAGTCCCCGGTCTCTTGTTCGCCTCGTTGAGCTATACGCGATATTTGTTTCGTCCCGACCACCGAATTCCCCGTAGAAGCGAGCTCCCCCCGTGTGTCTCGGGCGTTGCGCAAAGGGCGAAGAAATATTCGATTTTAATACGAGCAAGATAATCGTTGGCAAGTAATCATGCATTGTGCACGGCGGCATTGATTTCGCACACGAGCGCCCGGAGGATTCGGCGGCCCGAGACAGACGCGGTGAATAATAAGACGATTTTTCAGCGGGCATTATCACAGCTAAGTCGCTTTTAGTGACTTTGCGACGCAAGCGCGGACCGAACGACCCGCCGGTTTTCGGGGACGATCCATTTGTATCTTCAGCGGACTTGTCCCCGGGAGTGTAAGGACCCCTGCGGTTTCGCCACACTTGTATTTGCATTCGGAGCCCGATACCCGCGCAGGACCCATCCGTAAATTAACCCGCGCCGTTCCATCGCGTTTCGAAATGAGATATCGAGCAACCGCCCTCTCGCGAGCTGCCCTTCGATAAAGTATCTCTCGTCCCGCCGTGAAACGGCGTCCTTGTCATTCTTTCGGGGGACCGGTTCGCGGGAAGGTACCGCGCTTCCTTCCTGTTTTACTTTCTACAAACACGAGGCGATCCTTTTTCGAAACCCCCATCTCTCGACACAGGTCTCGAACGAACCGCGCGAGACGGTTCCGCACAAATCAACGAACAACGTCGTTCGAGAGCTACCGAGTTGCTCATGCGCGACGGAAGGAGTCACCGAAATTGTCGAAGAGGGGCAGGGCGACGAGGTCGTTGGCGTTGCGAAAAGGACTGCGCGTATATTCGAAATGTACGTCTCTTCGAGACCTTGCGATCGACGAACACATAGATGTTTGAGTAAACGGAAAGAAAAAGTTTGGAAAAGTCTGCGTAACGAGTGGGAGAAACGGGGGCGTTTCTATCGTATAGTAATTAGGAATATCTTACACTCGGTATCCCGATACGATGGGTACAACCTTACTTCTTCCATTCCACTCGTTCTATCCTCCCCCGTTCCTTGGACACGAGATTCGGTTTATTTCTCCGGTGTAAACTCCGCAGCTACCAAGGTTTCGAATATTTCGATTACGAATTCCTTCCGTATGTTTCACGGATGTGTTCTCGGAGCTTCACGAAGATGGAACGATCCGAAAATCGATCTCTCAGGTCCCTCGAGACTCGAATACCTCCCTTAACGAAGCGATTGTGCTCCGACCGTAAAAGAACCCGGGGTGAACGTTATCACCGGGGAATTCGTATAAACGCGGCAATCGTCGCGCGACTCGAGACAAGTATCTTCGATGTTACCGACACGTCGTTGAGTTCGACGAGCTTCTCGGAAGAGCACTAATTCCCGATGATGGCTGCTGCCGACTGTTCTCCACCCATACCGACGTCCCGCTGCGCGCGGCCCCGTAACTTCTCCCGGCTATCATAACCGAACATTAGGAATTCGAGTAGTAAGAGGCGAGGCAAGGCCACGGGGGATGGGGTTCAATAACCCGGGAACGAGAACGTGGACATATTTCAATCCGTTTGGGACGTCGGCCCGATAAGCGACGCGCATCGGTCAGCCGCGAGGTGTTCGTCGAAATGAATCTTCGGGGCACGGACGCGCGCAGGTGATTCCTACCAAACGTGCCTCGACGAATCCCCGAAGGCGAACGTTTACTCGCCAATGCAACGATTAGGGGAAACCTTGCTGTAAGATGCGAATTTAACGTAGATTGTTTCGCAGAAACGAGTTTAGAGGGGAATCTGGAGCAGAAGTTAGGAAAGATGCGAAGGTACAGGGAGACCTTTTCACTGTTGACCTCTTGAGTAGACTCTGCTAGATTGTTCGATAAGTTTTGTCGTTTCTTCCATTGTGAAAAGTACTATGAGACTTTAACTTCGAACCACTGTAGATATACGAACGAGTCGACAGGTCTACATGAAACTTTGCACATGTTCATCGAATAGTAGTACCATCTTTAAAAAAATAAAACGACGAAGCTAATAGCTTCATTTCTAATCGAACGACAAAACTTATCGAGGAATCTATTATATTTATTAAGAATAGGTATTATCGATTCGCGATTGGTCCATGTGTCCGTGATCTTACTATCGTCCGGTATCGCGGTCCAATCATCGCAGACTCGAACTATGTTACGAGTTTCTGAATGTTCGACGATTCGTGGAATTTCCTGTGATCGATATTGTTGAAAAGTCGGCGACACAAAACCGTGAATATTATTACTGGAAAATTGTCCTTCGCAGGGTTATTGGTATAAGAAACAGGCGACGAGCAGTCGAACATTCCAGAAGCTAGGCGAAAGCTTCTTAAAAGTCGTTATTTTGGTCTTCCGGGTCGAAGTAGACGAAATTAACGGTCCATAACTAATTTAAACCGCGACTCGTGAATGCAACAATTAAAGGCAATCGTTGTATCGAACGATGTATATATGCGCGAATTTAACGTATTTTATTTCGAGAAAACGAATTCAAAGGAGAACGCGATAAGGAAGCTAGAAATAGTTTTTCAATTTTTGAGCCGTATCTCCGAAACGAAGCGAAATTTCACAAATTCACCAAACTCGTTTTCAACGTCTCGCCTTGCTTTCTCCATTACTCTGTTTTGTGTGCTCGAACTCGTATATTTATTTTCGAATAAAAAAGTAAATCCAATAAATCTCTCGGACGCGTTTCACGTTATTGGCCCATCTTCTTCCCGAAACTCGATCCCGAAAGTGTCGATATTTCCTATCCAGGTGTAATCGTTTCCTCGAAAGTCGACGGTGCACGAAACACTCGAAAGATCTTCTTTCGACCTAAAAACGGATCGATAAGTTTTCCCCATTCGACCATAATTTCGTCGTAAACGCGTCCCTACCCACCGGCTACGGCGATCCTCTTCGGAGTTGTAACCACGGAGATTACGTTCCGGTCAATTATTATAGGCATTCGAGAGACGTTTCGTGCTCGGATATCGAATCTCGCGGTCTTTCCCGGAATAAGGTATCGCGTTTGTTCGGCCAGCCCGGCTCGGTTGTCGCGAAAAACGATCGTGCGTCTTCGGTTATTGGAAAGGACAGACCGTAAACTCCGAATGAAGACGTCCTTGCGTATCGGTCGCTGGTCCTGCGGTTCTTGCTCGGTTCGAAGTCGCGTCGTAGAATTACGGAGGAGTTGTAGAGTTTCGTGCATCGCGAAACACGGAGAATACACTTTTGGTTCGGAAATTGGTTCCGTACTTTCGCCGTAACGGAGAGAATGTTACGGAATTAAACGCTCGAGGCAAACTTTGAACAAAATTTGCGGTAGAAGGTCGAATATTCGAAGGATCGATCGATTCGATAGAACGAGTTCCGTACTTGAATTACGCGTACAAGGATGTTGAATATTATATTTGAATACAGTATTGAACGATTATTTTAAAAGGTGTGCGAAATTTGGCGATAAATTTGAAAACGATTTGAGGTTTCTTTGTAATACATTTCTCTTTTGAATGTTTCTACGTAATAAACATTCGTATGCAGAAACGTATTTCCAATTGTTTTGCGACATTTTCGCAAATTTGGTTCTTCGGGAATGATTGTCCGAACGACCAACTGAGAATTATTGTCTCTCGATTGGTTCGGATAATTGACGTTCTATCGTATATCCTACAAAATTTCGAACTTATGGAAATTACGAAATCGACTTACGAAAATTCAAACTGCGAATGCAACGACGATCGAACATCGATCTAGAAAAGAATTGGTTTTGTACGAGTGGAGAGACTGCACCGATCGCGAAGAATTTTCGAAAGATCGGTACATCTGTCGCGAAGGAGTGCGGAGCCCAAGACGACCAGCAAAGTTTCCCAGAGACACGGAGGACGATGTTTACGGAAACGTACGACGCGGTTAAAATGTCACGCTTAGACGTAAACGACTGCGTTACATCGTCGACGTTAAACTCGCGCGCGCGAAACACTCTTGGGTAATTTTTGAGGGCGTTACGAAAGCTAGGCGAGGCGCTCGCGGCGAACGTGGACTCGGCTTTGCGTGGTTCTCCGAAAAAAGGCTGACCTTTAAGCAGAAAATCCTGTCGCGTACGGATGTTGCGCAAGTGAAACAGTTGGCACAAACGGCTCATAAATCGTGGCGTTTTGAATCGTAAGTTACATCGAAAGTCCGCTACGACGTCGCGGACGGGGGAACGCCGCGAGAGACACGTGAATGGCACCATAGGCGTGTTAAATATGATCGCACGAAATCAAACCGTTCTTTCCCCATGGGCGAGGCGCAGGTTGAACTCGATCAACCATCCGGGGCAGAACGAGGGACATCTATCAAGCGGCAATGAATCGTAATGGGTCCGAGGGCGATGGGGGGTCTTATAGAAGGGATCTTGTAAGCGACAACGATCCGTCATCGTGCCGCTGCTTTCGTTCGTAACTTTACGAACTGGAAAGAAGTTTCGGAAAGACGAAGGATGGGGGTGTAGGACAACGGGGAATGTCGTTCCCTCGAAGAGAAGATTCGAGGATCCGGTGTTTTTGGATACGTCCAAGGTACGATGGAGCTAGGGGGAAAATTGATACGCTTCCATTGGGAAAGCTGTCCCTCGGTACAAAGTACGAAACGGGGAGTGTAGGCTGGTCCGAGTCCGGCGAAGTCAGGTTGAAGCAGATGGTGCGGAACTCGGATCGGAATCGATTATACTCGCATTCGTAGCGTCGTCCGCATCTACCTATCCGGCGTGCCGGTCCGAAGTGGCCACGGATCGCAACGAGATCGGAGCGAAAAGGGAAGAGAAAGAAGGTGGTCGGTGGGTGCTGGAAGGAGGGTGCTGGGAGGAGGGAACACGATGTATCCGTTGGCGCGCAGAGCGGAGCGGAGCGGAGCAGCGCACCGCTTCCACGAGGCATCCGCCGATCGTCTCGATAAAGGCCCCCGGAATCGATTCCTCGCTCGGTTTACTTTAATGGCGCTCGTATTGGCTCGGTAAGTACGTTATGATTTCTCTAACTAGTATCACGCACACGTCGTGCAAATCTAGCCTCCTACCGCGATCCGTAGCCAACCGCTACGAGGGCGCCGTTTTCTCCGTTTCGTTTTTCCGTTTTGCCCGGACCAGAACGTCCGCAATCTCTCGATCGTATTAACGGTAATGGCACGGAAATCTTCGTTCGACCGACTTGAAATTGTCCGGTTAGAAGTCACGGCACCGTAGGAATCGTCGAGTGAACGATAGCCTCGCGGCCGACCAGTTCCAGATCGGTTGATCAAATCGCGATCATCATTAGGAATCGGTCCACCCGACGTGTACCGAGTCCGCTGATGGAATAACATTTATTAAAACGTGAATTCGATCGTGACCGCGATGTATACGGGGAAACGAACGAAGCATATCTAATCAGATTTGATATTTTCCTGCGGAGAAAATTATGGTACGGTTGCGACAGGATCCATTGGCCGTACAAGGCCAGCTATCTCCCCCGACATCGTTAGGCTATCTCTCCGCGCAAATCTGTAGCCGCACGCACTTCGCGTCTCGTACGGACTAGTTCGTGGAAAAATGGTGGTTCGCGTCTGGCGTGATTCACGGTCGAGAAAGCGGCCTTGAACGGTGAATTGATTTTGTTCCGACCGTACGATGCGGTATTTGTTCGAACGGTAACGACGAGCAAACCGTACTTACGACTTCGCCGCGTCGAATCTCTACCACGGTGCAACTCGGTGCAACTCGGTGCATCTCGGTGCAACTCGATCGGCAGAGACCGTACATTCTCTGATACTGGTTAGCATAAAACGTGATATATTTAGATGTAAAAGTGAACAATGTTTGTACGAAAGGATGAATGTGGCGAGTATGTATGGAATTATTGTGCGAGCGACTTTAGCTTTAAGTTTATGTTACGACGATGAACGTAGTGTGGTATGGTCTAGGTGTTTTGTATACGGTATGGTTGAAGAGAGTCCGAGTAAGAGAAATGTTCGTGGCGTCACTTGCCATAGAGCATTAAAAGAGAGAGCATGTATGTATCTATTGTGTTATCGTACAATCTAATTTTTCTGTTTATCAATTATATTTTTCATCTTATTTATCAACCAAGTTCATTTTTATCCTCCTTCACACCTTCGACCGTTGTATCTCTGCGCGAAATTTTATCATTTTTCAAACTTTCGCGCGCATTTAACCTCGACCCTCTCGATGCTTTCGACGAACGTGTCGCGTACACGCAGAGTACACTATTGCTTGCGACACGCCCACAGAAACTTCAAATTTATTATTAGACGCGTGTACACCCTCGTAGCATCGAAAACGTTAACGATTTCCATTACGAATTTATTTAAGTCCGATACGACTTGCGCGAAATACGAAATAAACGTGCCCAGAGTCAACGCGTAACCATTGAACGATCAGTGTTTACTGTAAACAAAGATATGCGGTAATTGTATACTTTACTCGGGTTGTCTTTCCGCGATTGATCGAAGAAAAGTTGGTAATTATTTAGAAAAGGGAGAGTCTCGTCAATTTCGACGATTTTTGAATATGTTGCAGAAATCAGTGTTTTGACAATTTTTTCCTGTACATGTAACTGCCGCTCGGCCTTATTTTCCGAGATTTTTGCAAAAAATTATTGCTACTACTATTTTGTAGCAGCGTGTTTGTTCGTGTAAGCGTTGAGTCACCGATTTGTTTATGGTTTCTGTTGGAATACAACGACATTAAACCATGCAGTACTTGAGAAGTCAAGGAATGGTGGATTAGCTCGATACAGGCTTTCCTATTTTTCGGTTGATGTGACGACGTGATCGATACAATCTGTTCAGTTGTTCATAACCATACTTCGCTGCATGACTGTAATATATTTATCTAAAAATAAACGTCCTATTTACATTTTTCTCTTGTGCTAAACAATTCCATAATCCCACAGTTTCTATAGATACATCGAGGCGGTAAGCAATGGACGTGTATAACGGGTGTACTTACAAATTTGAGTAGTCGATCTTCGCAACGCGGTCGAAATAAAAGAACCTACCCGAACCTAATCCATTAAATTAGTCACTAAGTAGAATAGTTAGGTATAAGTAAGCTTTGATTCAGGATTTTTATTCCAGCCGTCTACTCGGCTGAGTTATTAGGTACACCCGTTTGAGGTGTAGTTCAACAAGAGATAAGGAGCAATTATGAGTTGACGCATACAGAGTCACGTTCAGTCAGAATCTTTTTGAGAAAAAAATCTCAGAAACTAAGGGCGAGCGGCGACAATATAAGTTGTTGAAAATGTTGATTTCTACAACATATTCAAAAATCGTCGTAATCGATGAGAGCTCCTTTTCTAACTACTTACCGAAAAATTTAACGATCAGATTGCGTCAAGCGACAACCCTCTTGGGCCCTCAGGAAAGAGGAATCGTTAAACCGTGAAAATTTCTCGAACGTTTCCGCTGGAAGGGATCCGATTCGCGCGAGATAGTATTAGGGGACCGGAAAGTAATGTCGTTTCCTTCAAACACATAAATTTTTAACGAGTTTTTATTTTTAATCAATGATATAATCACCCTCATTATCAACAACCTTTTGCCATCTAGTGTGCAAATTTTCAATGCCGGATCGATAAAAATCAATTGGTTTTTGAGCAAAATATACAGAGATGGCATTTTGAATATCATCCAAATTTGCAAATCTTTTGCCACTTAGAAAGTGTTGAAGCGATCGGAATAAATGGAAATCCGATGGTGCAACATCGGGCGAGTATGGTGGGTGAGGCAGTACCTCCCACCCCAATTCATTAATTTTTGCCAAGGTTCGTCTTGCGCAGTGCGGTCTTGCATTATCGTGTTGCAGAATAACGCCTTTTCTGTTGACAATCGCTGGCCACTTTTCAATTAAAGATTTATTTACACGATCTAATTGTTCACAGTAAAGGTCTGCATTCACAGTTTGTCCAGGTTTCAGCATTTCAAAATGAACAACGCCGCGAATACTCCACCAAACACACAAAAGGGCCTTTTTGGGGTGTAAACCTGGCTTAGCAGTACTTTGTGGCGATTCATTTGGAGAGAGCCACTGCCTTTTGCGTTTTGGATTATCATAAAGAACCCAGTTTTCATCTCCGGTGATCAAGCGATCAAAAAACGCTTCTGTATTGTGCCGTTGAAGCAATAAGTTGCATGTGGTGGATCGGTTAGCCTTGTTCTCTTCGGACAGATTATGCGGGACCCAAACACCTGCTCTGCTTACTTTCCCAATCTGCTGCAAATGTTCTTGGATGGTCGACCAAGGTTGGTTAAGACTGTTTGACAATTCCTCGATTGTCTGACACGGATTTGCTTCCACTTCCGCACTTAACACGTCATTGTCTAACGTTGTCGGTCTTCCTGATCGATACGAGTCGGAAAGATCAAAATTACCGGATTTGAACTTGGAAAACCACCTTTGGCATTTACGAACGTCTAATGCATTTGGATAAACATCGCAAATGTTTTTGGTAGCAACTGTTGCGTTACTACCCTTGCGAAACTCAAAAAGCATGCAATGCCGGATATGTACCTCTTCTGGTATTTGGCTGGCCATTTCACCCAAAATTGTAAAGAAAAATTTTAAATTTAATTATTTACAACTAAACAAGTCACTATAACCTCAGAATGTCTTTGCTACGACTTTAATGTACACAATGAGCTGACAAATGACAATCAAATAGTGACATGCGCAGAAACGACATTACTTTCCGGTCCACCTAATAATTCGCTACCGGCCCCGCTTAGGAGCAGCCACCGATTGGCCCGATTTTGCCTCTCGAATCCGGGCATGAACGTACGTGGTCGCAAGGCGGCAAGGGCGGTGAGCGACGGTCGTGACTCGGCCATTATTTACGCGACGACCTATCTTCTACGAGCGCGGTAACAGCCGTCCCTGTCCATCGAAAGCGCACAATACGCGGTCTGTACCGGTGGAAAAAGAATGGCCCGCGCACTGCCGCATTCCAATAAGATCGGACCTTAATATAAATAGAACGTACAATACGTTCGAGTCGAGCAATCATCGTTCGCCGTTCGTCGAAGGAGTTAAGCCCGTGTCAAGTCCGTGACTTTACACAGCTCGTGGTATGTATACGAGTGGCCCGTGATCTTGAGGGGCGAAGCAGCGCATCCGAGGGGCCGCGTTATCTGAAATATTGCGGCCGTATCTCCGCTTAGCGCGGCGCGCCGTACGCTCGGCATCGCGAGTGACCCTTATCGAGCATGAGCGCGACCTTTCACCGCCGCTGAAAGAACCGACGTAATAACTCGCGGCGATAATCGGCCCGAGGAATAAGAGGGGAAAAAAGCGGGTCCGGGCCGATACCGGGCGCTCGCGCGCCACAATAAATAAGACTTCAACGTGGCACCGAAGAATCTGCGGGGCTTAACGCGCGAGGACGCCCTGGGTGGTAATAGGCCGACTTTGTACGTGGGTGCACAGAACGCCCGGTGACTACTCTCCTTCGTCTCTATCTACGAGATCCACCGTGTCCCCGCGACGATCCCTTTCGATACTCGTAACCGTGATCTCCGATCGGCGTTCTCCGGACCCGCGAACTCGCGGCAGCCCCGAATCGTTTCGAGAACCTCGCGAACGTTATCTTCGAGACGCTGATTCCCTGGAAACCTAACAACGGTTTTGGACAGCGTCGAGATAAGTAGCCACGGATATCGATACATCGAGCTTCGCGTTTCTACGAGTCTCGCCTTCGTCTAGGACGAAATGTTTGCACGCGATTCGTACCCTTTGGATTAGAGAGATCTTCGACACCTAATTCGGGAAAACTCTGTGGTTCGAGACTCGATCCGGAATTTAAGTATTGCATCTCGAAATATCGAAATAAAATGTTACTTTACAGATCAATCGTACGATGTGGGATTATGGAATTGTTTAGCACAAGAGAAAATGTAAATAGAGCGTTTATTTTTAGATAAATATAATACAGTCGTGCAGCGGAGTTCGGTTACGAACAACTGAACAGATTGTAACGATCACGTCGGCACACGAATAGAAAAAATAGGAAAGCCGGTATCGAGCTCGTCCACCATTCCTTGACTTCTCGAGTACTGCATGGTTCAATGTCCTTGTATTCCAACATACGATTTACAGGATTTTATGTAGTAACAAAAATGCTTCGAGCGCTCGAGAGTTAGCGATAATGGTCGAAAGAATCGAAGAAAGTTAGACGAACGCGAGTATCCGGCGAATTGGATGCAATTTTTCGAATTAAAAATGTCGTTTCGTCGAACGAGGTACTGCATCGATGTGTATCGCTGGTATCTACGTTACAAAACTCGAGGAACGTTTCTTCCATTAACGTAATTCTACAATGAAATTGTCTCGTAGGTATTATATTCCATACTGTAACATTTGATGGTTTCCTGAATAATTTTAACAAAATTTGACATTTTATCCACTATTGCGTATATATTACACATACGTATATTCGAGCGAGTTAAAACAGTTTCCATTAAGAAATGGCTGCTTACACGAATAAACGAACGCCAAATCTATCGCATAGATCTCCATACTTAACCGAACGACGCGTGAAAAACGAACCTCAGGTCCCGTACAAGATCTCGTACAAGAGAGGCGATCAGGGGTGAACCACCGTCCGGAGTAATATTCTCGTTCGCTCTTAAGTGTACCGAAAATCTCGCGCGAAAGGTCAAAGATACGCGTCGAATCCGCAGCATCGGTTACCAATGACCATTGCGGCACACGCGTTGAGCGATCGAACGCACTGAGAAACCATCACTCGAATGACCTATCTATCGAAGCTCCTGGTCTCTCGAAGCGAGTAAGCGGTATCCAGCTTCGGAGAAATCTGTCGAGTTCGCTGTTCGTCGATTCGACGCGCGACAAAACACGCTTCTTAGGACGTAAAATGATTGCGAAGCTCGGTCGCGGTCGGCGCCGGAACACGTTCCCAACGCGGATTCCACGATGAAAACTAACGCGGGGGTACATGAAAGAAACGCGCGTTATTGTTCAGCCGGTGCGCAGCGACGCAATTTTATAATTACAGAAATATGGTGGTCTTTTTGCTCGGTGGCTCGGTAGACGAACGAGGCGCTAGCGTTCCCTCGTCCCACCGCGAAAGAAATATTATCGTTCCCCGGTACGGTTGGCATCCGGATGCCGAGCACGCACGACACGTCGGCCAAGGTAATTCCGGTATTTATCCGGCATTAACCGTCCACGCTAACGAGCGAATCTCGGCCGATTCCGGCGACGTTACCGCGGAATATTTCGATTCGACTCGCGTCGCGAGACGTCGTCGAGCTGGCGGGTCCGTGACACGGTCGGCGCAAAGGGACGACGGGTCCAGGCGTCTCGTCGTATTATGCAAAACGACGCTGGCCTGGCGGCCGCTGCGCCTACATGCGCGAGACCGTTCGATATATCGAACCCGTAGACCACCACGGGGCAGATCGAGAGTGCCACGGTGTGCCCCTGTCAATTTATTACGTCGCTTTGTTGCGACTTACCGTCGAATCTATCGTAATAACTCAACACCGCCTTCCTTTCAGCGATTCTAGTCGACGTACTTTCTCCAGGGGCTGGTGAAAAATTTCGGTTTCTTTTTACGCGTACGCGATGGACGAGTCGGGAACTCTTCGGTAAGTATTGCTTCTGAAGTATGAGAGCGTGGATATCTTCGATAGGCGAAGCTACGTGTCCACTCGAGGTTAAAACTTTCGCGGGGTTGCTCTTGAAACTGTCTCTCGACGCTGGAGACTCGCTTCGAGAGCGATCGTCGAATTCTCGAATTCGAGTTTGGACCGTTGGAAAAAGTAACGAATGTCCGTTCGGTGTCATTTGAGATTCGTGGATCGATTTTGAAAAATGTTTGCCCCGTTACGACGATCAAATTATTTCATCGTTGCGTTTGAAGAGACTCGAGAATCGGTCGAAACGTTATTCGTTACGAACGAGCGTAAGTTAAATGGATTTACGAGTTTCGACCGTTAGAAAAAGTAACGAATGTCCGTTCGGTGTCATTTGAGATTCGTGGATCGATTTTGAAAAATGTTTGCCCCGTTACGACGATCAAATTATTTCATCGTTGCGTTTGAAGAGACTCGAGAATCGGTCGAAACGTTATTCGTTACGAACGAGCGTAAGTTAAATCGATCTACGAGTTTCGAACGGTACGAATAAAGGATCCGCGACCATGGGAACGAGACGGGTGATTCGCACCGTGGAAGATCGTCCGCGGAGTCTTTTGACGGCGATTTCGATCGAGGCGCTTTCTCCCGTTCGAATTTGCCCGAAAATTAATACCGATCGACGTTACGTTTCTACCAAGGGCCTGACGGAACGGAATACTCGGCGGTGTTCGTTTTTCGCGAATACCTGTCGGCGAAACGAAACGCACGATGCGATCTGCGACTTCGCCTCTGCCGGACTTCGGTTCAGATACGATCCGGGTATCCCCGGGAATAAATATCCCAAACGTCTTTCGAGGCTGGCCGGTTCTCCTTGTCGAGATCCCGTCGACAGACGGATGAACGAGAGATAATTGTCGAACGCGTCGATCGTGCCAACAGATTGTCTCTCCGACGGAGCGCGGATAGAAGGTGCCGATGATTTCTTCGTCCTCGCTTAGGTGACGTAATCGAGGGCGGTGGACGGTGGTCGGTGGACGGTGGATCGACCGAACGAGGGTCAGATCGATCGACGGATCGATCGATCGATCCCAGCGATACGATGTTGCGGAGGCCTCCAGCAAGGATAACGCAATCGAATCTGTATCGGACTGCCACTTTCGGTGGTGGCTTTTAATTACTTGTCTGCCGGGTGTCATCGTTCGATCGAGAATTATACGCGCCTCCTCTCTCGAATACGTCGGATTCTTATTATTATCGTAACGTCCGCATTACGCGAACAAAGAAAGTTTCTTCGCACTTTTATTTTCCGTTTAACGATTCCGTTCGCCTCGAACGGGAAAAGAGTCACGAGTCCGAGCACGCGTGGCTATAATAAAAAAAAATATAATAAGGCGAAAGGTTCGGCGAAATAATGTTTCGCAACTCTAATCGTTGTCGTACATCGAACGGAGCGATATTGTGCAATAAGAAGATACGAAAAAGGATGCTTTTGAATTTAACCGCGAAGACGTTGTTGCGCAAACAACGATGCAAGACGAAGCGGAACGAAACGAAAGAAAACAACAGATCTAGGAAGAGATTAGATCCGCGGTTGGTGATCGACGACACGTAACGAGAACATTGTTACGTTAAATACGATCCATAGTTTTAGCCGTAGGTTGTTGCAGCGCGGGGAACAAAATGTAACAACCTGAGAAGCAGGTCGGTGAAATTCGATCGAACTCGAGCGGAAGAAGTAGTTACTTCACGGTGAAGGGGATAATTCCACGACGAACGAAAAAACGAACATTGCGACCACCTGAGCAGCCGCTTATTTAACGTCTTTATCGCAACGAGTATTAGACGCGCAAAGTAAACATTCGTTCACCGTGAGAAATGGGATTAGAAAATGAAACGCGGGAAGAGGCGAGGCGAAGCGCGACCTAACCTCTTAACGACTTCTGAACCTAACCTCGACTTCGTCTTCGTCGAACTACGACGAAGCGGATACCTGGAAAAATCGCGGGACGCGCGCAATGCGGATATTCCGCGCGACAGTGGGCCGCGTCGATACCAAGGAAAAAGTACGCGGAAGAGAATAAACGTTCGATGTGTGTCGCGTGGGTGCGTTCGACCGTGTCGATCCTGGAAGACTTACACGATATGGGACGACTTCGATCCGATCTGTCACTCCCCAATCGCGGCGAGGAATGATCGAAACTATTTTCGCGTTGGCTTTCGCGCGCTGAACCGTGTTCCACTTCCTAGTACGGGAAACAAGCTTCGATTTTTGCGAATCGCGACAACGCTGGCATCGGTCTTGGGAGATTCGTGCCCTTTAGCAAAGTTTCCGTATCGAATCTTTTTCGTATCGAATCTCATCGTACAATCTCTGGTCCTGATTAACTTCTTACTTATTGACGTTAACCGCTTTCGCGAATCGGTTGACTCTTCTGCTAATACACTATGTAAGTTTAAAAATTCTGCGAGTCGTACGAAATGGTAAATTATGCGAATAATCTATATAATGTAAATAATATGTGCAATTTATCGAATAATATATTTGTACGGGATAAGCTAATTGAAAATTACGCAAAATGTTATCGCAGCGAGTTGCGAAAGATGAGAATGGCAAATACAGTGTTTATACTTTTATATTTTCTTTTGTTTTCTTTTGTGAAAAATTATTATTATTATTATTATTATTTCCAGAGAAACGAGACTCGGGTCGAGGACGATTCACCGAGAGAGCGAGCACCGAACCTCGTTACGGTTATTTGCAATTGTAATATTGGTCCGAAAAATATGTACGGATTCTTTTCACGGTTCCGTGGCGACGGACACGGGCTTGCCCGAGAAAAATTGCACCTTTCAAGATTCTCTAGAAATTACGGTACCGTGATTCACCGTGGTCACCGGCTTGGATTTCGCGTTATCGCGAATTTCTCAAGGATACCGTACGGACCGAGTGCGCGTCGATTCTATTCCAGACGTACCGGAAACGACAAAGTCCAATCCGAGACGCAAAACCGGGAATAAAATTCCAGCGTGTCCGTTCTCTCGCGGTCGTTTCACACCAATCGGATTCTCTCTTCGATTATCGTAAAGTTCGCAACAATATTCACGCTTGCGTACGGTATTTTGATATTCGTCGCAAAGTCGATATCGGTAGCGAAACTCGATACCTCGCGGCCGCCGAGATTTCGTTACCTTTGGACGTTTCTCGTTCTTCGTACGGTGTCGAGTTGCTCGAATATCGTCGATAAGTATCGTATCGGTCCCGTCGCTAGATAAAGCCCACGAAGGCTGACGATGCGCAACGTCGTGCCGTGAACGGATTACCAGCGCGAAAAAAAGGTAATCGGTGATTTACACCGGTGGCTCCTCGCAAATCCTTCGGTCGGCAAAAAACTTTACCGCGCCTAATCCGCCGACAAATGTCAAGGAAACGTCCCCCTCCGCCGCTCTGTCTCTCCTCTTACTCGTCGTCGAGTAACCCGACTGAATTCTTCGGAACGCGTAGAAAGCCAGCCGTCCACCGCGGGCAGATCCCCTTTCTCGTCGCTCGTTCCGCGGAAGTGTCTTGCGCGCGAGTCGAACAAATATATCGCGGTTGGCCAGGGAAAACGGTCCGCGATTCCCCCGATCCATCCGCACGGCGGCGTTCAGGCTTCCGTAACTCCCACAAGACCGTATAAGCACCGTGTATCCCCACTTTCCCAGCTGTTCGGGCCGGACAAGCCCGGGGCCACGGTCTACGAGGATAAATTTCTAAGTGAGCGGCGTGCTGCATCACCATATAGGAGAATAATGTGACATTTTTTCCCACGTGGCCTCTCTCCGAAGGAGGAAGAAGGTAACCGCTGCCCATACAGATATTCCGTACATGGTCCCCGCGCCGAGTCCTTCGACCGTGCGCGCTCGCTTATTCCCCGTTGCAGGGCGCACGAAACCGTGCACGGCTCGTAACTTATCTAGCGTTACGTTTACACGCGGCTACATCCCCTATCCCCCGTGCCACCGCGCGCTCTACTCTGGATTTGTCGATGTGATAATAGAAAGTGTCCGGCAAAAGGTGTAGCGCGTTCGCCTCGAGATGCACGATTACGGCGGTCATTAGTTGCCCGTGCTCGCTGCTTTTGGCCGTGTACCCCGTACACCGGGGACCCGTTATTCCTCGCGGATGCATTCTGCGCAGGAGGCTCCCAGCGCGCCACGATCCTCCGCTTTCGAAGATCGGTAACGAGAACTCGCTCGCCCGCACCGACCAATTCGACTTTTCGACGAATTTTCTTTTTCTTCGTTCCGTTCGATGAGTTTCGAACCCGTTTACACTTTTCCAACCGGTGCACAATTATAGGAACTTATTTGCAACCGTGTGTCCAAGATCAACGAAGAAAGATACCGATTTTTCCGTGGATACGCGGAAATTTGAATTTTTCAATTCGAAAGAAACCGTGTCTCTAATTTTCACGAATAGAATCGATACCAAATTTTTTTAACGCCATATTTTTGTATTTGCGTGTCTGTAAATATTCCGAGTAACCAATATCGTGCTTCGGTCAATTTGTCCAAGAGAAACGTCGATACCGATCTTTACCGATTTTAACGAAATTTGACGTTTGTCGGTCCACCTGTATAGTAATTGTAACAGGTACAGTTTTGTTGAAAGAAAGTGTAAAGTTTAAGCTAAAGTTAGGCGACTCGAGTATAATAGTAAAGCCTCTCGACCAACGATAACTGTGGTGAGGTGGCAACTAATTAGAAGAATTTTACATTTTTTTACGCAAGATGTTTGTATATACATTTCTATTATTTTTATTACTTCTACGAGAAATTTCATCCAAATTGGGACACTAATGTTCCAGAATACTTACCCGACTGAGCGGTTATTTTAAACTTTACGCTTATTTTTATCGTAACTGGTTGATCCTGTACAGCTACAATTCCGGTTACGATTGTTGCACACGTGGACCTATAAGCCTGCCGAATTGCATTAAAATCGTCGAGAAACCGACATTCCCTGTGGAACTACCGAAGCGTAGCGTGAAAACAATTACCCAGTACAAATGGTTTACCGATAGTGTAGTCTTTGTTAGGTTTAGCGTACTACGAAATGACGCTCAGTGTGTAGACATATGTGCACTGCCGGTAAACATATTGTTCCTCCGAGAGACCTGTAAACTCGCGACGATTTAAAAATATTTTAACCGTCAAGGCCATCGAGAAATCTCGCTACACGTAACGCTTAGCTACTCCGTCGCTGCACTTCGCGTCTCTTCTCTTCGAGTTCACTACGAGCAAATATTTGCTTCAACGTGTTGACTACCGTGTCGCTCGAATTCCACCCGAGGCCGTGTATACGAAGTTCATATTTACGTTCGTATTTATTTGGTTACAAACGCCGTTAGTACGTATCTCCGAAAGAGCGCGGTACGGTCTTCGAATAACCAATTCGTTTACAAGTTGTTAAAAACTTGCTTCGCTTTATTTTGCGAAGCTCGAGACTAGTTTCTCTTTTCGTCACCGACGAATTTAAATTTCTTCTCTTTAGACGTTGAGAGAAAAATGGACAAAACGAATTACGAAGTATCAAACTTACCATGCGTTCTTTGCAATCCGTGAGTCGAGCGCAAACCGAAGCGTAGTCAACGCGTTAAAACCGATAACATCGAAACGTAATGTAAGAGCGAAAGAGAATGGCAAATAAATTTCGTTTGCAGTTCGAAACGGACAAAAGTGGTGTCGCGGTGATACTCTCCTACCTTTTACAAGTCCAAACAAGCCTTCTGTGTACATATTTGGAGCATGGACCCGAAGCAAGGTGCACGAAGGGAGTGAGTCTACGGACGAAAGGAGGATCAACCTATAAAAGTCTTTCGACCATCTTACATGGATCTATGAGTGGTGCCGCCTAGCGGTAGCGTCGGTGAACTATTTGTGTTTCTCTTGCTCTTGTGGCTTCGCGTTTTATTTCTAAAATACCATAAGCTATAATTCTCTGCGATAGCACGAGAGAAGAACTTTCAATAAGTTCGGTGTTCAATAATTATATATATATAGTTTTATCGTTCGATAAGAAATGGAGCTATTAGGTTCGTCGTATTATTTTTCCAAAGATGGTACTACTGCTTGATGATCATCATGAGATTCCACGTAGATCTGTCGACTCGTTCGTATATTTACACTTGTCCAAAGTTGAAGTAACATAGTATTTTTTTACAATGGAAAAAACGACAAAACTTATTGGACAATCTAGTATACACACTTGAAATCGTTGTAGTCCAATTTCAAACGTTCGCCCTCGACTTACGAGTACGTTGTACTCGGATGGACTCGAAACGATGCCCCCCAATTCTCGCGAGATTCTCGTATGCTAAACACGTAATCGAGTCGAACATTAGTGTACACGCGCCGAAAATTTCGGGCAACGTTGCATCCCGATAATAGAAAGATTCACCAGAGGCTATCGACGAGGACGTTTCGACGGTGTTCGCGGCCGAGTTGCGTGGCATTGTGATCTCCGCTAGAAAAATTTTGAGGATAACAGGTACAGGATCGCGGGAGGTGCAAGTTTCCTTGTTGGTAACGATAAGTGCACGTCTTTGTTCGCGATACACCGCGAAATTACACGGTTTATCAAAACTTGATCGACCTCCGCCGGCGTTTTTGCGGCTGATGGGGCCTCGTTTCTCTTAATAATTGGACAACGCCATTGTTCCCACCTTGGCAAGCATCGGTAGATCGAGAAAAGGTTCTCGATAGCCGCTTATTGTGCCGACACGTGTGCATCGATAAGCGGCGTGATTAACGATCACCGTGATTTCGTCGGAGTTCCCCCGGTAAACTCGCCTGGTTTTTTCGCGATCGTTCGCGGTGAACCCGCGCCGGGAGTGGGTTTCTCGCTATCCCCGTATCGATCGTTATCTCGTAAATTCGTCGCGTTCGCGAAAAACGGATTTAACAACATTAGCGATTCCCCCTGTTATTAAAGTAACGTTTGCCTTTTATTCGGTCGGAGAGGTTCGTTGTATTGTAAGTTACACCGTGACGAAGAGGGAGGGGAGGGAGGCGATGGGGCGGTGGGGGAGTGGGGCAGCAGGGGGAGAGGGACGGAGGGGTAGACGAGAGGAATAAAGTCTCATATTTCTTCGGTCTTTTTCACCTTCGCCGAGCAAAAAGCTGGCAGTGGGCGTTGAACCGTGCCATTAACTGCAATTTCGCTGATGCGGTCCTTCTTCCGGATCGTTAGCGGAGCCACTTTGGCTGACTTATGTAAACTCCGTGGATGATGCAGATGTGATTTAATGAGAGGAGCGAAAGACCACGATCGGCGGGGTTCGAGAATCCGACGGTGTTTTAATACAATCGCTACGCTCGCACCGATGCGACGCACGCGCACTCGCACTCGCACGCGCACGCGCACCCACCGTTCTCCGTTGCGCGATCCGTGGTGCGTACTCGCCTTGGCGAAATTAATTCTCGAATTGACCGATCGAAACGCAACGTCCTCGAACATCGTTCGTCTCATCGGAGATGACAATGTTTCCGAACGGACGACGGAAGAACGTTCCGTGTGAAAGTTCTGTCTCGAAGACATCTAAAACACCTCTCACGGGGAACGGCCGTGCGCGACTGTAAAGCAGCGACCGAAGTAAGCAGAAAGGGGGGTACGGGTAGGGGGGCAGATCAAAATCAACCGTTCACGCTGCTTTCGCTATCGGACCTCCGACGTAGCCGTGGCGAAGATTTTGCGAGGGACTGTATCCCTAACGATATGCGATTGTCGCCCTATTAGATGCACCTCTCACGGCCCGGTATATGGATATCTTCGCTCCTCTCTCCATATAGTGGCGGAGCCCCCATAGCGCTGTTTATCTCTCGACTATGGCAGCATTGCACTCATATAACGAGACGAACCGACCCCGGTTGGCTTTCGAACAATGGTCGCGGTCTGCGGTCCGATCATAACCGCGAGAAGGCAGGCGCAGAGGAGATCGGCGAGGGGGCCGCCGCGCTGGACAGAAGAGGAATAAGAAGAAACGAGCAAGGCGCCTCCACCTCCTCCTCGTGTTTGCCTCTCGTTGCGCCTCGTGCCTCGCGCCTCGCGCCTCGCACCTCGCGCTTCGGTTTCTCTAGCCGCGCGGCGACCAAAGATTGCCCTTGATTTATGAATCTGGGCCAGAACGCGAGCCGGTGCATCGTTGCGGCGGATTAATTGGAACGAGGTACAGGATCATCCCCGTATTACTGGGTCAACCATCGGTAACCTCGGGTATTAGTTACTCGCGACTCGTACCTGCGATGTTACAAGAGTCGATCCAGGGAGGAGGATTCGCTGTACTCCGATTGAGATGCTTTGCTCAACCGCGGAGGTTCATCCTCGATCCCAGTGTCCGGTTAACTGCTATTCACGGTTCTTGGAGATCGACGAGTACCCTCCTTCGACCGAATGTCTCAACCGATGTTCTCCAGCTACCCCTCGGACGGTTATCGGATTCGGTAACGGTTTTAATTCGAGGTATCGGTTGTTCGCGACTTGCGCGTAGTGCTAAATTAATGCAGAAGCGCGTTTAACGTCCCGAATCTACGAAATTCGTGACTTTGATTTTACTATACAAGGATGAGTGTGAAAGAGTACAGGAACGTGCGATTTAATTTATTGCAACAACTTTTACCGCGAAGAGGGATATATTGCGAGGACAAGATGGTCGAGAAAGATCCAAGAAACGTTTCGATAAACCATTCCTGACGATAGAGAATCGAGTGTGCAGCCAAGTGGTCGAAACTGTGCGGAACGAAGCACGCGTACGTTTCTAAGGGATGCGCGTGGTTCTTTCCAAAGTGCTACGAGAGTATGTGAGTTTGTTACAGATTTAGG
The DNA here is from genome assembly GCF_051014685.1 of Ptiloglossa arizonensis. Lineage (NCBI taxonomy): Eukaryota > Metazoa > Arthropoda > Insecta > Hymenoptera > Colletidae > Ptiloglossa > Ptiloglossa arizonensis. The sequence goes on along the minus strand of NC_135059.1, from coordinate 2,093,390 downwards.
ACAGATGCAGCGAACAAAGGTCGAAAAGCGGACGCGAAGCAGCGTAGCACAGAGTGCGGTGAATAGCGTTGAAAACGGTCGTTATTGATCCTGTTTGTTCCGTCCGTTCGGAACAGATCGTCGACCGTGTGTTTCGATCTTGCAATATCTACCCCTGCGTAATGGCGAAAATCCTTGCCGCAAAGCGTATAGAAGAAACTCGCCCGTCGTACGCGCGTAGGAATATTTACCGAGTGTTCATCGTGGAAAGTCCGCGTGATACGGTTTCCCTGACCCAAGATCAAAAATCGCGTAAAAAGAAGACGCGGTGAAACGAAGACGAACTCCGTTTCCAATGACCATGAAAAAAGAAGAAAGAGAACCGATCGTTGATACTTCACGGTGTATCTTTCGCTCGTAGGAAACTACTTACCGTACATTAACCGAGGGAACCGCTTCGTCGCTCCTCGATTCCAATATCGAAACGACCACCTCCCACGGTAGAGAGCATAGTGACCCAGGAAGCTACTCCAGATACTCGTTGCGATGGTCGAAGCAGAAGCGTGTGAAGAACTCGCAACCGGAGATACTCGTAGTCGCGTAGAAGCCAATCCGTGCACGTTCGCGCGGAAAACGAAGCGATACGTTATGTAAAAATAGGCCGGCGCGCGTACCGGCTAATTGGAGTCAGAAGTAAGTTATCTAGCGTTAACTAACAACGTCGCGATGGTTCCCCGGCGTAGCGGCATCTTATCAGCGGCAGGGATCGCGCGATAAAGCGATCGGGAATGCGGTTAGACGATATTGTTGATAGGAAGTCGAACCAGTATAATGTACACCTGAGCGTGTATATTCGTGCGAGCAGGTCCTGGTACTCTCGGTAACCTTGTACCGGACGCGCTCGTACGACGCAATCTTCTAATCCCGTTTAACGATACGGCGCATCGATAAAGAAGCGCCATCGGAAACGAATGAATCTCACGCGGTCCATGGGAAACCATCGGAGACGCGCGAGAATCCCGGGTAAACCAGGAATTTCCATCGGGCCAATTACCACGGGGGCTCCCATGATACGCAACGACACACGGCCGGTTATTGATAAAGTCATTAGTACTTTCGAACGACAGACGCTGATCGAACGTACGCGCTAATTATCCGACATGTACGAGGTAATTCGAGCCCCATCCTCGGCCCGTGACGTATAATAATCCAACCATGCACGGTATGCCCGATAAAGCGGAGGCCTACCCACTCTATTACGCAGCTCGGACATAGTTATGCCCAGAATTGCCTCGTTGCCGAGCTCGCTGATGCACTCCGATCCAGCTGCAATTACTCGGCCGGCCCCCTCGCACGGACGCGTCCATGGAAGCGGCGTGAGAACTCGCGTACTCCGCGCGTGTAATACCGAATATTCCGTAATAAGCGTCTTATTTTCCGCGCGCAAAAACAAAGCCACCACGAAGACCGCGCCGCGACTGTGACACGGTCGTTAAGATCTCCCCCGTACCTCGTGTTACTTGCGCCAATGATTTACCGTACTGTCGTGCTCGCCTATAAAACGGTCATAATGTTTTATCATCCCGACCGAAGCACGGAAACGGCCAAGCTGCCTCACGACTCGCGCCATGCCGAGCATAACGAATAATGAAATCTTACTTTCTTACCGAAACACAGCCCGCCGTGCTTTACCGGACAGCCACGATTCTATATCGTCGAGCGTTAATTAACCGACTTCGAGACGTTGCTTTCGATGGTGTCTCGACGCCGGCCGCAGAAATCTTTCGGTAACTTGAACGAGACGCGAGACGGACATGCTATTCTTTGCGTTCGGAACGGAAGAGTGCACGTGGAAGTTTTGCAGCGATCCGATCTATTCGTCAACGGAAACGACAGCCATTTCGAATACCAGACCTCGCGGATAACGAAACGGCTCGATCGATCGGAGCTGGACGAGATCCAGTTCGAAGTAAGATTAGTAGATTTAGAGTTTTTACAGGGTTCCTAACACGTTCGCGCGTTATATCCGATAACCAATTACGATAGTCACGGGACAGCACACCTATGCGGGTACAAAATTAAAGTATTCGCGGTCAATTGAAAATTTGAATTCGTTGCTTCACAATTTTACGAATACTAATATCGTCGACCCTATTCCGTTAATCTTTTCCCGCTGAGAAATATGTACGCGATTCGAAATTCGAAGAACAGTTTCTCCTTTTAAACTCGAGAGGTTGTTGACTAAAAGACTGGTCTCTTGGTCGTTCGACAATTGTGCAAAGTTTCGTGAAAATAGAACCGAGATGCGTTTCGCGGATGTTTCTTGTAAAAGGTTTTCATTTATCGGCGGATGTTCGAGATGTTCGCTGCTCGAGGCAGGTTCGGGAAATTTTCCAGACGCTGCGTGTCGATACGCCTAACCGAGCAAGCACGAGACGCAACACGCCGGCGTTTGCTATGAATTTACGAGCGTGTAATGCTCAACGAGAAGTAAAACACATTCGGTGGTCGAGGGAGAAATATCGCGGAAAAGAAACAAATCGTTCGTCCCGACCTCGAGGCTCGAGTAGCCTTCGACGAAACGCTCGGCGTTAGACGGTTTCGAGCGTTCCTCGACGAAGCGAAGATTCAACGTCGCGAAGCAGGTAGCGGCGACAATACTCGGGTCTGTTTCGTTCGGGTCGATTTAGCGCGATTAAGAGCGGAGAACCGTTACTTTCTACGCAATTAATGGCCTCAGTTATTTTCCTCGGTACCGATCGCATCGATCGAAGGTGATCATGTTTTCCAATCTTCCACCCGAGGTGGAATCAATTTCAACCGCTAATTGCGTATGCATTGCTGGCATTCAGACGGTAGTCGGAAAAGTTGCGCGAAATTTCCCTTCGGTGTGTTGTAACGTCTTCGATGCACGGTTGACGCACGTACAGTTTCTTCGTTCGATTCGCATTTACCCCGGGGCGGTGCGAATCGATCGCACCGGTGTATTTCCAAATGGAATCGAACGGGAATACGGAATCGTATTTTCGCGTTGTCGTTTTGTCTGGGTTCGACGCGAAACTTTCGTTGAGGACTCTACGCGTTTCGCGTTCGCGTTCCCTCGGTTCCTCGCCGCCGAATTTTCGAGATCGGAGGATTCGAGACGCGAGTGTTTACCTACGCGCTCGGCCGACTTTCGATTCGTTGTTCCAGCCGGCGGGACGTCCTTCGACGCCGAAAATTCCGTTCCACTTGTCTCCGATACCAGCGGCATTTATATTTGCTGCGGCCCAGCCTGTGCGAGCGTGCCACGCGGTGTGCACCAGCCGGCCGAGCTGCAACAACTTTCGCCCTTGGGCGACTCGCGTTGCTCTTATTTAAACAACATACCTAACTCGCTCGCCTCTCTTACTCGCGACTCCCCCGCCCCCCACCACCGCGACCAGGAGTACCCGGCATCCTTTTTCAGGAGCGTAGCAACCCTTTTCGAGAGAGCTCGCAGGTATCTGATGGCACAGAACTTTGCATTCCACTTGTTCCACACCGAGACGACGCTTCTACAGTTAGACCGTTCGGCGATTTCCAGTTAAATATAATCGAACGGTGTTCCTGTGCTCGATACGAGACATCACCGTGTAATGGAAAATGCCATATCTCCCACCGAGATGCAACTACGCGAGATACGATCTAGGTTATCCCGAAACCTGGGGGGTTTTTTCGGGTCAATTTTATCGTAACGAGATTCGAGGAGGTCGATACCGTTGCCATCGGTGATTCAAACATAACAGAAAAGGTTCTCCTTTTTAACGCGCACAGCTGATTCAACGTTTCCAACGCGATTGGCATTGGTGGTTCGAAAGAGGCGTTCGACGATGTATTTGTTAAAGTAATTATAGAACCGTTTTGCTGGAGACTCTTGAGTAAACGTACGGAGGTCTCGTAGACCCCCACTGGAATACGTTATGCGCTACTATTCGATACGATTTGGCTGTTTTTTAATTAGAGTAAAAATAAGTACGCTACTCGAGCGATGGAGATAGGGAAGAAAGCGTCTTGTCAAAGTTTTCTTTTTACGAGAAAACGATCGAAATGAAAATCCGTGAACCTCGTTTAACGTAGTTTTACGAAATACGTGTATATAATTTTTCCGAAACGGAAGACGAGAAGAAAAAATCTGTTCAATGTCTCGTTTCTCTCGAGTAGGCCCTTTCGAACGATTAAAGTTTCCAAGATCGTGGACCAATAGCGTTTCGCTCTTCAAATAAAAGTTTCTTCGGTGATGTACTCAAATTTCAAATCGATCGACCAATTAACGAGACGTGCACACCGCCGAGAAAAACTGCTCCGAAGATTCGGTGTACAGTGTCGAATCGTACGAGGAATTCGATTCGGAGTAAAAGTTCAATAACGTTGCCAATGTCTCGAATCTCGCCGCAATCTTTTTAAAATAATCGCTTTTTCGAATAATCGAATCTTCGAGAAAATGCAAAAATGCCAAACTCGATATTTCATTCCGAAACAATTTCGCGAAAAGTCCGTGGAACTTTATTCGGTGTTGAAACGACTTCTCGGTAGAAACGGATCGCGAAATCGGTCGCTCGGAAAAATTGTTCAACGACCCCCGTGGCGTGAAAAACCGAGTTATCGAGTCGCGAGAAGGCCGAAAGGGCACGAACGTTTCCGATGTCCTCGAGTCCGTCCGAGAGGTCCGTCCGTACGTGCCACCGAGTTCCAGGATCACCGGTGTAAGGCATAACGGTCGATCAAAGTCCCCTGGCGACAAACGAGATACGTCATCTGGGGCTCCGTAGGGTCTAAACACGTCGCTGGTATCGCGGGTCGTGGTATCTCGGCTGGAAAGAGCCGTAGCCAGGGTTCTTAGCCCGGTCCGGCAGGTACCTCCGTGGCCGTGGCACTGATCGTCCGGCGATACCGGCGTAATTTAAAATCATCGGGGCACGAGACAAAACAGGCAGCCGGGGAACAAGTGTGTGCTTTGCCCCGCGGAATCTTGATTATACATTCCACGGATGACGGCCGCGGGGACCACGGTACCCCCGTGTTCACCTCTTTCTCGTTCTTCCGTCCTCGTTCGACCGACGAAGAACGAAGGAAGGAAGACGGGAAAGATAATCGATCGCCGCGGATGTCCTTTAAGCTGTCCCTTTGATGTACGACGCTGGGATGTTCGCACCTAAAGGCCCTCGCGGAGCGAACACGTTTGCGGACAGCGACGGTGGGCTGGGTGGCGGTCAAACCGGGAGAAGAGGGGAGGGAAGGGAAAAAACCGAGGGAATAATATTTTTCGATAAAACATTGTCCGCGGTGGTGGCGAACGCTGGCTCGCGCCTCCTCTTCCCTCTCTTCTGTCCCCCTCTTGGTGGAATTCGCCGAGCTTTTAGCAGCCGCGTTGCCGGGCGTCGTTACTTTTCCGCCGCGTTCCTGGTGCCCCGTGCCTCGTCGCGCACGAATGAATAATCAATCGCGCTGGATGCCCGGAGAGTCGTTCCTTTTGATGTACGGCGTTAGATAGGGCGCGCGAAACCGAGGACCGCGTGCTCCCTCCCTCGCTCGCTTGCTTGCTCGCTCGCTTACTCGCTCGCGGGAAGAAGAATTCATTAAACGAAGCGAACGAACCGTCGACGGGACCCGGGCTGAAAAAAAGAGCACCGAGGTGGGACGTGTTAACGGGTCCCGAGTCTCGGTTCGCGGAACGTGTAAAGTCTCCCTTGCTTTCGGTCTAACGACCCGAACGGCACCGGGCTTTTGCCAAAAAGTGGATAAGCGTGTATTCGCGTTCTTCCGCAAAAGAAATATACAGGGTGTATCCTAACACGTGGGAGACGCCAGTTGGACGCTGGACACGTGAATAATTAAAAAGAGCACGTCGCAACGCGATCGACCGCCACGTTCGATCTTGTTCCCGAGTCTCGCGATCATTTTTACCCACCGATACGTTTCTTAATCGCGAACCCGAGCCGCTGCGATCCTTTCCACCGGACCATTTGAATACAATGCTCGATAACTCCTTGTTTGTCTCGATGGAGGATCAAAAGGTCGAGCTTATGTCAATTTCTTGAGTAATCAATCGCACGAGTTATCGGAAGAAGTCTCGCTCGACGTTGCACGTCGCGCGCGGTTTATACACCATGGTGCACCGCCACATTTCAACAACGAGCGGCTGGACGGTACTCGAAAGAACGATTTTCCAATGGATGGATGGGCTGGAGAACCCATTGTCCAACCTGTAGCTCGTTCGCTGGATTCGGATTCGCTGGATTTTTGGAACCGGTTGCGAACATTCGATCGTTCCTCGACAGTGTACAACGAGGCTACCGAAGAATCCATCGAACACCTGGAGTACTATGTTGTTCGATAAGTTTTGTCGTTCGATGAAACTTGTTTAACAATATAGTACTAGGTTGCTCGATAAGTTTTGTCGTTCGATGAAACTTATTTAACAATATAGTACTAGGTTGCTCGATAAGTTTTGTCGTTCGATGAAACTTATTTAACAATATAGTACTAGGTTGCTCGATAAGTTTTGTCGTTCGATGAAACTTGTTTAACAATATAGTACTAGGTTGCTCGATAAGTTTTGTAGTTCGATCAAACTTGTTGAACTGTATTGTTCAATTTAGTATTGTTCAATAAGTTTTATCAAACGACAAAACTTATCGAGCAAGCTACTATACGTTAAGAGCATTGTCGACCCACAAATATGCCTCTGGAATTGTAGTAGAGAACTTTGGAGACATAACCGTGTAGCAAGTCGTTCCAGATTTGGAATTTTGTGCAAAAGACAAAGATTGCGCTTACGAAACGCAATCAATTGTTCGTCTAATGTAAGTCTTGGCGATTGACTCGTCGGTAAGGCTACCGACAAACTGTGTCTTACATGCGATATTATCGATGGTTTTCCGGTAGCGAGTATATAAAATTGAAAATTGGTTCAATGTTTTCAATCAGCATGTATTAAGTATCCAAAAATTAAATCAATTCGATTAATCATCGTTGCAAGGGTCCACTCATATTGCATTATTCTTACCGAACCACGACTGATTCGATCATAAGTTTTGGCTATCCAAAACATTTTAGAGATCCGTAAACTTCGTGACGCGATGTCCGCGTGGTTCGTCTTGGACCAAAAGTGTCAAATTCGTACAAAGTGAGCCAACTGCATTATTCGAGTACAAAAATGGCCTTAAATCCGTGCACTTGGGTACATAATCGAGCAGAACGAACGTTCGCGCCTTTTCCATTGTTCCTATCCCCGATCGACCAACTGAGCGGTTTCCACGTTAAGATACACCGTGTATATCAACGGAACGAATTCTTGCGCGTTGTTTGCAAGGTGACGAGCCTTTAAGCAGCGTTCTCAGAACCGTTCCGTGGAGTTTGCGCGCTTTCCGCTCCGTTTCTTTCGCGTGATTCGTAAACGCTCGCGCGTCCGATCGTTTATACGCTGGCTCGAATTAACACTCGCGCCGAACCCGCGTGTATATAAAGTCCAGATTAAACGGGCCCGGAGAACAGCGTTCGCCCGATGAACGAGATCTCGCTAGGCTGTACGTAGCGGCGACGATTAACGACTGTACGTGGCTCGTGGACATCCCTCACCATTCTAATTACCTGCCAGCATGCGGCCTAGGATTATTCGTATTAGCATGTGCTGATTGCCGTCGGTGAGGAAGTGCAGTGTCCCGTGCCCGCAGTCCCGCGGCTCGGGCCCGGTCGATGGGATTCAAGGTTGGAGAGAAACGTTTGATTTATCACCCGGGACAGCTAGAACTTATAGAAGCAAACGGTGAGATAGAGCGGTATGTTCTAGGAAATGTAAAGCGAGTAATTACGATTCGAAATGGAGGAAATGGGTTCGTTGGGACCTGAAACGAGAGAGGAACGAGGATAACTCCTGGTCGAGAGGAAGGACCGATCAAAGGTGGGAACAATGTTGATAGGCGGGTCTTCGTACTGGAGAAGGATCGATTTGGTAATTTTGTTGCTCTTTCGGAATAAAGATTTAAAAGTGACTCTCCTCGATTGCAACGAAATCTACGATAAGTGTGATTGTGATTTTATCCACTAATTTTTAAGAAAAGTAGGTGTACAAAATTTAGAAAAACTCTGTGATCGGGGTGTTCACGCGATTGAAACGATTCGCTCCAGAAATTGCTATATTGAACTGATTGGCCTGCGCTATTAAAATTTTTCTTATTTCAGGTTTAAAGTTCATCATGGGAATTTCTTCATTTTTCTGTTAGCAAGTTGAATTACTATTAATAAAATAATATTATATATTTCTACTCTGAGAAGAGACTAATACGAGATCATCTATGGTTAAAATTACAGTTACCGTTATTACAAATATAAATCTATCGTTTTACCAAATTCCACTGCAATCGGTGAGAATCACTTCCAAGGCTCCTCTTGCTAGCGTATTTTCAAGAAGTGTATATAGTTTTTAATTTCCACATTTTCGGAAAGATTCGAATCTTCCAGGCATAGTTCAGAAATGATTGTACTCCAATACCGTGTAAAAATCGAACGACACGAAACTTGGTATCGTACGAAAAGTGAACGTTTACCTATCTATTCGCGACTCACAATTCTAGCGGTTACGTCCGTGTAATTATAATATATTTAAAACGATTTAAAAATGAAACGGTCACGAACAAGCTGGTATCGAAGAACGTACTTTGATGTCTGTGCACGGACAGAGCCTCGATGAAGCTAGCAGCGCGTTGCCTGTAACAGCGATTAGTTTAACGTTACTTCCAGCAACGATTCGATCAGGGAAACAAGAACAGCGGAGCGTTCGGCGCAGAAAGACGGTCATCCGTGTCGAGCACCTGCAGCATCGAGCAAGTTCGGTTGCTTCGACAGGAGCGATTCCTTAGAGAAGATAAAAGAGGGGGCGGTTACCGGACTCGCGATCTCTTCCCGAATCCGGCAGTAGTTAACCGGTGCATTAGTCTCGCGTGTGTCTCGATGCCAAGGTGCAGTTCCAGCGCTCGCGTATAATCCAGCGGTTAGCGCGAGCCGAGTGCATAAATCGAACTAACGGTGGAGCGGCTGTTCGCAAAGTAGGCTGCGGAGGAACGAATGCACCTTCTGCTCGCTTCGGACTTGGAAACTATTAAAGGTTAAGCCCGTCGATACGATAAATAAAGGAACGACGATTCAGTCGATCTAAATCGAGCGACTTATCGATGCTTCGATCCTCGAGTTTCGGAGCGTTTCACGCGAAAATAAACGAGCCGGTAATGCGAGGATGAAATCGAGGATGAAAATTGTACGAATTTACACGGAAGAAAAATGAAAACGACGGTCAATAACGTCGAACCATTGAACGATCATGGATACAATAACGCGAAAGAAATTACAGTATAGGTGAACGATTTCGATCGTATTTGCTATTATTTTCGTCGACAAATTTACCACTTCTTTTACAAAGGAGTTTAAATCCTTTTGAGAGGTTCAACGCGTACAAGTATGCTATGCAGGAATCGAGCTACGATTTTCGTTATCAATACAATCGGAAATTGGTACCAAATGGGAAACGCAGTGTACGATATCTCGAGTGGTACGATTTTCGCAACTCTCCCCTATTTGCATAGCAACGGTAGATACGGTACGACGCGCCTGAACGAGAAACAGGCGCGTTCGTGTAATCGGAAACGACAGAACGTACGTATGCAACCCCGATTGCCGAATGCAACATCAAGCACAATCATCGCCGTTGAAAATCGTAACAGCCCAGTCACGCCGATTCGGGATAACATTAACGCAGCTCCAGATAAATAATGACCGCTATTAGGCGATCTCGTTGGAACGCAAAGACTGATACATCTTCGGCTTTACGCTCGCTCGTCGAGCTGGTAAAAGGAGTCGTCGGCTATTTGTCTGCAACGCGTTCAGCACGAGGCGCGCAGATTCGCACGAGTTACGAGCCAAGGTTGCGGGCATGATTTTTCAATCGTCGCGAATTCCGACACGGAGGAATTGCGATAATCCACGGCACGGTACAGGGCTGCCTCGTTTTCGACGACCCGAAACGACTCGTCGGGTCGTGCAACCCTTTCGCCGGGCTCGCGATGGGGCCCACGAGGTCCCAGAGGTTGCGACGACGCCTGGGGCCCTGAGCGGAGAAGGTACGCACGATCAAAGAGCCCATCGCCGAATCGCCGGAACTCGATGATCGGCGATGGCCACCCGCCCCGGGGTAATGAGAAAATATCGATATTTCGCTAAGCAATAAACGGCCATTACCGCGGTGGATCTCGAGTGCAGGAATTTTAACGGCACGATTTTATCGCAATTAATACCAGAAACGATCCACCCACCGATACACCACTGACAAAACTTGCAGACGTCACCGGCGAGGATAATGCCGAGCGAGAATCGTTCTCGGGGCCCCGTACGTCGAAGGGGCGTACTTTTAACCCGTAACTGGTACACCTGGATCCTCGGGACCCGAGAGAAATTGTTTTTCCCTCCTGCGGAGAATCGGGCTGACCCGTTCGGTGTTTTCCGTTGGCTTCGAGTCCGTGTTGTTATTCAAAATACCTGTATAATCGTTCAAATATTTTTGTTTGCCCTTTCGAGCCATCTGGAGGTAGAGAACGATCGAATGGGTCTTTCAACGGTTACGAACAGCCACCTAATTTGTGTTCTCGTTGTACAAGTTACGAGCTACCATATTTGTTCGGATACTGTGAAAATAATACGCAGATGGTACGCAAATATTATTATCTTTTTTCTCTTCTCTATTTTCCTCTGTAAAATTTCATCGACCCCTCCGATGTTCGTTAAACCCGAGTTCGATCGCGATAAAATTTCCGAATCTTCGTTCCATCGTTCCGAATCTTCGGTTCCACGGCCGATCGTCCGCTCGATGGAAACGAGCCTCGACCATCGAAAGCCGTTAAGTGGCTCCCCCTGTACGAGAATCACCACCCCGTACGTTGCAACAAGAGCAACGACGCTCCCAGGCACCCCTAATATCAAACTCGTGTCCACTTAATGCGTTCAAGGTACACGCGAGCCCCCCGCAAGATTAATACCGTCTCGCTCGGTGTTTCGGATCGGTTCCTTTGGGGTCTTCGCGCGAGGGAGGCGAACGGGGTAAGGAGGGACCGAACACGAAGGGAGAACGTACGAGAAACGCAAGCGCGTCTCTCTATTGAGGTCCGGGCATGACAGATAAGCTTAACCTCCGGCCCATTAACATTATTAACATCCGAACACAAGGGACGGGGCCCGAAGAAGCGGGACCGCACGCCCGCCACGTCCGGCCCACGCGTGCGCGCCCGCGCCCGCGAACTTCGCAGCCGAAGCTCTTCCGAGACGCTACGGACCGCTTTGTGTGCCCACGAAACGAGCATTAAAGGGGCCCCGCGTGCGACCGAGCCACACGGATAATTAGGGGTACGCCGCTCGAATGCCGCTCGCGGGCCTCTTTTCTGCTTATTAATTCACCCACCCTGGCCCCGTCGCCCGGTTGCCCCGACAGCGCTCGATCCACCATTGTCGGGGACCCGCGAGACCCCGAGCCGAGAGAATACGATTACGAATATCTGGCCCGGCTGTAATCATACGCTCGCTCTATTCGACGTTCGAATATTTACAAGGGATCTCGCGTGTGCGGTATGCCTACGATCCGTGGCTATCAGCGAAACGATTGAGGAATTCGTGGCGGTTGCGGGGGCCGCGATTTCGATAACGACCATGAGGCCCATCGATCGTGAGCTCCGTTCGGGGTGTTCCCGCACGCGAGAGCGGGACCATCGTTGCCCCGAGCGGGGTCACTGCGTCTCGCGAGGCGTGTCAACCTGCCAAATATTATGGAAATTTATTCCCGCGGGATTCAACGGCGTAATGGATTCCCGCGTGCACGGGATCGCGATGCCACCACGCTCCGAGCTGGCCAGAAACGACCGGCCACGCTTCGCAACTCGTTAGCAACGCTCGCGCCTCGACGTGAAACATTTCTTCTTTTCTTTGCGTTACCACGGCTAGAGCGAAACGGCTCTTTTCATCGATTCGTGAAATCGAAACGAACTCGTTGATACCCAACGCGATCGATTCTACCAGTGATTCTCGAGATTGTACTCGAGTCGCTCGGATAGAATAGATTTGTTTTTCTTAGCTTCTCGTAGTTCGAGATCTTGAAAATTGTCGAAGAGAACGAAATCTTCTCTTTGAATCGTATAGTGTCGCTTAAAATTTGCCAAACCCTCGAAACGCTATTGGTCTTCGAACCGTGAAATGTGTAACAACGCGTGAATGTTGATTAAACGTCTAAAATGGTAATCGAGATCGTTTTATGTAGCTTTCTCATTGTTTAAGTGATATTTCGAGTTACAAACATCTTCGTTCGGAAATTTACCGCTACTGCGATAAAATGTTACGAGTAGCCCAATAGTTATCGATATTTTCGTTCGAAAAAGAAAATCGTGCATCAACTTTCAGATGATTATTACAAATGAATAATTTTAGACGCGCAACAAAATTTTTTAGACAATTGGGGTAGTTTGAAATTTTCTAATTTTTGTTAAGAAATAATCTTCACTCTTTCGATCGCTTCCCAGTGGAAGAGAATTTGCAGAGAAATTCGACTCAGAGACGCGAAAGTAGAGTGTCCGATCTTTAAAATAACCATGTAAAAATTATCGTACGATTGGTTTTGACGAAGTTACAGCAGTTGAAACATCGTTAGCGTTTCCGCCGTGTATCTGGAAATTGTCGAATAATATTCGTTTGGAACTCGTCGGTTACTTTTTACCGCCCGATAAGGAGATGCAATTCTTTGTCCAAAGTAAAACAATTCTTTTGAGAATTGATAGAAGTTCTCCGTGTCGGAAGATGAACACCGTGTAGAATTTCTGCGGCTATCCGAGGAGATTTCTACCTTCGATCTTTCGGGACGCAGCGGAAAACGCAAAACCGGACGAGCGAAAAAAGGAGAAAGGTCGCACCGGTGCGAAGACATCGAGCGGAGGTAAATACCGAAGCGAGCGAAGAATTAATTCGAGGAAATTTTTCTCGGTCTCCTCTTTGTCCGTTTGCTAGAGCCGGGGACGGTCGGGATAGGACGCGGTGCATCACGGATCTCGTCGAACACTCTCTCCGGCTTCTCGCGGCCCCTCTTTCCCTTGTTTCTCTCGCCCTCTCTAGGCTTTCTCGTCCAGGCAGCGAGCATGACAGTGTCACGTCCCCCGGAGCAAAAATCCTTATAAAACGAGACACGCCGTGGAGAAGCGCACGGAGACGAGGAGGAACAGCCCGTGAGAAGCGGCTAAGTGGATAAGGTGCTAAGTGTGGCCCGAAGGTAGAGTTTGGCGCGGCGGGCCTGCAACACGGCCACCACGAACCATCGTGCTCGGGCCCAATTACCGGCTCCGGACGGGGAAAGCGGACAACCGCGCGATTTTCGAGGTTATTCCAACTTGTCCGCTACCGTTTTTATGTCAGCCTTCGACCGCTGCTTCGTTCTCCTTTGCACGGGACGTTATTTCGTCGCACGATGTACCGCGCGAAGATCGTAACTTGCCAACCAATCGAATTAGTCGGTTCACCTCGAATTACCCGCGTTTTCGATATCGACCAAAGCGATCAAGTATTCGAGTCTATCGCGCGACGAACGTCTTCTGCGAAGGAGAGACATCGAAACGGAACGAAACGAAGCGACACGAGCGACCACTGGAACGCATTGGCGTAGGTACAAACTCGATGTATTAACCCTTTGCACTCGAAGCGTTTTTGCTACCCGAAACTGGAGCCTCGATGAAATTTTTTAAATCGGAAAAATTAATACGCAATGGAACATTTTTGTTTCAATACTCGACGTACATACGTTTACATCTTAAAAGAGTGTAATACCTAATTTCCAATTTCAATTTCAAGCAACGAAATTTTACCGAATTGGAACAAGTACACTGAATTGTGTGGTGACCGAGGGTCTCCTCTCGAGTTCAAAGGGTTAACCATCGGCGGAACAAAGATTTCTATACTTTTCGTAATACAGTTTGGATAAATTCTACCTAATAACAATTATCGTCGAGAACAAGTATCGCGAGTGGGTAAAATTTTCTCGTACGCGTCCCCCACTCATCAGAAAGTTGTTTTCGTGCACTTATCGTTTCATCTTTTCAACTCCCCTTTGCGATCGATAATCGCAAATTTACAATTTCTCGGAACTAGCGGAACGATGCGTCGTTAGTATTTTAGAATTTTAGGTAACGCAGCTATCCAAACGTTGACTCTTTAACGTCCTTGATTAGAGCGTGTCTGTGTTCAAATATGCGCTAAAGATACTCTTCATTTTGTAAATATACACGGAGAATTTTTTTACGCAATAAAATCGTTGTATCCACGGTTTCGCGTATTTCCCGCGGCTACGGAGATTTCACTCGTACGTAATGTTTACGCTCAGCACCCAATCGTGGAGATGCTTCGGTTCGCAGGTACTCTGCAACTAATTGTTTACGATCTCTGTTTACGATTTACGCGCAGTTTCTCGTCTACCGCATCGTGAAACCCGAACTGTACGAACCCCATGCGTCGTCTCGACCTCCGCGTCTTCTATCGAAACGTTTCTAAAATTTGCCTCGCGTTCTCGCTCGTACTTCGAACCTTTGAACCTTCTCGATCTCGGTACCGATCGCGACTCTATGCAAATCAAATTCGCTGCAAGCCACGTTGAACAGCCAAGTAGTTGCGTTTAATGAACTTTGCTACATCTCGTAGCCGGTTAATTTTCTCGCGTCCGTTACGATTGCACAACGCGAAACGTTCCACGTGCATATATCGACGACCCGGGAGAATGTCTCCGGATGGAATTCGGACTCGTTAAAATTCACGAAAGAAGTTATTTCGCGCGAAGTGAATTAACGACTAATGGCGTCGCTGTAGAGGGAGCACGACTTTTACACGCGAGAAGATTTCTCTTCGCGTCGTGACGCTGCATCTATCGCGTCGTTTCCATACGGTTTACCTCGAGGATTCGAAGTAGACGAGTAACCCGGTCGATCGTTGGAGTTTACGTTGGATAATGTGCGCGCGCGACGGGCGTGAACGAAGCGCGTACCTCGGTGTCACCTGTGCGTTCATCACCTGTACCGGCGAGCACCTCGTGCAATCTCGTCGATGATCGCGTTACTCGAGCATAGGGGTGGCAGATGTTCTCGATTTCGAGGACAGTTAGATAAATTATTTCTATCGACGGAGGCGGTGTTTCTAGCCCGCGGCTCCGAATCTCCCGCTGAGACGTCTCGGGTTCGTCTCGTTGCGTAGCTGCAACGGGAAGAAGGATTCGTAAGCGGGATCGGGCGCGCGACGAGCTTCGAGCCGAGAAGAGGTTCAAGGCTAGTGCGAAATTAGACCAACGCACAGGTGAAACCGACGGGCCGATTACCTTTTGGACAGGTCCGCGGTGGGATCTCCGAGACGTGGGCGTTTTGCGCAACTCGCCACGGCACCGGGACCGTTTCTTCGTATTTTTATGGCCGCGCGGCGGAATTGTTTCTGGCCGATCGGTCCGAGGGCGGTATCGAGGCGCGTGGCCAATCGATAATCGCCCACAGTGCGTATTAAACCATGCATCATCGACATTATCGTTACGAGGAATCCCGAAACGATCGAACCGGCAGTTTCCACACTCGGGCGGAGAGGAGGACGGTCATGAAAGCCCGCGTAAACGATACTCGATGATTTTAAATCTGTTCATTACTCCGCGCGGAATGTAATCGTCGAGTGTATCTTCCCGCTCGTCCGATTGAGCGAAAGAACTCGAGCGTGGAAACGTTGAATAAATTTGTCGATCTTATCGGCGCCCACTTTCTACGCGCTGAAAGATCTATAACATCGTTCTTCCTCTCTTCTTCTCGATATCAACGCGAGATATCTGGGCCTTTTCTCAGCCGCTCGGCAATCGAAATAGCATCGCCGGCTCGGAATACCGTGCTTTCGTATATTTTACGTTAGGTACCGTAATAATAACGATGCGTCTTTATTGCGCGCAATGCCCGTCAGTCACGGAGGAAAATGGAATAAAAGTGAAACGACAAATAGAAAATAACCGGGAGAGAAAGCAACGACAATGTCGTACGTGGCACGAGAAACGGGATTCCTTGATAAGCGGATATTAAATTTCATCCCGTTGATTATTACCGAAACTGGAACTACGAACTAAAAACCAAGAGTTACATCGTAAATCGAAAGAACGATAGAATGTAAGAAATAAAATGGTTTTTTTTTCTACGAGAACGTATTAGAATACGCCGATAGAAAAATTGCGTTAGCCATTTTTACGTTAGCCATATTTATCGACAACGTAGAGTTCGTTGGGTCGTTTTTTCTAGATTTAAAATAATTGCCCCTCGAATAAATTGCAACACTTTCGTTTCTTACTCCGACCAACAGGAATATGCTTTTTATTTCGTAAAAATGGATATTTTACGATAACATTGTTGAAAAAACTTCGCATTTAAGAAAAATAATAATTCGTGTCCATTAGAATGCGCACGATGTGTGTAATTCGTATGTGTCTTCGACTATTAGACCCGATAAATAAACACCGTAAACGAAATCGCTTGCAAATGCATCGATAAGAAATAAATTCACTTTCATTGGTACAATACTTGACCTCGTGTCGCTTTAACGACTCTGAAAAAAGTGTAGGATCCCAACCGAGAATTTTCGTATCGTTCACCGTACTCCCGAGACCTAAGTCTCCGATTATCGATTCTCCGGATCACTGCCGAGTCATTTGAATGGCAAAAAGGTTTCGAACTTTCGAAAAAAGTCAATAACGCGGTAAAGTGTACTTCGATTTAAAGTCGAACAATTTTTACGCACTTGCGATCGTAAACGACCGTTTAAACAATTGTTTCTTCTTTAATTAATCGCGAAACGCGTAAGAGTGTACATTTTCTGTTTTCGCAATCACGTTTCTTTCGAAGTGTCTTTAATATTGTATTGCTCCTCGTAATAAATCTTTCATCGTACGAAATAATTTCTTCATCGTCTCTGATAAACGCGTTGACGATAAAGAATAATTGCACAGTGTTGAAGGGCGACGATATACATTGTCGTGTTGCGTCTCCGACGTTTGGAACCCTGACGATAGCGGGATCAAATATAAACACTTGAGAGCTGCGACGTGCTGAAAGTTTCGTTTCAGACATCGTAACAGAACTCAGCCGCTCCAAAATTGTATTTCTTATTTTCTATCCTCGATTAAATTACCATTTCACTAAATACGTGTAAACCGTGTATTCTTTAACCTTAAATCTACAACGCACGGTAGTTTGCCCACTGTGCGTAAAAAAAATCGTACGATCGTTTAAGGGTTAAACGCGAGGATCGATGTCGCGTAAGCGTTCGAGTCTCGGCGTTAGCTGGTGTACCGTACGTGGAGACTAATTTCGTCTCGTGGTGGGACAAGCTCGAAACGTTCCACGAGCGGTCGACGTCGGTAACGAAACCTAAGCGTCGCGTTATCCCATTGTGTAACGAGCCGAACGCTCGCGGTACGCGTCGACTCCGCGCATTTTGCATATGAAAGTAACGCCCGTTGGCCCGCGTCGGTGCAAAACCCACGGGTCCGCAGCGCGGTTATGCCCGCGCGAGCTCGCGCGCTCATTATGATTCATTATTAGGTCCCTTTGTGGGCAGAGTCCGGTTCTCCGCTTCTATTTCGCTCTTTTTTCAGCCTCCCTCGCGTCCATCGTCTCACCGTCGCCCCGTCGACCTCGCCTCTTCCTCTCGTTCCGTCCTCCGGCCGGATAGTAGGCGCGGCAGACACCTGTAGAGCTCGCGGTCACCGCTGGACGAAAGAGGAACAGGGAGAAAAGGAAGAATCGGAGGCTCAAAAGGAGCAAACGAAGCGCCTGAAACCGCGGCCGAGAAAAAGAAATAGGAACCGAGCAGAGAACCAGGGAGGTGGGGAGGCGGGGGTGGTGGAGGACCCGGTCCAACCGAGGACCGACGAGAGGAAAGAAAGAACAGAGACGAGAAGAGAAGTCGACGCGGAGGAGCGGAGGAGCCGAGGAGCCGAGGAGCCGAGGAGCGGAGGAGCCGAGGAGCGGAGGAGCGGAGCCTCGGGCACCGTCGGTGTGGGTGAACACGCCGGGGTCAAGCGAGTTCAACTCCGCTTCGTTCGAGCATCAGCCTCAGGTCCCTTCGTTCCTTCCATCATAGACTTCGTGTCCCATGGTTTTACGGTGAAAACGATCGGTTCCTCTTTCCCTCCGTTTCTCCCGATACCGGATCGAGAGTCGCGGATCCAGCGCGAGAACGAGAGGGCGCGCAATTGTTTCACGGACGGAGATTCTCCACGGGCAATTACGCGAACCGTGAATCCTCTTCGCGGACACGCGGCGAAACAGCGTTAAACGGGCACCTGCGGAAAGCACGGTAACCCGCAATCTGCCGGTGCTCCAATTTAATTCGCCCTATATACCCGGCCGACCTTCGCGTTCACCTGCGACTACGGCCACAGCCTCGGCTCCGAGAATACCTTTTTTAGCGCGTAATATTCACCTGCGCGCACGGACGTCTCTATAGGGTGATACCCGTGTCCCCCCTACCCCCTACCCACACCGTCCCTACCGAAGATGGGACAAGCGTGTGACAGCGCGACGGCGGCCACTTCGCGATCCAGTTCCCTCACCGTCCTGCTGTCTTCGTTCCACCGCCATTGCCGCCGACGACGACGACTACGACGACTACGACGACAACGACGACAACGACGATTCAGCTGCGGAGACCGCGCCGGACAACTTCATAAACTTTTTCCCCGGTTCCTTGATATCTGCATATAATGATGACAGGCTGCGTCCCGTTGAACGCTGGAGGCACGCCGCGTATATACGCGAACGGTGGCCGTCTCTGTTCGTCGAACGACGTAAATCGCTGGCCCATCGCGCATACGCGCCAAGACGAAACAGGTGGGGCACCTGCGCCAACCCGTGGCAACCTGCGAGCGACCGCGACGGACCGACGCGACCGAACGAACCACAGACAGAGCGCGACAACCAGGAGCCAAGAAGCAGGTGTATTCCGCGATGTAGCCTGCGCTGTGTATGCTAATTGGGCCAGAGTTAACGCTCGCCTCTCGAGATGCCCAGGACGGGATTTAACGAGCCTCCGAACAGGAAGCTCCTTCTACCTCTTCCCCCACCACCGCCCCCGCCACCCTTCTGCCTCAACTTTTTCTTAATCCTTCTTTCTCCTCCTTTTCTTCTTTCTCTGCTCCTTGTTATGCTCCCTCTACTTCTTCTCTTATTCTTCTTCTTCTTCTTCTTCTCCTTCTTCTCCTTCTGCTGCTTCTTCTGCTTCTTCTTCTTCTGCTGCTGCTGCTGCTGCTGCTGCACGGCCCAAGTCGTCGATACTGTTGTTGTCGATGCTACTTACAGACTCTCCCGGCATCTCTCTCGCTCCACGCGAGACTTCAGGACACAACGAGATTCGTTAAGGTGGAATTACGCGCTCGTGGCCCGGGAATACGAAATTAGGCGATCCAACCACGCACCGGCCGCGTATAACGAGGGCACAAATCAAAAGCGAGAGCCGAGCCGCGGAGTGTGTAGCTCTCTTGCTTCTCGTTCGTGCGACGAGTCCAAACAAATTGGCATAAATTCCCGCGGCGATGCCTCTCCGCTTCGCCGGCGCATGCTCGGAACGCGTTTTCTTCTCTCCGTGATGTCGCGTTCGCGCCGGTGGATATAGGCGTTATTAATACACGAATAAATCGAGAATCGGTGAAACCTTGGGAACAACGTAAATCACGCGCGTTCCGTATCGTCGGTGCACTGCCCCCTTTTCCGATCGTTTCATTATTTTCCCGTAGTTTTAACAATTTCGGCCGATTACTTATTTTTCCTCGCGGGGAACATTCGAATTTTTCTGCATTAGAACGCATCTGCGATTCGCTATACAATATTTTATGCTTTTATCCTTGTCCAGTGTTAGAACAACGCGATCTGGACTTACAAAGCGAGTTCTTTGTTAAATATATTGTACATTTTTATTTTGTACGTTACAAATATCGTAGTAACGTTCTCGCTTCTTTAAAACGACTCGAACCATCTTATATTTAATACGAACAACCTGGAGAACAAATAACGAGAAGTTACTCGAAATGTATAACTCAACGGTTCGTACCAGTAACCTATATTGGTAATATTCCTCGAGGAGTACCAAAAATAGTCGACTTTCCACATTGTAGGCTGCGTAACGTTCGATGGCTCGCGACAACATCGAAAAGACGAGTGTTCGAGTACAAGTTATAAAATCAATAACGCTCGGTAACACCTGTACGCTCCTCGCTCTTTGTCTTTTTCTTCGATCGGTAACTCGATGAACTTGTAGTTTCGCTTGCGCGAGTAATCACGGTCGCCGGATAAGATCTCGTCGAACGCGTCGTCGTTTCTTGCGTATAATTATTAGCTTCACGGTCGTTAAAGGAAGAGTTTCCAGCTGTCATCGTCGATCTCGCATCGGTTTTTTCCCTTTCGACGATTCCGTGTACGCGTTTCCGTCCAAGTCGGCAACGCCTGGTGTGTACTTTCGGTTATATAATAGCACGGTGCGATACACGAGACGAGAATTTTCAAACACGCGCACCGTTTGCAAAACTCTCGAAAAGAAACTCCGTCCGCGTGTGGGACGAGACGTATGGATAATGCATACCTGCTACAGCTCGGTTTGTTTTGTTAGCCCTTGATCCATGTATTACCGAGATTCGAACGCATTCGGGATACATACCAAAGAGGCTTCGGTATCCGCGCAAAAACTGTGTCGCGTTAGTCGCGAAATCGTAAACCGTCTCGCAAGAATGTTCACCGTTCTATCGTAACGTTTAATTATCCGTGCACCTCGATATCAGCATCGTCGCGTTCGGCTTTATCGAGGTTAGGTCTCGACCTGGCTGCGTCTCGTCTCGTTTGCCCGTATTGTCGTTTACGCTATACACTTCCGTGTAACGAAGACATTATTATTACTTTCATCGCTCTTGGCAAGCGCATCGTATAATTTTCAAAGTATCCCACCCGTGGTGTTTCTTAAACCTTACCTACCGGTGAACCACCTCGACAAAGGAAAACCGTAAATTATTTGTTCAATGTAACCAATATAGATATTGTATATACGTTTGGAAGCGAAATAAAAATATCGAAACAATTATCTGCACGACACTTTGTTCTAACGTCTTGAATTCTCTCAATTGTACAAATATTTTAAATAGAAAATACGCTTACACTCGGCTAAAGTATTTCGCTGTTTCTCATCCACGTTTCGTTCAAATTCCACGTGGTTTCCATACCGGTGACCTTGAGCGGCCAATTCGATTCGCGTACTCGACTTCTCGCCGATCCTGAGCGACGCGTTCTCGTCGCGGTACATTTCGGCCAGTTAGGCATACCATTTTTGTGATGGAAGCGAGATACGCATCGGCGCAAGTTTCGAAGCGGTTATCGACAGTCGTCGAGCAACGGCCCGATAATTAACCGTTAATTAATAGCCAGGGTAAAGCGACCACGTTGTTTTCCCTTTCTCGTGTTTCGTTTCGTGGTTCAACCGCCTCCGGTTCGTCCGCTCTCCGGACCGTTTCTGCGAGCGCGAGAAGCCACCGATAAGATCGGTTCGACCCGCCGCGCTCGAATTTCAGATCGACGGGACGGTTTTGCCGAATATCCAGATTCTTATCCCGAAGATTTTGCCCGGTCCGAAGGTGCACCAGTCCGCCGTATAAGGTCATTTGTACGAGCCACGGTAGCTCGATGGCGTCACCAGATTTGGTAGCTCCTCTCCTCGCGATCCGTTTTATTTATGCACCTGTTTACGTTTCGAATAAGAAGCTCGGGGATCCAACTATTTTCTGAAAATAACTCCGCGACGATTGTCGTTCGCTGTCCAACGTCTGCTTTTTCAACGGATCTCGTTAATTCCGCCAAACCTCCTAACAGAAATTCTATTACTTTTTACCAAATTATTCCGCCGTTGAATACTTTTTCTCCTTTCTATTTTGAAACGAGAATTTACGCGCGTTAACCAAAGGTAAATGTAACGATTGATATAAATCGTTACGAAGTGAAATTATTGTTTAATCGTTTCCGGTCATCCGCATCTAGGTTAACGTTGCAAATGACATTTTACGGCATCGTTAAATCCTTCAACCGCGACTGTGATCTAGGTTCAATAAATGGGAGAAAGAGTGGAAATAAAGAATCGAATTTCGTGCGCATGCTCCCCGATTGGAAATTAAAGTCGGAATAAATTTTACAAATTTTTGTCGCTCTTACCACCGAAGAATTCTTTACGCGTTTTATAACCTCGCGTCAAACGTTTCTCACTAATGGTCGTACAAATGCGCAAGTAATCGACGATGCAACGAAGAACGCAACGATCGTCTTTTGACGTTCATTTGTAAAATTGAACCGAAATTGTCTCCGTATTTTCGAGAACTCGATCACTGATATCGGTGTGTTCGTTTCGCGTATAAACTTTCCACTTTTCTCGCATACCCAACCGTTGTTTCTTCGCCACTTTATCCCGTTGTCGTGCTCCGAATAACGATTACAATGCCACCGATATCGAGAAATTTGAAACGCACGGTTTACCAAAAGTGAAAATTATAACGAGATGAATCGAAAGCGTCGACGACTGGACGTTATCGTCGAAATTAAGCGCGCTCGGCACGCGCGTCTCGAAGCTAACCGCGTTTCGAAATCGGAGAAACAGGAAAGTTATCGCCGTTTCTCCGCGATCGGGACCCGCGCCGATCGAATTAAATTTTATTTATTTGCACGCGCAACCGGCGAAATAAATCGGGCTTTACTCGATCGCGCAATCCGCTCGCGCGGCTCGGCTTAATTTCACGTTATCTAGTCCGTAGGTACGATTAATCACCGCCGCTTGGAGGGGAAAGAAAAAAAAAAAAACGAACGAAGGAAAAAGTTTACGATTACACGGCTGTCCGAATGGTTCGCGGGAACGGGGTCAGCCGAGCCTATTGATCGCGATCGTTTCGATTTCCATTTAGCGGAACGCTCCCGCGCGGGAATAACGAGCACTCGGTGACTCGGTTACAATTTTTTTACAAATACAAATTCGAGCATTAAATTAAAACCGCCCGGGCCACAATGCGCCGCTGAACCGCCGCGCCGCGTCGCGCCGGTGCCGGTGCCGGTGCCGGTGCCGCGTGTGTGTACACCGCCAGTGACAATAACTATAAGTCTATTGTCTCGTGGACCGTATTTATCGGCCTATTCAACGCAAATATGGCGCGCACGATCATAAAGCGCTGGACCACTCGGTTCGGGTGAAATACCGCGCGCAATTTGCACCGAGCGTGCGTGTCACGAGTCGCGGTAGGTCCAGCTACGTCATTCCCGGCACGCAGTTTCGAGTATCGACTCTCGTGCCACGCGAGCTGCTCTTCTTTTATTTTTTGTAAACGAATTTCGTCGAGTTAACACATTTCGCGGTTGTCTGCTCCCCGAGGATACGACTTTTCCTTGAACATTTTTCCTTTGAATATCTCCAACGATGTTGAAAGCAACGTTTTAAATTCGTTTCAAGAACGATGTATATTTCAATTTTAATTAACGCTTTAAGACAATTCTTAGTTTCGCGGTCACGATCGATGGAAAAATTAGTATTTTTCAAATATTTATTATCTAAGAAATATTAATTTATTCGTTAAATATTTATTCGATCGTTTGGAAACATTTATTAAAAGGGAAAAGAGTATAAAATGATTAGTTAGCTATTGATGACCATTGTCGAACAAATTTTTCCACCACCATTCGATCTTTAGAGAAATAATGTTTTTATATAAACGTGTACTTGTTTTATTGAAAATTTTGCTCTTTCGTGTTAAAAGGACATTACTCGGGTACTTTTCCACCACAATTCGATCTTTAGAGAAATAATGTTTTTATATAAACGTGTACTTGTTTTGTCGAAAATTTTGCTTTTTCTTGTTAAAAGGACATTACTCGGGTACTTTTCCACCACAATTCGATCTTTAGAGAAATAAAGTTTTTATATAAACGTGTACTTGTTTTGTCGAAAATTTTGCTCTTTCGCGTTAAAAGGAGATTACTCGGGTACGATGGAAGATAAAAATTGCACGTCGTAAATATTCTGTAAAAGTGCACGAAATCTTTACGAACCACTCTTTCTCGAGAAAACACAGAATATCGAATTAACATGCAGGACACATTCGCAAGTGTTTTTGGTGACCAGAATCTAACCTAAAATGTTCACGTATTACTTAGTACGTCTCCCCGCTGCTTACATTTGACTCGCAAATGACGTACCACGTAGTGCGTCCCTCGTTGGCAAAGTGTTAATTAAAGAAACATCGCTTAGGCATTCGTCTCTTCGCGGAGACTGTCACAGGTGTACGTAGACTTTTTACGTTACTGCAAATATCGTGACGTGAAAGTAATTAAATTTAAACGATACGATCCAATGGTACAACATCTTCTCGTAAGATCGACGAATATCCTCGATCGGTATCGATTCGAATTATTTTACAATTTCGTAACGATCGAACACTTTGCAAAGCTTGTTCACCGGAAACGAGAAAACGGTTGTTGTAAAATACATGCTGTAAAGGTAACGTTTGATTAATCGTTCCTTCCGAACCGAGCTCATCCCCCGTGCGTCCAATTGATCAAAACCAATGTTTTTCCAATGCTCCACGAATGTTTACAAACTTTCGTTGTTACGATCGGTCCAATCGAAGACAAATAAATCGTAAAGACCGTTGACGTAAAACATATTCAAGATGGAGGACAACGTAGTGTCAGTTTTGCGTAAGAATTAAAATACCACTGGCTGGGCGCGAAGAGCCAACGTGATTTTCACATCGGTAGCGTCGAAATCGGTCGGGTCCGGACCGATAATTATATTTAAAGGCGTTCCGTAGCCAAAAGGGTTAATAAACTCTTCCCTTTGGCTGTCCATGTTGGGGAGGGACCACCGAGTCGCAGGAGTCACTACCAAACGTCTCCTTATTCCGGCTGTTCTCGTTCTGTCTCTCGTTCCGCGGAACGCGGCTTCCTTTTCTCCTCTTTATCAGCGCAGCACGCGGCTTCTTGGAATTCCGGACGGCGTTCCAGCGCACGCCACCGGATCACCGAGCACTCTCGATTTCGTGCTCTGGAACCCAAACACACTCGTGGGGTCCGGTACTCGCCGAGAGTGCAACCGGGAATCCGTGGACCGCGGCACTGCGGTCCCCGGCGTTTATTTTGCCCGTGGAGCGGGTATGTAAAACATTGTTCCGACGAGTTCAAGAGGAACGAATCTCGAGGAAGCTGCGACGGTAATAACAATGACTAAAACTGGAACAAGGATTCGACGTGGTGTGCGTGCCTCTCTTTCTCGGTATCACCGGATCCGTGCCCCTTGCGCTTCTATTTCGATAGGGTTCCCTCGTTAACGTACGGGTTGGAAAAGTTTGAACAATTTTTCGTCCATTTCTCCGGTCTCGAAATCCTTTCTCTTCTGCTGATCTTCGATGCAAATTTTTCGAAAATTTCCATCGAATATTCTTCGCTTACAAGGTTCTTTTAAATTTTTCTTTTTAATTCAAGCAATCTCTATCGAGATTATTTTGCGTTGCACCGTACGATAAATTGCAACGGGAAATTGTTTGGCTACTAAAAGAATTTTACTTATTCGAACTAAATTCTTTCCTCGTCGTGTTAGATTCTTAATGTAGGCGAGATTAATTTTGAAACGGTAGAACAGTAAAATATTAATAAGCACGATTGTCGTCGAAGAACAGCCATTAGATACTGTATCACTGTATGATTTTCGCGTATTGATAATTGTTTCTTGAGTAGGTTCGGACGTATAATATTTCGAACTCGCGAAAGATCGTTGCATACTTTTGCGAGTATATACGTAGCGCGCGTGTGCAAATATACGTTGTGGGTCAAAGAAACACGTATCGATTTCGATGTATCGCACGTGTATAGTGTATACGTGTCACCATCTGGTACGAAAAGATGTTATTTTTACGAAGGTGAACGTTTCTGGTATTTGACCAGTTCGTTCGAATAGGAATTATTTCGAATGGCAACGATGGGTATGTCGCGTTACACGAATCGATGTCGTTAAATAAAATCGAGATTACGGAAGTTAAGTCTGTCACCTGATTGCGTTTCATGGAAGAGACGGCGCGGTCCATCGTCGTTTGACGTATCATCGTATAAAAGCAGCGTGAAGTTAAGGAACCATTCGAGCCCGGCTGTAACTTTCGTCCATTCGCTTGTAAAAGTCAAGCAATTCTCGGAAGCGGGGGCTTTTTTTAAAGACGTCGAGCTTGAGAGAAAGGTGATCGCGGAGTGAAAAATAATTTACCGAGAAAGTTTTCATTACGTTTCACGTGACAGTCCAATCAATGCGCAAAGAGAAAACGACGCGGGGCGCACAACACGAGCGAGGGAAGATGGAAATAATTTTATTTCGTAAACCTTGTTTAACGCTTCGCTCGATTCGCGTCAAATTTCTTGCGAGCGAGACCAAAAATCAATCTGCGCAAACTACTTCGTTTTGTTCTCGACCGAACATCTCTGTTTCTGACACACGTTTCTCGTAAAATGAATTGGCTCAGAAATGGAGAGACATTTAACATACTTTGTCGATACAATTATACTTGTAATAATAATAATAATTCCAATGTCGGAACGTTTCGCAACCCTGAATTAACTTATTACGAAGATACAAACTATCACTGAATTGTATCGGGCCAATAAGAACATCGACTCGTTCAACGCTCAATTAACATTTCAAACGAAACGGTAGCGCAAGGATTGCACGGAATGCAAACGGATCCGCCTACCGATCGTGGCACCTGCAATTTGTGGTGTTGCAATGTCTCGCGGTCTCTTCTTCTAAGGCAGTGGTGCACAGCCTTTTTCGCTCTCGCGACAAATAAAATAAAATAACGTTACTCATCGGTGAAACTTGGAACGAAAACGGGAATAAGATAATATAATATTTCCATTCGACGCGATATAAATATATTTGGAAAAATATACGTATATTATATATAAGTGTTCGAGGGCTCGTTAAAGTACCTCGCCATCTCAAATTTTAAAATGCACGCGACGAGTTTGTATCTGGAAGACAAGCTGGAAGAAAATATTCCTGAAAATGTACATCCCTGTAGAAATATTTTCATCCGAATTTATCTAAGTAGGTATTTCTATACCTATATTCATCGTGTCGTCCGGAAATAAAATTACGATCGAAACAACGGAAATTACAATTCCGACGATTGCACCCTCGTATCTTTCCGTATAGATTTCGAACTAATTTCCAAGTTTATTCTACGAACTGAATACAAGGGTTAGAATTACTTTGCGCACCTCTGTTCTAAGACGATCCTTCGAAGCGGCGTCCCACTTTTGCCGACGAATCTGCTTAAATACCGTCCAACCGGAAACGCGTTCACATTCGCTCGCGCAGCAAAAGCAAAAGGTGCCAGGTGGGGGCCATCGATGAATAAAAATTTAATGCCGGCCAATTACCGCTTTAACGTTCGGTTTGTACCTCGTTGCGTGATTTATCCGCCGTATTTGGCGTCACGACGCCGCAGCACACTGCGCCGTGAGTTTTCTGGCGCGGCGAGGCAATCGGCCCGGGACGCGATTATAAATTAATTACAATTAAGAGCCGTGGCCCTGTCGCGCCTAACGCCCGTGTCGCCAAATTCCTCTCGTAAATTCGATAACCTCGTCTCAGCGGCGCAGCGCAGCTGCACAAAGTGCAAGAACACCTTGGCACTTTTGCAGCGCGGCCGCGGAGAAAGGGAACGTCCCGGAGAGATTGGCTAGGGGGAGGGCCGGGGGAGCCTAAGAGGATTCGGCGCGCTCCGAAATCACATTTTTAATGGCTCGCCTTCTTTTAATTGTTTTTACACGATTACTAAGGACGACAAGGGGGCCGAGACCGACCGCACCGCACCGCACCGACCGCGACCAACGTTGCTTACTCGAGAGAGCGACCGAGTCGTTTATACGGGCCACGGTAACGATTTATCGTACGACGAGTTATAGAATTTTGCTTCGTAAGACTGTTTCAACGATAATTGTAAAGTATGGGGGGAGGAGGAGAAGGAGGAGTCAATAACCTGTCGTACGACGTGGTCGTGTCGAATGGCAGTACTCCGCTGCCATAAAACTCGGTGTACCGCAGCTTTCGTGAACGACACATTGGAATGTGCGCGGTTTGGCCAGTTGGAAAGATTCTCTGTGAAATCTCAGCATCGACGCGTAAGGGTTGAAGCGCGAGTATTTCTTTTAACGCGTTAAGCGCCGAGCGAGTTCTGTTTACCTTTTCGTTTACGCCGCGCGATACACGCAGCTTGTACGACGCTCGAACCTTGTGTCGCAGAGTGTGAAAAAAGGAGAAGAGTATCCGAAGTTGTATGAAAATTTTGTACAAAATGTTACGAGGACGATGCAAAACATTGGATATTGGTAGAAATTGCACCGAAATTGCGATAGAAAACCTCTGCTCGACAAATTTCATTAACACGACCGTTAAATTATCATATTGTATTGTGTTTATTAATATTAGTAAAAGTACTATTTGGTGTACGTTTCTCTTGTTTCGTAATCTTCGAATTCTTTATCTTCTATCGGTATGTTATTCCTTATATTTTACAGTCAGTTTATTAAGAACGTGGACGCAAGTCTGACGAAATAATTTTCTTCGTAAAGAATGGTCTACAAATCGCAAGTATATTTAAAAATCTCTATTTCACTCTTATTGGGTATTAAATTTCAGAGATATCACGTTCACGTTCGTAATGAACAGACGTCCGTCACCGATGATCCGAACGGAAGTCATCATTGGTCATCGGTGTCATTTAACGTATTAACTGTCAAAAAGATCGAACAATAGACGTCGTTACCCTTTACGTCGAGTTTCACATTGTAAAGATGAATACATTCGGTTTATTTATAACGGAGTTCGAACCACTCGATATAAAGGCTTACGAACATGTGGCACTCTAAGACATTGAGCGATTAACGCAGTAGCTGCGTGTGAACTCGTAGACGAGACACAGTTTTTTCACTCGGACGCTTCTCGTCGGTCTCAATTTTAGAGAAATCGGAGGTATTAGCCTGTTCATCGACACGTGAAGCCGACCGAAAGTACTCGAGAATATCCCATATCGCGCGACACGAACCATATGGATTGTACGGGAACAAAATTCAAAAAATTCCGTAGTTCGAGTGCGGAAAAATTAAATTCACCATCGTAAAGTGACTCCACCGTACCGTAGATGCGACGAAATAACCATCGGACCAATTTAGGCTTAACATAGGTCCAAAACGGCTGTATTTTGTTCCGTGAAGCAGATTACGCTCTTATGCAGATACATTATCCGATTGCGAGATGCGTTCGTGTTCCTCGCACGATGGACTTCTACGTGCACGCACCTTATTGTTAGCCAATAGTGACAATGTATCTGCACAAGGGCACAGTAGTCGCGTCACGAGTGATGCAAGTGGAAGATTCCCCTTTCGTCTATGACTTTTACCTTCTGGAACAGCGGTCAACTTTTCGCGCGTTTACGATACTCGCGACGACGTTATTGCGGGACTACTTCGTCATTAACGTTGTGGTGAAAAACTAATCTAACCCATGGTGAAAAAGTTAGTTTCCACGTGAAGTGGAATACTTTGTACCCGTGGTATTTAGACAAGGTACGTTGTATGATTTTCGCCACGAGTATATCCTTTTTAATATCATTTCTTACACACTGTCTTACAATACAGTTCTTTCTTTGCCAAAAAATCACACCCGTCTCTCTAAAATCTTCTACACATCTCTGTGGTTTTCTTTCGTCTTCCTCGCTGACCACATCGGAAAACAAAAGAGTATCTTTAGTTTTTAAACGAATCCAGTTACCAGTACGATATCGATAACTAAATTCTTACCGCTACGTCACGCGCGGTATAGATTATAATCCAAAAGAAATGTCCAGAATGAAAACAAATTCGATAAAAGTGATTCTTTCGCTCTTTTCTTAACTCGTTCATCGTGTTACTTTCCGTCGAGAATGTTTACAATTCTTCCTCGCGTGTTCTAAAGTTTTGGATCTAGGGCCAGATAAAACTGTATAGAGTAGTATCACCCCTTGAATTCGAATCATTGCGACTGAAAAAGAAACACTTTACTTAATTTCGATCGCGTTAACCTTCCGTCACGTTCACTTACGACCAAACGCGATTTCCAAAGAACCCGATCGAAAGAGAGAGATGCAAGCGACGCGATAGTGACTCGGTAGGGATGTTCTGGTCCGATTTCGTATCGCGCGCGAAAGAACGATACTCTCGAACGAGAAGGTCGATCTCCTTCCTAGTAACTATTGATTCCACCGCGAGTAATTCCCGCGTCAGCTTTCTCGTCTCGAGTACATCGTTGGTTCTTCTCCGGGGCCCGGCAGTTCTACTTTCCTCCGATGTTTCTGCGTTCCTCGCGGCTTATCAGAAAACGAGCAAACAGCACCGGGAGGCTGGCCGGGAGGTGTTCGGTTATTATCACGGGACATTCGTTCTGGACGAGAGGAGCGGCTCTCTTTTTCTCGTTCCCCCTTGAACCGGAACACCGCGACAGATAGCAGGGCCCGGTCGAGTGCGCGGGGCACTCGGACGCCGCTGATACGACACTGGCTCCGTCCGGTGCTCTCCGTTTCGTCCTGGTTAATCTTGAATTGTGACGTGCTCACCGGCTCTCGCGAAATTTACCGTCCCCGTGCGTTTTCTTGCGCGAGAGCGACGACGAGCTGATACGCTGAATCTTAAAGAGACGGTACGTACGCGCATATACAGGGTGGACCGCAACAATTACCATCCTGAGTGTCTCCGAACTATGAGAACGAGAGACAAGAGACTTTGCAATTGAAGCTCTTGGCTGTTGAAGGAGGTGTCGTAACGGTGGTAACGATTTTTGCGAAGATGCGATTAAGTGCGAAAATCGTTCTTTGTTTTTTTTTATGGAAAGCCGTTTTTCTTTGCTTATTCACCGGTAGCAACTTTTAAAGTACAACGAGCTACGGTCGTTCGAGGTTAACGTAACGATGACGAAAATGTTATTCGAAGACGGTGCTCGAAGTGTCAAACATAGCGATGCTGTAGCTTTAATTGCCTATTTGTTTGCACTTTTAATAACATCGGAATTAATCGAGGTAAAGATTGTAATAATACGACATTGCGTATTTTCTGGTAGATGATTTCGGTGTTCTCCTCCTGCAAAAAAGTTAAGTCTGACAAAGCAGATAGCTCCTATTGCGATCGATTCAAAAGATTCCAAATCTGGTACAACTTTCGTTTCTATTATTTAGAGAGGTGTGTACTGAATATTCATTCCGTATTGGTACCATCTTATTCGTCGTAAAAGTTGAAAGACATTACTTTCGTCGCGGGACCCAACGCGTCTCGAACGAGTGCAACGTATTTATTCCCATTTAATTCCCTCGTTGAAGCAGGAAACATTAATTCGATCGTTAAGTTCGCACCATACGTTCACCGATCGTTGCCTTTGGTGCTGAGTCTGCCATAGCCTATGTAGTTTTCAACGACATACGACGAAAACTACGTAAATTAGTATTTTTACGATACGTAAAGCTTGTTTTATTGGAAAGTGAAATGCACGAGTACATTTTTACCTCGAAACGGATGTTACGTCCACCCTACGATTTTAATTCGACAATTTTCTTTCTTTCGTACTTTCGGAGATACTTGGAACGATAATGGTTGTCAGTCCACACTGTATAAAGGGTGTCGTATCACAGTACAACCGAGGAGGCGATGTTTCTTTGCGCAAAGAGAAATCCAAAACACCGAGTGAAATTTTTTCATACGACTTTTCCGTTATCGTGAGAAACAGCTTTTATAATTTATCGAGTATGCACGATGCACTCGAGTAAACTTCGTCGTTGCGAATCCGTAAATGGACGAGTACCACCCGAGGATCGTCTGAGAAGTTGTCTCAATCTCGTGACCGAGATACGACAATTTCTCGGATAGGTAGGTGAAATGTTATCCGAGACGAGAACGGAGGACAGCGAGAACGAGTATCGCGGTACGAGCGGTTCTAAGAAGCAGTAGGGATAACCTCGTGATAATATACTTCTCGGGCAATACTCTACATCCTAATCGTATACAGTCTCTGTAGAAATTCGTTGAACCGATACTGATATTTGCTCGAGCGCAAGTATTAGGGTAGACGTCCCGATAAGTGTCAGTGTCTCTATAACTGTCGTTTCAATTATTTTATTCAACAACGGAACAAAATACGACGAATCGCGGATAAAACGATATCAATACCCTTTTTCACGCGATAATGCATAGAAATTGCATATTTGTTTACGCTTGATACTTGAAAATAAATATTATGAGACGAATGCGCCTTTTGAGTACAAAAACGCAACTAATTTGAGGAGAAAGTGTGGGAATTGTCAAAGTGTAACAAAGGCGATAATTTTACTATGCGTCTTATATTTGTTACGTAATTTGTATCGTCAATACGTAAGAATCGTGTCCATTCGAGTAACAACGTTTCAAGCGACAGTAGTAGGGACAGACATGGAACTTCGTGTACACTTTCGATTAATTCAACGTATAAAAGAGACGTTAAGCAACGTTATGCTCCGATCTGGAACGATTGTTAGGTTAAATAACTTTTGAAATAATTAAAGAAAGTTACGCGATGAGTTTAAAATGGCGTTAATTGGGACATTTATCCTACATTACACAAATTTTCAAAGTCAAATTTTTCTCCATAACCGTATATCCTAGGAAAAAATTGTTAAAATTGAAAACGGACTATGCTTTTATAATTTTAGAATATATTTGAATATTGAGTAATACACGTTGACAAAGTAACGTTACACAAGGAAGTGTACACGTTCCATACGCATTGAACCTAGTTTCAGAATACAGATCGCTGGTTCATTCAGTGTTACCAAAGCAACGAGCACCAATGTTCGATTCACCAAAGCAACAAGCACCAATGTTCGATTTACCAAAGCAACAAACACCAATGTTCGATTTACCAAAGCAACAAACACCAATGTTCGATTTACCAAAGCAACAAGCACCAATGTTCGATTTACCAAAGCAACAAGCACCAATGTTCGATTTACCAATACACCGAGCACCAATGCTCGGTTTACCAAAGCAACAAGGACCAATGTTCGATTTACCAATACACCGAGCACCAATGCTCGATTTGCCAAAGCAACAAGCACCAATGTTCGATGTACCAACACACCGAGCACCAATGTTCGGTTTACCAACACTTGAGATTAGAATTCCCCGATAAAAATTTTACTTCACTTTTTCGACTCGTGCTCGCACGATAAATCGGCCATTTCCCGGTTGTATAACGATCACCCTGTATATGTACGTCTACTCGTTCGTTTTTTCCCCTCTTTCTCCCTTTCTGGCGCTCCTCCCTCCGCCTCGCGGCCAAAAGGGACGAAAACGACGGCGTTGAAAAATGTACACGGTAATGCGCCCCGGGGAGATTTATCGTCGGTCAGTGCCACGAGGAAATTCATCGCGCGATTACAAGTACTTGTTATTCCGTGAATCGGGATCGAGATTATTGAATTCCTTTTGATACGCCGAAAACGTGAGACACGCGCGCGTCGAATCCACAGCCGAGGTCGCGACTGCTCGACAAACTCGCGGCTGCGGGATCGTCGCTCGCTAATAGGGAACGTTCAACGGTCTAGGATCGAACGTTACGGTGAGATTTGCAATTAAAATCGCACCTGGAACAATCGAGGTTCGACGTTGGTTTCGTTTCGAGTCGCACCGGCTTAGCTCGCGAATCCTGAGAAGCTTCGCAACGGCTGCGGATTTAATCGATCAATTATGAGAAGAAAGGTAAGGGAAGATAGAACGGTACAATCGTTTCGTTTTATACAGTTGACCCGACGATGCTTCGAATTGAAAACTAACAAAAGTTATGATAACAATGCGTTCTTATTGTATCGAGATCGTTTACGACAAGAAACGAAGTATCGAGTGGAAAAAGAAAGAGAAGACAACGAAACGAGTGAAGAGTGTAATTTTAAACGGTAATCGTTTCGATATAAATTATTATTTAAAAAAAAACTATTACGAGGCGAGAACGACACTCGTACAAATTGATACTCCGTGAATATTGGTTTTCTACGATGCCTCGATTAGCCGAAAATTTAACAACCATGGAACAATGTTTCCTCTTCGAAAGATCGATTTCGAGACGACGCAACTCGTACCACTTCGGAACGAGATCAACGTTTAAAAACTGTTCCTTTCCTCGCTCTATTTTTCGAAAAGTGTATTCGTGGTAGGTTTATCGATCGGAACGAGTGAAAATTACCAAGCTCGAAGGTATTAATTACAAAGATGACGTTAGTTTTCGATCCAGCGGCCTGGTTATCCCTGTTAAACGATTCCAATCACGGTGTTAATTTTTCCCACCATTAGAGAGGATCGCGGGTGGTAGTTCCTAGTTTCTCAGGAGCGAACACCGGCATATTTTTTCCTCGAACCTGCACGGTCCTCCTTCCTCTCTCCCTCTCTCTTCCGATCATCCATCTTTGAATCCATTAGAGGAGCAGCCCGTCGCGCGGTATCGGTCGCATCAGAAAGTT
Organism: Ptiloglossa arizonensis; assembly: GCF_051014685.1. Classification (NCBI taxonomy): domain Eukaryota; kingdom Metazoa; phylum Arthropoda; class Insecta; order Hymenoptera; family Colletidae; genus Ptiloglossa; species Ptiloglossa arizonensis. Next base: position 2,058,742 of record NC_135059.1, on the reverse strand, counting down.
TCTTGCACGTGTGTATCAGTTCCTCGGCCTCTCAGCCTTCGTTCATGTCGTAGACCGACCGTTTTGTGCCACTAGGAATCCTCTCGTTCAGATCGAACGTGACAGTTACCTTGACTTTGATTCGCGAGTCGCCGCATTGAAAATTCTCGTGCGAGACACGCTCTGCCTCTCGCGATACGTATCATTGTTCAATCCTCGTATCGACACGTGTCGTTCCGAAACTATTAAGACGAGGTAAAACCAGGAGACAGTCGTCGAACTCAACACAGTGGCTGGCCAATTAACCGAATCAGGCAGGGTTAAGTAGGAAACTGGTAAGCACGTTTGCGAGTTAAATATACAATAACGCGTTTAAACGAAGGATACGTAGGAGTGGAGAAAGGACAGCTATGATACAATACGTGTCTAGAGAAGTAGTCGAATACACAGAATGCAGCGCAATTCGTGGTACAACCTGAGAAAAATTGTAAAATAACACTTTTTCGACTCGAACTCTAGACCTTTGGGTTACGAAACCGTAGCTTGACAAAATGCTGTTCCACATGGACTCGATTTCACCCTCGTCGTCGGTTTCGTCCTCTTACAGTTCAAATCCCACGGTGTAATTTTTTCTTCAAATTCGTTCAATTTTCGGGATATCGATCTTTCAAAGACTTATTTTTCAGCAATCCGATATCCCGTTCTTGTTTCTCTTCCACTCTTTCTCACTCGTCCCCACCACTTCCGCTCGAATCACTTCCTCGGGAATATTTTCCAAGTTGTTGACCTAGATGAATAATTTCGGTCACTGGTAAATTTCGAACGGTCGACTCGTTCTTAACGCGACGATTACGATCTTTATCATCGAATACCTCGCGAACCATCGCGCGTCGAAACGAACGACCAAATACGGACGAAAATATCCATCGTTCTGTTCTCGATACGAAATTTCGTTAAAATCTGTACCCTCTCGGGACAAGAGGTTGCGGCAGAGGCGGGACGAAGTGAACTGAAGTTCCAGTTAAGTCGAAACGGACGAAATACGGTGCACAATTAAAGCGAACCGTGGTGGCAACACGATTCCCGTGCACGTAGTGTTTCAGCGATAGTTCCCATCGGGCGGCCGCGAGATTGAGTTATCTATCTGCCGGCTAATCTTAACAACGTTGACACTCCAGCGTGGCGACCGAATGCCACACACCTCGTGACGGTTCACGTTAACGACCCAGCGATTGTCTGCCGCGATACCGTGCGATCCAGAAAAGGGCAATTATCGAACGAGAGAGAGAGAAGGAGAGCCGGCGAGGGCGAGGCGAGGCGCCAAGTCGTGAGCTAGTTGTTAAGTGATTCCGATAACCTCTCAATCGTCCGGCAAACGGGCCAGAGGAGAGACTCTTTCGTAGGAAGGAAGAAAAATCGTTGTAGGCAACAGGCCCATCGCCGCCTTGGTCGCGATGTGCCGTGGAATAATTAACGGTGGACCCGGAGAGCGACCTGGATCGCGAGAACGTATCGCTTCCTCGTCCAGCTCGGTCCCGGGTTCCTCTTCCCGGGGCTCTTCGTCCAGCGACACCTCGAACACGACGCTAACGGTCGTCGACACGGCTGCCATCGGCCAGAAACCTTCAATACAAAATCAGCACGGAGAGCTAAACGCGGCGATCGTATTACCATTCGACGTTGAACCGAACTCGCCTATTTGATTCACGGGTCTCTCTGGCTTCGCCCGCAACTATCCTCCCGAGCCTCGACGACTTCGCTAACTTTCCCAGATGCGTTCACGCCTCGGCGTCGTTACGGGGAATCGTGATCGTCCGAGGAAGATCGGAAAATATTAGTTTCTACGGGGCTACGGGATCCAAGGACGCGCCTAACGACTCGTTATTACCGTGGTCATAGACGAACAGCGTTTCCTTTTACGAGGTAATAAGTGCCGGAATCCGTGCAAGAAACCACATGGAACGTCGGCGTATCAACGATATCAAAGATTTCGACGATCGTTTAGAAATCTTGCGCGATTCGCGAGCGGAACTCCGAGATTCGAAGAATCCAACGCGGTGTAAATGATCGTCGAGTTTCGATCGGTTCGTCGTACGGACTGATTCGGAAACGCATGTCCATACTTCGGGAAGCGAATCCACGCATCTACTATACCATACTATCGTATCGAGCATGGAGAAATGGATACAGAGTTGAATGACTTTAGTTCGCGTAAACGGTTTGCCGACAAAATGGGTGAAAAGTGTCCTATGAACGTATATCCTGTATATATCTTGGTTTTCGAATTTCGAACGCAAAGAGTATTAAATTGTTAATGCGAGGGTGGATAATAATGAATCGCGCTGATAAATGAAATGAAAAATATAAATCCTGAACGAAACAATTAGGTTGTACTATGACACAATTGTCTACGTCTATCACGCACGTTTCTATTGCGGACACTCTCTTCTCACTCTGTAATATATATATGCTCGATACATACTTGCTATATATGCACATTTCTCTCACTCTGACTCTCTTCACCTATACAAAACACCTAGACCATATCACACTACACTCGTCATAACATAAACTTAAAGCTAAAGTCGTTCGCACAATAATTCGTTCACTACATACTCGCCATACTTATCCTTCCATACAAACATTATTCACTTTTACATCTAAATACTAGGTTGTTCGGTAAGTTTCGTCGTTCGATAAAACTTATCGAACAGTATAGTACTAGATTGCTCGATAAGTTTTATCGAACGACAAAACATATCGAACAACCTATTATATCACGTACTGTGCTAACCAGTATCACTGTTAACAATTGTACAACGATGTATGATATTCGGTGGGGGTGACTCTTGCCCTTGGGGACTAGGTAAGATAGAAGTCGAACTTTACGCGAAACTGACCTTTGGACTAGAAAGTGCACCGCGCCGTGCAACGTGCTTCAAAGTTGCAAAGATTCCAACCGTTCAATGGGAGAACACAGCGACTAAGGAGAAGTAACAGCGAACTAGAGGGTGGACATCGAACGTAGGGTACCGATATCTTATGGAACGATTGCATCGAACTGTTAAATCCACGCGTCGATTATTTCTTTATCGTCTCAAGACTAAAACTTGCCGAATGTGCGATAAGTAGTTATGTCGAATTTTCTAATTTTAAATTTCTAGATCCACGCATCGACTATTTCTTTATCGTCTCACAAGACTAAAACTTGCTGAATGCGCGATACGTAGCTATGTCTAAATTTTCGTGAAAACCTTGAAACGTAAAATTCTACAAAATTAAATTTCTAGATCCACGCGTCGACTATTTCTTTATCGTCTCACAGGACTAAGTCTCGCCGAATGCGCGATACGTAGCTATGTCTAAATTTTCGCGAAAACTTCCAAATGTTTTAAAACGACCACCGGGGCTCTCATTTTCACGGTTCTTTTTCTTCTGAAAACGTAAATCATCGGTACACGGTCAACTACCGATACTTTTACCTTATATTTTTCGGTGGTTGGTTGACGCGCAGCGAAAGGGGAAAGAGGAAGAACGTGTCGGCGCGACGTGTCATCGAGTCGGTTCGTTTTCGTGGCGTGCGTGCAAGGCTCTGCGCGACGGTAGTCGACTCCCTGCAGATTTGTGACCGTCTGATTGAAACGAACAGCCCTCCGATGCTTCTCGCTCGCTATCATCTGCCTTGAATCGGTCGATGGCTACGGGGACTTCCTTATGGCAGGATATAAGCTATCCTGTCGTTGGAGAATGCGAGGTGAAGCTCGCGTCCGACGCCCGACGTGGCGCAACGGTGATGCGCAATTTTTTTCCCCTTTTATTTTTATATTTAACGTCTTTATTGCACCGTGTTCGTAGCATTGCGTATGCAAAGTAAACGTTTGTTTACCGCAAAAGTGTGCAAAGACGGGCCCTAACAAGTTACGAAGATCCAACAACGAGAAGAGAGAATTCGTGCATCGAAATTTTACGAACAAAGAAGAAAGAAAGATTTATAGTTCGCGAATCGTAGGTGCGACAGATAGTGGGTGAAATTTATGGTCACTAGAGTAGACGTTCCAATTACTTCCATTTTAACTCTATGTTAAGAAATATGCAATGCCTGTACTTTGTTGCGTAAAAATAAAGTCGAAATTTAGCATTAAAATTGCTCTATTCGCCATTCGTCTTGTTATTCCGTTATTGAAGAAAATATTTTAAATAACAATTGTGGAGACAGTGACAGTTATCGTGACATCTATTCTACTTTGAAACGGAAAGAAGAGAATACCATTCCGTGGAAGAGAGTCGAGGTTCTCATTAGAGAATGTTTCGCAAGACTCGCGAGCAAAACTCGAAGAAAAAATTGGCGGCGTTAGGCAGGCCCGAGATTAACGGAAGATTAAAGCGTCATATAATAAAATCTATTCGACACTTCAATCGGCGGTATCCGAAAGCGGATACGTCGATTCGTTGGACAACGGGAGACAATGCACTCGCGTGCGCATAGAAACGACTCCACCTACGATCCGCACGCCTACGTATAAGCGATGCGGTTAGCGTGAGCGGAGGGATTTTTTTCGACAGAGGGTGACAGTCGTTGACACCGAAAGACAAGCTAAAAATCTACGAACGCGTTGACGAATTTAAATCCCCTGCTTCCTCCGCTCGCGCGGTTAATTCGTTTCGAAGCTTTCCGCGCGAGTCGAATTGTGTAAATACGATGTTTCGCGGGCGGGAGGAAAGATCCGACTCGGGTTAAGAATAATGTGGCAACCATCGTTAAGGTGAATGCGTCGAATGATTTTTGCTCGGTCGTGGGTCTCTGAAAAGCTAGCCGAAACGTTTCAACCGATACGATCGGTAATTCGTATCGCGATCTCTTCTTTCTCCTTAAGGTCCGTTCGTCGTACAAATTTCGTTACAAAAGTCGATCAAAACGGAACAGATCTGTGCGTCTTTACGAAAAAAAAATTGAAGAATTTTACGCAGTATTCGAATACGTCTTCTCGTGTGCGAAACATAGAAACCATGAACACGAGTTTCTCCAGTCGCAACGTGAGCACCGATATTTCGCTTCGACAAAATCAGTAGGTTGTATTTGAAAATATTCTTACACCTTGGCAGAAAGGTGAATAGAAAAATCTCGTTCCGTGTCTCGAGTTTCGAGCTAGATAAAGCCCCGAAGGCGAAGCGCTTTTAAAACTCGCGAACGACAATGCGGAATTCGAGGACGAAACGAGGAAGAAAACGGCGGTGAAGGGAAGGAAGATGATACGACACTCGAGTAGGTCCACCGAAATCCTCGCAGTCAGGCTATTCTCTCGGGAAGCGTATCAGTTACCTGGGCATGGAATTTCGCGACGTTCCTTCAGCGAGCATCCCCGCGAGGAAGTTTGACTGTCAACGCCTGTAGGCCGGGAAGAAAACGAGAAGAACGAGCGAGGAGGGAAAAAAGGAGGCGGAGACGGGAAGCGAGGATGCTGTTGAGGATGCTGCGTGCCATAAAAATTCACCCGCAGCTCATAAAGTAACGCTAGATTTTATCTGGCGAATGCCGAACGACTCGTGTCCGCTTCGCAGATTCCGAGCGTATTTCTTCGCCGTCCGAGCTCGAATCTACATATGCATGACGCTCGACTTTATCTGATTTAATGTTAATCAAATCGTGGACTCGAGGTAACGAAGCCTCGTCTTAGCGCCTAGCTTCTAAAAACGGAATAACGCGATGCCTCGCGCAGGTTCCGAGATCGGTCCCGCGCTGGGACATTTAACGAGGGAACGTTTCGAAGATCGTACCGGTAATTACCGGTGAAATTAAATCTGGATTGTATCGCAAAAGGTATGGAAATTTTCCGTCGACGATTAATATTCTGGACCTAGATACGTCCACGCCGATGCGTTTCGGTCGTCTCGCGATAAAATTGTATACGAGAGCGCCTGCATCGGGCCAACGCAACGAAAACTGGACAAGGGGTGGTGGTGTCCATATTGGACAAAATTCGACTTTATCTTTTGTATTCTTTGCTTCCGTTTCTTAGTCGGTTGGATCGACGAATAATTTAATCGCTGTAGAACAGTAGTTAGGACGCAGCTTGATTCGATGCGGGACGATTCGTCGTCGACTTGCAATCTCTGGACGATATCTCGCGGATAAGATCGAGAACGAGACCTTGTACATCGGAGCGTCGGTGAGGACCGTGGACCATTACGCGGAGGAAAAATCGTAACATCGCAGAAGGCATTACCGTACCGCGAGCAGGTAGGTAACTCGCGAACAGGAAGAAGAGAGAGAATTTGAGCGGGGAACGACGTCTTTCGATAACGTTCGATGTTGGGCTGGTGGTTTCGCTCGGCGAGGATCTCGTCGAAGGGATCGTGGGGTAAAAATTGGCGAACGCGCGATGCGTAGCAGGGAGACGGGGCCCCCGAGTACCGTGCGCAGGTGCGTAATTCGAAAGGCGCGTAAGATCTCGCGGGGCCCCGTACCGCCAATAAACACAAGCCTCGAGCGTGCACCAGCGGCGTCCTCGCAATAAAGCGCGCGAGCTTAGCGATAAAAAAGCGAACAAGCCGCGAGCGAGCGAGCGCAGCGCAGCGGGATGGTGAGCGTCTCGCGGGGCCCCTCGTCTCGGGGGACCGCAGGGACCACGGGACCGTGCACGACTGCGTAATGAATTTCGGAACGAAATTTCCGCCGGGGCCCGTTTTAATGCGGGAATAAAGTAGCGTCCGGGTCGATGGGGTCGCGGGCCGCGGCGCAGCGACTACGCTCGTCGAAGACAATGGGGCCCGGTACGCGTACGGCCCATATGGGAGGCCTGGCCTCTTGCCAACAGAAACGGCCGGCGAGAACATTGTCTCGAAAAACCATAAAATAAAGCAGCGGGCCGGTTTCGGCTCCAGGCACTCGGGTAACCCGCCGTGGACGCTGCTCCTGATGTCTTCGGGATACAAACACGACGAAGGCCGACCGGTGAACGCTTTTGCGGGAAATCCTGGCTGGTATGTCGCGCGGCTCGAGTCAATTTACCCTCTATGGCAGGTTCCCGGGTGCCTGTAGTATTGGAGAATCGTGTCATGCAGGACGTTGCTGGTCTTTTTCGTTGTCGGTCTCGCGCGGTGCACTTGTACCCGCGTCCGGGTACAGTCGTGTTCGCGGGTAGAGAATTCTGGTGCTATCAGTGGCCGTTATTCGTTTCAGCTTCACGGTTCCAGCCTTTTCGGACTTTTCGACCTTTTCTAGCTCTTCTCCGCGCGTCGTATCGCCTCGCGCGGCTAAGGCGCTCGCGTTGACTCTTTGAAGCACGATTGCCAAACGTGCGAAATAATACGAAGTGTCTAAAACCAACGCACAGATTAATCAGATTGTCGTAAAGTTCAGATTATAATATCTAGTTCTTCTCCTTTTTTTTTTTCTGTTTACGCTATGAACCCAATACAGGGTTATTAGCAGCATGCACATCGATGTGCATACTAACAGTACGAAGCAAGAAATGGAATACATAAGTTAAGATTACCCGAAGATACATCGTTATGTATCGTTATACGTAAATAAATGCTTATTACTAGCGATTGTACTTAGTGCTTATAGTTACGTACTTATAACTATCGGCAATATATAATACTTATTACTAGATGCTTATAACTTGTAGCGGTTTATAAATATGGTGTACTTTGTATAAATAAATTCATAATTTTTTGGATCGGTATCAAACAGACAGACAGACCTCACTGGCAGTCAGAGATTTACGCCATGGTCTTTCAGAAATTTGCGAATGCACAGTAGAGGAGGAATATGCAGTTTACTTGTGAAGAAGTTCTTCTCCTTACGATACATCGTATCTGTTGTAAAGTTCAGATTATAATATCTAGTTTATTCTAATATGCAGGGATCTCGCGTATCTAGTAGTACAGTAATTGTATATATAAGAATATAAAGTTTGAAGAAATGCGTATACAGTGATACGTCTTGATATAAACGACGACAGTGTCGTGTAGTCTTTCTGACTCTGGACTTGGAACTTGACCAAAAAGAAAAACCAAAAGGAAAATGGCCAAACCATTGACCGCGTGGCGGACGACCTTTCCGCGCCGATACGGAGACAGTTCTTAAAACTGACATCGACATCTGGTACTCTTAAGATTATTATTGCATTCATTCCAACAAGATATTTAATTACGCGATGGAATATTAACAGTCTCGTCGTGCAACCTGTACGGAGTTATTTTAATTTTTCACGGTGGGTTGATAAATATCTTATGGTGTGTATCGGGGTATTGAAAAGTTAGGATGTTTTTTAAATCATTATACCCGAAGGAGTTAACGCGATATTGAAGTCGTGGTATTTCAAAATCACGATCCGAGGTGATTTCTTCTCGCGAGCGTTTTCAAGCCGATCTCGCGTCACGACGCGTTCGTCAACCGGTAGATTTTCGTCGTCGTCGCGAGGTAAATTACGCGCTTAGAAAGTACGCAAGAAAGTGAACAGAAAATACAGGGAAACGACGAATGGGAGTCGATCGAAAAGTATTTTCGGAGCATCGACCACGCCCACTCGTAATCATCGGCTCCGGTGCGAGAATAAAAGATGTTTAGGTTATTCGTTCGTACCATAGCTGTGTTTATTATTTTGAAACGGTTCAATACGACGGAAAATTGCACGCTCCGATAGTAATTTACTTTCAGTTGCGTTCCGGCTCGCGGAGCAACAATTTGTAATCTTCAAAATGCCAAAACTATTTTCGAACGAGTTGATACGCATTTCGTTTACGCTTTTTTCGCGGCGAGTATTTCAGTCTACGCGTTAGAGAATATATAAGATCGAATAGGTAAGATTGTTATTATTATTATTTTATATTTTCAACGTAAATTTTCAATAAAATTAATGCTCGTGTGTGCTTTGCTACGCGTGTATGCGTTGATGTAGCAAGATGTCTACTTTCGGTGAGTGCACGTGCCGTATTATAATTGCGACCGATCCCGAAGATATTTTTTAATTTATTTACGTACCAAAGATACCTTTTATCGGGTACTGGAAACAGTTCGCGCGATTTCTCTGTCAGAGATAAATCGAAATCTAATTTCGAATATCTTGTCAAGATAGTAATGTAACAATAACGGTATTATTGAAAGATTCGTCTTTTATTCGGTTAAATAAACTTACATTCGAGTTTAAATCGTTTGAACTTATTCCGTCGCCTAATAGTTTGCATCATGTACATTGGTTCAACAATTCTTACGAATACATGATAAGTTTATTATAATTGAACACCGAAGATCGAAAAAGTATCTATCGGTTATCGTCGAAATTTAGTTTCAGACGTTTTGTCGTTTTTTATTCGGGAACAAAACTATCGTACGCACAAATCTGTGCTCGAAATCATAAATATTGATTGATCAAAATCGTGGAATTTTTGATTCAATTGTAGAGACTTTATCGAACAAACATTTTTACTTAACAGAAATAAGAACGCGTATAAAAAAAAACAAAAGAGAAGTATTATACCTTAAGCAGAGATACAAATACAAATACTAAGTGTCGCGGTTAATATCACATTTCGATGTAAAGTTCAATTGTAGAGACTTTATCGAACCAGTATTTTTACTCAACAGAAATAAGAACACATATAAGAAAGCAAACGAGAAGTACCTTAAACAGAGATATAAATACAAATACTAGATGTCGCGATTAATATCACATTTCGATGTAAAGTTCAATTGTAAAGACTTTATCACACCAACATTTTTACTTAACAAATATAAGAACACGTATAAGAAAGCAAAAGAGGGGTACCTTAAACAGACATACAAATACAAATACTAGATGTCGCGGTTGATATTGCATTTCGACGTAAGGTTCAATTGTAGAGACTTTGTCGAACCAACATTTTTACTCAACAGAAATAAAAACGCGTATAAGAAAGCAAAAGAGGGGTACCTTAAACAGACATACAAATACAAATACTAGATGTCGCGGTTGATATTGCATTTCGACGTAAGGTTCAATTGTAGAGACTTTGTCGAACAAACATTTTTACTCAACAGAAATAAAAACGCGTATAAGAAAGCAAAAGAGGGGTACCTTAAACAGACATACAAATACAAATACTAGATGTCGCGGTTGATATCGCATTTCGATGTAAAGTTCAATTGTAGAGACTTTATCGAACAAACATTTTTACTCAACAAAAATAAGAACGCGTATAAGAAAGCAAAAGAGAAGTACCTTAAACAGAGACACAAATACAAATAAGTGTCGCGGTTAATATTACATTTCGATGTAAGAGAAATAAAAACTAACACAAACATCGAACGCAGGTTCGGACAAACCGCGTTGTCACGGATCGAACTACGAAAGGTTTAACGTTTCGGGAGACGATTATGAATAATCGAAAATCCCGATGCAGGTTCGAGAGTAGCCGGCGATCTTAGCATCCCGTGGCCACCCAGCAGCCGTTGTCACGGGGTTCCCCGTGCATCGCTGCGCATCGCCGTAAATTCTTTCGCCGTAATCATAATAAATCCTGCCGCCTCCGATCGGTCTCCCGTCGCCATTTTTCCCCTGCCCATTTGCAACCGATCATCCGGGCGTCGTTTCAATTGCCGCGGGAATAAAGTACGAACTGCGCCGCGTCCGCACATAAAGCGATCACGGTCGGGCAGCCGCGCCGCGTGCACACGCACGTCGTCGCGACGTACACGCGCGAGTAACGTTACGCCTCGGCCGGCCGGCCACTCGCTCGCTCGCTCGCTCGCTCGCTCGCAGATATCCATCTCGTGGGCGCCCGCGCGAACTTGATTTATCGGGTTCTCGCGATAACCCAAGCCGTGCCACGGTGAGCAGCCAGTACCGTGGGGGCCGCACGGCGCGGTTCGAAAAAAGGAACCCACCGAGAACACAGAACCGAAAGAAGAACGTCCGGGCTCACCTCTCTGTTCCTTTCGGGGCCCGATTCCAGGAATCGACATAAATCCCAGCGGTTTATAATCTGCGGCGGGGAAGGCACGCCGAAGATACGATCGGGTGGAGAACTCGCCACGACGGGAGTAAGAGAGCGGCTAGGAATCGTGCGGGAGGTACCAAACCGGGGAAAGAGTGTGTTCAGCAGGTGCTGGCAGGGGCGGATTTACGCGTTTACCGCGCGTGCGACCGATTAGATTCGCGATTCACGCGGAATGAAAACGAACGTGAAATTGCGCTAATCGAGCGATGAGAGATACAGCGTACCAGTCGCGACGATAACGAACCAACTACCAAAACGAAATATTCGCGACGAATCGAGAAAACGGACGTATTACGAAATGGTATTGACGTCTATGAAGACGATGTCATGAAAAATTCGCTATCGCTGCGCAATGTTTTGCGTCGATCCGAGGGATCTTTCGAAACGAAGGAAAAATATCAATTTGTCGGCGCACCAAGAAACCAGCTGTGTAACTTCGCTGAGAAGCAAAAAAGGTCGAGAACAAGGTGACATTAAACGCAAGCACAGGTTTACGCACTTGCGATCGGTTTGAATCATAATTCTATTAGTATTACACATATACACACAGACGCATCTAAAATGTTATAGAACACCTACCAAAGTGTCGTAAAAACTTGAAAAAAATAATGAACAATATTGAAAAACACTCGTAAAGAAAAATAATCTTTTCTTATATTTCACACGATTTGCCCTGCGTAGAATCAAACCTACGTACAATAACTTCAAAAACAAATTATTCTGCAAACGTAAATTAGCGCAAAATGATCGAAAAAAACGTTCCGTAGCGATTGTACGATATTTCGATAATAAGGTAGAAAATTTGTAAGCGAAAGTACGAAAAAGGTACCCGGTTATCGACCCGAGGGTTAAAACTCGTTTCGAACGAGACTCCTGGTCACGCGTCCGAATAATGGAGTATCGTGAATCAACGTCTCGCTGGGCCCCGATGGTTCGCGTTTTACCGTATCGCTTTATCGACGAAAGCACGTCAGGTTCACGAGCGGCGATATTTTTGCAAGCTGGACTTTCCCAGCAGTCTGAACCTCGATGCTCTCCAATCTTTCCGCCGCAACAAGTGGCGCGCGCATTTTTATCACGATCCGTCCGAGGCAGTTAGACACCAGGAACTTGCCGCTTCGGGGTATCGGCCCCATAATTCTACGTTACTCCCGCATTAACTCGACGAATCATCTGCTCTGAGCTCTTCACCTGCGTAACGCGTTCTCTTGGATGGTAAATCTGCCGCACATTCTGCCGAGATAAGATCCGAGATTCGAATTCGTCGTGTTATTACGTTAATTGCTGTGCACGATCCTGCGCGCCGCCGCCGTCGGTTTTTGTTTAGATTCGATGCATATAATCCGTGTAGGGTAATTCCGAGAAAACGTTTCGATCGACGTAAAAATGTCAAAAGTGGAACCGTCGAACGGTGAAAGTGTTATTCGTATGGACGAGACACCTTCGAATCGATTTTATTTTTTTTTTTTTTGTACATCGTTTTCGCTTTGTTTTAAATTAAATTAAACTAGGAAGATATTTATTCATTTACGGAACAACCTATCGAAAGTACTGATCCGTTGCGAGGAAAGACAACAGCGGAACATTGAACACGTTGACTCTAACGTAACCGAAGAACACAAGAAACAACATCGAAGAAAAAAGTCACGATAGAAGTAAGCATACAGAAATAATGCGTGCAAAGCGACGCTAAAAGTTCAGACAGAATCCTGTATACTTCGAAAGAATGCACATTCCGAGAGAAAAAATTAATAGAATCACACGAGCTTGCGTGTTCTGCTGAAAGGGTCAACTGTGACGAGATTGGAAAAATCGAAAGTGTTTTAAGAAAATATTCGCGGCGGTACGAAACTTTGAAAATTCTTATTAACATCGTTCGAACTACGTTTTTGCAACGTTTCAAATTCGTTTGAATGTTACAAGTCACTGAATTTGTTGCCAGGAGCCGCTACAATATTTCTCCGAAGCGTTGGCCAGCGCTGCTTCCAAAGAATCGTTTCCTGTTTCGAATCAACGAGGTTCTTTTAACAACGTTCTTCGCTCGAGAACGGATCGAAAGTGGTTGGAGGATACGCGGGGGCTGGATATTACTCTCGAATCGACGGATAACTATCTGAAAATGGTTCGATTTTCTTTGAAACTCGATACGCAAGAACCTCCCTCGCAAGCTCCTCGCCGGAACCGAGTGAATCCTTCCACATAATCTCGAAGGCTCTCACGAGTCCGAACGCCGAAGGATCGGGAGCCGAGGAAATCTTCCCACAAAAAGTAACAGGTAGGTATCCTGTTTCCATTGAACGACAGGTAGAGTCCTGCGACGGTGTTCCGACCCTCGATACCCGTCTCGAAGAGATTCGTGAAAAGGACTCGTTCGGCACGGAAGGAAAGGATGGCCCCCTGAATCGGATTAATATATGCAAAAGTTCGACGAGCGATTTTTCCCACCGGAACAAGTGAACCAGGACCCGGAGAGTTCGCTTCACCTGTATCTCTTCGGTTTCCCTCCGCTACCGATCGCTCTCATCGGTCCTGGGAGATTTCGACGCGACAAAGATTTTCCCAGGTCGAGTCTATGAGAAATCCATCGTCCGTGACAAAATCGCGTTTCCGTGGTTTGTGATCTTTCGCCTTTGAACGCGTTCGCATTTGCATCCCGTCGGTTTCGTTTCAAAGCGCGTTTCCTATTTTGCGTCACTCGTTGCAGTGTTCCCTTTAAAGTACAGTGAATCGAGAAGCAAAAATTTGTGATCAAATTTCTCAAGTTTAATTTAAAAACGGTTCTTTTTTTCTACGATAGAACAATCCTTCGTTGAAATACACGCGTGTTTCTTCCTTCGAATGATTTTGCAACCGAATATTTTGCTAGGAAGACGAAATCGCGACACTTCGAACGTATCTTTTCGTTTGAGTTACTTACTATGGAACATCGAAGTGTATTATAATTTTCGGTGTTCTTCCTTGGTAGGATCTACCAACAGAGTTGACGTTTCTTCGTTTCTTTTGTTACCCGTAGTACAAGTGCGAATATTTCCAAAATGTTGCTGCGAATACGTTTAATCGAAATCTATCGTAAAAACTTGTTTCGCATTGAAAAGAAACGATACAAAGATGTTTTGACAAGTATTTGATTTTTTTTTTATCAACGTGCACTGTATCGAACTTGCTATCTCGAATTGTGAATTTGTTATGTCAAATTCGGTATCAACGATCTTCAAAATCCATCGTTATCAATTTCTGGATAGGTCAGATTCGTTGTCAGTGTGAGGACCATCAAGCACTCCTATAAGACCGACACATAACCCAAACACCAGGATCACCGATAATCAAAAATCATGTATATAAACCACCGTTTGCCGAATAAAGAATTCAATCATTGTTCCACCTTACTTGAGTCTAAATCGCTGTCGCGTACTCTTACCGGTAATTACGTCAGTATACTCTCTACGGAGACTTTCGCTAAACGGTAACTCTTTACACAAACATTCGTTAAACGTTAACTTTTGGTGATTACTTCCTATTTCTACGGAGTATGAAACAAGTCAAGTTACCATTATCTCAATATTTGCTTACGCGAATCGTGAATTAAAATGCGCGGGTGAAACGACTTTGAACTACAATATTTTTGTTTCGTGATCCGATACAGTCCCGTGAATCAGCGACCTTTAAAATTCGTCGTTACCAATTTCCAGAAAATTTGGATAAAATCTTGAATTGTCGACACTTGTTCGAAGTATCTTGTCCACGGTGTATAGACAAGGTGGGATCGTAAGTTCAAAGACGAAACGTTAGGTTGTGAGCGAGCGAATGTCACGGTGACGAGAACATCGAAGAGAAGACCGCGAGCGTACTTTCATCCTCGACGATGATCGATTGAGAGATCCTATAGAAGCAGATCGACGCAATTATTGCCGATCGGCCAAGTGCAATCGAAAGAACGAGAAAGCTGTCGAACGAAATCCGAGCCCACGCGCGACAAGGATCGTTCCAAGTAATATTTGTTTACGGAATCGACGCGTCTGAGCAGTAGGGGACGATTTCGAAACTTTTATCGAGGTGAAAATCAAACTTCTAACGAGTGGTTGCTTATATCCGTTTCCCCGAGGCCGATAGAAACTCTCTCGGTCATCGTCCGAATTCGTTCTTGATCTTGGAACAAGTATCGTTAGCGTCGAAAGTTCACGGGCTGGATACTCTTCTAGCCGATCCCTGCAGCAACGGGGGAAGAGGCGAAGACGAATCGGGCGGAGCGAAGAAAGCTAGCAGAGCGAACGTGGAAGCGAGAGGGAATCGCTTTCTCGTAACCCCGTGAGAACTATATAGAGCCAGCAGCGGCATGGCTTCTAGTTGCCATTGCCGCTGTACCGTCGTGTCCTGGCCCTGTCGGGTGACTCTCTACGACTCGGAAACTCGGATCGCTCGATACCGTCCAATTTACCAATCCACCTACCGTCACTGAATTTCCTTCGCGACGATAGAGTTTTTCGCGATTTTCAGTCACCATCCGCTCGAAAACCGGAATAGAAGATCAACGTTTCCGTATATTTTCTAGACGATACGGGATGTCTATTAAAAATGTTTGAGAAGTAGAGGAAAATATGTAGACCATGTAAGACCATCTACTAAAAATGTTTGAAAAGTAGAGGATAATATGTAGACCATATAAGACCATCTACTAAAAATGTTTGAAAAGTAGAGGAAAATATGTAGACCATATAAGACCATCTACTAAAAATGTTTGAAAAGTAGAGGATAATATATAGACCATATAAGATCATTTACTAAAAATGTTTGGAAAGTAGAGGAAAATATTTAGACCACATAAGACCATCTACTAAAAATGTTTGAAAAGTAGAGGAAAATATAAGACCATCTACTAAAAATGTTTGAAAAGTAGAGGAAAATATATAGACCATATAAGACCATGTACTAAAAATGTTTGAAAAGTAGAATAAAATATATAGACCAAGGCAACATCTAACGTGGGATTAGCAACAGAACACTGAGAAACGAGTAATAACCGAAGCTCGATAAATGTTTCGTTTCGATGTGGTCGATGTATAATAATTTGGCCTTCGATTTAGACCGGTGGATAAGATTTTACTAGAAAGGACGATTGTGCTGCACACACGTTACTTTTTGTTTATTACCCCTTTATTGCCGCGACTATTTACACGGAGAAATGCGACTTTATACATAGAAAATACAAATAAAAATTACTCAGTAAACTATCGTTCCGGTAACTCGAATGTCAAATTGAACTCGGTGTGTCGATTTGAATTGAAAGGAGACAAAGGAGCTGAAACGGTTCAACTGTTATTTCGAAGAATTACGCGACCAATCGAGGCGGTGTTTTCTCGTGAACGGGTCGCGACGGTTCTAATTGTTCTCGAACGTAGTTTTCTGAACGATGTTTCGTCTCGACAACCGCGATGAAGACGAATTCTAGCTCGACGGTGTCCCGAACGTGCCTGGCGCAATCGCATCGAATCGCTCGAGATCGCACGTGACGATAGAATCCTTGGCCGAAGAACAGAACGTCAATGACAGGATGCTCGTACGCGCGAGACCGTCGACGACGATTAACGTGGTAGGTGGGCCCGAAAGTGGAGCGTAGATCGATCCTATCTGTCGACTATTCCGCTGCGCCCCACGGAGAGGACGAATCGCGTGGTTCCGCGTGGAGTATCGGGTTTCGCAGAAAATTGTGTCGTTTCTTTTGAACCTCGCGTTTCAAAGTTCAATGTTCGCGTACCCCGTTACCCTGGGTTATCCAGTGTCACGCATCAACGTTTTCCACGTTTGTTTAGCCGCGAGATGCTCGTTATTAAAGCTAATCTCGTCGTTCCAGTATCTTGTGAGGAACGTGTTGTACACGGTGTCGACGTAAGTGCGATCTCTGCTTCGCGAATATTAGTTCGCTCGGAACTCAAAGGAAGCAGCTCGGAATGCATACAAATAACGCGAATAAAATTATACATGTATCGCGTGCAGTGTCACGAATATGAGAAAATTTCTCGAGAATTGAAAAAAAGACCTCGGTTCCTGCAAAGGGAGCAAAATCTTACTGTAGAATGCACGTGGTAAATAATTTTGTATTTCAAGAGGTTCTTCTCGATTCGTTCTATTCTCCAAGTATTTTTCCAGCAGGTTATTATCAATCTCAAGATCAGTTTGTTAGGCAGAAAAGGTGTGTAACGCAGATTTAGAAAGTGGTCTATAGTGGAAAAAGGTCTTTAGTTATTCAGCGCAATACGAACCATTTTGACGAACAAAATTATATATTATGGTAAGAGCAGTTGCATAGTATCCAATTAATTATATATTAGGTCAATCCATAAGTAATGTCGTCTCTTATCGTACTTTAAGGGAACACTTGAATCGCATCTCAGCGATGTGTTTATAGAAACTTCTTTCTATGTAGCTTAAAGAGTGCTCTCTCGACAGTCTGTCGGTTGCGTTCGATGCAGTTCGATCGACATTTTTCACTTGAAAAAAGATTTAAAAATATCCTTCCTTCTCGCTTAACTTCGAATTGAATAAATATCGATTTTAAATTGGTCACAATTAGGGAGAGAATAGGAAACCATAAGATCTCATCTACATCGGTTAGGAAAGAAATAAAAGTTGAGCAAATAGTTGCCCCATAATTTGTCACTCGAGAATAAGCTGCAACAACTTACAATATACTTTTTTCGTCTCTCGTGGGCAAAAACCAAACCGAATTTTAACACGCGATGAAAAATGGACCTTGTACTCGAATTACAAGAGCTCTCGTCGTTGGTTCTCTCCAAATGACTCTTTGTCATGATCGCCGAAGGCGAAAGTAACTCCGAAAAGGTTTTGCTACGTCTTCGGTGGACTTTTACGTGAATTTTTATTACGAATTTTTAAAAGTGGGAAAAAAGTACCACTGTTACATTCAACAAGAAGAATTTACAGTTACAGTAAACAAGAAGAAAGTTTCGTTCCTTTTGACTAACGCTCAAGAAAATGGAACTCGAATCGCAATATTCGTCCAATCTGCCACCAACAGTTTTCCTCTTGTTGCTCGATCTGGATAACCATACGAGAAATAAGCGATTAAGAAATGAAACGAGGAAGGAAGTGTCGTGCATCTTCCACGCTAAAATAAGAGCCGTTTCCAAAAAAGAAGAGAAAGGTTGTAGAATGAGTTGTTCATTCTTCGACGAACAAAATCAATTTGAGAACAACAGTATGTTTCTTCAGTTTTCGAAGAAAAAACGGCAAAAACATTTCCGATTACCCGATAATAAACCCATACATTGTTTTATCGTTTTTTCTTAAGAAACGCGATAATTTCCCGTGTGACTATTTACAAAAATGGCATTCGTAAGTTATCGAACGATTGAAAAAAGCTTATAAAATACGAAGGTTCGAGTTTCGACTGACAAGGTCAATTTGGAAACAAAAGTATGTTTCTTCAGTCTTTCGAAGAAAAACGGCAAAAACATTTCCGATTACCCGATAATGAACCCATACATTGTTTTATCCTCTTCTCTTAAGAAACGCGATAATTTCCCGTGTGACTAGTTATAAAAATGGCATTCGTAAGTTATCGAACCATTGAGAAAAGCTTATAAAATACAAAGGTTCGCGTTTCTTCTGACAAGATCAATTTGAGAAGAAAAGCATGTTTCTTCAGTTTCTCGAAGAAAAAACGTCAAAAACATTTCCGATTACCCGATAAATCTCCTTATCGTCTCCTCTTAAGAAACAAGAATAATTTCCCGCGTGACTAGTTACAAAAATGGCATTCGTAAGTTATCGAACCATCTAGAAAAGCTTATAGAATATAAAGGTTCGGGTTTCGACGGACAAGATCAATTTGAGAACAAAAATATATTTCTACAGTTTTTCGAAGAAAGAACGGCAAAAACATTTCCGATTACCCGATAAATTTCCTTATCGTCTCCTCTCAAGAAACAAGAATAATTTCCCGCGCGATCCGATGCAAGAGCTGGGCCGAGTATGATTCTCGGTGATGCGACGGGTCTCGATTCTCCGGATCGTAGGACGATAATGACAGAGTTTCACATGAGACCGACGTGGCTCCCGGCGCAATGAAATTTACTGCGTCGGTGACACGTGAGAAAGGAGATCGAGACGTCGCGGCGTCTCGGGGCAATTACAGCCGCAACGGATGAACGTTTCTGAGTCTGCCCGGATCACCGGTAGCGTCGAACCACCGCACCGGGAGCAACCGATAGCTGTGCCTAGCGCCGCAACGCTTTACGTGGGAAAGTGGAAAAGGATCGATCGACGGATAGTCGGTCCAATTATCGTAGGAGGAACACGAATTAATTAGCCGCACCGTTATCGATCGTAACACGGTCTCCGGGTGAAACCACCGTGGCTTTTTTCCACGGGCGTGTTCTCTTTCGTTCGACGCTCGGCACCGCGGTGGCAGACGACGCGAAGCGGCTCGATGGAAGGAGAAGCTTTCAGCGGGGCGGTGACCGTGGGCAGGTGCTGGTAGTACTCACGGGACCCCATGGGAGCCTCGTTTCGACGTAGGTCCCGACGAAGGGGGGCTGAGAAACTCGATGGACCACCTTGCGGTCACTCCATGGGAAATGCAACCCCACGGATCCATTATAGGAACGATGCTGTTTCGAATATCGGATCCACTTCCTATGCCCCCCCGTCACTTTATTATACGCGACTTCTTTGCCAAAGTCCTTCGCGACGGGCCCTTCTTAACGATCGATTTCGTTTTTAATCGCAGGGTGGGCCGCCGTACCGGATACGTATTTCGAAGGTCGCGTCCAAAACTCGCGTCCAAATTGCTCGACCTTTCACGATTTAGGTTCGCCCTTACGGCGCAAATGCACCGAGGAACGTTCGCGAGAAGTTGCATAAATTATCCACCGTGAGATGGACCAGAGGGAGTTCAACGGGAACGGTTCGACACGTCGAACGAAGAACGACGAAGACCGATATCGAATCGACGTCTGATTCGTGCTCGTGCACTCCGTAGTCGATACGAAAAACGTTCGATCGTAAGATTCGTGTATCGAATTTGTGAAACGCGAAGAATCGTTCCGACGGGTCGAGATCGGAAACGGAGATGCACGAGGTCGTGGAAGCGATTTTGGCCGCAAGACGAGCGTGACCGTATAAAAAAATCTTTCACCGAAGTTATGCCACCTCGAAACATCTTCGACGAGGTGGCCTACCGATTTCTCTCCGTGAAATTTTAATGGCCACCTCGGATCCTTTCACGCTTCGCGCGTTCGGTATCTTTAATCCAATGTCTGCCGACTTTCCAGTAGCACACCGATCCTCGCCTTCGTTTCGCCAAGGTCGCTCGAAACCTTGCACCGCTTCGAAATAATCAAACTTCGAATCGCGCGACGGAATCGCGAACGTTGCGATAGGAGGCACAGTGTGGCGTGGCGTGGTGTGACGTGGCGTGGTGTTTTTCGAATTGGAAATTAGCCTAAGAGGATTCCGGGCAAGAGGAACGGGGCTGCACGTTGTCAATCGTAATTACCAATTTCACGGCGCTTAATGACGGACGCGGCCACGGGTGAACACCGTCGATCGACGTTACGACCGCGTCGAAATCACTTTCGCACGACCCAGAGGAATAATCGGTGTTCACCTGTACGCGGGAACGAAGGTACCTTCAACGAGCGGCCCGCGATACGAAAGGTGAAATCTCCGGAAAGGGGGGAACCTTGGCCCAGGTCGTGCAAGACCTGTCGCACGGTGAAGCTGCATCTACTCCGACCCTACTCGGGATCCTCCCGGCCCTTCTTCCGCGGGGAAGTGCAACCTGCACTTCCCACGGAAGCGAGGAACCGTGGAACCCCGTTTTAAAACGACATGTGCGCGATTCTTGATCTGCCGCGGGGAACCTCGACCGAGTGCCGTTCCTCTCGCGTGCCATTCTCTCCGCTGACTTTTCTTTGTCCCGAGAGTGTCTTACGCGAGGACAGATGCTGCGTCCCGAGCATGTGAAATTTTCCGAAAAGAGGTTTCCAGGATCCACGGGACGAGAATACGCTCGGGGTTTGTAACACCCGGAACGCTTTAAGAACGCGTCGTTTAGTTTTCACCGGAACGATGGAGACACGATCATTCCTTCGCTTCGTTTAACGACTTTGTCGAAATATATTCAGCTGGTAATGTTATATGGGAAAGTATGCATTGCTCGTAAGTTACTCGCGTGAACGTGTAAGTAATCTTCTCAAATAATATTTACTAAAATACAAGGACTATCTCGACGAATTTACGGTAAGAGATCCATGAGTAAAGTACATTTACCTGTAACCTCGCATCGACTCGTTCGTTTTCCATGCATTAATCGTTCTTATCGTTCTATTTTCTCGTATCGTGGATCGATATACGGAGAACTCAAGAGCAGGCTCCAAACGTTTATTATAATACTAAGAAAATGTGCTGGAATGAACTATTTGGTATTATTCTCAGTCGGGTGAAGCAATCCGTTGCAAAACCAACGACGAAGCGTCAGAGTACAATTTTTCGAGAGACTCGCTAAACTCTGTCCCCACTTCGGGTAAATTACGTACCGCTTCGATCGACCGCGAGTTGCGAGTGGTCTTACAAAATCCTCGACCACCGACCACATTCCCCGCATTCCCCATCGGGGAACGGGGAAGAGAAAAAAATGAATAAATACCAAAAGGATTAAGACGCATTCAGCGGAGTCATACTTGTCACTTTCAACTGTCGCCAGCCGCATTCCGGTTGAAATAATAGCGTCGTTGTTGCGAAAATCGTTAAAGACATCGGAGAGAAGACACGGCGAGCGGTTAGTATTCGGAGAGTTCGCATTGATAAAATTCGTATACGCGCAAGCGGCTTCCTCCCGATAGCGTTTGACGCGTAGACAATTGTGGATGATTACCGCCAAGTTGGATAATAGATTTCTCGATCCTTTTCCATTCTCGGTCTCGCCTCGTCTCGTACCACCTACGCCACGGCGTTCGCGACGAGGACCAGCGCAATTTCATTCTAATTGATAGTACTCCGGCGGTCGGTGTCCCGCGTACCGGTTAGCTGTGTTAGCTCGGCCATATCGGCGCGCAACAAGTCGTAAACGGATTCTTTTAATGGACCGAGATTCGTGAGAAAGCCCATTACGATAGGCGATATGGAACGCTGAAACGGCCCTGAATGCCGCCGCCAGAGGTAGACGGAAGCGCGTCCTCTTATTTATTCGCCCGGCTACCATACCGTCGATTCACGCCTCTTCTTCGACGCTCGAACCGAGCTATAGACGCGTGTATTATCGACCTTCCGTCTCGCGATGCTCCGCTCGACGCGTTAAAAGGCGTAGACTCGAACCATTCGGCCTGAACTACGACTCGGGCTCGTACCGCACGATCTGGACAGAAACGCGCTAACCGAGTCGGAAACGTGGTCGTCTTCTCGGACGAATCTTATCCTAGCTAGTATTTGTATGTATCGAGTGGAAAATATTAAGGATATGAACTTAATGTTATTTTAGTCTTGCGAACATCGAAGTAAAATGTCAAAAATCTTTGCGTCGATGTCACAGTTCGATGCGTTTCAAGGGGTAGATTTAATTAAAAGGCGCGTCTTCAGGAATGAAACGGACAAAATGACCTGCAGTTTAAATTAGTCGAAGCCTGTTAATTCCGTCTATCTCAATTCGAAAGACATAGGCAATAACTTTTGAGAAGCTTTCTTCTAGCTTCTGGAATGTTCGATGGCTCGTGGCCTGTTTCTTATCCCAATAATCCTGGGAAGGATAGTTTTCCGGTAATAATATACACAGCTTTGTGTCGCCGACCTTCTAGAAATTTCGATCGCAGGAAATTCCAAGAGCCGTCGTACATTCCAGAAACCCGTAGCATAGTTGGATCGCGGGATCGCTGAAACGTGGCTCAATCGCGAATCGATGATACCTTCTTCCGCGGGAAATCGCGATAGAGTCAATAGAGAAGTCAAGTACGAAACAAGCATTTGGGAATTATTGCACGGAACAAGAGTCAACGAATTTGCCCGCGACAAAGTTCGAGGCACCGGTTAAACGCCCGTTTTTTAAATAGATTTTGCGTCCACTGATAAAAGAATTCGTTTGAGCCGGTCGACGTCCAAGCAGTGACCAAACGCTCATTTTCTCAATAGATGTTGCGTCCACCGATAAAAGAATTCGTTTGAGTCGGTCGACGTCCAAGCAGTGACCAAACGCTCATTTTCTCAATAGATGTTGCGCCCACCGATAAAAAAATTCGTTTGAAGGGATCAACGTTTAATTCGTTCCGCGTTTGCGTGGCCATTCTAATTGTTCTACTGTGCGCGACGTATTTTTAATAAATAGGATACAGTCCACTCAGAAATTCGACAGTGAGAAAGTTTCACTGCGCTTTCGATCAAAACCTCTCCTGTTCGTTTCATTCTATCGCAAGTCGACGAGGATCCAATTTGTATAGTTCGTTCCTTGAAAACTTATCGACGAACGTAACAGGGCAGGATGCTCTACCACGAGTCGAATTCTTAGTTGTCGATCTCGCGATACGCAATAACTTGTATCGAGACAGTATGGTAAGAGAAAGAGTCCAAGACTGCAAGCTTGTAGCACTCATCGAGTGGAAGAGAAAATGTTCAATCGATGGAAAATTAACTTTTGTCGTTTACAATGAATTTAAACAGAAAGATTGATTTAGAAATATCGGTGGAAGACCTGACGGTAACATCTTTGCTGAAAAGCAAACTCTAAGGTTTTCCCTACTCGTCCTCGACGATTGAAACGCGACGAGAGGTCTATTCTTCGTGAAACCCCTCTGCTTGTGATGCGCGCTGGAAGGGATATATTATAGTTCGTAATCTTCGGATCAAGAGGGTTATAGGCGTTAAGGCCTCGGTATTCACGAGTACTACGGTCCGAAATTCTCGATCTATGTTCCTTGATTCGTCCGGGTGGTATCCTTTCTGGAATTGCGTTAAAATCACTCGTACCGAAAAAGTGAGTTAAGAACAGACATCCATGCAACTATCGAGATCTAGAATCTTCCGTAACCGTCGACTATTCGAATACAATGTGCGACGAGAGATTCGTTCTGCGTCAAGTCCCCCTGGTAACGGCGCTCACCAGAGGGGAGAGATTATTAGAGTTGGCGATCTTTGGATCAAGGGGGTTACAGGCGTTAAAGCCCCGGTACTCGCGAGCGCTACGGCGCGGAACTCGCGCTCGTTCCTCCTCGACTCGACGACACAATTAGAGTGGCACCCGACTGTTTCTCGATGAAAAACTCGCAAGACGAAATATCCACAGGATCCTATTGGTATGCGCATACTATCGACGCAAAAGTCGAGCGTGGACCGATCGAGTCGATGACACCGTTCAAGGAGATCGTGTTCTTTTCGTTCGGAACTGAGCGCAATCACGTTTACGTACATTTTACTTTTTATTAAATATATTCGAAGAATAATCGCGATAGAACGTAGCGCAGAGTGGATAGTCGTTGCGCTACTTTTTCGTCGAGGAAATAGTCGAGTGCCTTTTCGATCGTTTAGTACGCGCACATTTCATAAACCCTCGTGTCTTTAACGCCACTGGTCTTAATTCTTTCTTCATCGATTGTTTCAGATCGCTAGCATAATGGAAGATTTTTGATCGATTTATAATCGGTTTGCAATCAATTTGTAATCCATTGATCGATTTTTCAATGTGAATTCGATAACGCGCCACTTGTACAACATTTTTCACAATGGCCGTTGAAGTACTCCACCGATGGATGTTGCGTGCGTTTCAAAATGGCGGCGCGTAAGTTTCGTACGTCCTGTCACCATTCTCGAGATACGGTAGCTCGACCTCGTCCGGTCGATGTACGAGCTACGCTTTTCCCGAAGAAGTCGTTTTTTATCGCTGTCGTGGTCTTAATTTCTGCCTCGTAACTTCCCGGATAATTCCTCCACCGCGCCGAATTATTACGAGAGGAACGCGAGAGTAATACAAAAAGAGGGTTACCGACCCTCGACCCTCGCGCGATATTTATCCCGAAGGCTTCGACCGAGGCGGGTAGGCACTTTTTATCCAGCTTCCGGCTCGAGATCCCTCGGTGGCACGGCGTCCGGCCACCGGAAGCGTTTAGGCCTCGTCACGCTTGTTTTAATTACGCGATCGGGCCGCCATCGCCGCGTTGCGATCCTTCTTTCTCGTCCGTGCCACGTACAACTCCCACACACGCGAGCTAGTGCCCACAAATAGGTATATCCTTGGCGGGAGCTCGGCTTGTTCGACACCTGGCACTCCAGAAGGGAATTAATTTTTTGGATTAGCTTATCGCCTCTGGGCGACCTGCTACCTATTCCGCCGGGAACGGGGTTAAGACCGGCTAAGCAGCTTTGCGTTAACGAGGTTCCGGCCGGAGACGCAGCGTTTGTTCTTCCTTCGGGCCCGATTATTATTATTACGTGCCCGGGGGAAGCTTCGGGCGATAGTATCGCGCGCGAGTCGCTTCCGTCGATCTCGCAACACGCGATATAGAATAGGCGCGAACGCGCGAATCGAGAATCGCTGAAACCGAGACGATTAGAAAACACTGCCTTCGTTCCTGTACGAATACCCTGCAATCTTTTAAGTTCGCGATTCTATTTAACCGAGAGGAAATAATAGTAATATTAACAATACGTTGTGTCTGAAATAGGAATAACTGTAAATCATGAGTCGATAAGCAGATCTACGATGCATATATACACATACATACATATATACATACATACAGTGGATCAAAAAAATATTTGTACACTATAATATAAGGAAATTCCCCTAATTTACAAGTCTGATTTTAATGTCAGTTTGTGTGCATATGAAGCATACTGGGCCGCATGTTACATAAGTTTTTTGTTGACAAAGTATGTTCTCGGGAGGATAAAATTAAGACGAACATTTCTTCATTGTTTAATACAATTCTTTGGAACATTTTTTGTAAGAAAATTTGTATTGTATCTCGCACGATTACGAAGTTATAAAGAAAATGAAAGTCGTTGCAAGCTCTTCAGTCGTCTGAAATTGGCTAAAATTAGCCTTTACAATGCCATTTTCTCTTCGATTTTTCAAATACAATTTTGTAATAATGAGAAATAAAGTAAAACTTTTCAATTGAAAAATGTTCAGCTCTTACTGCTCTATGATTCCATTGCATGAAAGTCCCAAGAAAAATTGCGTTAAAATAATAGAAAGAATATTAAAACCTTCGAGTCTTGATTTCACCTTCTTAAAGAAACTTCCTGTGGATAAAAACATTTCTTTATATACGCACTATTATGCTCTAGATGCCCACAAACTTTGATTAAAATCACTCTATGTCTAATTTTCTTATAATACAGCGTGAAAATACTTTTTAGAGCCACTGTAGGTATACTACCTACGGCATCTATTAATGTAGTCTACAATTACCAAATTAGCATATTCTACTTAAGTGTGACACACCGTACTGGAATTTTTCAAAAATAAAGTAAGTATTGTGCTGTAAAGACTTGCATTAACATTTTTACTTGTTGACACATTGTCAATTTTTAATCCAATTCTTGTGGACACATTGTCAATATAAATTCTAAAACTATTGCGCAATAAATAAAATGACATCAGCACCAAAATTGTACACGGAAAACAGAATCGAGTAAGAAACAGAAAAATATGTATAGAAGTAGCAACAAGTAAATTTTAAGGCGAGGTACAGCTGTAAGTTATTATTAACAAACCTCGAAAACAACCCGGGGAGAAGACGTAAATATACGTAACATAAAACGCTCGAGAGTAAACGTTACAGAATGTAACGAATCTATCGACCTGATAATACAAATATACAATATTCGCGTTGTCAAATTAAAAAGTGTTTATTATATTAAAATTTGATTAATCAAATAATATTTGTATATTTTTTATTATATAATTCGATTAATGCAATCAAAGTTATTAGTTGATAGTTGTAAAAAGAAATTATTAGTCTCTTTTATTAGTAACAACAATATAGAATAAATTTAACGTAAACAGATATGCAATGGCATGTTTACAAGTTTGCACACTGTCTAAGATTTAAATGAAGTACGTTATAATTAACAGAGGTCAATATGAATTGAAAAAAAATATTTTTATGTAACTCGATGATGTTATAAATTGTGGCATCCGGTAAACGTTATTTCAGTTCAGAAATGGTTTTGAAATAGAAAGACAATATGAAACCGTTGAATGAAGATAATTCTTTACGAAAAATTGCTCAAGAATGTCAAATATCTTACATAGTTGTGGCAAAAATAAGAAAAAGTCATGTGTACTCAAAGGAAAATGGACAAAATTATAGTTTTGTACATTTATCTCCGAAAAATTGTTACCCTGCAAAACAGTAAACACAGCATTGCACATCCATTTTTGTTAAATTTATTGTACATTGTGATTATTGATAAAAGAGACTGATAATTTTTCATTTACAACTATCGACTAATAACTTTGATCGCATTAACCGAATTATTTAACGTAAAATATACTAGTATCATTTGATTAATCAGTAATGTAACGTCGTCTGCTTACACTTTTGCTCGTCACTGTACTAAGTTGTCCAATAAATTTTGTCATTTTTTTCATTGTAAAAAAATACTGTGACACCTCAACTTTGAACAACAGTAAAAATATGAATGAGTCTACATGATAGATCTACACGAAACTTCACACACGTTCATCAACCAGTATGTCGAGTAAGTATCTTCATAAAAATAAAACAACAAACCTAATAGCTCCATTTCTTATCGAACGACAAAACTTCGATTTAAATAAATCGATTAACCTATTATTTCCGTTTTCACTCCTCGATTTCGGCGTGTTCACGGAAAACAATACGATATTTCGCCGCATCGAGTCTCCTCGAAATCGATTCGCGAACGCTTTTCTCCCAGCTCCATTTTCGCTCCAGACGATCCGACGTTTCTCGTCGTCTCTCGAAGAGAACTACAATGCGTCGAACGATAGGGGTACAGAGGCAAAATGCGTGGCTAACGTTTCTCGAAACGTCGGGTTGCATCGGTCCCAACGATACGGTCGATGTTCTCGAGTCCTTTCGATACGCGAATGCCGGACACCGGTGCTCCGGACAGGTTAATCTCCAGTATTTCAACAATCAAAGCGGTATCGCTGTTCACGGGCATCCCGCGAGATTTACGGATAATGCGAGTCGTAAGGTAGATTAAACGTAGCGACGGTTTCATCCCGGCGTTATACGAACGACCGATTAATCCGAAAATACTGTCTCGAGCGGGCATACTCTTCCCCCGCTGCACCCGCGACGGACACCGGACCCACCGTTTTGCCCTTTTTCAGCTCGTACTCGCTCGTTCGGCTCTCTCCGCTTGGTTGACCGATGGCCCGGACTCGCTTGCGCTCCCGTCGCGGCTAAACGACGCGTTCCGGGAATAATTAAACGAGAGTTTAAAGGCTTATATAGTCCGAGTGTTTATTCGGTCGATAAACCGGTTGACAAACAGGCGTCGAAAAAATATGTTAATTGTAATGTCCAGGCTAATGCGAGTGAAACGCGCACGCGGTCGCGCGGGCTCGTCGAACGCTCGCGCGCCGTGACGACGAAAACGAGAAGGAGAATCGGCGGCTCGGCTACCCTGCGGTGGCGCTGGTCGTTCACACGAGCGGATTCGTGACTCCCCGAAGGTCCTAAACGCCTCGCGAGAGGAATAAATTGCAACCAATCGCATGCTGAGAGACCATGCCCTTGCGATATACGTATACGACCGTCGCTTACAAAGTATGAACTTCTGTCAGACGTTAACCAGCCCGGCTTGATGGCTCGCGCACCGCTGTATAATGTTACCGAGGGATTTCCATCGTACGACGAGGGTGAACGTAATAAAACGTTGATAGGCTAACGTTACAATTACCTCGTTTTTTTTATGGACCGTAATACGAAGTTGACGTCGGAAATTGTGGCGTACGGGGCAATTACGAGCGATGGGAGGGCTCGTTAATACCGCCGCGAAGTTGTAATTTCGTCGTTTCGAGAGTTGGAACGCGTTCGTTGCTCCGTACGATGGGAACCGCTTGTTTACCGAGGAATTACTTTCCGTTATTCGCGGTGATCATGGAAATATCAATGGTTAGACCTTATCGATTCACTGTGACGGCCCTGAACCACGCGGAGAACGTTCCTCTTCGAAAGATGAATGAACGCGCAACGCGCGCGCTTTTCGAGGTACTCGCGAATCTTTCGAATTCTGCTTACACGGAATTCTGGTACACGCAACAGCCCGTTCTCTCTCAAATCGGTACTTTCGTATTAGCGTTCCGGTTTTTCCATATTCGTCGCCTACTCTTTTTTATACTTCATTCTCTCGTCGCATATTCAGCGAGAGACTCGCCGGCCGCGCTCTTTTCGAGCTGGCGAAACAACGTACTTTTACTTTTACGCGAGCGAGCCGCTACACCGTTGATGTTTACGAACGTAAACGTTGACCGAAACTACAACGAATAGTCATCAACCATGAAACTTCAATTCTAGTATTTTTCCAATTCGTTCTCCAATTGGTACACCGTGTTCCGATTCGTACCACTTATCGCACGATACCTGCGAATGGTATTTCGTGTCGTTCTCGACGAGAATAACACCGCGCGCGAAACGAAACAAGAAATACAAAAGTATTTCTCAACGTACGTTAAACCTGTCTCGCGACCTCGCCAAATGATCTTCCACGAACCACGTGCTACGGGGAAAAAGTCCATCTTCGAGACGATAGTACAATTCCCCGAAAAGCGTACGACTCGAGGGGCATCGGTTGATTTCCTCGAAAAGCGGGTGAAAACAGGCGAAAAACCGAATCTCGTCGGATCGTCCGGATCATGCCGCTCGAACGAAACCAACCGCGAATAAGGAGAGAAGCTTCTAAGCGCGGTGGTTCGGGTTCGTCTTTCTTCTATCGGACTTCGGGCCGATCCTTTGCGGTACTATCCGTTTCAGCATCCCATTGTCTTCCCGTTCCTCCTTGTCTATTTACACGCGGACCCTTTGAAGAAGCCGCTGCCAGTTTTTCGTTGCTACCGCTGTTAAACTAAGCGAAAGGCATTCTTACCGCGGTGTGCAACTAGGTTGGGTTCCCGTGGTAGGTACACGCTGGTACACTAGACATACCCGGGACCCTGTTTTAGGTCGGGTATACGAGGTCAGCACGCGCTTTGTACTATGCGGGTTAAGTTACTCGAGCACCAAATCGAGCCTTTGTACCTTGTTAAGTTAAAACCTCGCCAGGATTGCTTGTCTTCCGAACATGGTGCTCGTAGCGGCCCCGAGCGGTCTTATAGGAAATGCACGATACTAAACACCAAGACGTTGACTAATCTTCGCGTTCGGCCGTGTTTCGTTTCTCCCGGTGTTTGGTACCACGGTTTTCGCGCCGAACCCTGTTCCACGTATCGATGAAATACCACCGGCAATTTGTAAACGATCGTTCCACGGCGTTACGGGGTCACGAACGTCGAACGGGACACACTTTTCGATTCTACGAGGGTCGTTCGATACGCTCCGCGAATACAGGAAAATTGTACCCTGGGAAATCCGCTTCGGGTGCCTCTGGTCGAGCTACGATCCAAGAGTTACGAGTAATCGAGCCAGGACGAGAGTTACGATCCGCTCGGTCGCTACGACCTCGAAACGAGTACTCTTTTCGGAGAACGATGGGCTACTGTTCGATGTTTCGACATTGAAGATATCGGTACAGCGAGAATATCCCCAAGGATTGTTCAAAGTCGACGTCGTGACGCGATTCGTCGAATTCGATGAAAACGAACCCGAGTTATCGCTGCAACTCTGGTTCGATTGCAACTCGTGCGAAACTATGAAAAAAAAACTTGACGAGAAAGCTTCGAGAGAAATAAACGAAATCATTTCCAAGAACAACGCGTCTTTCGTGAGCTTTCGATCGTTTTTTCCTCGTTGAGACTCTGCTCGTGATGACCAAACTCGCGAGATACATCTAGTGTCGCACGAACGGTTTCGCGAAATATCTCGTCAATTTTCAATCGCAAAGTGATCAACGACTAGGAAAAAATGATAAAAATATTTCCCAAGTTAGCGACAGTCGCGTCTTTTTTCGTTACGTTTAATTCTGGTAGCATTGACGATCGCGCGTCGAGTTTCCGTTGTACCGAAATGTCTCTTTCTTCTCCGCGCGTCTCTTTACGGCTTCTTCGATCTTCTTCTTCGCCGCGTGAGGACGCGAACACGGACGACACACAAAAATGATCCCACGGTCCTTTGAGATCGCAGCATCCTTTATTACGAGACGTTTGATTCAGTATCACGCCTCGCTCGCGAGAGTCTTCACGGCCCTCTTTCACAGGGCACAAGACGCTTAACATATGAAAAAGTCTGCCGGGGGGATGAATGGAGGAGCGTCGCTTTTGTCAGAATCGTTTCTTCCTTTTTGCTCGGTCTTCTTCGCCGAGACGACAGGTTCGCGCTATCATGTGGGTGAGGGTGAGGTCAAGCCCGGATACACCTTGGCATACATGAATGTTTATTGGGCTTCTCCTCGTGTCCCGCTTTGTCCCTTCGACGTTCCGGTTCTCCTTTGCTTCGGTTGCTTGTCAAATTCGTGATACGCCGGTACGCGATGCGGGGAACGGATAAACTTCGGTTCTCGACAACGCACGAGAAACGCAATGCCTCTGGAACCTCTTCCAAGACGAATTATTTTACGCCAAGACCCCCCGTATCTTTAGTAATTCGGAAACAAAAGAGAATAAGAGAATTTTCCAATAGTGGAATAATTTCCCTTCCTTGTATTAAATATTACTCGTTTGAATAGAAATCGACAATATGAACGGTTTGTTTCGATGCTTCGGAATCCTGTATCTTTTTGGTTGTTCAATTACATAGTTTTCTCAACGAAAGGAACTATGCAGAAGTCCTTGGCTGTTGCAAAATTTGTGCGGATAACAATTGTGTAAAGTTCGGATAGTACGATATTCGACCCAAAATGAATAAAAATTTGAACCAGAGTACACTTACGCGCGATGCATCGGATTCTATAAGGTTTCTAGGCACGTCGTGTACAAGGTGTCTTGGCTAAACAGGATCAACCAAATATTTGCTTTATTTTTTTACCGTACGAAAACACTTCAAAGGACAAAGTTCCAGAAAGCTTTATCATACGCAAAAAAAAAAAAAAAAATACAACAGATACTTATTTAATTCCATTTAGTCGAAACACCTTATATATTTCGTAGCAATTCGAGTCGTACCGTTAACCTGATTCTACCTTCTTAATATCCTTATTTACAATAATCTTGACTCCGCCTTTTGGAAACGTTAATTTTCTCACAAATCCATTGTTCGCGATAAATCGAGCATAAAAAATTCTCAAGGATACTTCGAAATACACACTGGACCATTCGATTTCAGTGGAAACACTAACGCTTAAAACAGTTAACGCGAAACGGTGCGCTGTTGGAGCGTCGACCGGATTCTTCGAACGTGTTCACAAATTTCCAATGTATTCGGTGTTTCGACGAGTTTTCCCACCCGTTTGGCTTTTTTTTTCCGTTTCGCTGGACACCGTGTCGGTGTAAATCCGGTCCGACGTTTCGAGACGCTCGTTGTCGAAAAATTGCGCGTCGGTTTCCTTTTGAGCCGCGCTACTTGACTCCCCGCGCACAATGCTCAACGTCGCGTTGGCTGCGTCTTCGTCTCACCACCACCATCGCCATCATCATCGAAGCATCGCCCCACCGTTCAATTTCCCCTGGCCAGAATACAATTCTTTCGTGCGCCGATCCGCAAGCCACGTCGCTCGCAACCCCTAATGCGGGTTCATTATTTTCTGGTTCCAGACGCGCGCGCAAAGATCGCGATCGGCTCGAGGACTTTTTGGGGTGGTCGTGTACGGGGCGGCGTTCCAGCGCCACATTACGCGGCAACATGCACCGAGGATCAAAGGGACAAAAGGGAGCGGGAACATTGCCGGACAAGTGGCTCGCATCCCCTGCTGCGTACTGCCCTGGAAAGCCCACAGGACGAAACGTCAACGGCCATCTAATTGGCACTCGGGAACGCATCTTGATTCGGCTCCACCGCGACTCCAACCACCTGGCAAAATCGACTGCGATGCGACATCGTCAACTCGTACAGGGTGCTTCCAGCCTCGATGATAGAGAATTACAATGGGTGAATAAATTATTACGAATCACGCTTTGAAACTACTACTTATTCGACATTTCGTCGAGAATGGAATCGACAGTACGCTTGAAACGATATTTTAGTTTATTTCTTTTTCAATGCATCGTTACATTCCGCAGTAACATCTTAAAATTATTTTAAGGCTTTCGCAATAGAAAAATGTGTATAGGAATATTTGATCGTTCTTTGATTTCATTCTTGATCAAATTTCGAATAAGCGGTAGTTTCAAACCCTTCGTGACAATTCGATCGCCCACTGTATTACGCGAGTCGATGTCGAAGAATGTAGAACTAAGGCTGCATCCTAAACGAACGAGACATCCAACCGACCGATCAATAGACAAGAAGGAAACAGAGGATAAAAAAGATGTCGAACTTTGTCCAATTGATATCTTTCTTTATCCTTTGTAATGATAATAATTGTCGGGTTATTAACATCTGTCTATTATCGTAACGTGGAAATTGTAAATATGTATTTTGTGTATGGCCTTGTCAATGAGAACGTTTCTTTAGCTCGTCGTTTTTATGCAGAGAAGTATCCTAATCGACAAATTCTTTCTTCTAAATTATTCGAAAAGATCCGTCGACGTTTATGGGAATTTCGTTTCTTTGCTTTTGGTCGGTTCGCGAGATACGCATTTTAATGGAAGGAAGACACATCGAACATTTATCATAACGAAAAAGTATGTAATCATCGACAAAGTGTAAACCTAGCACCGATGTACTTTAAACCTCGAAAACTTTCTTTACCACCCAGTATAAATTAATAGACATAGAGTAAAGTATCGTATCTGTTTAAAATCTCGAGAATAACCGCCCATCTCCATTTATCGACGTACTCGATGGAACATCGATCGACCGTAATAAATCGTTAACGTGTTCAACGATAATATCGGACGAAATGAAACAAACGCAGCGACGATGCACGTGCAACGGGAATAATTATTGCCCGATGTTTCGATCCTATGTTTGGAGATACAATGGAAAACAATACGAATCGCTATAGCAGGTACAATAACCCGTATGTATACGTCGAACACCGTGCTAACCTTATAAAGTCCGCGCACAGGAACGAACTAAGCGTGGAATAGAATCCGAGATTACCACTACGCGAAGTTACACCTACAATGTCCTCTGATTAATTTCCGAGACATTGTCTATTCCGTTGAAATAAAATTCGTCAAATCTTTTAAAACACCTCCGTTCGTATAGAACCGACACCCTGTATAGAACTGCAATTTGTCGACGAACAAGTTTTTTTTTCTTCCGAAACTGTACACCAAGGCGAAAGATAAAGGCACGAGGATAAATAGGAGAGGCGAGTATATTCCTCGCGAATCTGAATACGATGAAATATTCAAGGGGGGACAAGTCCGTTGTCGGAGCATGCTCCGATCCGGCTATAAAGACATCCGTTGAACGACGGAAACATATATTCCGTGCGAGGAGTCGTGCGACACGGGCCCTAATAATGCCGTCGATTAAATCGTAGTCGGGATTCGAACCGACGAACGAGCGTAATGAATCTATTCCGAGGCACCCCTTAAACGTATTCCGGGTTCGACGAAACTTACCCCTGCCGCGCATAATGTCGGCTGGAAATCGTACGAGACACGATAACATCTCGACGGTCGCAGGCATGAGTGCGCATAGAAGGTACTCTCCCGTAGGATGGTTAAGCGGAAAAAAGCAGCGGTAGTAAAAAGGAGCCCCAACAATAGTCAAGTGTCGTGATTTCTACTCGACGAGGGGGGTATGCCTTCTATCCGGTCTTAATTAACCCACGTTCCCACGTGACTTCTTACCCCCGAGCCCGGAGGGGTGGTTTCACGTTCTAACGTACTTTTTTGCGCTCCGTTAAACTTCGTCAAAGAATAACATCCCTACCGAATCACTTGCTGTCGCGTCACCTGCATCCCTCTCTCGATCGAGATCCTTGAAAATCGCGTTTCCTCGTAAGTGAACGTAACCGGAGGTTAAAGCGATTACTCGTTACCGGAGCGATCGAAACTAAGCAACGCGTATCTTCGTTGGTCGCGATGATTCCAGTTCAAGGGGTGAAACTACACTAAAGTTTTATCTGACGCTAAGTCGAAAACTCTGGAACGCGCTACAAAGTATTCTAAACGTTTTCAACGAAATTCATCGTGTCGGTGAACTAGTTGAGAAAAGAACGAAAAAATCATTTTTATTGTGGGATTGTGGAATTGTTCAGCACAAGAGAAAATGTAAATAGGACGTTCATTTTTAGATAAATATATTACAGTCGTGCAGCGGAGTATGGTTACGAACAACTGAATATCGTAACGATCGCGTCGGCACACCAACGGAAAAAAATAGGAAAGCCGGTATCGAGCTCGTCCACCATTCCTTGACTTCTCGAGTACTGCACGGTTCAATGTCGTTGTATATTTATCACATTCGTTTCCATTTGAGAAATTTCCTTTGGATTACAATCTGTACCGCGCGTGATGTTGCGAGTACCGTAGCCGCGCGTGAAGTTTACCGCTGTTCAGAAGCTAAAAAATCACAGATGAAAGAGGAATCGTCTACTCGCGTCGCTTATGACGCGACTGCTACATTCTTATGTACATACATTGTCGCTATTGGTTAACTTGGGCACGTGTAGAAGTCGTGCACGCGTGACGAAGAACGCGGACAAAATAAAACGCGAGAAAATTAGATGCAACGATAGAATTCGAGAACGCATCTCGGATACGTTTCGCGTCTCACTTTGTCGCGTTTCGTTCCGTTCGCGTTATTCCTCGCACGATGGGCTTCTACGTGTACCTCGGTTAGCCAATAGTGACAATATATGTACATGCATAAAAGGGTAGCAGTCGCGTTACAAGTGATGCCATTTCCTCGGTGAATTTTTAGCTTTTAAGACAGCTACCAAGTTTTGGCGCGTCTATGGTAAATCGATAAGAAAATTTCGTTTCGACGTATCGCGTTTTTTTCTTTGAAAAGGAAAGCAAGTGGTGACTATCTTTAGCTTTTAAGACAGCTACCAAGTTTTGGCGCGTCTATGGTAAATCGATGAGAAAATTTCGTTTCGACGTATCGCGTTCTTTTCTTTGAAAAGGAAAGCAAGTGGTGACTATCTTTAGCTTTTAAGACAGCTACCAAGTTTTGGCGCGTCTATGGTAAATCGATGAGAAAATTTCGTTTCGACGTATCGCGTTCTTTTCTTTGAAAAGGAAAGCAAGTGGTGACTATCTTTAGCTTTTAAGACAGCTACCAAGTTTTGGCGCGTCTATGGTAAATCGGTAAGAAAATTTCGTTTCGACGTATCGCGTTCTTTTCTTTGAAAAAGAAAGCAAGTGGTGACTATTCGTCGCGTTCGCGGAAGCAATGGTGACGAAATTGAAGTTTTCTTGACCATCGTTCCGCGACACATCGTAAAGTTCGAGTTTCGTTAAACGACGCGATACACGGACCGCGTATTATCGATACACGAGACATACACGTGGACGACCGTCCAACTTCTCAGGATGTCTATTTATTACCCCAACGGCACTATTGCGCGTGTACGTGCCGTGATGGCTCAATACTCCATCGCGAGGTCCACGCCATAGATCACGGTTAACGTTGCGCGGCGAACGAACATCTCCTCGCGTTCACGTAATACCAATATTGTTTCCACGAATGGAGAGAAATGCGCCGGTGGCTGGATAACGCCTCCTAGTTTGACGGGGTTAGCCGTTCATCCATCGGCGTCAGAATAATGGCGACTATTAAGTAAGTGCCGTCTCAGCCACGAGAAACGAGCTCGAGCATCGTTCGGTTCTTCTTAAGTATCCTCGAGCAGCTTCTACTCGCGTTTAGTATGCCAAATGCATAAAGCAACGGAGGCGTGCCTTTGTACGCGCGATCACCGTCGTACAACGAACGTCTCGAGAAAATCTACACTTTGCGCGCAATTGTTCGTTTCCTACGAAGATTTAAAAATCGTATCTACAAACGGCACGGCACTCGAAACTCTCGCTGTTGGAGCGATCCAGGAAACAGAGTGCACGTTTTAGTCACTTTGCTTTGTATTATTCTCGAACCGTTTATCCGGTTACAAAGTGTACACAGATTCTATTCTTTTCTGTACGGGATATTACGTTCTCGAGAAAAACGAATTTTCTACAAGCACCTATCGAGATGGTAAAATATTAATTGCGATGAAATAGTATTTTTGATTATAAATTACTTCTAGAAAATTCGCTTAAATTTTGATGTTAATAACCGGGCCGAACCAGAGCTTCGTTCCAAGCGAGGATAGAACAAAATTTGTACAGAAAATTGTACAGAATTTAACGATTTTTATTATTTCGTAGCGAATATTTTACGAGTTGGATTCCTTCTAATTATCCGAATCGAACGATACGAGTTTCTTTTTAGGTTTTAGAAATACGACCATCGTCCGAAATAAAATAAGTAACGTGAACAATCTTCATCGAACCGATGACTGTCGAAAGAACGAAGTTTTCTTTTCGTCGTCGATTTTGCATCTTTCGTGCACCCTACGAAAAAGAAAGAATCGCGAATATCGATTTTTAATTCGGTCCGGGACCACGTTTCGAGCGTTTTACTTCTCGAAGGCTAACGAGGTAAAGGTAAAGGTGAGAAGCTTGACTCCTTCCAACGAATGCACGAAATTAAAAGCTACCTCGAGTGCACCGTAGCTACGAGTGTCATTAGACAATGAAAAAACGACAGCATCGCGGGGATTGACGAACTCGCGTATCCAGGTATTCTTTCTAACAAACTTTCGTAATCCTCGTTGCATGTTGCTTCATTTATCCCGGTCCGTAACGGTACGGCGGTTATTACCTTGGATATTTCGTAGATGCCTGGCGCCAGCACGGTAACTAGTTCGTAAGCTAATATCGTAATATCGTGGCTAATGTACAAACGATACCCACGGGTTCCTACAAACGCAGAAGGAGACAGGGTCGTGATACACGCTAGGAAAATGCGTTTCCGGGCAGGTACGGGACTTATGACCCTGGCCAGATGAGGTGCTGTCCCGGCCTGTAATCTCACCTAACAGGGGCCACCGAGTCGTCGGCAATCTTAACTCGCATTCGAGCCAGTAGCCCTTTTTCCGTAGCTCGCAATATGCACCGCTGGAACCGACTGCGTAATGGAACCTTCCTATTAGCACGTTCGTCGTCCGCCTTCTGGCTCGTTTCGACTTCACTGGTACTCGATTCGTTGCGAAAAATTCCCGATGAGACGTGTTTTATAAATTGGGATACATTCTTCTTAGCCTTGTTCTTCGTCAATATCCGGATTATTCGAAGAACGAACAACGATACAGCCGATGCGCGATTATGCAGCCTCCGTCTCTACGATTAAGCAAAGTACACATTATGGACGAATGCCTAGGTTCGAAGACGAAATTCCTCTAGGTTCGATTTTATCGAGTCTACACCGCGATACAATCTTACTCGCGTTTCTGTATTTATCGAACCATCCTCGTACACACGAATAACAAACCATAGAGCCAATGTGTGCGTTGCGCAGCCTCCGTGTCGACGATTAAGCAAAGTACACATCGTGAACGAATACATTAAAAAACGAAATCCTCTTGAGAGTTCAGTGTCGTTGGTAGCTCAGTCTCAAAATTTTACTCGCGTTTCTGTATTTACCGAATCATCCCCGTAAACGCGTCTGCGCGCAACAGCGCAATAAGTATCCAGAGCATATCGCGTTCACGATGACGCGAGGTACTATATTCTTCGCGATCGTAGGACCGACGAGGTGTTGGACACGTCCCGATTACGTGTCTTACGAAAACCAAAGTGCTAATCCCGAGAGCTCGGATAGGTCGTAACATTTGGCTACTCGTGAAGCTTCCATTAGAACCTTTCCGCGGTCGTAGAGCAACCTGTCGATCGATAACGGCTCGAACGGAGCAACGCTAAGAATACTGCGCCCGGTCTCGATTCTCATGGTAGATGCCAGATACCATCGGAGAGAATGTACCGCGCAAAGTGCTACAAATTTCATGCGGATCACGGAAACCGTTTGAATCTGATATAGGAGAAGGAAACCTGGGTTTCGTCGTTTCCATTCGACGGCCCTCCGTGGCAGCTCTGTGTATCCATCGTGATTCGTTCGATCTCGACGAACAATTACAAGAGGCAGTAGTCGTTAGCCTATGCCCCCCGTTAGTATGGGTTCCGTCACACCTGACTGGCCGCGCACACGCGCTGCCTCCACGCTCGACAGCGATTCGAATAATCACTGCGGGGAAATATGCTCTTTACCTTGGCGATTCTCGACGTTTCGCAACCTCTTCGGTTTAATGGACGAGGAATTCCGACCCGATTACCGTAACCCGATGACACCGCGGATCGGGATCCCCCTTCGCCCGTGTCGCAGCGTCCCGTCGAGGAATCGCTTTCGATCGAACGAAATAGGTCGACTCGCTTTCACTGCGAACTCGTACAATGCAATTCGAAATGTTGTAACAGACGGCCCCTTAACGAACAAAACGATTCTGGTATCTGACCGCGAACAACGTTGTCCGAAGTTTCGAAACGAGATTCGTCGTGGTCTCGAACGTGGCTATTCTTTTCGAGGTTCATCGCGGCCGTACGAAAAATATGGAATGGATTTTTGGAACGAACTCGTCACCGAGGAACGAAGACGAACGTTATTAGAAACAGTTTTCCCGTTTTGGTGGAATTTTAGAATTGCATGGTTTGTTTTTTTTCTTCGAAAGTCAAAGAAACTTCTCTTCGGATTCAACGCATCGGTGTCCAGTATAAACGAAATACGATGTCGTGCATACAAGTGTTTCAACATTTTCTTATTTAGGCAAGGATCTGTTGGGAGAACGTTCAGAGCACAGGTGTCTCTACGAAACGGCATTAAAATCAACAAGACCGTACGTTACACGCGTCGTATCTGCCATTTCTCTGCATTTGCGTAGTCTGCTATTATCGCTTCAAATAGAAACTGCCACAGAACCGTATTAGAAATGTTAGACACGTACAACTTCTATCTGGAAACTAGACCGAAGTGATTCATGGGATATTATCAAAGAATTTACAAACAGTCGGTAAGGTTTCGCACGAAGTAGAAAGCGTTGATAGTAAACAGCCGTGTGGAATCAATTACGACGGGTTAGTTTATAGCGAGAATTATCGAAGTAGAAGTAAGTACACCTAACTCGCAAACAAGATCAAATGAAACGTATTTTTGAACATTCATACGAACGTGTTTTGTTACTCTCGTGATCCGCGAGAGAAGCGATTCCCTCGATAATTTACACAGAAATCTACTCGCCAACGTTATCATTTCTTTCTTGTCGTGACATTCACTTTCATATCCATAGACAATCTGTGCCACTTATTCGATCGTATCCTTTTTTTACCCTTTTTGATCACACATCCCGTTTTATCATCGATATACCTGCTAATAAATTTACGCATAAATTGTAAGATCTTTTCTATCGTTTCTCATCGCGTAACGTACATCATATTTCGTAAGTCCTCTTTTTTTGGTTCGTAGTGTTCGAAAAGCTGACAATTAGCGACGACTCGTTTCGAACTATTCGACGACAGTTGCTTATCGGTAGTTTCCGATAATTATTTAGACGTCACGTCCGGTTAACGTGTATTTTCATTAAAAGCGACGAGAGAACGTCCAAGGAGAAAAACAGCGTTCGCGAAAGTACGGACCGTTCAAAGGTCGGCCAAGGGAAGCAGACATTGCAGGGTCGATCGCACGGGCCTAGGGCCCCGGAGATTCCGATGCCTCTCGCGGAGGTAAACGAGAGAAGAGGAACGAATAAACTGTGAACTGTTGCCGCGTGCAGCGTAGTTCCCAGGCAATTCTATGAATACGAAATACGAGGTCGGTCGGTCGGCCGAACCGGCGCACCGTACACTGCCCGTTTCGTTCAATCATCTTAGACACGCCCGCCATGTTGGCTTTGCATAAGCTCGCCCGCGAGCTTCGTGTATCTCGCTCGCGACGACGACGCTCGTCTCGAGTGACGTACGTACATGCACGTGCACGACCGTGTAAACACGCAAAGGTCGGCTTTCCTACGGGAAAATCATGGGTTACGTCGCTACCGCCTTGATAATTATTTAACCGCTAAACGCCGTTAAGCCGGCGATTACTGTCGTTCATAATTTTAATGGCCGCTCGAGCGCGTCTCGATCGCGCGAACTCAACGAACGATACGACGAAACGATTAACGAACATCGCGATCGTTCGTCGCGTTTCGTACGTCCGGAGCCATCTTGGAATTTCGAACACTTGCTCCTGTTTACGTATACAGTGATTTCGAGGGCGAGTAAAATTTCACTCGTATCGATGCACGACGAATAAATTAACCTTTGCTCGAAGTATTTGACTCTACTTATTAAAAATCCAATTTTTTATTCCAAGCTGTGGTTCGTCCGTTACGCGAATAACTCGTGCAACGATACGTGTACACTTGCGCGCGAAACGAAGACGTTCGATAATGATAATTTTCACTCGGGCTAAATACACGAGAAAGGACTTAACTCGCATCGGTAGCACCGTCTCGTGTTTCTACGAGCCGTGTTATTCCTGCATCCTATTCCAGAATGGGAGAGAGATTATCCTCTTGGTATCCTCTGGTCGTTAATTGCTCGATTCGCGACTCGGCCCGATCACGAAGAAACGGTATTCCCGAAACGGTCCCATCGATAACGGAGACGGTATTATCGGTCGTCCAGGTGGCTGGTCGATAGACGATGAAATAGTCGCGTAGCATCGAAACGTTACGAGTATAATGGCTCGGTGAAAATTCTTTCCTCCGAAAAAGGCTCGTCGCGTAGTTTTTGCCGAGTGGCCGCGCCGCGGCCGATTGTTTAAGAACGTTCGATCTTCGATACCGATGCAGAGGCTGGTTATTGATGAGCCGGCGCGGCGGTCTCGCGCGCGCAGACCGAGCTGGTTTTGGCTTAGGTTACCTGCGATTTGTATGACATTCGATCCTTCGCCCACGCGTACGAGAGCTCTCGCGCGCGTCCCTCCTCCTGGCCACCTCCAGCTTTCTTCCGTCCACCACCACCACCCTCGTCTCCTTTTCTTTCTCTCGCCACTGTTTCTCGCTTACGGACACGTAGCGGCGAGTCGCGCGTCGAAGACTCGTTCGACGGCTCTATTTATTTCTGTAATTCGCGTTATTTATCCAACGCTACCCGATGAGCCGGCCTATTCGTGTTACACGGCTTGTATCCCTGTCACCGTTGATAATTCGCATTAAGTCTCCATTGGTGCGCCCCGAGTCGAGGGACGCCCCGGGCAACCGAGAGACCCGTCCCGAGAAAAACGAGAGCACGCGATAGACGCCTAAGTGTCTTCGCAGCTGCGACCACGGTGCCTTGCAGCTGCATCTGCCGCGCGATATCACCGATATGACCGATTACATCGTGCTGCGTGGGTCTTCCGCCGGGGAGTGCATCACTCTTGCAGTTTAGCGAAAATTACTCTTCGCGTGTAAGCGCGACGTGAACCTAGTAGCCGATCCTCGCGATACGTCACCGCGACCGAGATTTATGCGTCCCATTATTCCTCTCGTTTTCGTATCGTCGCGTACCCGCTGTTCGTTCCGATTTCATCGATCGATATCGCTTCCTCGCGCGACACCTCGTTCAATTTCTCCATCCTCGACGGATAGCGGGAAAATTCGAATCGGTAGCGGCGATCCCTGTCCGACCGAGACAAAAGGACGCTCGTTGTCCCGTGTTTTTCGACGATAACTCAAAGTAGATCGGTCCGGTTCGAAAACGGAAGAAATCCATCTTTCTTCGCGGTTTTTTCGAAAGTTTTCAAAGTACAGCGATTTCGGTACTTTGTAGCGCGAAGTTTGCTCGAAACATCCAGCGAAGTCCATTGCGTTGAGCGTTCCATTTTACTCGAAACGAGAT
The DNA here is from genome assembly GCF_051014685.1 of Ptiloglossa arizonensis. NCBI lineage: Eukaryota > Metazoa > Arthropoda > Insecta > Hymenoptera > Colletidae > Ptiloglossa > Ptiloglossa arizonensis. Next base: position 2,015,679 of record NC_135059.1, on the reverse strand, counting down.
TTTGCGAGACCATTGACACGATACCTCGAGAACCAATGGGCACTTCGTCGTTCACGAATGTACGATTCGATCGATTCTGGAAACTCACGGTTCGATGTAAAACGCAAGTGGAACTTAGAGTGTAATCACCGTTCTTGGGCAACTTGCGCGTTAATCGTTGCCACGAAGTTAAGAGGAAAGAAAGATATTCAACGCACATCTTCCCTCGAAAGGTGAACATTTTCGCGTTCACTGTTCTCGTACAAGTGGAGGCGACATGCGCGAAGTAAATTCTCCTCGGAACTGAAAGAGTCAGCGCGCCAAATGATATGAACGCGTGTTTCCGTGTACACGGCGTGCGCGATCGTGCATTACTTCGACAAAATCAATTATTTATGACCGAAAAAATTCCTTCGGCCGGGAGAGATATACATAAATCTGTGCGCGAAGCGTGAAACCGATACGTCGGATAGTTTACCTGAGAAAAATTCTCGAATAACACCGAATTTTTAGGGCTCCGAACCAGACAGACCCCTTAATTTACGCGACACTGTTTAGCACGAGGTGCGTGGGCATCGGGATCCAATGACGACATCAAAGCCTCGACGCGTTCCACGGCGCTGTAAAAATCGTTCTCGGATCTAGCACGCGCCGTTAGTCGCGATACATCTTTTTCGAGACCACGAATCGGAGCCGAGTCGAGTCGTTTATGGTCCAAGTAGAAGCCTTTCACGGTTTGTAATGTTCGCATAGGCCGGGTCCTAAATTACGCTGATCACCGGCGGTCTCTTAACGATCGTTGCGCCAGCGGTGTCATTCCGCATTGTTCGACGTCTAACAAACACGTCGTGCGCCGCCAGGCAACCGTGCAGGAAATTCGATATTTCCTGTATGACGGTGTGTGCCTCTCTCCGCGGGTACACCCGACTTTCCTCTTTTCGACGCTCGCTTCGACTCTCGCTGTCGTCGGGCCCCGAAAACTCGAGAGATCCCCCTTACTTTTTTTAACGAGGGAAGAGTCCACGTGACTCGAGCGGAAAACGAGGGATTCTTTTTGCGTTTCCGCCGAGTTTAGAAAATACACCTTTAAACCTGGCGCGTTACTCGAGTCTTTCTTCATCCGTCGTGTCCTCTTAATGCATAAATGTTTTCCTGTTTTTTTTGCTTCTTTCAAAGTTGCTTCAATCTTGAAGGATCATTGGCAACTACAGTTATTATTTACGTTTACATAAATTAAAAAGTGATCTGAATTCGAGCACGTCTCTCTTCGTCCTCAGGGCTTCTTTTAGGCATCCGTTTGTTCGATACGAGGTACAGTTTCTAAACGAAAAGATTCTAAAAATTGCTCCTTTTTAGGTAAATTCGTGATCCAAGGTAGTACCTATAAGACACCTATACTTGACACTCTGCAGATACGCTGAATTTTCCAAGGAGTGGACGATTCGACTATCGAATTTCCTAGGAACTCGAAAACTGTGTTGAATTCGAAACTCGAGACTTTGCGCCGATAAAATCGAATTACTCGGTACGAGTGACTCTGGAAAAATTCGATACGCTGAACCGACTCGAAAACTCGAGTAATTCGAAACGATCCGTTCGTCCCGACAAGATGCCAAATCTACGGAGGGTTAATCTAGAACGAAAGGTCGATTTCGACGACGACGACGAGAGAACAGGAGGGAACGACGGTGGGACAAGAAAGGACGAACGAGTCCTGGCCACGTAACGAAGCCAGCTGTAAATAACACGGACGGACAATGTTGTGAGTTACGGTGGTACCAATCCCATAAATGGCATGGTTTTATGTTGGCAGCGCGGAGACGCGGGCAGCCACACAGGGCGATCGTTCGCTTCTTCGTGGTTCGTGTAATGCCGGCCGAAGAACAGCCACGTTGTCACGCAACAGACGGTTCCGCTTATTGTTGGATCGTTACTTTCTCCGCGCTCGGTTTTCAGTTTTTGGCGGGAGGCGGCGTTAAACGCAATACTCCGCGAGATTTATCGCTCGTTTATCGTCGAGGCTCCTCTCTCGGCGCGGAGTACGACAGCGGGGGAAAAACAATTCGGGCGAACCGAGCCGGGTAGTTTGTCTCGGGTAGATTAAAGTCGTGGTTCTTCTTCTGGTTGTGTCGTACGTGCTGCGATACGATGCATCCGTCGCTGGAAAAAGACAACGAGCGTCGTCGTCCCAACCTTCAATCTACGACCGATAGCGTGATCCAGGTACCTTTATTGCCCGGCGGGAGTTACGTATCAAGCTCGGGCCGCGTGTCGGCTCTGAAGCGGATAAGTCCACGGAGCGGAGAGAATAATGGAAGGACTTTCTACTATCAAATAGATTTATGGATATCCAGCCGCGTACCTACTACCGAGGTTTATACGGCCACGAGTGGCCGGCGTCGTGCTTTATCCGCTGTTAACCGTAGACGTCTCGCCGATAGGCCGCGCGAAGCGAATATGTTTATACCCCCGCGCGTGGTCCAACACGGGGGGAAAATAACGCGAGAAAGCGGAATTTCGTATTGTTTGGGGATACTATTTCATGGAAGTTCGCAGCCAGATCGCGCGATACAACGCGCCGTATTTTCAGTTACGGAGGATAAGTGCTCGCCTAGACGAGACGGATTACTTTCGTCGAACAATGGCAGGAATATTGGAGGTTCCCAGAGGGTCATCGAGATAGCCGTGCGTCCGAGCACGGCTCGACGATGATCGATACTTTTCGTGTACTGTCGCATCCTGGAACTCGTCCGGATACACCGCGATCGTTCCTCAATTATATTCACGGACGATGACTCGACGGAACGGTGCTCAACGTTCGAACGAGATCGGAGAACGACGATACCCCGACGTCCATTTTATTATTCTAACGCGCGATTCGCGACAAAACGCCACTTCGTAACGATCGTTACCGGCGCGTTCCACTCGTCGGTGAATATTTTTCTCGATGGATTCCCTCGCTGCTTCGTCGATGAATTCGAACGCTTCGACGACACCCATCGGACGCCCAGAGGTAGGATCGAACGCGTGCGTTCGTTGCATTACCATAAAGAGAACAGAGCCAGAAGCACGAGTTGTTGCAACAAAAGAACAAGATACCGCCGCGGATGCACGCGTACGATGCTTATAGGAAATACTACCTTAACGAATCACCGAGCGAGTCCAACCGTCGAGTTTAACCATCAATTGATCCTCTTTGTTCGAAATCTGCTACTTTCTTTAAACGTTATCCAATCGTATATTTTCAGTATTTATCTCCTTTGGTTTAACGGACTCTTCGATCGAACTTTATTTGTCTTTTGCTCCCGACACGGAAAATATAATTCCAACGATGCAAGTCTTTTTGGGGAGTTTCACGCTGTTACGAATGATTAAAGATATAAAAATATTCGTAGGAATTCGTATGATATTGGTAACGTTATACGCGTTAACGATTTATTTTAGATTTGACTAATGTTCCACCGTGTACGTCGTTTAATGAAGATTGACAGTTGTTACTTGTTGGCAAGAAAACTAACAAGCTGTTCTGGTAGATGTTCTCCAGATGTCAAGGAGATTCGATGTTTCGTTCCTCGTTCGCTAATTTATATATCCGATAACGTCTGGTGCGTGGTTGCGATGAGATTAAATATTTAAATAGGCAGGTACGAGCGAGAAGAAATCGCTGAAAATAAAGAAAACGTTACGGTTGTACTTGGATCGATCATTGAACGTATTCTATATGTAATAGGTTGTTCGATAAGTTTTCTCGTTCGATAAGAAATGGAACTATCAGCTTCGTCGTTTTATTTTTCTAAAGATGGTACTATCGTTTGAGAAACATGTGCGAAATTTCATATAGATCTGTCTACTCGTTTGTATATTTACAAAGTTAAAATGTCATAGTGTTTTTTTACAATGGAAAACACGAGAAAACTTATCGAACAACCTAGTGTATTTCTATATTTCTTCAAAGTGCTAAAATTTCGTTTTATTTTTGTAAAGATAGTACTACTGTTTGACGAACGTGTGTGAAGTTTTGTGTATATCTGTCGACTCGTTCGTATATTTACAGTTGTTCAAAGTTGAACTGTCATAGTATTTTTTAGAATAGAAAACACAACAATGCTTATTGAACAACCTAGTATATGTATAGAAGTTTTATAAATAATACAAGCAAGATAGCTACGATCACCGAAACTCAACCACGTCGCGAAACCCTTACGTTCGATTAACGAAGAAACGGAGAATGTTGCGTGAACGTTCATCGCCGGGTAACCTAAACACCCGTCCAAACTCTCCAACGGTACGAGAAATTAGCGAGGTCGGCTCAGCGAGTGTTTTGCAGAAAATCGGGCGCGAAAGAAAAACGAAGACTCGTTATTTCTTTAGAAAGCGATATCGCGTTACTCCCTGCGCAACGCGAAATGCACTTAGTGGCACAATTCATCAATCGCACACAGACGCTCGCTGGCCACGGTGAGGGCATTTTGAATACGAAAGATAAGTCACCTGTCCAATGGGCCGGCGTATCGGCGATTATCTTGCTATCCGGATAAACCGGCCGCGGTTCGAACCGCTATCGAGAACCGATATAGAACGTCGCGTTATCGGGCTCGATCTTGATACTTCCGTTTGCTCGAGGGCGTAATCCCGCCCTCGATCACGCCGCGATTCGCTCGTCTACGATTACACGATAAAAGTGCGGTAAACCTGTTCGTGAATTACTGTAAGTGGCCTCTCGCGTCTAAGGACTTCTTTAAAGAAAACGGCTCGCACGGAGCGGCGTTCGCTGCGTTCGCTGCGTTCGCTGCGTTCGCTGCACCTCCGGCCGGCTCCCAGTTATAATTATTTTATCTCTTAATGGGGAACGTGTCTCGATGGGATTTTACGGCGCGCCACGCGGAAAACGCCGGCTATCATAATCGTAGGGTTGAAGTTTTACGGGCGTGTCGGCCGGCAATAACGCAACGCTCACGACCGCCGCGTGGAAACGTAATGTAAATAGTCATCGGCATCCCGCGTGCAATTTACGGTTCGCGCGAACGTTTCCGGCCACGTGACACCGCCATCGGCCAAAGAAACAAATCGAACGATACGTCGTCGATGAAACGAGAGAGTCTCGCCGATGTTTGCCCATTTTCCAGCTGTTTATTTTCAAAATTAACCCGCGCGGTTTGTTGCGCTCGCGATGGCGACGCAACGTGCGCGTGGCCGACGCGTGTCACCTGTCCGCCACGGTTTCGTGAGTGCACGCTACTTTTACAGGACACCCTCCACAGGAGGAGACATGGCCGACTGCCTCCCAAGACCCATTCCCCGGAGACCGAAGTTATTCGCCCTCTACCTCTACCCCCACGTGCCACGGTTTACGCCAATGTAATTCGGACGTATTTCCATACGCGCGGAGAAATTTATTCGCCGAGCCCGATCGAGGGGGCACGTTTAATTAAGGAAGTCTGGTGTTTCGTTCCGAAAATCGAGGGTACTTTGTCGTTTCTTTTTCACTTCCGCGTGGACGTAATTGGATCGGAGTGAAAATTAGCGGGCAACGTGGTTCAACGATTTTTTAAATTCGAAACGTTGCGCGGAAAAAATATCCAGTCCGTGTGCACGAGGAAACGATGGGATTAGAACGAAGATTAGCGGGCTGCACCTCCATTGTGCAATGTGTTTCAACGACTTTTTAAATTCGAAACGTTGCGTGGAAGAATATTAATCCAGATTCTTTAGATACCGAGTAAACCATTCTAAAGTAAATAGTCACGAGGTTAAGAAAATGGTATCACTTTGATCCGGAATAGATATTCATTTTTCCGATCTACTTTATTTGATTTTAGTCTATTGGAAAATTCAAAATTTGAACCGATGGCGGTTTACTCTTCGGTGATCAGATTTGACGGTTTTATTTGTTTTATTTTTTCCTTTCTATCAGACTCGATTTATGAATACCTTCCTTCCAGTTTTAAGACAACATTGGTATATTTATTCACCTGACTTTAAAAACATAAAATAACGTTATTTAACGTTTAAAGATTTGTAATACTCATCAGCAATTTTTTACGAATAAACGTATCCTTTTGCTCGAATTCCTGAAAATGAATCGGAATAATGCAAATAGAATGTCTCTGCACCAACTGCGAACTGTTCTCAGTGCACTCGCTGCAACTATATATATTATTTACTAGCTTTACCGCGCGAAAACTTTGCGTCATCCGTGCTCAAACTTTCGACAATTTATCAACGCGTTATCATTTCATTCGGGAGTGTATTTATCTCCGATCGGTGCAATTCGTATGGATTATGTACCCGCTAAAATACGGACAGTTGTCACGTTTCGTGGTGAATTGTTGGCAAAAATTTATCATTCTCATCGTCTCAGCCCGGTCAGCTGGTGAGAATTCGAGGCACGCGGCAACGAGGCGTCATGTGCCGAGGAATCATGCACGGCTGATCCGGTCTCCGGCTAGAAGTACCCTGTCTTGGGGGTTGCAGGTGCAGAGCGTCTCCTTTGGCGGATTCATGGTTGCGTGATTCCAGGACCTGGCAGGTCCTCCGCGGAGGGCCCCGACCAGTGGGTCCTCGTGGCACGCGCGTTTTAGCCGCTGGTGTTCCACAACGAAGGCGAAACATATGCGGAGGAATCATGCTCGAATGCCTCGGACTCGCCACCCCGCAGGTACCACGAAGACTTGCTACTTGGTCGCAGGTGGTGGTGCACCTTAAACCGCCACCTTGTTCGCGGCAGGTTTTCGAAAACGGTTTCCTTAACGCCGCGAGGAACGTAATCGGCAAAAACATCGTGGAAAACCTGTTCCCGCGGAAGAGTCGGCAGACGCGATTAAAAACTTTTTATAGACGCAACGTCCGAAGAAACGTTCGCCTCGAGATCGACGTGGATTTTTACGGGTAGCCGGGTTTGCTTGACCCCGGACGGAAGTCCTTTCTAACGTATTCAAGAAGGAAAGATAATGGCTACCCGTATCGCCAGAACCGAGAGGTAGAAAAGAAACGAAAACGTAACGCGACACGTTCGAGCACCGGTAGGTAACAGGAAGAACTTCAAACAGACAAACCTACCCGTGGGATAGGCACACAAAAGTCAATGAGGTCGGTCCGGGTCAAACACTGAAATTAATTCGAGGTGCGCGCATCCGCTCGTATATATCAAGGGATACACGATCGTTTCCACCGGCCAGTGATATTAATTTTCGTTGTTATTACAGCCGCGATGCAATACGTCCGATCGACCCTTCGCCATAAAAACTACAACCGGGTTAATTTTAACGTAACGATTTTCATTAGCCTCCCTCCTTTTACCTACAATTCGATGACTTCAAAGCTCGTAGTACGCTTCGTGGAAAAATTCTCTTTTCGTTCTCGTTCCCAAGGAACCGTCCACACCGAGATCGTACGAAACAATTTTCAAATGAACAACGAGAAACGAAACGATTCTCATTTTACGGGTCCGCGTTCACGACCCGTGGCGCCATTGTTCAGCGTTCTATCTCTGTTTCGAGAAATCGCATCCAGAAACGATCGAAATCAGGTGTCACGGTCGATACCGCTCGCGCCATGGCAACTGTTGTTTAAAACAACGAAGGTGTCCTGGAACGACGTTACGTAATCACGCGGCGTGTTCGTGTGCGGCGTTGTCACGGCGATCAGGCGTCGCCACACGCGCGCACACGCACGCTAACGTGCGTGCATCGGCACGCGCGGCCTGCAGGTGCCTCCTAGCTGCATCGTTGCACCGCAACCCACTACCCGCACGATTTCTAAGATAACGGGTGACTCTCGTAATTATTGTGCCCTAAGCAGATACGCATTTTTATGCGCAGTCTGCTGTACGATACGAGGTGGTCACGCCCACACGTTTTCGGTTACTCTTGGCTCGCGCCGCGTTATAAATCATCGGTGGCCGCGCCGGATTCCTATCGGCGATCTGGCGCGATGCTTCCTCGCCATCGTGCTTCTCACCGTTCCTACGTATTCTTCAAATTTACACTCTTCGCGAAACACTACCGGAATAGACATCTTTCGGTTCCGTTGACTCAACCGAGGACTTTCGAGGTCTTCACCGACTCTACGCGAATTTCGATCGTTTACAGTTTTTGCTCGTTTTAATTCTCAAGTTTTAATTCTCGCTTCTGTAGAAAATTAAAAGTTTTGAATGATTAGTGACTCTACAGAAACTGGACAAATTTCACCAAACGATCAATTTCGTCACAGTCGCTGTTAATTAGCGGTACAGGGGTATACATGGGTCCGGAAGAAGCTATCAGTGGAGACTATGGACATACTAGGTTTTATCGAACGACAAAACTTATCGAACAACCTATTATAGATCCTTAAGTAGGTTTTCAGAGATTTAGGAGACTTCTACTGCGATAAATTAACACGTCCCTACGCGATAAACGTTACCTAGTTTTTTAATTGCCTGACTTATCCGATCGAAGGAGTCGAGTATACTACTTATGTGACAGGAGACATTATTTTATACCGAAAAAAATAATCTTTATTCGCGATAAAATGGAATGAAATTTTGTGTTCGGTAGACCGAGACGCGTTTATCTACGGATTAATTTAATTATGGCGATCTCGTCCGTATGCACATCGTTGTGCTCGATTAGATATTAAAGTAAACCAGAGTGCGTACGGTATAGTGCATTACTCGACGACATGGTGCTACAAAATTTAATAATTGTGACTAAGGTTTGGTACATTACCGAGAAATTGCGATAGAAATTTCCACTCTTCTTGAAAACAATTTATCCACCAGTGTCCGTCGAAGGAAAACTTCCTCGTTGATTACAATTGAGAACAATTTTAGCCATGACTCGTCCGAGTTGGAGCAATTCTATTTGTCATCGGCCTTGTTCCAAGGTGAACATTGTCGTCTAAAGGCGTTGGCATTGATCGTGCAATTACGTGGTGTGACTCGATCGTATCATTAACGTCAATTGTCAGAGGTAACGAGTCTTCCTGGCTCGAAGCGACTCGACCAAGCTGGTCGCGTGGCCGACACGCGTCGAGCGATGACAATTTCCGCCCCTCGTACCGGAAATCGCGCTATGCGTGGACGGAACAACTGCAGCCTGCATTCTAGATGCACCCGTCGCTGTATGTACGTTAAACACGGGACGTATTCACTTTTTTACGAAATATCGTTCTTCACTCGCACGTACACCGCAATTCCAACTTTCTCGCGTATATATTTCTACGCAACGAGCAAATTTTTTTTATTCGCGGCCCCTTTTGCTCGTTCCTCTCTTCTCTTCCATCGACTTATCGACGTTTAATATTTCTTTTCCTGCTTTTACTCCAAGGTCTGTTCTTTATTTCGGTAGAAAATAGGGTACATTTGTATCATTTTCGACATACTGTATCCCAATATACGCGGTGCAACAATAAGTGATTCCTCTTGATATAATAAGTCGAAAATGTAGAATAATTTTTTCTTCTTCGTACGAACCTTCGTTTCCTGGAAAATCGATTTGAAAATTGAATTTACGTTTTATAATTTAGAAAAGGCAATTGTTCGGGTATTTAGAAGAATTACGAGTCGAAATTGAATTAATTAGAATTAACTGGTAAATAAGTGAAATTAAATATCAACGTGGTATTTCATTTCAACGTGCTCCGCCTGTTTATCGAGATCGATTGTCTCGAAAACGAAGACTCGTACGAAACAAAATTCGTTGCACTGCTTTTTCGACTTACTTTTTCGTAAGATATCGTCCACCTTCGGATTGTACCGTGTATTTCGAGATACCCTGCACACTGTCGTTTCGTAATAAAGAGGCAAAGGTAACGAGGAAATGGTAATGATGTCGCGCGACCATCCGACAATGAGAAACGTCTGCCGATGAATGGGCCTAACTTCTCCGACCGTCACTCGGATAGCTGTCGATGCCAAAGGGTTAACGAGCATCGTCTATTATAATGTATGGTCGATGAAATACAATAATTATAAGCGAGTTCCAAATCATCGATGCCAATAATACATTGTCATCTTATTTAAGTACCAACATTGTCCCACTTGTGTATTTCATCGTCGATGACAACGAGATAATCTATTTTATCGTTCAATTTAACTGTAGGAAAACTTCTGTCGAAATGTTTTACCACTTCGACATGTTTCTCGTAGTTAAATTTTAATTATAACAGTGCTAATTAAAAGAATTATTCTTATTTTCTTGATTACGATAAATAAAAGTTGCAATTCAAGGCCATTTTACCGAACTAACGTTGCACAAGGAAAATCGAATGTTTCGAGAAACGTCCCAAAGGCGATAAAAATAATTTGAAAACTTGTCTTACATTCGCGACATTCCAACGAGGTTATTTTCCACAATAGATTATTACGACGTAAATATTTACATTTTTTGTTTATCCAATATTAAACGTGACATAATTGTTTGCACGTGGACAGGACAATTTACGATTAATGAAAGCAAAACGATAAATAAGCCAGAAACGGGCAAGGTCGATCGAAGCTCGAAAGTTCTCCTCGAGTTAAAATCTCTTTTCACCCTAGATTTTTCTAATTTTTTATTTACAAAAATTCATTCGTCGTTCCGATCTTGCATCGCAGGATTGCAAGTGAAGATTCACAGATTGGAGTGAAAAGTAGCGAGTTAAATATTCCAAAATAATCATAGACGCGCAAGTTGAGCGAAAAAGTAATTTCGAATGTTTTCGTTAAAATTGTGTTACCATCGATTACGTGCGGTGTTACAACCGATCGATACTTTTAATTTAACTTGTAACGAACCTAAAATATTCGCGACACTAAAACAAGTACGATTGTACGACTTGTGATTTTGTTGACAAAATATACGATTTCGATGATTTACGGTAAATATTACACACAAACTCGGAGTACGGAGAGTTTCTTTTCGTAAGGGTAAAAGTTCTTAGAAACTCGTCTTCCGAAAGGATGTCGTTACTTTCGAGTCCGATCCACCCTACGCGTAAAATCGTAACACGAGACAAGCACCGGTGCGCACCGCGTAGCCCTTTTGGCTGCTGGCAGTTTGCTTCCGTAGTTGCTCCCTGTTTTTACCTTAAACATCGAAAGGCTCGATCTTTCGTCGGACGATATTTCATCCCACTCGTTGCAGTGTTACCGGAGATATCCGTCCAAGAGCAAGCATCTTTCTTTCTTTCGACGCGATAATAGTAACAATTGTTCGCCGTAGCTTGGAACCGTCTAGACGCATTCGCTCGCGGATCCATTAAGATCGAGATAACGTTTATTTACGCGTTCTAAGATGGCGGCAGGTGGGTCGACGTAAAACGTTAACTCGTCGGATGATATAGTGCCGCGTCGATGTTCCAGCGGGAGCGCGACGCAGGATCAACGCCATAATAATCGTCGTTTTACTGTTGCGACTCGGTGATCGGCTGCCCTTTCGCGCGCAACGAGAATTAACGGGAAATTCGACGTGTTGCGTCACCGGTGCTACGGCACAATGTCTTATCAATTTACGGGATTGGCGGTGAAATATTTCACGGGCCCGCGGCATAAAGCGAAATAATGGGACAGTGTTGTATTTATGAAACTGAAACGTGGCGTGCGCCGCGGTGCGCTGCGCTGCGCTGCGCAGCGTTAACCACGCTCGCGGATATTACAATGCGGCCCCGTTCGTATCGGGCTCGGCTACCCGAACGTATTTACGACGAAAGATTTGTCCTCGATCCGGGCGTATAAAACGCGCCCGGTAAAAGGATCTGCGCAAGGAACGCGTGCATTACGAAAAAGTTCGACGACCCATAACGCACCCACCCTGACCGACGTACGGTCGTACGTTTCAAGGACAAAAGTCGACCTCCTTCGCGGCCTTTTCCTGGTTCCTGCTGCCGACCCATCTCCTCCGGTTAATTTAAAGCCGCTCGAACACCACCGCGACCTTCTTTTCTTTAAGAGAATCCTCCACCTCCGGCACCACCTTTTACTCGTCTACCTTTGGCCCGTCCTCTCCTACCCCCTCCCCTCCCCTCACAAGTCCCGCGTCTCGCGTCCCACCCTACCCTTCCTGGATCGCTGGCCACCTTGAAAAACTGCCCGACGCGGAGCTGTATATCGCGGCTGGCTAATCTAAAAATACTAAAGTCGACCTTTCCCGCGGCAAGACCGATGGCCCCGGAGGACTGCTAAATCAACGGCGAGATTGAGATGCAAATGCAACCTCTCGCGGTCCGCGGAGAGGGAGAAAGTTTACGAGAGAAAGACACCGACCGAACCGCGTCGCTGCGGATGCCATTGGGAGTCCAGGGAAAAGAGGAATACGAGAGCGGGCCGTAGAAGCTCGGAAATGCTCGCTCGAGAACGCCGAAACACCGCTGCGAATACCAAACAGAGACAGAGAAGGAGAGAGAGAGAGAGAGAGAGGGGGAGAATGGAGAGCTCGCGATAACTGTGCAATTCGTGCAATTAACATTTATAATGTCTCCATCGGACGCCGCTGACAAGTACCCGGCGAACGGCGCCGCGCGCGTAAAACGTGAAATTTAACGCCGATAATTCAATCCTTGCCGCGATCGCGCGCCGCCCCCGACTCGCTCGCCTGCCTTTCGCGTCCGCGCGGGCGAAATAACTTTATTGAATTTTGCGCGGTTCGCCGATCTCCGCAATAATTCATGCGCGATGCGCGCGGCGAGTCGCGCGAGCGAGCACGCGTCCGCTCGATCCCGCCTCGTATCACGGGACACGATCTGCCTTGGGTGAACAACGAAGAAGCGTGCCGCACCGCACAACGCGGTGCTCGCATACACGCCAACCGACCGAGCGGTACCCACTTCGGCTCCCTCCGCGGAAATAAGTATAAATCATGCAGCAGCTGTATCTGGCTGTGTTCGCCTCGGTGTCATCGCCGACACGGCCCACCGCCCGCTCGCCCGCTCGTCGCGATGCGACGAGACGCGACGCGACGCGACGCCCTCTTCGCGAGCGTACGTCGCCGCTCGAGCGTCCCGCGGAACCGAGCGGAGACGTCGAGAAACTTTCGTGCTTTCGCGCGGTTACGAAGCGCACGCTGGTACGTACTCGAGGAAAGTTTGCATCGTAGGAAAGAATGGATAGTGAGGAAACGTCAAATTTTGTTTTTACGAAGTACAAGTGTTTTAAGAAGCTTTGCATATTCGATACTTAGTATTTCGAGGATTTTGGAAGGATAAAAGCAACGATATCCTCGAATTTCTGTTTATCGAATCTAACGACAAATATTTCGAGAAGCTTTGCAAATTCGATAGTTAATATTTCGAGGATTTTTAAAGGTTGAAAATAAAGAAAAAATAGGTGTAGGTATATATGTGGTTTTTTATCCTCTTTTTTGGGTAGAAAATACGGGCATGGTATACGTGACTGTGAATTTTAGCAACGAATAGGAGGAATTCTTTGAACGTGAAATGGAAAATTTGCAAAACTCAATTTACCCTGTTATCCTGTTCTCGGCCGCTATTATTCGCTCGGAATGCGAATGCGGATATACAGTAGTGGCCATAGAAACTGTACCGGGTTATAAAAGTACATAAATCGAATACGTGGATACATTGGAAACGTAGTAGTCGCGGTAAATTGTCTCGTTGCGACAGATTGAGTTTCTTGTAATGTAAATTAAAAATTGAATGTCCAATAATACGGACGATTACCGTTCGTGTAGGGGTTAAACTGAAAATATCGACAGTTTCAACGTGGTGTAATTTTTGCCACCGCTGCTGTATACACGTTCCGGTGATAATGGTCGGGAAAACTGCGCGTATATATATACTCTAACGATGCAAATGAGTTAACTGACGCACGTTCGGCACCGTGACGCGTCGATTATCCGTGGAGGTAGGTGTTCCGAGAATTGTATTTTATCTCCTCGCGTTCGCGGGCTCCTCGAGCTCGTCAAAGACAAGAGCGAAAAGTATCGAGTACGAGCGAAATAAAAAGAAGAAAAGTTCCTAACGCAAACTCGCTCCACCGAAGCAGTTCCAGGAAGAGGTGGGGATAATTCTGCGTCAATTAAGCTTGTAAAAAGTGCTTGGGTTAAGTGTGCACTACTGTATATCGTTACGTTTGGCGCGCACTATCGATTTTCCGTCGATAACATCGTTTCCTCGAGGAGTAAATCGTGGGACAACTTTCGACGCAACGATTTGGAATCCAAAGTACTGCCACCTAGTGACCAACTATATATAATAAATCATCGGAAGTTAATAAGTAAAATAAGTAAATATTCTAAAGCAAGATAACGCGATCGCTCCGGAAAATTATGTCCATACAGTAATCTATTTGCATTTTCCAAGCCGAAGATGCGTCGTTGTACGTAAATAAATAAAACACATATAATTTGCATTTTCCAAGCCGGAGATGCGAGTGTCTTGTAATTTATGGATAAGTTACAGCAGATGTCAGAGTCGAGCCTACGAAGTTGCATTTATCGTACGAATGTGTCGTTTCTCGCCGACAGCGTCACTTGCTCGTAACTTTACCCGATCGAATACCGCATTTTTGACGTATTCCTCTACGCTCGAGAAAACATCGAGGAATTTCGCGAGAACGTAATAAAGAGGCGAAACACTTTATTGCGAACATCTCGCGAACGTTTATTCACGACCGAGTCTGCTGTTCTGACTCACGAATTTTGTAAGCGGCAACACATCGAGATTTCGTTCCTGCACCGGCAGCCATTTGCATTCCATTTTGTCGCTCGACTGTATTAAAATCAATCGTAAATTTAATTCCCGCCGATGAACGATTTACATCGGATAACTAACTGTTTCGTATACGGCTCCTCTGTCGTCCATTCTGCATATCTCGTACTTGAATAAAATAGTGCACGGTTTTTCGCCTACGTAGAATGTTCTTTCGCGTTGACCCTTGCGTAAACGCATGTCCCATGCGTGTGCAGTGACCACTCCGGTGATCAGACCGAACCATTCCATCCGTGACAGGTCTGTAGAAAGAACACGAATCTTAATATTCCACGAGGAAAGAGAAAAACGATACGCAGTTTCATCGTATCGGCAGATTCCTGCTCGTGAACAACGTGGATCGATCGAGACGCTATTATCTATAATTTCATTCGATTCGGAGAAAGTCTGACCCGAGTTTGTCTTATTCGTGCAAAGGTACTGTTACTTATACCTTCGTGGGTCGAACGATCTATGGTCACGTGTCCATCGACCGCCATGTCTGGCCTCTTCTCCAGGAAGAAATAATCGAAAGCTCTGAACATCAACATATTGTCTCCATTTTTAATCTCCACCTTTCAACAATATCGTTGTTAACTCTTTTCGCGTCGATCGTAAACACCGGTTATTTTCGTGCATCGAACTACAGGGGAAAAAGAATCCGTCGTCGATCCGGACAGACTCGACGGGTGCAAAAATGGTGTCGATCGTCCGACAAAAAGCGAATCGAGTTCGAGTTTCAATTAGCAACCCGATCGCTCGATTCTTTTACACCCCGTAGAACCGAGAGTCAATTACTAGAAAATTCACGTAATCATCGGTCGATTTTATAGCGTTGAGATCCGGATTTAACCATTTGGCGTCGACCTTTTCGTGCTCGACGAAGTCACGAATAGGACCAAGAACTTTGTGCATCGGCGCAGCGCAGAAGCATTGTACCTAAGGTCGGTGTCGAACATGGTTAGACGAGATCGATGGAAAAAGGTTGGGAATAATCGATCCTTCGTGGCGATCGAGGGCAAATTCGAACAACGTCTTCGTTTCGACCGGTCTACGGAGAAACGACAAACCGTTCGATCGAATTTGCGTTCAGTCGCGAGGAAGGAGTAATTATTCGTTCTCGAGCATCTCTTTTTGCGTAATTATTTCGAAACAATCACTTCGGTGGGTTGCTGGACGAATATATGACCGAGCTTGTAAGCGTCCGTGTCGATCAGATAAGGTACGTGCGTGTATTGTCGGCCAACGATTTGTTCGGCGACGATCGGCCCGAGAATATTCCAAGTCTTGATTATGCTCAAAGATTTCGAGATGTTCACCCGTGCCGTTTTCTTGTACGTGTACGTCGTCTCCACGTTCGTGGACATCTCGACGCGTACGATCTCCGCTGGTAAATACGGAAACAGGTTATCGCGCGTAACGTCACAATGTCAGTTGGAAATATTGGTTAGGTTCGACGATTTCGTAATACGCGCTCGCGACGCGTACAATTAAATGGTACACGTCGCGTCGCGACGCACTTCGAAGAAGAGCTACTCTCACCAATGCGATCTCCTAATATATCCGAGCGGTGTTTTCGTCGAGTTCGGAGCTTCTTGCTGTCGTAGCCTTTGCAGGTTAAGGACTCGAAATAATCATATCGAAGCGCACATTCTTCGATCGTCCGGCGAGTCTGTACACCACGACAAGAAAGTCGCCCAAGAATTCGGCGGCGGGCCGAATGGGTCCCAAATCGAATCAAGCGATATTGGGGGAAGCGATCGATCACTCGGCTTGTCCTTTTGGTCGGCACAAGTACATCGGTCCGGCCATTTGTAATCATTAGCGCCATGGTGCCGTTGGCACAAGCGTCTTATTATGTCATTTCATTTCGTTCGTTTTTTTTCTGTCTTCTCGCTCTCCCGTGAACGCGTCACCGCGCGTAGGCACACGCATACGCGCTATTGTCCCCGATGATGAATCTAAACACGAATACACGTCGAACTCTCGACGTCGACGAATCGAATTAACCCGACCTGCTCGAGAACCCCCTGACACGAACCAACGTTTCCCATCTTCGTTCGATCAACTCTTTCCCCGTCGGATTAATTTCTCATGGAATCCTCCTCCGCCACCACCACGATCCTTAATTACCAGGTCCCGCGTGCTTTTTCGCGAACCGTGTGCAACGCGATCGATCAACGAGTTACCCAATTTGTCTCCGACGTGCTTCGGTAAACCGTGGTAGTTCCACGTTCTGGTATTCGGCGCGCTTTAATAGACACGGCGCGGTTCGGGTAATCCAGTTCAACGCCATTAATTTCTGAAATCATTATCGGCTTCGTAACTACTGCCTACCAGAAAGAATCCACGAATACACACCGATCGGCGTGTAACGCTGCGAGCCGAGTTAGCGGTAATTCCGAGGATTCTGCAACACACCGTGGTCGTCCGCGCGTTAGGTGCGCACCTCGTACGGTAGTAAAGTAGCCTACAGTATCGTATCCACGGAAAGATATTTAATTCCCGGAATGCGATAAAGCGGCTAATATGTGGATTCACGAACCTCGGTCGCGAGGCTGAAATTAGAGTCGCGAGGCCCCCTGAGACCTCTCCAATTTACGTGTTCCACATAGCTAGTTGCGGCGCAATTAAAAGAATCGCCAAGCTTGCTTCCCGCGCGAAGCGAAACGAGATTTGTGGCGGGACGAGGCATTGTTTACCACGAGTTTCGTCCATAAAGAGGCCTCTTCCGCGAGATTCGCGTCTAGCGTTTCGACTTATCCGCCAAAGAGGCACGAGTCTACGAACGGTTCGATTTTTTCGCGTATCCTCCGGATAAGAAGTCGACTTCTTTCCAAACTACTCCCGGTTCAACGCCAAACAGAGCCTGGACAGTGTTTGGAGGGAAAGACCAGCGCGGAGGACTTGGTGTTTAGCTTGAGAAGCGATTATTATTTTTTCAATCCATTTCGTTCGCACTTACCGAAACTTGTTTCGTTCATCGAAACTGAACTCGAATCGTATTTGCGCAACACTGTGCGGTGGTGATTTTAAAAGCTGGCTCGTGCTGGAGTCCTTTTCTAAGCTGAGGTACGAAATTGACCGTGTTCGTATTTGAGACGTAATGAATTTCATTGATAACGAAGAAATTGATGCGTTCCGTATCTTCGAAACGCAATAAAAATGAGTAAAATTGACTAAAATTCTTCTATCTTTCTACGGTTAGATCGGTAAGAGATAATCTATGAACAGAGAACAGAGAATCGTTTGTTAATTTACGGATTTCTAAACTGACGTTAATATCGTTCCTTTCTCTCGGTGTGCATCCTTCGCGATCGGTATAGATGTTAACGGAGGATCGTGTTCTCGATTTTTGTTCACGATTACGAGCGAACTTTATCTTTCTCCCTAATGGTAATTTTTTCCAACTCCACTTGGAAGTCGCGGAAGAATCGATGCACCGGTTAACGAAATCCTGTCACTGGTAGCATCGGTAAGACGGGTGCACGAACCACGGTCGAGTCTTAAATTTCCAAGCTGGCAAATTGAAACGGCCCTGGGCCGCATCGCGATATTGCTTATGGTACAAATTTAATAAGGCGCCCGCTGGGGCCCCCAGTTACCATGCTAATATCATCCACCATCGGGCGCGCACAGCTTCTCCACCTGACTCCATGGGCCGGTAGGGAGAAAAAGAGGCGCAAGAAGATTGGAAAAGGGGGCCAGGAAGGCAGGGAATCGGGAGAAAAAGAAGGACGAGGAGAAACGACGACGACGAAGACGACGACGAAGACGACGAAGAAGATGACCACGAAGGACAAGGGAGTCGGTGGTGCACGGAGAGACTCGTAACCCGTAATGTTATGGCACTGCCCACCGCGAGGGGGGCCTTAAAGGGCCCTCGTGCCGAGGTCTTTAGTGCCAAATTGGTTATGCGGACGCTTTACGACACGGTTCGCCAATATTAGTGGAATGAATTACATAAATTATCCTTAGCGTTACGACGACGACGACGACGACGACGACGATGACGACGACGACGGCGACTGCGAGGAAAAAGCGCGGTGAAAATAAGAACATCGTAAGAACGGGGCCAGTATTAACTTTCCTACAGCTTTGACGCGTGGTTTGTTCGTCATGACTAACGTAGTCGGAAAAGTAAGTCGAATCTTGTGCGTAAGGAGTGGAGGAGCATCGTGTGGCAAAGTGGAAGAGGTAACGGGTGTACCTATTTTATCGGTATATTGAATATAAAGTATAACGGTATATCTAAGTACAATACAATAGGAGCACCCATTGTTTCTTAATCTCATGTGTAAGGGACAGGCAGCACGAGCAGGGTGGGAGAAACAACGGGTGTTTTTTAGTGTATTGCAATTGGATACACCTTGTATCTGGTATAACGATGAAATAGGTACACCCGTTACTTCTCTCACTCTTTATACACGAGATTCGACTTACTGTTCCGACTGTGCTAGTCGTGACATATTATACAAACCGCATGTCAAAGCCGTAGGAAAGTTAATACTGGCCCGAGAGAAGTAACGGGTGTTCCTATTGTATTGTAATTAGGTATACTGTCATACCTTGTATCTGATGTACCGATACAATAAGAACACCCGTTACATCTTTCACTCCGCAGAACTGTGTCCCCCACTTCTTACACATGAAATTCGACTTATTTTTCTGGCTATGTTGGTCATGGCCGAGCCTAAAAGTATCTAATTATGAGTAGTTGGAGCGTACAATAGGTGTCCACTGAAGGATACACGGTAATTCCCATTTTGGAGCGATAAAATCGGGACCGTTGGTTCCTTCGTAAACCGTCGACTATAATGACTCGAAAAGAACAATGAACTCGTTAACGCATGCGTGTAAAATATCTATCGTAGAAGATAATTAAGTGATTGTTTCTGATTATAATTTTGTACTCGATGCTCAGTTCTTTTCGAAGATGAAGAGATCCGTATCGTGGAACACCGCGATGGTGACATTTCCCGACACGCGAAAATCGTGAAAAAAATCGTTCGAAATACCCGATTCGGTTAGCCAGGAACTTTGTTCGTTTTTTGTAAGTTTCTCAAGATCGTGGACACACGGGCGAGTAATCTCGGTGGTCGATGTCGGTAAAAGGTGCACCGTACTTTGGGATTCCGCGAAATCCGCGAAAGCTGCATTCGCAAACGAGAGGAAGGCAGCGAGTGTGCGTCGCATGCGGTCCGATCTCATCCCCTTCGTTTTATCATCCAGCGGAGTCTTGCGGGGTACCTACCGCATGGCTCCGCTCGGCTCGTCTCGTCTCGTCTCGTCTCGTCTCGTCTCGACAAGCGCGACTCAACGGGCAACGCCGCGGTAATCTCGCATGTCCCTCGTCCTTCGTTCGTTCCAAATAAGACGAGGATAAAGACCGACACGGAAACAGAAGGGGAGAGAGAGAGAGAGTGAGAGAGAGCAGGGAGAGGAAGAATCGAGTACGAACATTTTTATCAGTCGTCGCTCCAGTCCTCCGCGGGAGGTCCTGCGTGTACGCGTACCTGGTTGCCACGCAAACCCACGACCAGGTGGATTTCGATGGTCAGTGAACGTCCCGGAAAGTCTACGGGGATTATAATCGCCGATCGCACGAAAATATCACCCGTCCTCTTTTAGGTATCAGAAAAAATATCATTATATAGTCGAGGGACTCCGTCCGTCGTCCCAGAAAGGATTCATCCATAATTCAAAACTATAAATTTCCTTTTCCGTTTCGACGGGTTATCCGTGTAAACGAAATACAGGGTGTTTCTAAACATAATCGCGACGATACGAACGATTCGTACGTAATTCGAGTTTTAAGATCGTATCTGGGCGGAGTATTCGCAGGTTTTTTTTATATAGGATATTTTTCTCTCTCGTAGATTGCAACCGACTCGAATATGCACTCGGATAAGGGTAACGATATTGGGCTAAAGTAAACATCGAAGTTCGAATTTGAATGCAAAACTTGTTTCAAACTGTGTACTTCCTTTCGTTCGAAGAACATTAGAATCGTTCAGCGATCGGAGAACGAATTTCATTGGTGAACTTCGTGAATTGCAAACACATCGACTTGTACCTTGTATCTTATTGCGCGATGTAATAGGTTGCTAGATAAGTTTTATCGTTCGATAAAAAATGGAGCTATTAGCTTTTTCGTTTTATTTTTCTAAAGACGATACTACTGTTTGATGAACACTTGCGAAATTTCACGTAGATCTGTTAACTCGTTCGTATATTTACAGTTGTTCAAAGTCGAAGTGTCATAGTATCTTTTTACAACGAAAGAAACAACAAAATTTATCGAACAACCTAGTACAGTGACGAGCAAAAGTGTAAGCAGACGACGTTACATTACTGATTAATCAAACGATACCAGTATATTTTACGTTAAATAATTCGGTTAATGCGATCAAAGTTATCAGTCGATAGTTGTAAATGAAAAATTATCAGTCTCTTTTATCAATAATCACAATATACAATAAATGTATATTGACATAGAAAATAGTACATAGTAAAAGTGTCATAGTATCTTTTTACAATGGAAAAAACGACCAAACTTATCGAGCAACCTATATCGCACTGTGTAACGCAATAATAATCTCAACGAAGATTAAAATTGCGTTAATTAAGAAAAAAAACAACGTACAAGTTTACCCGCACTGAAATCCCTAGATCGGGCCATTGGAAGAATAAAAGGTATACCGCGAAACGAGAACGAGAACGAGAAGCCCTAGGAACTACAATTCGACGCGAACACCTTCCGCGGAAGGGATGAGTTAAAGATGCGGGTCGCATAGGAAGCGTTGCGTGCAGGTGAAAAACAAACGGGGTTCGTTAGCCCTGCAAGGTGTTACCGATGCAAATTGAACGATTCCCCCAACGGGCGTAGGTACGCGTCGCGGTGACAGGCCACGTATAGGAGAGCGTCTCGCTGTCGCGTGTCCATTTTGAAGGCGACCGGTGATTTCAATCGCGAAAGCGGAACAGCGAGAGATTTAATATGGTGCTCGTTGAGGATGTATCCTCGAGGCCCTCCTCCTATTTCCGTACGGGCCGCCGCGGTACACGACGCCGAGAGCGGCGGTTCACAAGAGAATTAGCATATGGCTGGAATCGAACGAGGTACCCCCGATGTCTCCATCGCTCGTGAAATGGATACCCCGTTGCATCGCGTTCTCCTTTCAGGATTGGTTTATGCCCGAGCAAGACTTACGGCCGGGCTGTGCCTCAATCGCCGCTGAGGAGCCCATACGGGCCGCCACGCGTGTGGGTGTTTACGTGGATATTATTGACTCCGTCTCGCTTTTTGTCGTCGTCCCCTCTTCACCTCGAAAGATCGGGAAAAGTGTTGTCGAACGAACGGGACACTGTCCGATTCCGATAACCGCGTCTCGGCGGGCTTCAAGCGTCGACGAATCGGCGTCGATCGTTCCGACTCTTCCCGTGTATTTTTTCAACGCGCGGCCGATCCAATAGCGCCGAATAAGTATGGTATCAAAGACGAAAATTTTAATTATATTCGAACCAAATTATTTTGTACTCTCCTAGAACTTCTCGAAGAAGGTGAACATTTTTTTGCATACAAATTGTCGCTCGGTAAAGCTAACCATCTAACGTTGAGTTCCAAGTCGTAAATAAACTCAATTTATAGGTACGTTACTTGTATCTAACGTTATTTAAGTCGGAGCAACTGTTTGGATAATTTATCGGTAGAAGGGAGATATTCGATAAAAACTCAATTTATAGGTAGGTTTCTCGAGTCTAACGTTAGCTCAAGTCGAAGCAACTATTTGTACAATCGATCGTTAGAACAGACATATCCGACGAAATGAACGAACTTCTTGCACACTTCGTGCTCCCTCGAGGAATAAAAATTTGCAAACCTTTCGCGTATATCCAAGTTCTCTTAATACCAGGGAGCAGAAATTTGCAGCGTTGCTTCTAAGAGGAACGGAAGAGAGCCCCCCCTCCCCAAACTTTCGAGCGTTCGAGGTAAAATCTATCTGGAGAAGAATCGAAAGACGATCGACCAATCGATCGTGCGCGCATCGAAAGGAGAATCGCGAGCATTTGAGAGAAAAGTGTTGTTCGTTCGCGACCGTCGAAGAGATTGAAACGTCATTGGCATGAATCACGGAAAACGCAATACGTCAGCGAGTCGGTCGTTAAGAGTTTAATGGTCCCGGGGCGTATAAATTCAGACACGTGTAGGAAATTACCGAACGGGCGTCTGTGTAATATAGCTTCCAGGTAAAGACCGTAAAGCAGCGTTCGGGAATCGATGTGATAGTTCTATTATAGCCATTGGGTGCAGGAGGTGTGTAACAAAGCGATACGATCGTCGTAACCGTCCGGAACACCTCGAACAACCTGGAGTTCTGGAGCACTCTGCGAGAACCTGGCCCCGTGGCGCGGGATTTAATGGAGCAAATCGTTCCCTGCTTTCGACCAATTATCGACCTCGCGTCGGATGTACCCGCGTTCGCTATTCCGGCTCGGTGTACATACATATATATACACACGGGCCGCACCGATGCTTCTTTTTTTTTCGACAGTCCGCATCTCCGATCCCACCCACTAGCGTAAAGTCCAATTAGAGTCGACTAGCCGTTCGAGATAAATGGCGAACACTCGCGCGACGACGTAACTCACCAGCCGGTAGCGTTTCTTCCTTCTGCTCTCTTTCTCGCTCGGCCCTGTTCCACGTTCACCCGAAGTCACCCCGCTTTCGCCCGGTCTTTCGCTGTCCCTGATTGCATTTGACGAAGATAACGCGTCTCGCGGTAGCCCTTCGTTCCCTGTTCGTGTCTCGAACCGGCGTTTAGATGCCCCCGGATGCAAATATCCACGCGGTTACCGATCGGAACGAAACGCGTTCTCGAACTCCCGATAGTTCGTTTCGAACAGTTCCGAGAAACTACTTCGAACGACTCCGAACTTATCGAGACACGCGACCATCGTACGGATGTATACACCGATTGCGCTTCGATGGTTGTTCGAGGGAGGACACTCGCGTGAAAATCGTTCGAGAGTAGTTTATTCGTATAGAATTTGAAAAGGTACTTTACAAATTTGAGAATAAAAATTTTTTTTTAGTTATTTCAATACAAATTTCGAGAAAAGTAATTCTTATTCGTTCCTTATTCTCTAAACGGTAGATAAAGAAAATCACACCTCGAAGAATTTGTTTCTGTTAAAGTTGATTCGCAAAAATAAATTTTCTAATCGATCGCCGGCAACGACTTACGGAATGACCCAATGTTTTTAAATAAACGGAGACACATGATTGTCGAACAGATTTGTATTTTTCTTTTTAAATAAATCAGCATTACAATTCGTTCCTAGAAAAATTTCCCTCTTCGACTAATATTAAGTACCATAATAATCGCAATTTAATATCACGACCATCGGTAAAACTATTTTCGATTCGAGAGAACGTCGAGAGCGGTTCAATTACGACTTCTCCCATAATTAAACACTCGAACTCTTCACGGGTCAATTCCGAAAATCTCCGATCTTTCGGTTCGAGTAAAACGCACGAAGTTCACCGGCAGGCACGACAGAAAGGATACCTTCCATCCCCGTTCGGGTTTCTCTTCCTCTTCTGGTGCGATCTCGCTATATACGCGCGTGTAACGAGATCGCGACGGCGGCGTGCCGAACGGGAGACGTATGGGAAGGCAGGTAACCGGGTGTACCGGAGGAACGGAGCAGAGTCGAACCGATCCTTCGGTTGTTTTTGTTCCGACTGACTTATCGATATTGGCACGTTGTGTTACGAACGTGTACGTAACTACTCGGGAGACGGGGCCGGAGCGGACGGGGACAAGAAAGAAGCGAAAAGAGAGGGGCAAAAAGACGAAAAGAAGACCACGGAAGAATTGTGGAGAACGAAGCCGCACGGAGGCACAGGACTTGAGGAGCGAGGGTAAACCGAGCCGACTGACCCAATGGCAAAAACTCACGGACACGTGTCGACTTATTTTTCACGTAGATTCACCGTGCGAAATCCTCTCGGAGTTCGCAGGGTTGCGTCCAACGTTGATAAAATTCCGTTCGCGATGTCGAACAATGGAATAATAATAATATCGACAATTTTAAAAGCAGCCGCTAAAAGGAAGCACGAGAAGATTAACGAAGCTCGAACGATTTGCAAATACAAAGGTGGCTTTTTAATAATTGAGAAATATAGGAATACGAATCATAAACATCGCGTTAACGCAAAGAGAGGTTAAGCAGCGTTGGAGTGAGTCTTGAGGAAGAGTTTGCTTCGGTATAGTCATCGGGGATGAGATTGTATAGAGCTGTTGCGTAAAACCGCCCGACTCAAATTCGACCGAACTAAATTGTCGTTTAACTTTTTCGAAGAGAAATTATTTTACTCGCGATAAATAATAGTTCAGAGTCTCTCGCGATAGTTACCAATTTTTCGAAACGAACGATGTTGCCAAGACGTCGTTGAGAAATTTAAATCTAAATATTTATTCGCAATTTTAGCAACATTTACGAGTATCGTAATTGAGACCGAAACGCGACAGTTTTTCGATACGCATCGAAGCGATAACGTGATTTCTAAGCATCGAAACAATGATTTCTCTCCGATCTAAATAAAGAAACATATCTTTATTCGCAAACAAGAAATAACAAACGAAGAATTTGTATCGTTATTTAAATACAATTGAGAATTGAAATTGTATCTTTGTTTCTTATTCAAGTGGAAAACCTTCTCGCCTTCGACAACCGACACTTTGGGTTTTTGCGCAGCATACGGCTGAAAGGGTAATTGCTACGTTGACGCATCGATTTTTCATCGCGAAACAACGTCTAATATCGCAAAAACCGCGCGCTCGAAGATAACTCCGAGAGACACGCTAATATGGAAGCGCGTACAAAGTTAAGACGTGTTTGCCTCTATCGAGAGTATATTATTACCGTCCACCGGCCGATTGTAATGCATTCCGGGAGTGAAAGAATGGCTACACGACAGCGAGGAGAAGCTACTCCCTCGTCTTTGGAGGAGTCTCGATTCGCCACTTCCGCCGGCGCAGAGAAAGGAGACTCGAGCGGCGTTGAAGAAAACCGAACGCTCTTGCCTCCTTTCATGGGCCTCGAGTTAAGCAAGAGTTATTGCCAAGCAGATGCGTTATAATAGAGACAAGTGACTAATAGTTAATTCCTAGCTACGCTCACGCGTGCCCGTCGGAAGTCATTAATTATACAATTTCGCTAATTGCACCGGGAAACGATGATTCTTTTCCCTCGTCGCCCGTTGCTGGTTGCCCGTTTACCAAAGGAGAACGGAGCAGGAGCGGTGGAACGCGGCCCCCACCTCGCGCGCGAATATTTGATCGGCGAAGAGGACGTGATCCGAGGAACTGGTTTCGAGATAAACGCAACTATGTAAATTTCGACGCCCGGACACGTGTATTAACGCTACATTTGCCAGCGGGGAGCAATAAATCCTTTTGTTCCCTCGGCCGGGGCTCGCGAAAGAGGACGAACCGTGGTCCACCTCCGTGTCCTCTCGTCTCGTTTTATTCCTTTGATTTCTTTTCACAGGGGGGGGCTGCGTTAACGGTGTATCGACCTACTCGCGGCCAGAAGTGCAAATTGAACGGCAGCGACGAACGACAAGAAAGAAGGACAAATTTCTCCTCATTGTGCAACAAGAGTCTCGACGAGCAACCGTCGCTACTCTCCGTTCCTCTCCGTTCCTCTCCGCTTCTCTCCGGTTCTCTCCGCTCGTTGCGCGTCGGGCACGAACGGTACCCTGAAAACCATCGTCTATCCGCCAATACGGAACCACCTGCCGTTTCTTTGGTTCGCGGGTACAGGCTAGAAGCGTCGAAGTCGTTCGCGATAATTCCGCGGCCCACGGAAAAACGTTCGCCCGTAGATCGGATCGCGCGGATCGAGTAGATCGTATTGCGCAAGAAAACGTTAACCGCGATGCCATGTGAACGCTTTAATTATTTAAGTCCCGGATCCAGCTCGATTCCACCTTCCTCGTTTTCTTGCCACGGCCTTGGTGATGCAGTATCCTCTCCTCTTCTAATTATTACCGGTGGCACGGTGCTCGTTACACGCCGCTCCGATAAACACCGACCTCCGCGCGAATATATACCCGTTGAACCTCACGGGATCACTTATTTCTCTTGCAATTAATCGCCCGGCGTGTTGCCCCGTTCGCTCGCCGGCGATCGAAATTATCGATTCGGAATCGAGCGTGGCGGCCACGACGACGACGACGCGATCGACGAAAGTTCTCGTCGGGAAATCGAAAGCGAGACGAGCTCCAAAAATATCGCGATCGCGTTAGACAAGCCGGTGGAACAGGTTCCACGTTCGCTTTTCGTCAGCGGCAAAGTCAATACGCGCAAGGCCGTCTAGATGCAAGATGACCCGCGCGATCTTCCTTGCGCCGACGCGCCTCGCCGTCTCCGTTTCTTCCTTTCCTTTTTTACAGTCCACGCGCGTTCACCGGCTTATAACAGGCAGCCTTGTAAATTCGGATCGAAAGATCCATTTTTTAGTCCCTTCGAACCTCTCTCGAACCCTCTCGAGAATTCGTAATTGTAATTAAATCGCTGCGAACGAAACAAATTTAGCGCAGTTCAGTGGAATCTTCGTCTTCCCTCCATCTGTAGAATTTCAAAGATCAGGGATCTCTGGAACGCGCGTGCGTGTTTTTTTCTATCGAGCCATGTCGGGTAACGTGCATTTCCCATAAATTGATATTTTTTTATAAAAAAATATACAACGCCAAGTTAAAATTGTCCTCCTTGGAAACCATCCTTGGTACCAAGGTCGTGTCATTGACGTCGATTACTATTCTATGCGGCGAAAGAATAATAAAAATTATTTTCTACCTTCGGTTTTCACAGAACTGTTTGGGCGATTCGTTTCTCGCGATTGTGTATGTCTTATAGGAATATGTAGAATTAAATATGCAATGCCCGAAACCGTTGCTAATTAATAGTCTTCGAGCAATACGTTCGCTACGAAACGCCCCTTCTTTTTCTAGTGCTCCAAAGTAGAAGGCCCCAACTTATTCTACGTTAACAGAGAAATTTAGATTTTCCATTTCTCACGAATCACCCTGCAAGAATACTGCCCGAAATACGTAAAAATACGTTCGAAATCGTTGCTATTAATAGTTTTCGAGTAAAACATTTGCAACGAACACCCCTTCTTTTTCTAGCGTTCCAAAGTAGAAGGCCTTATCTTATTCTACGTTACCAGAGATATTTGGGTTTTCCGTTTTTCACGAATCACCCTGCTCGAAATACGTAAAAATACACAAGGTTCGAAATCGTTGCTATTGATAGTTTTCGAGTAAAAAAATTTGCAACGAACGCCCCTTCTTTTCCTAGCATTTTAGAGTAGAAGACCCCAACTTATTCTACGTTACCAGAGAAATTTGGGTTTTCCGTTTCTCACGAATCACTTTGCAAAAATACTGCCCGAAATACGTAAAGATACGTTCGAAATCGTTGCTATTAATAGTTTTCGAGTAAAAAAATTTGCAACGAACGCCCCTTCTTTTTCTAGCGTTTCAAAGTAGAAGGTCCCAACTTATTCTACGTTACCAGAGAAATTTGGGTTTTCCGTTTCTCACGAATCACCCTGCCCGAAATACGTAAAAATACACAAGGTTCGAAATCGTTGCTATTAATAGTTTCCGAGTAAAAAGATTTGCAACGAACGCCCCTTCTTTTTCTAACGTTCTAGAGTAGAAGACCCCTCTAATCGTTCCCGTGGCTAACGCGGCCGCGAGCCACTTCGCCGCTGCGAATAAATTAATATGTCCGCGTCAATCAAACTCGGGAACGCGCGAGCGCGTTACCGTGTCGGGGCCGGATACGTGGATGAATAACGAACCAGCGGCCCGCTAAAACGGCCGCGAACGAATCAGAAACGCTATTCGGTCGCGGGAACAAAACAGGTTCCGTCTCCGTTTTCCGACACGGAGCCGTGGCCAATGTGCACAAGGACATCCGAAGCCGGGACACCGTGCACCGAGGCTTGAACTTTCACTCGATTTTTCCCCGAGCGGGACACGTTAAATTAACAACCGGCGCGTTAGAGGTTCACCGTGCCGCGCGGTCCCCGCCTTGTTTATGCGCGATACGTAATAATATCGAGGTCCGCGTTTTCGCGTAACGCGTACCCGCGCGTGTAAATATCTGTACGCGGTGGCTGTAACGAGCGTAAATTCTCTATTGCAAATACAATGTAGAAATATGACCGCGCGGGATCGTTCGAGTAATTTACCTGGCACGAATCGCTTCGATTCAGTTAGAAGGCGATAAAACGACGCTCGGGACGCCACTTCGTGCGCTCTTCGCGTTTAAGCAAATTTTATCGCGTCGAAGTATATAAATTGCTCGTCGCGTTGAAAATATCGATTGCGAGAAATATTGCCGTTATTATTATTATTAAACGTCTCTATCGCGGATACGCGAAGCGAATATACGTAGACGGGTAACGGTCGGTGTACGTGTGGGTGATAATGGGGACGAATACGACGTGGAAGATGCCTCGAACGGATTTAACGATGGAATAATGGATTTTTCCACGGTGCGTAAATTATTACGGTGCGCGATTATTGAATACGTTCGGAAAGATCGAAGGGTTAAGAGATACGACAGCTGCCGTGGAAACTAACTCGATGCAACGTGTGCTGGAATTATTGGATAATTTGCGTAACATTGATAACGATAACGATAAACCAGACGTTGAATTTAAAAATAGAGACAGGCACCGGCACGGAACCTGCTACGTCGAAAACTAAGAAATCGTCAGAATTGAAAGCGCCGTGAAAGAAGACGAAGATCGGCGAGTCAAGATGAGAGTCTGAACTGGTATTGCGTGCTGTGCAACGAAGATACAAAGGGCAATACGATACAATGTACCCGGTTCGAAGTCCGAGCGCACGATCTTCGCGCAGGCGTTGATCAGAATGAATGTACTAAACGATGTTTTATCACGAATATACGGTTCGCTATTTTTAGAAGCTTACAATCGGTACACACGTAGACGCTCGTTGTTTTCGTTTCTCCTCGCTCGTCGAAGCGTTGAAATAATAAACAATATCGCGACTTGCACTTTTTGTAATTCCGTTCAACGAATGCTTCGGACGCAACGATAAAAGTCCCTTAAAAGGTACGGTATAAACGTGGTTAATAATTCAAGAGTGGGTTGTGCCTCTTGACTGCACGCGTCACGTCCGTCTTTACGTTTCAATTTATCGACACGGACCGCTATCGATTATCGCGGCTGAACCCAACGAATCGAAAATCCCCGTGACAATCGTTTCCTCGTTTTTTCTACCGAAAAAATTATTTTCTCGCGCAGATCTCGTCCTCGTGTGAACAGCGTTTATCATCGATTGGACGCGACGCGTTGAAAAAAAACGGTGCACACGCCCGTCATTCTGGCACTGGACCTACGAGTCGAGGGTTGAAGCAAAGATAAGAATGTCGAGCGTTTAGTCCAGCATTTATTGCGATCCGAGCGCGGTGGAACGTGCGGAAGGGTGAACGAGACACGAACAGTTCGATGGAGACTCGAGAATGTGGGGGAGGAGAGAAGTCAGATATGAAGAAGAAGAAGAAGAAGAAGAAGAGGAAGAAGAGGAAGAAGAAGAAGAAGAGGAAGAAGAGGAAGAAGAGGAAGAAGAGGAAGAAGAGGAAGAAGAAGAAGAAGAAGTAGAAGAAAAAGAGGAAGAAGAGGAAGAAGAGGAAGACGAGGAAGAAGAGGAAGACGAGGAAGAAAAGGAAGAAGAGGAAGAAGTGGAAGAAGAAGAAGAAGAGGAAGAAGAAGAAGAAAGAGGAGAAGAAGAAGAAGGAGGAGAAGAAGAAGAAGGAGGAGAAGAAGAAGAAGAAGAGGAAGAAGAAGAACAAGAAGAAGAAGAAGAAGAAGAAGGAGAAGAAAAAGGAGGAGGAGGAGGAGAAGAAGAAGAAGAAGAAGAAGAAGAAGAGAAATAAAATGGAAAGACGGCGGAGGCGGCGGAGAGGTGGAAAAAGAGCAGAGGGAGGAGGAGGCGGGCGAAGGAGAGAAAGAGAGACGCTGATGGGATTATAAGTAATGCGCCGCAGCACGTGGCCCCGGTGAGCCCACCTCCAGGTTGTCAAACCTGTTTCTTCCTATGTGCCATCGTCTCGAAGGCGAAGGTGCAGCGTGAGCGCGGGTGCCGCGCGTACCACGAAATCCCTATCGACCGATTTTAGCGTTCGTCCTAAAAATAGACGGCGACACGCCCCCCTCCCCCACCCCTGCCCTCCCTTTCTCCATCTTCCTCCTCCTGTTCTCTCCCCACGACCCGGATAACTGCAACGAGAGCCACGAGAGACGGAATTCGAGAATTCGAAACCGTAACGCGCTCCGAGAATACACGGTCTATGCGGCCAACATCGTTATTCGACATCGTGGTACGGGAACGCGGAGGCGTTGCCCAGTCAGGAGTGAGATCCACTGTCGAAATGCCCGGAGAAGCAAGTAGCAACCATTAGGCGACCAACCTGTGCCTTAATGGAAAAATTGAAGATAACCACCGGCCTGCCACTCGACCACTCAACCGATTCGCCTGCCTCGGTATGAGAGGCGTTTTCGTCGATTACGTCAACAAACTGGCCACGATCGTTTCGTCTCGGTGGGTCTAAATCCTCCGGCTTCGACTCCTCGTTTCCGTGCGTTTCTCGTTAAAGAAATCGCGCATTTTCACCGAACTTGGATCCGATCGTCGAACGGTACCGAATCTTCGCGGCTTCCTAAAGTCGGGAGCACCTCGAAGAAACGTCCCTCGACCCCTTCATTATTTTCTATACGAACGATTCGTTTTCCTCTCCGTCGTACCACGAGCGCGCGTTTATATGGAAATCTACCTCAAATTGTCATCCCGATAATGTAAACGGAGATACTCGGGCTCTTATAAGCGCTGTAAATCTTAACACGGAATGGGTAACGTTGCGGTAGAAATTTATGAAACAAATGGAAGAAATTTATGAAACGAATAGTAGAAATTTATGAAACAAATAGTAGAAATCTACGAAACAAATGGATCCTGTCAATTTGAAGAAAACTCCCATTGGTAGACACACTTATTCGAAAGTGTTACGTTTAACGCTAGATACGAGTGCTTTATATCGGAACCATTGTATCAATAATATCTGCGATAGAATTAACTATTCTCTCAAAGTCACCGGTCTCGTTCTACCGCGCTCGACCGTTACTCGTACATTTTTAACGATCCAACAGCGACACTTGATATCGAATTTCCAAGAACGCGTAACAGTTGCATACGACTTATTCTCGTACTTAAAAAGGATGTGTATACTTTTCGTCGTTGATTAAATTTAAAACGACTACACGTTAAAAATAGAAAACTAGTGTTATTTCGGATTCTTATTGTCTCTTGAAACACTTCTCAATTCAAAGGAGAATCAACGAACATTCTTTACTATGTAAAATCATTGAAAGATCGCGTGTCATCCATTGTTGCGCATCGACATTGTACTTTTGCGACAACTTGTGTTTATTTTTAAACTTCACTGATACGTTTAGCGGCACATTCTTGCGCGATAAAAATAAGCCGATGTACGTAATTATCAAATAGTTACCATTGTATTGTCTAGTTTCTTTTTTACGTATATTCTTACATTTTTGCTCTCGAGAGATACCATTATCCCAGGCCAATAAATCTCCAACTATGTAGCTATCGTTGATCTCGCGGCGAAAGATCGTGATCTTAGTCACAATTCTTCCTTCGAGTTTCACTTTGGAATATTTGCGGCAATTAGTCCGCGTATTATGCCGACTTGCTCGTTATTACCTGCACTAGCCAGGCCCCCTTTTGAGAGGTAATTATAGATCAGTGTTTTAAACGCGCTGAAAGATTCGTGTTTCCACGCTCGCTATCTATCGTTGATTATTCGTTCTTGTGTCAAATATGCAGCACGCCTTTCAGACCGTTATGATTGAATCAATTTAACGCAAGCGCGCGAGGCCAATGTACCATTTACAACAGCGGTTATGGGAGATATTTAATAAAAGGATTTCTGCCGGTATAGGTATCTAACTCGATTAATTCTCAATCGAAACCATTTAAATAACTACCTGTTTCGCTCTTGTACGAAGTTTCGCGTTAACTGAATATAAATTTTCACGTTTACGAATCTACATCTTCGTAGTGTCACGATTTAGCTTTACGATCATTGGAACTATTTATGAAAACAAAATTTTAATTCGGGAAGGTTGAGCAATAATTCAAAGTGCGGCGAATGTTGCTACGCATACAAGTCGTTTTTGTCATTCAATACGAACCACGCGTTACACTCGATATTACAAAGCAAAGGGTTAATATTATACAAACGCCCAAATATCGAACGTAATTTCTTCATCAGCTTTGCCAATTCGTGTTCGTAGAACGATGCGTACTATCTATAAGATTTGGATCCAACTTTGGTTCCGTACTTTCGATCGTTAGTACATCAATGTGTATACCGTGAAGAAATCTTTAAACTTGGCTGAATTTTCCACGGATATACTATAAATTTCTCTCGACTAGATTGAAAACCGTTCGAGCACGGTAAAGAATCCAAAGGGTGACGAAGACTGACCCAAGGAAACGTTTCGAAGACAGAGCCGAGTGGCTCGAAAGCTTTCACATCGATTTAACCGGAATCGCGTTCGTCACCGGTCCACGGATTTTACCCCGATAAAACGCACTCGGTTGCCACACAATACCTATAGTTCGACGCGATAGGACGCGGTACGACGCGGTACGACGCGATCTTACCGTAAGGTCGGGCAGGGTCATCGATCGATCGATTCGAGTGATCCGGTCGTTTGACGAGGAGCGCAAGAGCAACGAAAAAGATTGCGACATCGTAGCTCCAGTTTCGTACGGCCGTCTCTCGTTTTATCCGTGGGATTTGATCGCGTAGATACAAGAAATCGCTGCCGATCGTTCGATCGATCGTCCTGCCGGTCGTCGGCGCCGATTTCTCCGCAGGTGTTCCAATACGCGGTCGATCGTCGGTATTCTTTTTCACGAAGATCGATGGATCGATGCCCGTATCGCGGCTACACCTCGATCCGGCACATTGTTGCTCGCATTAAAACCTCTTCATCGGCGCGTCGTTTCTTTTTTCTCTATTCGGAATGCGATATTAATATCCAATTTCATTAACCGGTCTCGGTACTCGCTCGCTATTGTAACGTACTGTTATTTAATCACGTCATCGTTATTTCGCCCTTAATGATGCTCGGCTCCAATTTTCAGGTACCTTCTCGGTACTGTACACGGATCGAGAGTTCTGAAGCGCTTGCGCGCAATTTATCACTCCTCTTGTGCGCTACGATTCGCGCGTTCGCGTGAATGGGGATCGCCATTGTAATCGGCACGAGTAATGTGCTCCGAATTTAATCGGATAGGCGAAGCAGAAAATATTTACATTAGTATCGAATACCTGTTACGAAACGAACATAACGGAGGTTCGATGATGCATCGAATCGTCGTGTTAACCTCTCGATGAGCTGAATTTTAGGAAAGTGCGATAAAATGGAACACCTTTCTTCGTTGCGTCACTTCATCGCGCAATCGTTCGTAGAATTGCATCGAAAATTATTTTCCGCTGAAAATAATTCCATTTCCGTATTTACGACGAGAAATTAAACGTATAAAATCCAGTTACATTACGAAGGTAATATCGCTTTCGAGTATTCCAACAGTCGACGAAATTACCGAATAAACGGTGTTTAAAATCTGTCGGCATTGATGTGCGAATAACTCGCTCATCGGAATGTTTTCCCTAAAGCGTTAAAGCATTCGAGTCTTGGTACAAAGATCCCCGATGTAAAATTACTTAAATACCTTCCTGACCATGTTCCAGCATAGACTACTTAGGACGTTAAGAAATACCGAACATTATAATGCAACTATTCCAGCAGATTGCTAAGAAAGTAGCAATTAAATTGCTATCTATAGAGCCATATTTAATAAGAGATTCCAAGGTACGCAGGAATTGAATTTCATGCGAGAAAAGATTCTGCACTATTATTGCGACCCGTGCTATGGTCCGAGCAAAATCAACCGACCATTCGAGACCACCGAAGGATTTTCCTCCCTCTGTTTAATTACCATATCTATCTCTAAATCTGTTCGCGAAGCTCGTAAGAAGAAATACTTTTGCCTCTATGCTTCTGTTTCGAGGCTGAGATCGTGCAAAGGATCTTTCGAAATGGTCACCGAACCGCCATGAATATTTATCCCTTTCAGACTATGGACGATAATCGGTCTTAGATAACGCAGATGTCGGTGTTCGCGAGTGATTTATCGACTCATTTAATCTTTATTTTTGTCTACGTTATCGTGTTATTTTCCGTCAAAAAGCGTACAGGGTTCGTTTAAAATATTTCCTTGCACATCCGATAAAATTGTAGGTATCATCGAAGGACTGATGACTACTTCGAACATTAGTTTCAATTTTTAAATTCGAATCACCATCGTTGAACAAAAATGCGTATCCCCTATTTTTGACTATTTTACAGTTCTGTAAAGTTTCATCGGAGAGATCGGATTATTCACGAATACACTTTATGAATTTACATTTTAAGAAAAGGGATCATCGTTTTCGACCGTAGAAATCCCATTGAACCTTGAAAGGTTTTTACTTTCGACCATCCGTTCAAAATCTTTGGTTAAAAAGTGTCTCAAAAGCGTAAAGCTCGTGTTTTTCGCTTTAGAGTATAACGAGACAACTAAGGAAACACAAATACGAACCGAAGAAATATCTTTTGTAATAGTTTCGATTGTGGAGACCTGATGGGTCGAAAAAGACCCGAATACCGCCGAACCAAGTAGCCGAATAATACACGGATCGTCGTCTTTACGTTCTGTTCGACTCGTCCGATGAAAATCGTTCTCGAAAACGATCGGTGAACGCGTCGAACGATAATTTACAAGATTTCATCGCGAACGCGTACGAAGATTACCGCGACAGATCGACGTTCAGCTTGTATCACGATCGGCGATAAAACGTCATTACGAAATGCTGGGTCGACGAGTCGCAGAAAATCAACGCCATTTGCGAACGTGCGTGAAAGCGATCGTCGAAGGTGGTACAGGTGACGAAACGATCGCTTTTACGTCGAGCCATTAAAATCGGATGCGATCGTGCCGCATAATGGGATCGATTTGTACGGGCCGAGTACCGAGCAGAGATCCACTTACGCGTGGATCGACGCGTCGCGACGCGACGCGACGCGACGTTTCCTCGGTAAACCCGCGATATCTGCGCGTCTCTCGTAACGGAACACAACCACGCGAACCCGTGGAACCCACTATCCTCGTCGATTCTAATTATGGAATCGCGGGTGACATTCCCCCACTCTTCCCTCTTCGCTGCGTACAATCTCCCTTTTAACGCGCATATTCGGTACAAGTACTGTCAGGCTACGGGCCATTAGGTTAATAACAGCGTGTAGCCGTACCTCGCCTGTGAACCGTAACTATTCACGGGGTGTTCGTAGTAACGGGATCCACGATTTTTCAATCACTTACGATAATTGGCCAGAGAGTAGCGTACCAGAGAATATTAATATATTAGATCGAAATAACATCGGTGACGTTTCTCATCGTGTAACAAGCTTCGTTACAACGTGCGCGACACCGCTGAAATTATTTTCATCGAACGAGTTAAAAATTTCATCGTCGCGACTGATCGACCAAGCGACTTACGATATTAAATTTAAATAAATTTGAAAGAGAAAATATACCAGCGATCGAATCGAGATTAAAATCTGTACGTTGTATGTAAGACTTACTGATTTTCCTAAACATTAATATGGTGTGATAGTTAACGCTTCTAAAATGTCCTTTCTTTTTTTTCGAATAAAAGAGCAAGGTCGTCTCGACTTCCTTAAACGGCACCTTATTTATTACTCCTTTTAGTTTCCAGAGGGGTTCAAGGCAAATTCAATGATCGTACAAGGAGTGTTATTTTTATTGACATTTTACAGCGAAAGGTGTTACGTTACAAAACAACAATTCGCTGAACCTCGCCCTTTCACCTTGCTTTATTCAGAGTGTGTATTGTCTTCGTGAATTTGTATTTTGTATCGTTACGGTGAATAAAGTCATCGAATGGAAAAAAAGAAACGAAAAGCGTGCCGAATGTACGCGAGTTGTTACAATACCGATCGATAATCAACGACGATAATGATTATTACTGGTACGGGAGAATCTTGTTAAACGAGAAGAAACTCGGGATTCGAAATAAATAGCGAGGTTCACTGTAACGCGTTGCCGTTTAGAATTCACAAACGGATAAATAAATCTTCCGAGGTAATTGAATCGCCCACTGTGGTAAAGTTGGAATTGAAATTCAATGCGAGATAGAGAAAACTCGGAGTCATTTGAAAAGAATCGATCATCGAAGAAGAAACGAACATAGGCGATAGCGAGGAGATCGGGTCCGACGATGTTGCATGGAAGCAGTTTAAACGAAAGTAAAAAATGTATATTTACAGAAGCTAGCAAACTGCTCGGGGAACTACCTAATAAGGTAAGCGTTCTCCTTATTCGTTGACGACGCGGCAATAAATCTGCTTCAACGTGAAGTTAACAGATATGCAGAGCAAGAATAGAACGAATGCAAAATTATTCCACATTCGCGAATTAAAACCTGAATACCAACTAATCAGGAAGAAATGTAAACGTCCTTAACCTCTTCAAGGATACTAGCGCACACGTGTACATATAGTTTTTAAACTACTTTCGATATGTGTAACGCGACAGCAATCGCTCCAATTCCGACCAAAAGTTCGTAATGAAATTTTCCAACGACGCAACACCTACGTACCGTAATGGACGTCCCGTGTGTATAACCGTTAAAATTATCGATTCGTTGTTGGTCGAAATAAGTCGTCCCTGAAGAAATTAAGACGATTCAAAATTCTGCCCGCAGCCTAGGAAACATCAAAGTTGCTGACGACAGAACGATAAAACTTTCCATTTTGTAAACATATTCCAAAGTCCTGACAGATTTACGTCCGTATAATTCGATGGTGAATCGCTCGTTGAAAGATTCGATAAATTCATCGAAACTCTCCTGCTGTAAAATCAAAATCAATAGCGATCGCGAGGCCGGATAAATGCGAGCGACTTCGGCACGGTCGCGCTGCTCGATTAAAACTCAAAGATCACCGAAATAGATTCGATAAATGTTAAATGAGTTCCCGATGGAGTCCCAATGGCACGCGAGTCATCCGTAGGAGGAGAGAGAGGGTGTTCGCGAAATCGTGCTGAATATATATCAACAGGACCAACCGTGGAAGGAGCCGCGGAAGGTTAAAGGGGGTTGGGTCAGATGCAGGCTACATGGGTGTATCATTACCAGGCTGACCCCTCCCGCGACTGATCTTTCAGAATCTGGAGCAGACCGTTTCACATGTGAAAGGATACCGGTTGTGTCAGCGCGTAATTATTGTCGCGGTTCGCGGTTCGAGTCGCAGCCCGCCGATCGGACAATAGTTGTCCCGTGAACGCGCACCGGCGTTCGAGTGAAACGTCTTGTAGGACACCGAAGCCGGTCACGAAACGAAGTTTAGAACAGAAACCGCGCCGCTGCCTGCGGCTTCCTCCAGACCTTGCTTGGAAACACGGAGAAGCGAGCAAAGTCGATTGGAATTTCATTGGAAATCTCCGTTTCCCACACCCCTTCGCTGGGGGTGCGTACACACGGGCTGCTCCCACGCGTTCACGGAGAAGAAACGACACCGATTTCTATCCGTTCGCGATACCGTGACTCGTGACAATCGATCAAACGATGACGAAATACGAGAAAAGCATAACGCAATTCGTATCGTTTCGAAAAGTACACACAACCAATATATCCTGCTCGTATTCGGAACGAATATCGTACCACCGTACGAAGGAGCACGGTTTATTTGTTCGATAGGTTTTTATTCTTTTAATGGGTAAAAGGTTGTTCGTTAACACTTGGAAATTTAGAAATAATTAACGAAATTTAGAATAAATAACGAACGAGTTCATTTTCCAAACGTACAATCTGAATGTTTGTAAAATTAAGAGTATTCTTCTTCCTTAAAGATGGGACGAGAGAAACAGATTGAAAAACGTGAAAAATGTTACGAGTATATGCTAATCAATTTATAATACGTTATATATATATATAAGAAAACAAATAATTTATTCGACAAACTCGTAATAAAATAAAATACAATATTTGAGTTGCGTATCGTTGCAACCTGTTCGTTACACGTACGTGCACGTATTTTTATATTTACTTAATTGCGTCTTGTTCTTCTTGTACCATTCTCTTGCATATTTCTACATATTAATAATCACGTACCGAACAGGACCCAAATTAAAGGTCGTAACGTTTACATCGAATAAATACACTATGCTCGTTCGAGCCGTATATGCGGTAATATTTGTTTCGAATCGTTTTAGTGCGAAAATATGGCGATCGTAAAGTATTGAGCAATGCCGGTTTAGAGAACTTGCAGCGCACGATCGGACTGTACACTCGTTACTCACGTGTGAGCGTGTAATAATGGGCGTCGATTTTGAAGTGTCGTAAATAGCTCTTTGCGAGGCGAAATCCGTGTGCTCCGATAACAATTAACGTTCTGTGGCCGAGTGCGAACGTTCATGATAGCGGGTTCGCTCGAACCGCTGCAATACACCACCTTCGGTTCAAAATGTGGAAAAGGAAATATAGCAAGACTCCGTTTAACTTCTTTTGGCTTGCTATACGTTGTAACGTACACGGAGTTGAACTTGTTTTTTAATGAAAAATATAAATTTCTTAAAATAATAAACGCTCGAACATTTTTCGCAGCAATTAACAACCTACGTCGATAAACCACTAACGCGACACAGCGGATGGTAAAAAAATTTTTACGAAACGTGTCATATTTTATATAAAAGATTATATTTTTTCCTTACAGATACCTATAATTCATCGTATTACCATTTATATACTTGGACGAATTTTTACACAGAAAATATACGAATAAATAGACGTAATGGAATATTTCTTCAAGAGTAAAAAAGATCTTTGCATCGATACGACACGGTATCTCGGTACAGACTATCGAGATTTAGAGCTTGAGAAATTTCATTTCGAGAGATACGACTTTGAAACTAGTTTTATACTTTTAGAATGCGTTGAAAGCTCGAGCGAAGGTCCTGGAATCTTCCCGATGTTTCAAAGTTTCGCCGTAACGCTTCGAAACTGGGTCTTTGTCGCTTCCACCGTGAAGAATATGCAAAGAAAATCGATTCTCTCTCACCTCGAAATTACACGGACTGCTCGAGAAGAGTGCACCGAGGTATTGACAAAGCGATCGTTCCGCAAGACGAGAAGTCGCCGCGGCGCATCGGTCGAATGACGTTTATCCGCGTCGAGGGAACGCTCGTGCCATAAACTTTTTTTTATTGCCCGGCCATGATTCGCGGGTACGAGGGAGCCGCGGTTGTCGACGCTCGCTGCCCGGTAATGCCAACAGAAATTACTGCTATTAGGGATTGTAACGTTGCGAGCTGGCAGCGGCGAAAAGACCGAATATCGATCGAGGTCCGGTTAACGACACGTTCTCGCCAGATATAAAAACAAATCTGTAATTTTCAGCGACGAAAAACGTTTCGCGTGCCGAACGGGAGACAATAACAACACAGCGCCGGCCGGGGCAATTTTACATAAACGCAATTATCCTTTTACTGCCCTAATTGCTCACGGTACGCTGCGTCGAACGAAACACCGCACCGTTCGGTCTCTGGGACTGCGGCGCTCCTCTATCGAGAATACATACCTCCGGAGACTTGATCGAGATCGATGCCGAACGATGGCACCGCGAGCGTAATCAATCGGGGTATGGCTCAATCGCGGCAGCCCGCACGCGTCCCGATTACGTCCGCCGGAGGCTACGGTTTTCTTGCTGAATTTTAATTCACCGCGGAGGGGTGTAATTAGAGTCCAGCGGCGGCTGCAGCCACGGCGATTCAGACTTGGCCAAGCTCTAAATCAGTGGTGCGCAACCTTTTTCGCTGGTGGGACGATCGAAATCGACCCTCCGTCGAACAACTTTCGAACAACGACGAGAATATTCGAAAATTATTTCACGGGATGTTTTCAAATTATGTCACGGGAATATTTGAAAATTATTTCACGGAATGTTTTAAAATTATTTCACGGGATGTTTTCAAATTATTTCACGGGAATATTTGAAAATTATTTCACGGAATGTTTTAAAATTATTTCACGGGATGTTTTCAAATTATTTCACGGGATGTTTTCAAATTATTTCACGGGAATATTTGAAAATTATTTCACGAGATGTTTTAAAATTATTTCACGGGAATATTTGAAAATTATTTCACGGGATGTTTTAAAATTATTTGAAAATTATTTCACGGGATGTTTTAAAATTATTTCACGGGATGTTTTCAAATTATTTCACGGGATGTTTTCAAATTATTTCACGGGAATATTTGAAAATTATTTCACGAGATGTTTTAAAATTATTTCACGGGAATATTTGAAAATTATTTCACGGGATGTTTTCAAATTATTTCACGGGATGTTTTAAAATTATTTCACGGGAATATTTGAAAATTATATCACGGGATGTTTTCAAATTATTTCACGGGATGTTTTCAAATTATTTCACGGGAATATTTGAGAATTATTTGAAAATTATTTCACGGGATGTTTTAAAATTATTTGAAAATTATTTCACGGGATGTTTTAAAATTATTTCACGGGGTGTTTGAAAATTATTTCACGGGATGTTTGAAAATTATTTCATAGGATGTTTGAAAATTATTTCACGGGATGTTTTCAAATTATTTCATAGGACATTTTAAAATTATTTCACGGGATGTTTGAAAATTATTTCATAGGACATTTTAAAATTATTTCACGGGATGTTTTAAAATTATTTCACGGGATGTTTGAAAATTATTTCACGGGATGTTTTAAAATTATTTCAAACACACGTTCCAAGGTTTATCAAAATGCATTCATTCTCAGGGGATTCTTCGTATCGACGAAACACGCATGCACCGAGACTTTGGATCTTAAGTATCGGTTGTATCATTTTCTCGCGAGAACGAAATTGCATCGAGATCTAGTAGGTTGCTCGATAAGTTTTGTCGTTCTAAAGATGGTATTATCGTGATTCTTTTTTAAAGTTTTTTAAAATTTTACGCAGATCCGTCGACTCGTTCGTATATTTACAGTTGTTCAAACGTTCAAGTGTCATAGTATTATTTTACAATGGAAAACACGACAAAACTTATCGAACAACCTAATTTGATTTTATCATTTATACAAAATTGTTCGAACATTTTCAGTTACTCGAACGAACTAACTACACGGTGTATATTTAAAGAAGTCGTAAAAAGTTGACAACCCTTGTATCGATAGAAACTATTAGAAACAAAAGGCTCCTTAAAACAATGAGTTTTTCAATCCCAATTACGCGGTTTCTTTCTTTCGTTTGAAACTTACACAACATTAATATTTCGACCGATGTATGTACAAAAATAATGTTCTGTTCGAGCAAAGATTATCTCGATTTAAAATAGTATTTAAAGCTATCTTTAGTGAGTAAGCTACTGTTACCATTTAATACCAGCTGAATAGTATTATTAATATTGAATGAATATTCAATTAATATTCATAATAGAAGATAGATCGAAAGGTATCGCAACGTCTCCGTTATTTGTTCGAGATTTTTCAATTCGTTTTCGAACGATCGCGATACGGATTTCTATCGAACGAGAGGGCGACATTTGGGAGAAACGGAGTCCGTACGCGGACTTTGCGCACCTCTGCTCTAAATTAAATCGCATCGATCGCAAACCGACTCGTGATCCCGCCCGGGTTCCGTAAGAGAAACGAGAGCGATGGAGAAAGAAGGCGAGATACGCGCGCGCTTATCGATTGGCGCGCGGTGTGTGGGAACGCGTCATAATTAGGTAAAAGGAAAAAGAAGCTTACTCGGGCTCTCGAGCGAATCGGTGGAACGCAATAATAGCGCCGGCCGCGATTGAAATTTCCCTGTAACGAGGACACACAACGACTCGCGCGAGCGGATTACAGACGCGCGTTATGATAAAATACGCACGCGCTCGCGGATATATACGCGGCTGGAACTGCCACGCGGGTTCAGAGAGGTCAGGCGGTTCGGGCCGCGAGGCCGAGCTTTGATGTCGGACTTAACGATTTGACCGGTTCCAGACAGTCGTTAATCAGCTGGTACTCCGGTGGTGGTATCTAATTGACGGCTAATTGAAGCGGACTGTTAAATGAGAAACACGATAACGAACGGTACCGGATTATTACAAAACGTTGTTGCAACAGTGAGCGAATACGCGAAAGGTACGAACGACCGCGGCGGTCACGATTTCCTTAAACCGCCGCGATGACGATCGTTCGATGGAATTTTCGAAACTTTTTTTTTACCTCGAGAAAATCGATGTTCGCGATCGGCGGAACGTTCGATCGTTTCATAAGTTTTTTGCACCTTTAACCGATTGAAGGAATTTTTGGGGCGGTGCACGATCCGACTG
This sequence comes from Ptiloglossa arizonensis, assembly GCF_051014685.1. Taxonomy (NCBI): domain Eukaryota; kingdom Metazoa; phylum Arthropoda; class Insecta; order Hymenoptera; family Colletidae; genus Ptiloglossa; species Ptiloglossa arizonensis. The sequence goes on along the minus strand of NC_135059.1, from coordinate 1,972,430 downwards.
CAAACACGGTCTTACCGATTCAAACCGCGCGACATCTGTACTAGATTGTTCAATAAGTTTTGTCGTTTTTATCATTGTAAAAAATTATTATGACACTTCAACTTTGAACAATTGTAAATATACGAACGAGTCGAAAGATATACACGAAACTTCACATTCATCAAACTGTAGTACCATGTTTAGAAAAATAAAACGACGAATCTAATAGCTCCATTTCTTAACGAACGACAAAACTTATCGAGCAACCTATTAGATACGATTACATCAAATACATATTAGTATTATTTGTTATTTGTATTATACATTCAAACTGTGTAAAAACAATTAAGAGATTTTAGAATAATTTTCAACAATTTTTTCCAATTTTGAAATAATCGGTTTAAAATGTTTTGTACGAAACGTGTACGTATTCCCAGAACTCTTCTCATAAACGTCTCTCCGATGTATTTAATAATTCCGTAAGCAAGTACATTTGTTTCAATTTCAATTCAGTTCCTCCTACAGTCGTTTCATAAAGTAATGTAAAAATTACTATTCAGATAATGGTAAATGGTTTCCCAATAAAAAGCGATAGAATTTTGAATCGAAATAAAATAGAAACCACGAAAGTGAATCCGGTACTCGTTTCATTTCCAAGTACATTCGATAATATTGTACACGAAGTGCCATATCGTTTAAACATTTTCCAGGATTACGTTTAGGGGAGCGATTGCGACACAGAATTCCATAAAATGCCCATATCTTGTCAGTTCTGTGAACGAACAAGTATTTCGATGATAAATTTCAATAACTTCAACCCATCGAGCAATTGTGTATCGATCCTCGCTGATTCGCAAAACGCTACCGAATACAACTATCGCGATATTCTGACAATTTGACAACAAACACGGCGATTGTAACGATACAAAATTCTATCGCTGTTATTGGAAACTCTGTATTATCGAGCAAGGTAAAACGTGAATATTATTCTGTGAAAAATGATCGCAAACTCGTACCAGGTATCTTTCAATTTTCGAACGAGACAAAGAATTTTCTCGTACAAAGATCGAAATCAAATTCGCCCCGTAATCGTTACGATCTCCGAATGATTTGTTCCGCGGTGGAAATATTAGCGATGGTCTTTTTAATTCTTTCGTATCTTTCCAGATAGACCGATCGTCCTTATTAGATAGTTGACCGAGGTATTCGTTGAATGTTGTATTTCTGGTTTCTCGCGGTAAGTCGCATACTTTGCGGTTTAATCGATCGAAGCAACGTTTGTCCATTGAGTTCCGCGATATCTGTCACGTTTCTGTTGCGCGGCTTTCGTCTGCAACGAGTTTGCGTATGCGTCTAGAAATGTTGTTGATGTTTGAGAAGGCTGGTTTTAACGAGGAATCGAGCATCGACCCGTTTCTCGCGGAGGAAATGCACGAACGATTCCACCGCGTCACATCTAGGGTAGATGTCCCAATAACTCTTAGTGTCCCTATAACTGCCATTTAAATTACGCTATCCACAATCGAATAATGTACGATAAATCGCGAATAGAATAATTTTCATACTAAATTTGGACTTTGTTTTACTTAACGTTGCAATTGTTATTCAAACTAGATCGTTGAAATGTAAGAATCATTTTCATTCGAGTGACAACTTTTCAAGTGACACCCGTAGGGATATTGAATCTCGTTGTACATTTTTTGTTACACAATTAGTAATCAATACATAGTATTCAACGTAAGCAATTGTTACCATTTAATCTGAGAGTATGTTTAGGTTGAATAATTTCTAAAATAATTAAACAAAGTTACGCGATAAGCTTAAAGTGACAATAATTGGAATAAGAAGCTTAGATCGTCTTCGCTCTGTGGTTCGAATTTTAGGTTCAAATCGCGATCGAAGTTTGCGCCAGTTTGACGTTATCGTCGCGACAGAGGGTGTGATTTGTTTTCTAGAAGTTTCGAAACGCGTAACTTTTTACGACGTCCGCAACAGCGGAAGAAAAATTCTCGCCGGTTGCTTCCTAGTCGTTGGTCGAGTATTTTCGGCGCATCGAAAGTGAGAACAGGTGCTTCGCTCACCCTCCATTTAAGATTCTTTTTTAAAACAACCCTTACTGAAGAAGTTACGGCACCAGAACGCAGGAAGAACCGCGTGCCTCCGTGTTCGAGACACTTTCCGACTTATCTTTGCATCTGTCCCATTGACAGACTGTTTCCCGAAGGACCGATGCACGAAAGCGTACCTCGCATACGTGCTCGACTATTTCTGTACGTCATCGACGAATAGTTTCTGACGTGACCGTGGGGTGTTTAGAGCCAAATCTTCGAGAAACGTAGTTCGGAACGATAGAAAGACACAGCGCTAATTTCACAGAGTGTCCTTTTTAAAAATTGTGGATCGACACAGAAGCTGTTAACGAACCTAAAATGGAAAGCTCATTTTACAAAGCGTTTGACGTTCACAGAATTCAATTATGTATTTAAGAAGTTTGAAACCAACTACTAGGTTCGTCGATAAGTTTTATCGAACGACAAAGTTTCTTGAGCAACCTAGTAAAATCTAGTAGAACAAACTTGTCGTTTGATCAAACTTATCGAACAACCAGTTCACTTTTTGACGAGGTGAATTTTATTTTAGACTGAGTGGATAAATTCAGATCGTAGACCTCGTCGTTTTATGCTTAAAAACTTGTACTGGGCTAAATAAGAAAATTCTTACAAATACAGAAATAAATTAGTAAGTTTTCCAACCGAACCGTAGTAACGAAAATGTTGAAAATTTAAAAATTCTTACTTTACATCAGGAATGTTCGATTCAAAATTGGGTATTGGTGCGTACATAAGATTGTTTATTCAAGTGTAAGAAATATCCGTCTTAGTAAAATCCTCGCTTAAAATTCACCATCATTACCAATTATATACAAAAAAAAACTTGTTATATTTACAGCAATCTACCGCTCAATTTCCAATAAAATTATTCGTTCGTAATTCCTGGAACACACATACGCAAATACGATGGAAAGATTTAAAAGGACACGAGTAAACGGAAAAATCGATTTTGTCGAGAGAACCGACTCCACCCCTGGTTCGCGTTCAACGAGAAATCGACAGACCCAATTCTCGCGTCGACCTTGGTACGCGTATCGAAAAAAAAAAAAAAAAGAAAAAGCGACGACCAATCGCGAATTCGGAGGCACGAGGGGGGAACTTCTGTAGGCGCGAACCGAAACGAGAGAAATTCTCGTTTTCGATAAGTCGTCGGCGTCTTCCGGAGTGAATTGGGACCCCGAGAGTGATTTATACCGCCTCGGGATGAATCATCCTCGTCGGTAAAGGAGTCGGATAAGCGTGTATATATAACCATGTGTCGATGCCGGGAGATTACCAAGATCTGTGCTTGATACGCGCTCGATGTGGAAGTGTGTGGGTGCGACGACCAGGCGAAGGAGGATCGACTGCGCATTTTTCCTCCGAAACCCTCGTCGTTCTCTCCGCTCGCCTCGCGTCTCGGAGAAAGTTAGCGTATACGTGAAAGCAGCTCGTATAATCTCGCAAGGACTCTCCTTACCGGGTGCTCCCCGGCGATCTCGCGTCAGAAGTCGAATCTACCGGGCTGCCGATATCGGTATCGTTATCGGTGCCCTGATGCACCTACAACGCGATTATCGCGGGCCGTTCCCGACGCACTACGACGTCGCTCGTTTATCGTCGAACGCGAATTATCGTCGAACAACGAACGACCACGGACGAGTTAAACTCCGGCCGGACCCGCTGGAAGTACGCGATCTTAATAACGGGATCGTTTTATCGCCACTTGTACAAGATTAACGTCTCATTTCGTGAATGGAATCGATTCATCCGACCAAATTCGATCGTCGTTGAATCGGCCAATAAATCAACCCAGCGTGCCCGTCGCGGCAATTAAGAGCCTCTTAAACTGTTAAAGGCATTTCCAGGCTATTGAACGGCCTTCTATCGGAAATTCAAAGGCGCCGGCACGATGGACCGGTAGAAAATCGACACGATCGCCTTGGAACCGCGGTGGACCAGCTCGCAACGCGTTTCGGCTTAAGTTCCCTCCAGCGGCACCTGGCGTTCAGTCCTTGAACCTTTCGGGCCGCGCCTTCCGGGTACGAAGGACCCACACCCACACACGCCGCTTCGTGCACACGGAACACCGCGCACACATGTGTTTTCTCCCCCGCACCAAAGGCACACCAGTGGCGTAGCCAGTATGTAAATCAGTTCGTTCCTTCGGCTTCGCCACGGCCTAGCCGAGGCGAACGGGCACTGCGAGGGAGGATGGCGAACCCGTCGAAGATTCGCCTTCTTCGATTTCGACGAGCACGAACGGACATCCAGGAGGATCGACCGCAAACGAGACAACCGGCGAGCGGAAATTCGACGAAGCACGGAACTTCGATCCCGGATGGCCACGGTCTTATCGGACGTGTAGAAATAAACGAGCTACGAATTCGGTGATAACGTTTGTTAACTCTCCGCGAACATGTAATTCGCCACCTGACTCCGGTGGGATCGGTCTTTATTCAGGATCTATTCCGAGCTAGAGAACTTGAGGAATTAATTTTTAGGTTTTGAGTTCGAACCCCGTTATCGTACTCCATTTGTAGACATTTTATTAAACGTTCTTCTTTAAGGGACTATTCTCGGGTAGAGAGTTCGAGACACTCGTTTTTCAATTTTTATTAATTTCTTAACGCGTTCTTTACGAATGGTCAATTGGAAAATCGTCCACCATCGGCCGCGGTGTATTTTTAGACGTATGCTTTTAACCGTGTAAAATAAATTTTAAAATAAGGTTATCGAATACTTCGAATAGCCTGTCACTTTATATGTATCTCCTATCGCATTTCTTTATACGAATATATAAAATACGAACTCTAAAAAGTTTCGAGTTTCGAGAAAGCATCCCGAAAGTATTAATACGAAAATCGTAAAATTGTCAGATATATACAGCCTCGACGGTTTAGTAGCCATAAAGTTTATAGAGGTCTATTCTTAACTTTTTTTTACTTCCTCGGTCATCGGTGTATCTGGTTGAAAAAAGTGTGAAAATTTTCTAACTCCGCGATAATATTTCGAACGCTTTTGCATACGCATAGACGATTCACTTTCGTTCGAACTAGAATCGCATGGACTCTGCTACACTTTTTTTTCAACGAAACGCAAAAATTTCAAATGTCGATTAATTCGATTCGAAAGCGGAAAGTACCGATCGATCTGTGGATCGAAATGGATTACGGAATCGATAAGGTATTTTATTTACGATCGACAATGTGAATTGAATTTAAATTAAATGTAAAGAATTTAAAAAAAAGAAGTCAGTATACGCAAGCTGTACTATTTTTCCATCTGCTTGCATTTTCATTGAAAAATGTACAGCGGGTCGCAAAGAAGCACTCGTTACGCAATTTGCGATCGCGCTTCGAAAAGGTTGAGAACCGTTCCGTGAGCTTAAGAAGGTTAACAACCGTCGATCTAATGTACAATGCTTCGACATTTAATTTAATTCCAACACGAGGAGCGAACCCCGAACAACGTCTGCAGGAAATTGTACACGAAGTCTGGTCGCGTAGGCGCCAATGGGAAGCACCCCGTGGCACGCGCTCTCGTAGGGAAACACCCTCTTGAGCAAGATTTAAATGTTATATACGGGATTCTGCCGTTTCCTGGCGTACACTTCCCGATACGACACGTGTCCGACCAGCCGCGGTAGTCGTGATGCCTCTGAAAAACGAAGGGGAGAAGACAGGATTTATGAGGAACTGGAGATCCCAATCTGGATCTTACGGCAGAGTTGGCAGAAAAACGTAATGCACTGGGAGGAGCAAAGACTTTATAAATAGCGACATCCACCTACCTCCACCTTCCTAACCTATATTATATTTTCCTCTGTTAACGAAACTTCGATTACAAATCCGGACACTTTTTTCTCGTAATTCGATATCGAACGAGAGAAACGTGGATCAAGTTATACGATAAGAAAATTATATCGAAGTGTTGCTCGCGAATATCGCTAGGAATTAAAATTATATTTAGTTTCAACAAAGAATTTTCGAACCTATATTTATACAATATTTTGTAGACTATACAAAAGATTATACAATAAGTTCGTTTTTATTCGTGGAACATCACGGAACGGTTCAATCGTTTAATTTAAAAACACCGAACGCTTATTCTTGGACGGATAAGTCGGACTGCAGAATTTGGAAAATGGCGGCTAGAGAAAAGTTTCCGGTTGGACGATCAACGATTCCGAGGTTAACAGCTGTTCGTCCATGCGCCAGAAGCGGAAGATTTTCCAAATGCGCGCGAAGAAACAGCCAGTAAAAGAAGCACAGCATTCTTTCCTTCGATGCGACTGTTTCTAGCGGAAAACGATTGTGCGTATACTATACATCGGTTATAATAGAACGAAATAACGTTTACCGGGAAGTTCGTTTACTCGCGATTACAAAATAATTTACAACGCGTTATTGTATTTACCGAAACTTGTTTTGTAATTCGTCGAAACTTGTTTTGTAATTCGCCGAAACTTGTCTTGTAATTCGCCGAAACTTGTTTTATAATTCGCCGAAACTTGTTTTGTAATTCGCCGAAACTTGTCTTGTAATTCGCCGAAACTTGTCTTGTAATTCACCGAAAGGTTAATAAACATTCGCGAAAAAAGAATTTCGTTCGATAGATTTTCTCGTGACGAAAGTCGTCTCGAAAAGGAGCGTCTAGAGCGCAGTGCCCCGTTAATTCTTCCGGATGTTGAACTTGTTTCGAAGTACGATGTCGGTACAAGTAAGAAAATTACGAGACGCGCGTCAGAAGAACGAAGACAGCTCGAAGTAAATGATAATGTCAAGCGGTTAGCCTACCCTTTCTCTCTTTCGCTCGCGGGGCTGCCACCGCGACGAGAACACGCAGGCTCCGTGCGAGCACAAATGAGCGCGATGTTCCATCTGGTCGACGTGAATCCTGGTGCATGTCGCGAGCCCACGCCCAGAATTCCCGATCCTCTACATCACCCCGGGGCCACCAAATGATATTGTTGCCCCGAAATCTCGGCGTTCCTCCGTTACACGCGGAGATGCTGCGGGAGGATCGGAGGAATGAGAATTCCACCGCTCGTCCCGTAAAACACGACATAAGGTCCGAAGTACAAGAAAGGGAACAGCTCCGAGATTCTGCGTAGCGGTTCGATTCGCTCGCAACTATATCCGTTCACGGTCCACGGACCGAGGAACGATTTTAAATCTTTCACCGTTTCATAGACGAACAGCGATTGCATCGAAATCGATTACGATCCCTGAAGATGTTGATACTCGATCGAGAGAACGGTAGACTTTTGTAGGATGAATCGTATTCTTTTCCAGACGATGAAACGACGCGGTAATAGGTCGATAAGTTTTCTCGTTCGATAAGAAATGGAGCTATTGGGTTCGTCGTTTTATTTTTCTGAAGATGACACTACTGTTTTATAAACATGTGTAAAGTTTCGCGTAGATCTGTCCACTTGTTCGTATGTTTACAGTGGTTCAAAGTTGAAGTATCGGAAAGAACGACAAAACTTATTCAACAACTTAGTATCGTCGTTCGTCAAACACGCCAAATGCACTCCCTTTGAAACGACGAGATAAAGAAAACATATTAGTGTATTAGCAATTTCACAAAAACTGTATTCTCCTTTGTTCGATTCACCCTGTTATAAAATTACATTCGTTCGAAACAATAGCAAGAAAGAATGTTTAACAATTTTTTTCATTCGACCTAACTTTTACTCGGTACCGTTGTATTTACTCCGAAATTATCTAGGACCTCGTTCTCGCCGTGTGTCGATTCGAGAGTTGTAATTTATTAAAGAAACTAGCTCTGTATTTCGACCAGCTGTAAAACGATTTTAGAAGCGTCGAAGGATCCTTTAAAGTACATTGAAATATCGCGAAAGACTACGTGTCCGAGTTTCGTCGAAATCCGAAACTCACGACAGTCGCTACGACGAAGTTGTCGAGCAAATTCGATGCTTACGAGGGAAAGAGGATCGTTCAATCTCGGATCGATTAGTCCCGGTTTAGCGAAGGTTGAAATACCAACGGGACTCGTCGAAGGACCAACGAACGAACGAGATAGAGTGGTTCCCGAGTCCGATCGGTTTCTTCCTCCTTCGTCCTTTCTCCGGTCGTTTCTAATTGTCGTTTCTTTGGGCGTGGAGATCGTATCAATCGATTCGCATGTATCGGGCCGTCCTCCTCGTCGATTTGACAATGTCTCGGCACGGAAGCCGAAAGGTCACGGAAGACACCTAAGTGGAAATGCAAATAAATTAAGCGACGACCATGCCCACGATTATTGCACCACGGCGCATATAACCGACGATTTGTAATTATAATGCCGCAATTAGAAGGCTGTCGTGATCCTGAGAGATCTACCGGCCCGATCGCAAGGACGATTACGATCGAACCCGGCGTGTATGGCCGTTCTAAACTTCATCTTAAATGTAAAGTCTCCTCCCTGGTTTGACCCGTTCGTCGCTGTCGGGTCTTGGGAAACTAGGAAGAGATCCTTACCGGTATCGCCCGACGTTTTTTCGATCGTTCGTCGGTTAACTAAGTGAAAAACCAGTTGTGAAATACGCGGGATCACGATCCTCGGTAAGAAGGATCGATGGATTGCTGAAAGGTATCCCGATGGCTTGTTTATAATTCTACGGGCGGCTTAAGACCGCCGGGTGTTGATTGGCGGTAAACCAAATCCTCGAACGTTCCGTATAAAAGCTACGAGCAGGAAAGTCGTTGATAAATGTGCCATCGTTACAGAAATTCTTGCTCGAAGCTGCGAACAGTTACGGATCTACCGGTTCGGAGGGGAAACGCCTGAATATCTCTGGATACGGTACACTTTACTTTCGAACGACGAAATAACGCTTCTACGTCATTGTTTTTAGATGCTAACGATATGGAACGGGTACTCGAAAAAAATTGGTAAATCTCGTGAAAAATTTGCTCGAAGAGGTCCGATATCGATGCAAGAGACCGACGCACGATCTAAACGATCTTTTTGTAAACTCTAATCTTTGTCGAAAGCGCGTGTAAAGATTCTATTCGGATTATTCTTAGGAACAAATGTTGTTCGCGTCGTTAATTACGAACTAACTTACGTCTCGAAGACGAATGAATAAAATTTCACGTTCGAATGTCTCGATGGAAGAGAAAAGAGAAGATTCGAGGAAATTTCGCGAGTCCTATCCCCATTTCCAAATCACGGGACACCATCGTCGAACCGGATACTCGGATATCATCGACGACGGTTGTCGAAATCCGCGAAACGCGTATCCGTTGCGGTTCTAAGAGCACGGCGCTATCGTCGAGCGGGCTCGGTCCGCGCGCGTTATCCCCGTTAACGGAAAGTTACAGCGAGCATCGTCGAAGAATTGGAAGCTGGAGAGTACCTACGAGGCAACGGAACGACCCCCGGGGAATCCGATTGGAGAGTTTTCTCCACGCGGAATAGAATCGAGCCGCCCAGCGAGAATTTTCGCACGATCTCGGGGTTGTTCGGCGTTAAGTGCGAGTCGAGCGAGCGGAGCGATCAACGCGCGACGGTGTCGGTTGCGCTGGTTGCAGCGCGCTCCGAGACTTAACGCGCAGCACTTACGAGCACGTGCCTTTCGAGCGTAGGTGATTCGATAAAGGTTCTCGTGCGTGTACGTCTCAATGGTGGTCGAAGGACGAGACCGGCGGGTCGAAGGAAGCGGGAAAGAGTGCTCGAGCGAGGAGGGGGAGGAGCGTCGAAGCGGAGGAGGGGTAGGGGGAGAGAACGAAGGCAACAGTACAGGGGGTTTATGTAAAACGGCATTCCACGTAGTGGTGTCTACTCAATCCTTATCTAAAGCAGTTATATAGAGTCGTCGGGAGTCGCGCCTTCTTCAGAAGGTAATGCACGCCCGGTTCCTCTCGTTTCCTATCCCCCTTCCTCCGTCACCGGCACTCTGGTTCTCCTTCCCCGGACGGTCTATCGTCTCTCCTCCTGAATCCCTCACTTACACCGGGCCGCGTGCGTGCACGTATCCGCTCGCGTTTGCACGCAGGTGAGTATTTGCCTAGAGTGCTCCGCCCGGTATTCCATCGGGTAAACCCGGCTCACCTCCTCTCGTCCAGCCGCGTTTATAACGCGCGCCTGCAGGGTTATCGAAACCTAGCGAAACGTGGCCGAAGAGCAGGCTGCGATCAAGCCGTAACGTGGCTACGCGGATGGTTCGTCCCGATAAAGATATCTTTGGTTAAGGTACGACTCTAACGTGGGCAACCTCGGGCTGGCTTGTTCAGCCGTTTCCAGGTACCTGTAGTACCTGTAGTGCCTGTAACGCCGCGGCGCGGCGGTGCATCGTGCACGCGGAACTCGTGCCCGGAGATAGCGGGCTGAAAAATTACCCAGACATTTTTCCGACCACGGGGAACCGACACGCGGAATCGATTTCGAATCAATTAACGTACATCGGCCTAGCGATTCGCCGCTCGCGTCACCGTTACGGCGATACCGAACCTTCGATTCGAGACCGATGAAATTCGAATCGTTCGATTCGTTCGTTGCAAATATTTTCGCCGTGTTGGTTTCTTTCGCATCGATCGATCGTAGCTTCTTTCAACGGTAATTGAAACACGAGCGTTGGGTCTCGTCGTTGATCACTCGGAGCTTCGAGAACGCGAAACCGAGTCACGGTTGGCGCGAAAGAACATTTCGTCGTCCGTTTCACGAATCCGTGCACGCCGCGTCGAATTTCCTCTTTTGTCCTCTTTTCTCGTTAGAGTCTCCGAGTTTATTTTCGTTTCGCTGTTACCCGATACGCGCATTTCATATTCTCGTGAGGAAAGTGTAGCTGGATATGAAAATTACAATAGTTGGATCCTGCGAAAGAGAAATTTTCATCTTATCGGAATAAATTTTATTTCGGAAGGAAGCTTCGGATATTCGAGGAACGCGCGTTAAAAGAAATCCAAAAGAGAAACGACGGAACCCCTTGAGAGGTATTTCCCGTGCTCCGGTGACCGGTAAATTTCGCATCGGCCGTTAGTCGTAAACGCGACGAGTGATTAAGCGCGATGAGAGATATCGTTTGTCGCGGATACGAAGCTCGAATCGGGAACCTCGTTTTACGACGGCAGCGGGGTTTACACGGATGGAAAACTGGCGTGCCCTCGATTCGAATGGACCCCAGAGCATCGTCTGGCCGGTCGACCCCTCGGACGCAGAAAGGCGTGTCGGAAAAAGTTGTAGATTACGCGGCGAGTGCAAGTTTAGTGGCATCGTAAACCGGTATCTTTACCACCGTACGCCCACGCGTCGACGCACTATCCTAGAGCGATCTGCCTATCAACCGGCGCGAAAACTCGGTTTAACACTCTCGCGCGCTTACTTGCACCTTTCGTGACAGGCACCGGTGGCCTCGGCCTTACCCTGCTCGCTCGTGGCTTCTATGCGCGCGGCCATACGTCTCCACGCATCGCCCAAGATCAAACTGCAACCTTCGAATCGAGCCAAAGGCGAACAATCGAAACGATCGATTACGGTCCGCTCGTTCGATCGCGCGACCGCATCGAGCCGCGTTCCGTACTCGAACGTTAATGGATACTTTCGAGACGGCCGTGGTACCGGCCATCGATTCGCTGGAATGCTCGCGGGAGACGTATTTGGCGAAAATTAGCGATCTCGAACGTCAACGGGCCGAGACAGGAAAGGAAGGAGCGCGCTACACTGTGTACACGGCCACCTGTGCGACCGAACCGGATGTTCCATTGACCATTGTCCAATCCCGTGGGCGGTACCGTCCTGGAACGCGGCTCAATGAGACTTTAAATAGAGTTTAGTCGCGCCTGGACGGGAGGTAAGATCGACGACTCATTGTCGACCAGCGGGGCTTTCGAGGTCCGGAAAAAGGGAATAGAAGAAATTGGATTTTTCCCGTGAAATTTTCGTCGCCCAAACATCGTTTCGGTCGTCGTTTGTGCGTCGCTCGCTGCTCGGTCTCGACGGTGCACGACACCGGGGGTGTACTCGGCTTCGAGGAAACGAACGATACCTCCGGTATCCGTTCGGAAATTTACCTGCCACTTTCGTCGCGAATCGCTGCTCGAACGTCCGGTAAACGATCGACTCTCAATGGGCATCGCGTGTTATTTATCATTATTATTATTACTTTATTCACGGACCGGTAAACCCTTTCGAATCTTACAAGAACGATACGTACGATCCGGAACACGGTATTTGGTACACGAATTAAAACTCGGTAACAGATACGCGGCTATTTGCGAAATCGCTCAAAGTGTATCGTTTATCGAACTCGGTTGTCATTCTAGTCACTCTTGCGGCTTGAATTTTATATTCGAAATTTTATTAAACGACCCTTCGACTCGACTAAAAGTACAAGATAGTTTTAAATATTTGTATCCGCGTAGTCGTTTCGGATGGATTACAAAATTGTCGGAAAAGGTTTAGAAAAATTTACGAAAAGATCTACCACGTGTTATTTCAGAAATTCCAATTCTAGGCTGAAAGGTTACGTTCGGGGCAAAAGGTTCACTCGGGCTCGAAACGACGGATTCTTTTCTCGCAAGTGTCGGGAGAATTTACTCGTTCGGTCGACGATCGAACATCGGACGGAAGTTTGACGCGAGACCGCGTTGCCGATGGAGGAGGAAGATCGGTCAGCATCGGACACGGTGCTAATGGATCGGTTCTATGTTCACGGTGAAGCGCGTGGACCGTCTGTCGGGTATCGATCGCGCCTCTCGCGCACGAGGCCTCGAAAAGGAAAGCGAGAGGCGCGTGGTCTGCATTTCACGGTTTACCGAAAAATTAGTCATTAATTTACGCCCAGCCTACGGTCGATAGCCGATGGTCGATGGGTGTTCCGCGCTCGTAATAAATGGCCTAGCGGTAATCGCAGCCCACATGGTGTTTTCTATGGGATTAAAACCGTTTCGGGACGTTCGGTCGAAACGAAAAATGCAACGAACCGCTCGATCGCCACGCGTACAAAACGAATATTTGAACGCGCGATTATCGCGATAGCGAGGAACCGCCCTAAGACGGATTTCACCCGTGTTGCGTCTGTCGAGAGAAAACACGGACGGGTACGAATTAAGATCCGAAAAGACGTACGAGAACACGTGTCTTTTACGGATTACCGAAGGGATGGCGAACTCGAGAACCGAACGATTAGCAGCGACGAAACACGAAATTATACCTCTACGTGTACATAAGGGAATTCGGGGTAATACGGGGACCGTTCTTCGAACGCTTCGAATACTGCATCGGATAATCGTCTTTTCGCGACGTTTTAGTACCCGTTACAACCGTCGACGATATCACCGATACTCGCCGTGAAATACGAATCTGTCGTGTTCGCTCGTCGAAAATTCGCGTATTACTTTTCATCGGATATTTCTCTTGCGCTATCGCGGTACCTCGAAAACAATTACATCGCCGACCGGGCCTTTTAACACCGGTGGTAACGGTTAATCGTTGACACCGTAACCGTTCGTCCCGCTATGTGGGACGTATCGCGCTCTTGGGCGCGATCGTATTCTATAGAAAGGTACGCGCGACGCTCGTCCACGATACGTAAATAGGAAGGTCGCGTTCCTGTCGCTTTTCCTTCGTTTACGAAAAAAAAGAGTAACCACGTTCGCTCGATCGCGTTACTCCGTTGGTCTTCACGGAGGCTGTAGAGGCTCGTCGAGCTCGATTGTGCTTCCATGGTTTACGGTAAACCGGTGGGGCTGTTCGTGACGAGGCGTTAATAAACCCCCCTGGTTCGCCCCTCCCCCGTATCTCCACGGTTTCCACGCAGTCGAGTGGATCATCGTCGGTTGTTCGCCCGCCTCGTAACTTTCACCGTAATTATTAATTTTTACGAGGCGGCTAGAAGCACTCGCGGTACGCTGGTGCAGGTGCGATAGAGATCTCTTTCCGGCGAGACCACCAGCACACGTCCCTGTAACCACCTGAACCGGCGGAGCCTTCACGGGGCTCGTTCCATTAGCCATCGGCGTGCGCCGTGAGACCTCGCCGGCCGAGAGATAACCCTTCTGTCGGCGCGTCGAAATATTTTAATTCCCCGCGGATGGAAACGCCTCGTTCTCTCGCCTCGTCCGCGCTAACTCATCCGGCGTGTCGGTGGAGGCAACCGGCCGCGCCAAATTACGATCTTCCGCGGCGAACGAGGCGTGGTTTTCTCGTAAATTCCAAGCCGATAACCTCGCCGAGCCGGGCGAGGGACGCCCCGCAACTGTGTCGCGTTCGATCATCGAGCTCGCATTTTTCCACCTTCGGTGTCCACCGTCGAAGGTTGCCCGGAACGCGCAATCCCTTGAATCTATTTTCCACGTTGTTGAATACGCGCTATGCCCTATCGATCGAGCCCGATCTGGATCGCGGCTCGATACGCGAACGATCCCTGGAACCGAGCGCGCCGATTACGCATTTATGCGTCGTTACTATGCGCGACTTTTCACCGGGAACGGGGGCAGCGGGCAATTATGCATGCGACAAAACTCGTCTCGCGGAGGTCGGTTCGCGCGTATCACCGACCAGGCGGTATCTACCCGTGTACCAAGTATTTCGCGGCTACGAGCCGATGGCAACGGGCCAAAGGTTTCACCGTAAGAAGTTTACCCCGTACGTTGCGCGAACGTACCCGCGCCTACCCACCGTGGATACCCTCCTCGGTAACGCGGCGGAAGAGGCATGCGCATCGGCGATCACGGGACCTTACAGCCGGCATAAAACGACGATCTTAGGAGCGGGCGCGATGCTGCCAGACGTTATTGCGCAACACTTAAAACGCCCGTGCTCGTATCATCCCGCGTGCTTACCGCGTGCCTCCCGCGCACCTCCCTCAACGAAGATAAACAATGCGCCAGGGATTCTCGGACTCTCGAACAGGATATGGAACTTGAGAAGTCGACTGGTCGACGGTCAGTTAAACGGTCGGTACGCGAGCGCGGAGGATGAGTACCGACTCATAACGCTCGCGCGTATCTCCCTCGCGCTGCCAGAGAGAGATCCCGGATAAGATGGCGCCGTGGGTGGCCTACTCGCCCGGTAAGTAGTAAACGCCGAAGCGGACACGTAACCGCGGCCACGAGCTGCGCTTACACTCGCCTTTTTCCTGTCTAAGTGCCGTCTACGCCGAGCGTTCCGCGAGAAACGAATCGAGAACGCCGAGCGAGCGCCTCTCGTTACGAACACGACGATTCGCGAGCGATCGTTCACCGAAACGCGGACCCGATCGATCTCCTTGCATCGACCATTCGAGTTGATCGCCGTCGCGAGAATTTCAGTCCGTTACTACTGAACGACAATTTCCCATCGAAGATAGAAACTACGATCATTAGACGAGACGACAACGCGAGACGAAGCTTACCGTATCTCCAGGACCTCAACGATATCGATTCTTCGCGAAAAATACTCTTAAGTACAAATGAAGACGGTGGACTTTTATGAAAGAAAACTTTGTACGAATACTTTCAAAGGCTACGCGAGTCGTTTGTTACGAAATAGGCGCGATTCCGTTTGTCTTCGTGTCGACGTAAAGTTTCTTCGGTCGTTCGAGATACATTGAGGTTTCGACGATCGTCGATAAGTAAAATTATCGAGCGCTTCGACGTTGAAATTACCCGATACGAAAAATATGTTTTATGGTGACTATTGGGTCGTTCGATAAGTTTTGTCGTTTTTTCCATTGTAAAAAAAATACTACGACACTTCAACTTTAAACAACTGTAAGTATACGAACGTATCGACGGATTTGCATGAACCTTCGTACATGTTTATCACATAGTAGTACCATCTTTAGAAAAATAAAACGACGAATCTAACAGTTCTATTTCTTATCGAACGTCGAAACTTATCGAGCAACCTATTGAGAAAATTTTACCTCGATGCTGAGACTTTGCGGATGTAATCGACGCGTCGAAACTTTGTTCTTCCAAGTAATGGACTTTCATCGTTTTTTGGACTCGCGAGTAACGCAAGCTTGCGAATCGATCCAGAGACAGTCGAATTCCAGAGTTCTTAGGGAAACGAATTTGTACGTAGACACCTGTTGCTTCTTCTTCCTCGGCCGAGCCGAGACTTCTAGCATCGCGACCAGCAATGCGACGACAGTTCCGGTAAATTGCATCGAGTACACCTTTCCGGTCTTATCCGCGAATAAGAGGGACGTTTCGCGTTCGGTAAACTCGCAAAGTATCGGCCTACAAACGCTGGTTGCATCGGCTGGATATCCGAGATCGGTGCAGGTAGATGGTAGCTGTCGGTGCACGGCGTATAATTACAGGATATTTAGTGGGCATTCGGGTGCACCTGTGAGGAGGTTCCCTCTCAAGGTGATCCGTATGGAAGGCGAGAGGGGTTTAGGTAGACGAGGCGAGGAATAAAATAGCCAGGCGTAGGCGAGTGTCCGGTTCCCTTTGTGTCCGCTACCTGTCTTAAGACATCGTCCGGTCCCTTCCTCTCTGCCTCGTCCAGGCGTCCTCGTCTCCTTCTTTTTCCTTGCACGCGCGTATTTACGAAGAGGAAAGGGAGGCCAGATCCTTTGATAGCACGGCATTCTTGGCCATTCGTCAGACATTTGATAGCTTCAAGTGGGAGCCGCGGAATTCTTCGCGGTGGCTACCTTTATCCTCCCCCGGAGCTCCTCCGGGCGCGTTCGAGTGTCAGGTACGCGGTTCGCAGCATCGATGCCTCCTCGATAGGTCGCGGTCGTTGTCTACTTTTTGCCTCGTTCCTCCACCTCCCCGGTTTACGCGTATCCTAGAGAACGCTCGTGCGTCCGTCTCTCCGGCAACCGGCGGTCGCTCGTAACTCCACCTCCCTTCGGATTTAGTCGTACAAATTATACCGACACTCCCGGTGTACCTGCTGCGTTACACGCGGGAACGCCTCGTACTTTTTCAGGTAAAACGCAGCGAACCGGGCATTAACGGTACACAAAAGCCCGTGGAACAACGGTCGTTAGGTCTGCTCTCGCTTCTATTATGCCGCTCGCGCTGTTATCGTTTGATAAATAATCGAGGATGCCAAAGTAAGCAGCCGGGTGCGCCACGGCCGCGGACTCGGATATTCAACCGCGGCGAAATAATTAATGGCTCGTTCCATCGCATCGGTGCGCTCCGCGGCGATTTCGTTGCGCGCCGCGAAAGTTACGCGCGCTCGTCAGCTACACGGGCTACGGAGGATGCTGCGCGAGGAATTTGCATAGCGGTTATCGTGCCGCGCGACATATGCTGCCGACTACCTAGAACGCGGGACTACCACGTTTGCGCCGGTGGACATGCCCACGGAACGCATAAATAGAAGCGTACGCATAATGCGCGTAATATATTTGTAGATCGCCGTGATACCGACGCGTACCGGTGCGGTGCCGTACCGTACGGTGGAACTCGACGCGAGGCGACGCGACGACCGCGCCACTCCGCTTCACTCCGCTCCGCTCCGTTCTCTACCTCGAGGTACGACCGTGGCGATCTCTGTTGCGCTCTTAGCGGTCGTAGCGTGCCACGAGGGCACCACCGACGGAACACCGCCGCCATGTGGTGGGAGACGGCATATGGGCACGCGCCCAAGATCTGATAACGTCGGCCTCTTCAATTGACTACAATCATGGGGGTTAGATATTAACTCGCGGGGGATTCTCGCCGCGCTGGAAGATCGGCTACCATCGCCCAAACGGCCCGTGCGGGGCCAATTTTCACCGGCGAGAACGCGCGGAAAATCCAATTACCGACGGTACCGCGTTTGCGGTAGTGTTCCGTTAACGAACGGGTTCCGACCGCTCGTTACGAAACGATCGCCGTTTCGATAAACGCGCGTCCTTTCGACCTTTTACAGAGAACATATGCACCGATAGGCAGGCTGTTTTCGAAAAGTTTTCGGTAAACGCGTTATTCTTCGGTAGACGAAACGATTCGAGAATCAACTTTGACTATTCTGTGACTATTTTTCGTTCAAGTTGCCTGTGTTTTCTTCTCTTTCGAACGTAGAACAATGTTGCGTTTATCCCTCGGTTATCAGCGACGCGAACGTCGAGTCGCATCGATCGATCGACATTTTCCGTTCCTCTGGCGAATTCGAGCGATCTCGTTCCCTCGAATTGCGTTACAAGACCAACAACACCGAATCCGCGTTACGGATCACTCTGCTCGCGGAGGAATGCGTTTCGACGTTTTCCGAATTCCCAGATTCCTCGACTTTCCTCGTCGACGCGTACCCTGAGTCCGCAAAATCTCGAGCCTCTCGAAAATATACGGTAGGCGTCTTCGTTAATCGAACGACTGTCCGTTCCAAATAAGAGACGGAGAACCGGTCGACGGATCGATCGGGCCGAACGCGCATCGTCATCGATAAACGTCATCGAGCAATGTACGGAGGAGGACCGATTCGTTGGATCAATTTCGTGCCCAATATGGCGTGGCTCGCCGGCTGCTTCTTGTTTTTGTTAAATTAATTGAGCGGCAATTACCGCATTAGACGGGTCGGGGGCACGGTACGAACTCGTGTCAGTTGGCTACACGAGCGCGCAACATACGTCGTTGCGTTTCGACGACAGCGCGCTTTTGTTCGTTGAAAAGCCGAGCGCGGACGTATGGCGCGCATCGGGATAGAAAAAAAGAAAAAAAAATGCCGGTAATTTCTGCGCGAGTGATCGGTGAACGCGCGTCAAAAGGGGTCGACCGGCTGCGTCGACGCATAAAATTAAAGGCAGAAGCGAACTCGAAGCGACACGCTCGGCTAATTTGTAACTTTCGAGCGACGAGGAGGAGCGTTGCTCGACCGTGACGGGGACTCCTCGTTTGCCGCGTCGCGACGGACGACGAAACGTTTTACCTCGCCTCGAGGAACGATTCACGGAAATCGATCGCGACCCACCTTTCCACGGAGCACTCTTTTCTTACCGCGATCGAGTCGTCCGTTGGAACTTCGCCCCGCAGCGGATCGAGTTAAGCGGGATCTCGCAACGCGCCACGGAAAGAACGAAATAATGGAACGGGGAACGTAGGAACGACCCAGCCTCCACCTGGGAGGCGTTTCGTACAAAAATTCCTAAGGAAGCCCCTGCGAGACATCTCCATATTTTCCCAACGGGCCAAAACACTTTCGAACGAGACCGTGCACAATGGTAGCGCGGAGAGTTGCGTCACTGGATGACGAGGGGGAGAAAAGAGAGCCGGTGGTTCGCGCGATGCGACGGTGTTGCCCCCGGGAAGTAAGAAAAATCCCACAGTTCGAGATGCACGAGACATTATGCTTCTGATTGGTATTGGTCCACAACAGTTCTGGACAAAGCACCTTGCATTGTATCCCTGTCAAAGCCCGAGGGCCACGCCGTGGCCCCTGATTCCGATCGTAACGAGATTATTGTAGGCGTTGAGCCATAGAGAATGGCCGTGAGTTCACAATAAGAGTCTCGGAACGAAGCCTACCCTCGTCCCTCCCGAACGCTGTTTCCAAACTCCTCTATGTTTTCCCTCCTCCCTTTTCGCCTACCGCTTTTTCATCGTCTTCTGCCCGCCCCTTCTTGGCCCCGCGGGCGAATTTCGACCGTCAAAGCACCGGAAGGCGAAATACGGAACAGGTACGAAATCCGAACGGGCCGGCAGAAGGCGCACGAGTTACGATAACCCCTGTGGCAAGAAGAATGGAAAAGGGAATATTTGCGCGGTGATGCAATTTCGCCTCGGTCACCATGAATCCGGCTTACGGCGCGTAAAATATCGGACGAGCGACTTTGCGGGAGACTTTTTTATTACCCACCGACCGGATTAACGGTTCTCCGTCTCTCGATCCTTGCGCTTATCTTCCTCGTCCGTATCCTGGATCACCTGAAAAATATGGAACGGCCTACGGAACAAGCTCGAGGTCGTCGTCGTTGTCGTCGTCGTCGTCGCCGTCGTCGTCATCGTCGTCGTCGTCGCCACGGCACTTATTTTACACACTCGTAAAACGAGCCGTATTTACCGCGTTTATGAGATACACCGACGCTGATGCGTTTTTACATTTGGTTAGTTTGTAAATCGATTTAACATCTTTCTTTGCGGCCGGACCGGTACCAATACGTTGCTCTAAATAGTAGGTGGTTCGATATATTTTGACGTTCGATAAAACTTATTCAACAGCATGGTACTAGGTTGCTAAATAAGTTTTACAATACGATAAAACTTATCGAGCGATCTATTATAGATCGTTTCGACGATTCAAATCGTTCACGGAGAAACGGATACCCGAGCATCGTTTACAATTTTATAGTTTTTTTAAAGAATCTCGAGCAAGAAAGAAATTTTATTTTCTTTCGTACTTATTTCGGCGAGAAACTTTAAAGAACGTTTAGGTATTGCCGACGGATAGTTTTCAAAAGCAACATTTTGATTTTAGAAGTCTACTAGGATCGAATTCCTTCCGATGCGAACGCTCCCTTTTCTTTTGGTGCACACATATTTTCACCGGTTTATATTTTTTTGCGCGATTATTAATTTTTCTCTTTCATTGTAAATCGAAAACATCGACATCAGAGTTCTAGTGAACGAACAGCCAAATTTCCAAAACCATGGAAACTTTTCCGTTCCTAAGATTGAACTCGGGTCCAAAAATTTCGAATTGTATCTTCTTAAATTACACCTGTCTAACTTATCGTTTTACTTCAAAGATACCAGCTTCGTGTACGCCGACGCTTTCGATATTGCTATTTTTTCCAGTTTTCGTGGTACCGAAATATTCTACGTGGCTAGGTGTCGACAACCGAAGCATTTTTGTCTCGTAATGGGAATTTCGCGACGTATCGCGTTATCCGAGAAGTTTTAAGACGACGACGCAACGGTCGGCACGCGATGCTGCAAATTCGACGCGATCGTTCCGCAGGTAGTAAAAAAGACGCAAGTTTTTGCATCGATTTTCTCTTAAATGGCCGACTACCGGTACGCTTACTTTACAAGTTCGAAACCGTGAGCAGCAATTTCGCGTACGTACAATTAGCGTGTAGCGTGTAGCCGCGGCTCGTCGACCGGCTACGAACGCCGTCTACCTGCTCGATCGTTCGCAGCAGGGGGTCCGGAGAACCATAATTCCACCTTTACCTTCCTCCGGCGTCATTAAGAGACGCGTGTTGTGCGTTAGACACCGGCTACTACCGGACGAGCTCGTTGAATGTAATCGTGACGAGTCCTCTCCCCTTATCTCCGCGCCATCGTCTACCTGACTTTCCAGTCGGATGACACCTCGACGTATCTTCCGGTCGAACGTCGTCTCGCATCGCGTCGCGTCCCTGCTGCTTTTTCGCGAATCGACCGGTGAAAATAGTTAATCGGGTCCGCGTGTCCATCTTCGGTCGCGGTCTACCAGTCACCCGTCCCCAAACGAGACAGATGAGTCACTAATGAGAACGAGTCGACTAGAATTAACGAAACGAGTCCGCGAAGAGGGGAGGTGGGCAGCGACCGAGGAGAGAACCGACCATTCGACGCAACTTATCTCGGTCTCGCGATCGTCTTGGCCAGCAAGGGCGTCATCTAGCGCTGATTGCGATTAATTAGCCGCTCACGAGGATCTCCGCGACCTATGGGAGACGGTGGTTACCGATCTAGCATCGTGACTGCCATCGGACGCCTCGTTGTCGATTTACGGCGCCAACGTTACGAGCGCGCCAGACGCGAATCGATCGCGGTACGAGTACAATCTTCGGTCCTTGATCTTCGAGAACGGTGACGAGTGCGAGAAAGACGAGCCTTCGCCAGACGAGGGGCATACGTATATTAACAACGATCGACAACATCGGCTGGAATCATCGACCTAACGAAAAACAGTTCGACCAGCGCGGAAACCCGATGCCCGAGCTCGGGCTGTTCCATACGAACGAACCGCTGCCCGTGCATGTCCAATTAATTCAATGAGTGAATCAGTCCCCCACTCTGCCGTCTGACTCGCCGTGTAACGTTTTAATGATGCGTCCCGTCTAGGCCAGATGACTCTCGATGGTTATCTACCCTCTCGCCACCAGCAAACACACCCCTGCAGCCGATCCCCGGACATCGAGCACGTGCCGTTGAGAAAAAAGCATATGCGCTGGAATACGCAATTGCTCGTTACCTTCGCCTCGACGGATGGCCCTTCCGTAAACGAGGTTTACCTTCGCGATGGCGCGCTGCGATCGGTTACTCGTTTCGTCGTATCTACCTTTGCCCCGGGCGAAGCCAATGTTGCCGTTCGACGACTCATCGTTGCACCAAGGGCCCCGAGAGTGTCATCGCGTAACGCGATCCCTTCGTTTGTTTGCTCTTTCGTTTCTTTGCTTTTTGTCCGCATCGTGCCACGCGTCGCGAGTCGGTCGTAATCTCGAGACCGTTATGGAAAAACGTTTTGCGTAACGCTTGTAATTACCGTGTATTTGTGTTTGCAATAGAGTATCGTTGGCCAGGTATTAGTGACAGAAACGACTGCGAGAGACCGGTACAGAAATTGGTAACAATTGCGAATAGATAAAAGAGGGGACGAGAAGTGGAGTTCATCTTGTTGGAAAGATTTTCGACCGTGCGATAATCAAAGATGGAAAGCTTGCGTTTAAGTAAAGTAGAGTATCGTCGTGCGAGCAAGCGTTCTCTTAATTTTCATTTCATTTTGTACATACGTTGTATTTCGTTCGATGAATGTTTTCGATAAAACTGCAATCGTTGAACGTCTTGTCGAAAATGATAACCAATAACGAAAAGCTTGCGTCTAAATAAAGTAGAATATCGTCGTGCGAGCAAGCGTTCTCTTAATTTTCGTTTCATTTTGCACATATATCGTATTTCGTTCGATGAATGATGTTTTCGATGAAACTGCAATCGTTGAAAGTCTTGTCGAAAATGTCATTATGTCGTTTGCAACAACCTTAATTTTCGAATCGAAAGATATTCATTTTTCGTTGTACCGATTAAACCGTTCCTGATCGTAAAAACCTTTACGATGACGTTCGGTTGGGACGCAGCCCGAGTGCTTTTTCTAACGCGAAAAATCTGCGCGTTTCGGCCGAAAGCGTTTATTCCACTGTAAGGAGAACTCGTGGTGGCATCGACGAGATATCCGTGGACCGCGGGGATTTCGTCGGCGACGATAATTGAGAATGACGCACGTCCTCGCGCCGCGGCAGCCGCGATGGCGGCGGCCTTTAAGATCTCCGCGAGACGTCGAGGGTGGGCGTACTGGAAACATCGTTGCGCGAGATTATATGCACGCCCGTTATATAGCGCAACCAAGGTGGAGAGAACGAGACGGTAACCGAGCCATGGTGGAGCAAAGAGAGAAAGAGAGAGAGAGAAAGAGAGAGAGAAAGGTTGCGAGAGCGAACACGCACGTGGTGCGGCTCACCTCGTGGAATACGTATTACCTCGGGGTGTCGGAATTATTGCCCCGTGGGCCGTGGCTGAGCCGCAAATGGGACAGGTTGTTTCGCGTTGGTGGAAACGGCCGATAAATCGCGGAAATTAAATCGACGCCATCGGCTGTCGATAGCCGTCCCGCGCGGACGACGTACGAGTCACGTCGGCCACAAAGAAAAGCGGACTCGTGGATTTCACCTTCCTACCTGAACGCCGCGCTGCGCCGCGCCGGTACACGCCGCGTATCTGGATACATAATGATCCTGCCCCGGATCGCTCGCTCGATCCCGAAAGAGATCGCGTACGTCGTCCTTCGATGGGATGGGGCGGTGAGGACCGATATTTTCTCAAGCTCCGAGGATACACGAATGGTAAATCGTCGCGCCGTCTAGCGAAATATCCTCCCGATTCCGCGATTCGGGGAGCGAGACCGCTCGCTCGCGAGCACAAGCGCGTGCGCCGCCGACACCGAAGTCTCGATTTACAGTTTCGTCCGGTGTGTTCCGAGAAAGTTCCTTGGGAACGTCGTGAACCTACTTATCGTTCGGGGAAGGTACGTAATACGTTATGCAGGAAAGTAACGAGGAGCTCCGCGCGGAGCACCGGGATGATGTTTCCATCACGAACGCAACGCGTCTGAACCGAGGCTGCCCTGACACCCGACCGGTGGCCAGAACGGCGTCGGTCTCGGGAGATCCCATCGTGTATAAGGTACACCGGGCATAGCGTGCGGAGTAAATGTTCCAATCGTCGTCGTGCCCTGTCCACAAATTATTCCTCGTGTTCTGCACGATGCGCAGCACGAGCTGGGCATACACACACGTCCGCGGCGCATAGGTGCACAAGGCGGCCGAGAGTTCAGCGGCGCCGGTCGCATCGGCCGTACCGACTCTTCCACTCATTCCGAGAACCGAGGTATCGCGTCTCGGACTCGTAGAGACCCGCGTCTTGTCCCGTATGCCACGATCGACCTAGCCGGACTCGATCCAGGGCCCCTCGATGCCTCTCGTGGATTCGAACGGAACGACGGGACGCAAAGAAGAAAAGAATCGTAGGATAAAAGAAACAACGAAAGAAGAACGAACCGAGAGGTGGCGAGAGGTGGACGATTCGTCGCGAAACGACGCGATGCGACGCGACGCGACGCGACGCGACGGTGTTCGAAGAGGTAGGGGGGATCGGCGCACCACGTGTGTCCAGGTTGGCTCGTTTCGTTTCGCTTCGGGAGAGCAGTCAAGGTGCTCTCGTTTGTTCCTCGTTTCGAGTCGTGTCGTCGTTCGCGTCGTCAGGAGCTCGTGCAAGCCGGCCACGCTCTCCTATCTCTCATCTACCGTCCACCTGTATTCCCCGTATTGTCAGCACGTGGAATTCCGTAGAAATTAACGATTGACCCCCGCGAGAGTCTCCTCCTTATCTGACTCGTTCGATCATCCTATAGAACGCGGCTGTGGCCTGGGCTGCAGCCTCTTGCGCGCTGCTATTCACGGCTAGCGATCGTAGATATTATACACGTCGGTGAGCCCGAACGTGACGCTAGAATGGGATTTGAATAAGTATATCGTTGCTTGACGCGCTCCAACCTCCAAGACGTAACGACGATGTCGCGTCATCGTTCAATTTCGACGATTAATTGCGCGCCGCGATTCGAGCGCCGATTTTGCACCAGGGTTCGCGATTGATCGCATCAGGGTTCGCGTGAAAACGTTCGCGGGGCCACTGGAAATCTTTCTCGAGTGGATCGACGAGAATCCTACTTTCGTAGACGACTTTTCCCGTGGAAACTCGAGGAAAACGTTTGAGAAGAAAACAGTCGCGTCGCTCTCGAGGCGCTCGGAGCCGAGACGATGACAACAAACTCGCGATACGTTGAATCTCGTTCTAAAATGTAACTGTCTCTATGGGGATATCTTGAAAAAGATACCTCGCGAGACAAAGCCCCGATCCTTTGAATGAAAACTGCTTGATACGAACGACGACGACAATTCGAAAGTTCGAGTACAATCGTTTACGTAGTTCTATTCGCGCGGAAAGCTCGAAGAATATTTTTTGACGCGGTTCCGTCTTTCGAGCGGAAGCAAATGGAACTTACGAATTCGTTCGCACGACTGACCATCGAATCGAGTCTGTGACAGCGAATCGTCGATAGTGATCTCCGAAACGTTCGATCGCGTATAAATGAACCGTTTATACTGCTTACGAAGGAAATTGCGTACATATTGTTTTATGGGCAAGAAGACTAATCTCGGGTCATTTCAAGATCGATACATTTGTATTGAATCGCGTAATTATTCCACTATCGCGGAACAAGATTCTTTTAGGAAAAGAAAATGTGCCGAAAAGTTCAACCGTTAGCTAATTCGCAATATTTGTAAAAATACCTTTCCTTCGAAAAGTGTTCATTTCGAGATATTTGTAAGGAACTCCTCGGAGGTCGTAGATACTTCTAAAAAACAAAATACGTTTTCCTAATTTTCAGATATTAATCGTGAGTGAAAACGTGAAAAATCCTCGGTGTAGATGTATCGTTCTCTCTCGAGTGAAGAACGATGTACTCCTTTCTCGATGTACCTTCGAGATTACTTTTTACGCGTTCTTGACCTTTAACGATCTTAAATATCCTTGTCGTAAATCCTTCGACTCTTCTTAAAGCAACTCGACGGCTAAAGTGGTATAACAAAAAGTCCGATTTAAATAACACATCCTTGACCTTGCAACCCTCTTATCGCCTTGGGTTATAGAACGTTCCGTGTTCGCGATGGCCGTCTCCGAACGAAATACTCCCGTTCCGAAAATATTCTTCCGCGTTTCTTCGAATTTCGGATAATTGTGGTGCCGACTTAACGAGAATCGCCCTATCCTATATAATTTACAGAACGAGGAATTTAAAGACGATCCGTATGTATAGTTATTATAATAATATTATACGGTAATTTCGGTCCCGGAGGAAGTGTTTATCGTATTCCGTGACTCGTGCATAAATATTTCTCCCGTCGTTCGAGCTCGATTGCAATTTAATCTCTAACGTACGAACCGAATAATTTATACGCAATTGTGTTGCGGATTGCTGTACCGTTTACCGAAGAGGATCGAAATTACGGTCGAAAACGTTCCGAAGCTACAAGGCTCGCAGAAATCGATACACGAGTCACGGGTCGTCCTAAATGCCTCGTCTCGCGTATCCGAAACAAGAGAGACGATCCGAGATCTCGACACGCGCTGGAACAAAGAACGACGTTAACGCCTAAACGCAGCGAAGAGACCGTCGAGACTCGATTACCTCCGAAACCAACGAGGTGTTCAAAAAAAGCACCTGTTTGTCGTACGTGGGCAGAGGCAAAGAAGAGCACGATTTGTACCGGCGAGGACAACGAAGTCGTAACCCCGAAGAGGCAACCGCGCCCATATCGAGCGACAGCCCGTTAAGCCCACTCTGGACTCCATCCAGATATCATCGCGAATGCTAAACAGAAGGGTGACTTCCCCCGTTCGTTCCCCTCCCGATACCTCTCGACTTTCATGCATCGAGATAACTTTCGCAGCAATGTCGCAGCGATTCTCGGCCCAATGTCACCGCGAAACTCTCGATAATTCCGTTTATCCGTAAAATAAATAATTCCTTTATTCACCTTCGTGGAACCGCGCGCGAAATTCCCGTCACGGAGGATGAAGCTCCGCAATACGAAAATCGCGAAACGGCGCGAAAAGAAGAAAAAAGAAAAAAACGAAAAGAAAACGCGGCGATTCGAAGCGTATAGGCGATACGACCTGCGATAAGGGATTACGCCCTTAATCGAAGAACCTCGGTGCTCAATTTGAATTTATAAGTAGCCGTGTGTGGGCTACCGGTGGCCCTGTATCGCGTCGTAAATTGCACGAACGATATCGAGGAGAAGGGCGCTACGAATCCAAGCGGAAGACCTTCTTCGAAGAACGTTTAAGCTAAATGGTCGACTAGGGCGGTGACATTTTTGCCAGTCGGCTTACGCGTTTAAAATTCCGGTAACGGGAAAATGGAGTGGTGTCTCGATGGTTTATCGGCGGATAAAACGACGATTTTCGAGAACGAAAGCGAAATCTGGTGAAACCCGCAGAAACTGATCGCGCGTAGCGCTCGCTCGTTCGTTCGCTCGCTCGCTCGCTCGCGCTACCACCTGCGCGGGTATTTTTATGTCGCAACGTGGGTGGACGAGGAAAAGAAACGCGCGTCTCTTTGTTACGGAGCAAAACGTAGGCGGTCGTATAGGTCGCGCCAGGTTCGCTATATACCCTACCATCTCGTCGTATAGTGGCCAAATACCACGAGAGTACAACGTCGCATTATAATATACCGCGCGCATAAAATGATTTTCAATGACCTGGCGGATTTCGAGTCGATGTTATCGAACCGACCTTCGAAATAAAACTTGCCCTCGCTGCTTCGTTCCCGCTGTGTATTACCAGCCGGGAGAAACTTCCGGGAAAATTTCTGGACGAAACGGTTATCGAGCAACGATTACAGTTCGACGAGAGAAAAACGTCGAATGAAGGAAGAAACGAATAATTACTCAATTTGACGAAACCTTGCACACGGATAGAGCGTTGAATAATATTAGTCGCGTATTTTCTCTCGTTGAGTTATATTTGCGTTTAAGGGGTGACATCTACTCTTCGAATTGTAGACGAATCTATCCAAAGGTGTCTCAATCGTCACCGGTCGATTTACTTTCTGAATAAAACTGAAAGGGTTTAAGTAATCTTGATATTTTTCTTTTATTTATAATTACAGACTTGGGAGTTAATAATGGAACAAGATATCTTCCAAATGGTTGCCTCGGAATTTTTTACAGAGCAACGATCTTTTCCTAAAATTTTTCATTACGTTTTCGCACAAACTCGAATCGATTTCACCAATCACACGTTCGATGTTATCTTTCGGTTCTGGAATTGTCTCTGGATTGTCGATATATACCTTAACTTTTCGAGAAATTTTGTTTGCAAAAGTGCCATTGTTTCATTCGCTGTGCAGCAAGAAGCACCGTCTTGCTGAAACCAAATATCAGCCAAGTCAAAACCTTTCAATTGATGCCAGAAATAGCCAGTCAACGTGTCGTGATATGGTTTCCCATTCACAGTAACCGCTTCGTCGTCATCATTTTCGAAGAAAAATGGCCCAATAGCGCCTTTTCACCAAAACTGCATCAAACAGGGACTCGCTTTGAATGCATTGGCAATTGTTCAACCTGTCATGGATTTTTCGAACCCCATATGCGACAATTTTGTTTATTCGTGTAGTCATCGAGGTGAAAATGCGCCTCGTCGCTGAAGATAATTTTGTCGAAAAAATCATCGTCGTCTTCTTTCTTCTGCAGCGCCCCACGAACGTACGATGTTATAAATGGTCCAATGGTTAAAGTTTTTGACACAATTGAATCTTATAAACGTGCAAATGAAAATCTTTTGTCAAAATCATTTTTCCCACGCTTTCAGGAATAGCAGCAACATTTTTGCTCGAACGAGTGGTACGGTGACTTTTTCAGATCGCCAACTGAACTAGTTTCAACAAATCTAGCAATCAAACTTTGCACCATTCTTTTTACCAGCACATGATTTTGAGGAAAATGGTTACGAAGTTCCCGAATCGTTAGCATTAAAGATCGCGATTTTTCGTAATACGCCTGAATAATTTTCACGTGTTCTTTCTCCGTGTACTTCCCCACGATTAATTTCCTATCTATCTAGATAAAATATTTCAAGTTTCAGGTTAATCGGTTCGACGTTTTGAAAATAGCGCGAAATTCAAATCGACCGATGATGATCGGGACACACTGTATTTGCCTGAATTATTGCTGTAATTAGTAGATGTTATTTCCTTTTGTTATTTCACGATATCGTTGGAAAAGACGAACCCAAATTATTGTCGATTATTGTCCACGTAATAAAGGAATTCGAACGAGTTTAAGTTTCCTTACGAAGCTAAAAGAATATTAAAAAAATATTGTAATATTTACGAATATAGATTCGGGCAATTTTATTTACCATTGCGACCGAACGTTTAGGTTTATCAATCCCGAGTACGTTGGTCAATATTTAAAGAATCAACCGATAGGCAGCGTACCGGCATATCGTAACATAATTTTAAACGGCAAATAATTGGTAAAAGCTAGGATGCGTTCGAATGCATTTCTCTTTGCTCGCATTATGCACTGCATTCGACGATCATTAACAATAACATTGAAGATTTTATTTTCTTTGTTACTTTAATCAGTTTGAATTATTATAAACACAAATATTCAATATTGAAGATACAGTCAGTGAACGATTCATACTTTGAATCATCACTGATATCGTATCGTCTAAAAAATTCCGATAAATGCAACCGACGTTGAAAATATTTTATACGATAAACGCATACACTTATATATTTAAACGCTTCGATTATTATCCAAAAAACAATCGTATCGTATCGAGAACCTATGATAAAGTTGAAGTAACACCATCTAGCATTTCAGTCGCGCAACAGTTCCAAGCTCACTGAGAAGGGCACAGGGATACGCGTTCTCCGTGCTGCATTCCCTTCGAACGTTAAACAGAACGGGGTGACTTTGGAGCAGCTGGCACGAAACGAAAGTATACTTAAAAAGGACATTATTCGATGAATAAATTTTATTCCAATTTAACGCACGGTTGCGCACCACCTATTAGGATCGATTTTCGACGTCGGGTGCGTCGAGAATTTCCCGACGCGTTTCCAAAACGCTTTCCACAGTATGCTCCGTATACCTACACCACCGGCAAGGGTTAACTTCGTGGATCTCCGATTTGGACGAGAACGAACGATACTCGGCCGAGTAATGTTCGCGGAAATCGTTTACCCGGCAAAGCGGGCGCGATCAAGGCTCGTGGCAAACGAACCGTTTATTTTCACCGTCCATCGAGACTTTTTCTTTCAACATCTCCGCACCTTTCCGGTGTACATAGTTACGTACAGGAAGGAGGCCCCGAGGGAAGAGACGAGCGATCGTCAACGCGCGACGAGGTTATTACAAGTAGGTGTCTCATACGTGGGCAAGTCAGGAAACGAGGGCACTCGAGGATATCAGAGAGATCCCCCCTATATATTAATAGGGACAATCGAGCGTCTGTCACGGGACAATGGCCAGGACTACGCCCAGAATCGGTTTCGTAGGATCCGTGGCGTGACGCGGACCCTCGCGCGTATTTGCCTACGTACCGAGGTCGTAAGTTCGTACGAGTTTCGTATGTACACGTGTCCCGCGACCTCCGAACACCTATGCAACGTCATAGAAGGAGCATCCGGTGCACCCAGAGCGCAAACAGGCCAACTACGCGCCACGTAGCTCGGGCTCGTGCCACGAGTCCATGACATCGGGGCACACCTACCAAGGAAATACGCGCCTTCTCTCGCACGGATTCGCCGCGTATCGAGCGAGCTTCCTTCACGGAACACGATCGACCACCGGGTCACGTGGCGAAACATCGGTGCCTCGAGTCGTTCGTCCATTTCTGATTTCTGGCGATCCGATGCTCGTTAACGGGTCTACTTTACTATTTTATAGAGTAACGAGGGCGCTCCGATAAGTACTTAGCCTACAAAAGAAAAAGGAAAATTTTGGAAAAGTAGCGATTTATTTCTCTATATAGTCTCCTTTCGGCTCGATAGACTTGACTCAGCGATGCTCCAACTTCTTTAACTCGTCTGAAAAATACGTTTTCTGGAGGTCTGCAAAGTAGGCCTCCGTGGCGGCGATAACCTCCTCGTTCGACTCAAATTTCTACCCGGCGAGTGACTTTTTCAACTTTGGAAACAAAAAGAAGTCCCATTCAATACCAGACTATAAAGAGTCTACGATCTTTCATCCACAGGGTAGTGTTTCGGGCCCTTTCTTGTATACACTATATACATTAGATATTACATCCATCAGTGAAACCAATGGATTTACATTCGCAGACGACACAGTTATATTATCCGCCCAAATGACCCAACGGCAGCGTCCAATATTTTACAACAACGTATCTCAAAACTTGAAGAATGGCTGCACCGATGGAAAATAACAGTAAACACGGACAAGTGTAAACACATTACCTTCACCCTGAAGAAAGGTACTGTTCCTGAAATAAAACTTAACAATACTCCTGTTCCTCGAACCAAATCGGTTAAATACTTGGGACTTCACTTGGACTCAAAATTAACCTGGAAACGTCACATACGCTCTAAAACCGATCAAATTCGCATCAAAAGGAGAAACATGTACTGACTTACGTGCAGAAAATCTAAACTAAGTCTTGACGATAAACTTTTAATATACAAATCAATTATAAAGCCCATTTGGACATACGGCATCGAGATGTGGGGCATTGCCGCCAAAAGCCATATTTCTAAGCTCGAGTCGCTACAGTCCATAATTCTTAGAACAGTAACTAATGCCCCTTGGTATGTTCTAAATGACGAAATCCGGAAGGACCTCCGAGTGAAAACAGTTACCGACGAAATCAACAGCCACTGCAAGAGTTACAAGAAAAGAACAGACAATCACCCAAAGAATTATCAAAAAAGATATACGAAACTAATCTGCCCCGCAGACTGAATAGGAAACGTCCTAAGGATTTACTATCCTAAAGGCACCTTACCTATACAGATGTTCTCCATAGGGATAACATCCACGTGTTAATCAACCTCACTCGATAACACAATTTATCGAATGTTCTTGCTGAACAAATCGTAAAGTCACTTGGGAATTTATAATAAAAAAAAACGATCTTTCCTCTGCTGTACGCGACGTAGTAGATAAATAAAGTCATTCACGAGTTTTGGCAGTGAAAAACGAGCGACCTCCTGTTCCTTTCGTTCTACCGTGCGTCACGTCGACGCAGATCCAACCGGCATAGTTCGTACCGTCAAATTCATCTGTGGACGAAACAAGTGTATTTAACACAATTGTACACGTTAGAACATGTACATGTTAGAATTTTCTAATGGAAAACCATGTGTTTCGTTTCGTGAAACGAAGAAACGCGAGAAACGTAATTCAAAGTATCCCATTGAATCGAAATCTCTTCGTGACGGCGATGAATCGGTAGGATTAAAAGTGTGGGAACATTCGAAAAAAAGAGTCAGTCGGTAGCATCGCGAGGAGCTTGTAAGTTCAGTCACGGAAGAACGAGTACGAAAGATTGCAAGGTTCGACGAGTGGCAACCGCGTGTAATCGGTGGTATCGTTTAATTCTGGCGCGGAAATATACAGCTTGCATCGCGTAATGAGCATATTTCGCGAGTGTCACGCGACTGGTTCGTGTACGGTACGGCCTATCCTGTTTGACAAATTTTTACGAGGGTGCACGATCGATCGTGGTTCTCGTGGCTCGTTCGTGACCGAGGGTTTTTGGCAGAAGCCAGCGCGCGTCTCGATCGTTTTTGCCGCGATGACACACCTATAAAGATCTCCCGGAGCACTCCATCAGGATTGGAGGGGCACCGGGAGAGTCGGTCAAGCGGTGCGCGCAACGAGAGCGCATGGTTCATGTCGCGGCATCTTTGTCGGCGGGGCCGGTTCTTCATCATCGTTTTGCCGATACCAGCGGGCCGCGCGAGGAAAAGAGGAAAGCAGAGAGAAGATGAGACCGAGCCGAGAAGGGGAAAAGAACCGGCGAGAGGGAGGAGGCGGCGAGCGGGTCTTTAAGATCGTCCCGAGAGACGAACCTGCTCGGCTCTTACCGGCCCGATGGTGCTCATATATTAATTAGTACGAGGAGTCCGAGTTATTATTGGCTCGAAATTAATAGACCCTTCCGCGGATAAATAACCGAGGCCCCCTGCCTCTCCTGAGGTAGCTCCGAACCGTTCCACCTTGCATCACTGCGAGCGGGAGAAGGAACGAGAGAACGAACGAACAAGAAGAGGGCACAAGGGACGTGTTTATTGGCACGGGCCCGACGAGTTTCCTTTTGTCGAACAGGTACAAGCAATTAGTTGCGTTCGGATTCGTATTTTATGGCGGCGCATCGCGAGCCATCGGCATCCTCCGATTACAGATATAACGAGAAACGCGAGCGAGCGCAACCGCGAGCCCGTCCCCCTAAGCACGGGGGCGTAATAAAATCGTCCTTGCAACACGGGGAAGAATTTATCGCAAAAATTTGGATGTTTCGTCTTGTATCTTCCATTTCGGTGCTAATTCCTCAACGTTCAAAATTACCGACCTACCTCTTTAAAATACACGTTGACGCGCCTTAAACTCTTTACCCAAAATCGAATTAATGCGTTGCACGCTGTTTTACAACACAGCGTGAAAGATACCATTTAAGCGATCGCTGAAAACGTGATTACAATTCCGTATAAAAATCACACTGTCGCGTTTTCACGAGCCACCGTAAGTACGCTAAAAGATTGTACCGATCGTAACCGATTTCCAAAAATCTTCGCAGCGCGCGCGAAACAAAACGTTCGTACTTTTCGTTGGGTGCTTCGTATATTCGTTTCGCGTTTACTTACGAAGAAATTGTACCGATACGATTAACGTGTGTTGCGCGATCATCTCCTACGCGTTCACGGAACACTCCAGTTGGTCGTTCGACGAGAGTTCGCAATTAATTTTCGTATACCGAAGGAAATTATACGGACAAATATACCTCGTTGCCTACGGAGATTGAATTCCCGATTGGGAGGCTATCTAATGATCTTTAATTAACACATAGCGTATCTGGTTCGCAGACAGGTTATAATACGCGATCCGATTCGCGTCATCGAGTACGTACGTGCTCGTACGGGGGCTGAAGTTTTCCCGGCTACGTGTACACGGGATCATTAATCGCCATCGGTCGACGATGCACGAGCGAATATCGAATTTCCTGGCGCGCCCTGGATCGAACGATACTTCCCATTGTACCGAGATCGAGATCTACGAGGGGCGAACTCGTCGGAATCATTTATAAAACCATTGTCCGGCTTGACAAATGCCCAACGACCGAATACAAACGCGTACGCGCCACGGAAATTTATGTAACTTTTCCTTAGAAAGCGTTTCCTCGATCAAACGTTCCGATTACCGAGCGTGCGTTAAGAGAAAACGATCTCGCGGTTATCCGAAAATTCTTACGATCGAGACTTCGAGATCTCGATGGTTAGTTTTCACGATTTTAAGTGATACGGTAACGGAAATCGCGTCTAAACGTTTCCGACTTCCGTTCGGTTTGGATTCGTGTGTCGTCCAAGATCTTCGCGGCGTTGCAACGAAATTATAAATCATTGAATCGATAGAAAATTTGTGTCGAATTTCGGTACCTGATCACACTGCTCGAAAACAAGCAAGTAGAAAGCAAGTTCAAGGACTTGTTATTTTATCTATCGTACGATGCAAACGGACTGCTTGTTGATTACCCGAAGCGTTGATCTTTCGTTCGAGTTTTCGGTTTTAAGAAATGGCTTTCGAGAAAAATAAATAGTACCAGGATCCGTGCTTTTGAAATGAAATAAGAGTTTTCGATGGATTTTCATCAAGCCAAGAGTTCTCTCTTATCCGAGGATTAATATCTATCTCCTGTCAAGCTAGAATTCTGATCAACTATGTGAGAAATATTCTCCGTGGTACCCTGTACGCGAGGGTGTTGGAAATGTTTAATTCCCAAATAAACATTTTCATTTTATTCGCTCCTCTCAGTCTTTCGTGGTTAACGACCACGGTACAGTTACTCTGGGGTCACAGGCCCCGAGGCCCAAGAAAGATATAGTAATCTTTTCGGCGACTATAACGTTTCGATATTTTATCACAAATTATCCTCCGTTGCATCCCGGTCGAGTGGTTGAATCGTGGTTAGTTCGAACAATTGAAAGTCCTGCTCCATAGCAAAACGTCAACCTTTTTCGGCGATTTTGTTGAAGGACAACGATATACATTGTTGTATTGCGTCTCCTATGTTTGGAACCCTGATGAAAGTTGGGTCAAGTATAAACACTTGAGAACTGCAACGGGTTAACCGTCTCTACTTTTGACTCTCAGTTTCTAAAGTCCGCTCCAAAATTCAATTTCTTATTTTCTATCCTTAATTAAATTACTGTTTCACCAAATACGTGTAAACTGTATATTTCTTAACCTTAAATCTACAACAGATTTCGATCTCTAAATCCGAACATCTTCCTAGGAGACCGTATCTGCGCCATAATTGTTCGTGTTGGAAGATGAATTTGCGTGGTGTGGTCAGAAAATGAAACAATATACTTTAATAACTTTTTAACAGTGTACTTTATTAACTACTTTAGGTCACATAGACTGCGAGCTCGTGACAGATTCTCTCTGTCGTTTCGAGCTATGCCTCGCAATATACATTATTGTCGTATTTGCGTTTATATTTGTCTGTGTTTCTGTCCGCACGTGTACGCGTGTTTGTATATTTATAGTTCTATTTTTCGTTACTAGATGTCGTTGTTGCCATCTTTGCCCAGTTCGCTTCCGTGGAGGAACGTCGAGGAGCCATTTTGATCGGTAAATCCAAACTGCGTCATGGGACACCGTCTCCGTCTCTCCGGCATAATTGTCGAGGAGTCGTTCCGGACTAATTTATTCGGAAGTGGCGAAGGTCTTTCGTCGGTAATCGCGATCAGCCGGTGGCAGGACGTCTCTTTCTTAGCCGAGAAACGTCTCGCGTTCCGATCGATCCGTAAATCGTAGCTAGGATGATAAAAAGTAAAGGATCGTGGCGGGAGCTCCGGTTGGCACAGGTTTGGCGCAGGTTGCCCCGGATCCGTCCTGAGCGTACTGCCGGCATCCAGGGTGGTCCCGATGGCTCGGCACGGGACAAACGGCGACACGGGCAACGTGCTTCGCATCGTATACCCCTTCCACGCACCCCGTGGTTCCCTCGGTTCCTTGCATCCCTCTCGGTGGATGTCATAACCGTCTAACAAATGGCCGACAGATTAGAACTAGAAACGGTACGCGCGGCGTCTCCCTCCGTTTCCCCTGTACGGTGAGAGAGGCTACGAGTGTCGGTGCCTTTCATGAAACTGGATCCGAAGGGGGGCCCTTGCCCCTCCCACGCTGTGCAACCAGCCAAGATAACAGGGCAATAATTCAAGAACTTCACGATACTGGGACACGCGCGGGACTCCTCACCGTGAAAGATTAGTCACGGATACGTACGTCGGTGCCGCGGTTCCCTTCCGCTGATCCTTCTCTTTCGCGTTGCAACGGGCGTCGTTTTTCTCCCGGGCGCACGAAAAGCGTACAACGGGCCGGAAAGGGCGAGATCCGGCGACCCGGCGCGTCGCTTCTTGCGATCCCGCCCGTAACCACCGTCTGTCTGCATGCGACCACGAGCGTGGAAACGATCCACCGGACACGGTTGGCGGACGGGCACCGTGGACCGCGGGTATTGTTCGGAGTACTGTTATATGCAACAGAATATGTTGGCAAGAATAATGGGGTTTACGGCGGTTATTAATCCTCTATGGCTCCCTGCGACTTTCGTGCCCGAGATTCTCTTTTCCTCCGTACCCGAGCGGGAGATCGGTAGATCGACGCGACCCGAACGAGGATTCGAACGGCTCGTGTTTCGCGCGACGCACCAGTCCTATTGACACACATACGGAAACTGTTGACCACTCCCTCCCCCCTACCCCCACCCAATTCCTCGACAGCTTCGCGGGGCTATAAACGCGCGCCGACCATAAATTTCGCCGCCAGAAGGCAGATTACGACGATCTTAATTGCGCACCGTGGATGCGCGAGTTCTCCCAAGTGTAACAACTTTACGAGGTTACTCTCCGAAGTGGTTCGCGAACGCGATAGTACATCAGCGGGGTGGAGAAAGAGAGAGGAAGAGGAGAGGAGAGGAGAGAGGGGCCACGCGACACACATCTCCGCGCGAGATCCGTTCGGGAGCGGTCGTTCGACGTACCGAAATCACTACGCCCCCGGGAGAACGGAAACGATTCAAACGAAATACCCGCGGGAACGATTCCCAACCGATTTCGCGTTAATTAATGCGTTCTCGTAGCTCGTTGGCTACGGGCTAATAATATTCCACGATCCGTCAAGGAATCACTCGTCGGCGAAGGTTGATTTAATCGATCAACCGGGCAGATATCACGCAGCGAGATCAATATAATCATGAGACGGATCGAACGATCGGTATCCGAGCCGAGAGATCGTGGACCACCCCGGCTCCGTCGGCCGGGGGTAATTAAGTACCGAAGAGTGATAGGCTGGCGTGACCGGCGGTCATACATCGCGCCTCTGCGTTCGTGATCCGGGCCACGGGTTCCTGCTGATCGTTTCAATTCACGAATCGCTTAGCTCGATCGATTTGTTCTATCGATCCGTGCTCGATCGATGAAAAATGTTTCGCTCGTCCTGCGAGAGACTGCCACGGGCTTTCAACGGAAATGGAAGAATCTCCGTCCTGACGAATAAATCGGTGAGGTTCAGACGCGACGTCTTACCGGATGAACGTTTTTTGAGCACGTTTACTCGCTTTTTGACCAATTACGAACCACGTTTCGAGTTCGATATTTTACGAGTCGAGATTTCATCCACGTACAGTGACATCGATAGGGGAGGTTTCTAGATATCCGAATCGAATTCAAGCTCTTCTTTAACCCGTACGAATGTTCGTCTATCGTCAGTAGTAGAATAACTAAAACGATGATCGTTGAAAGGACAAAGTTTCATTTTCAAAGTCAATTTGCAACTTCCATCAGCGCCGATAGAGACGATATTGCGAGTGTACAACAGCGCGAGTTAATCGATCTAACTGTTTTCCAGAGAGAGAGGTGTTTGAACGAAAAAATGCTTAAAAAATAAATGTTTTTTCAAATCAAAATCGCCGAAAAATATTCCCCGTCGAAAATCGGTGGTTTCGTAACGGTGGAAACGATCATCGATCAGGGTGAATAAAGTTGACGAATAAAGATGATTCGATACGCGAGATCCTCGGTTAGCGTTTAAATTTCCATCCGTAGGGCTCCTTTGGAAAGCTCGTTCGCGACGCACGGGTGAGAAAAATTTCATACTCCACGACCCGGATAGCCGAGAGATACCTTCCTGCTCTCGGTCGAGTCACGTTCACGCATGCATGCGTGTACGCGCGGATCGCGTGTGCGAGGGGACGCGCCTATTGCGAGCAGGTTGCTTATATTTGCAGTTTTATGCACTCAGCCGCGCCTTCGCTGCTTCGATACTCCAGGCGGTCGCTCGCGCGGTACTCATCTTCCTATTACCGTGACGCTCTACGTATTCCACTTTTCGCGGCAAGTTTGTCTTAATATTTACGCGGGCCGTTGAAAACGTTTTCTTGGCCAATTCGAAGAGCGAGAACCGATGAGAAGAGTGATCGAAGAACGCGATACGATGTTCTCGGAACTACGTGTCGCGAATTCAAATATATTTGAACTCGCGAAAATGAAAAACAAGTCTCGTTTCCCGAGTGTTTTCTCCGCGACGCTTTACACTTTCTCTACGACGAATGAAATCATCGAACGAAAAGAAAGAATAAAAAAAGAGAAACGCGTCAAAGGTACACTCACACCGATCGAAACGAAAAGTCTCGTAGCTGCGAACGCATCGTCGCGGGTTTGCAATTATACGTACCGATCGTCGCAAATAGAGATAGCATTTACGATCGAGGATTCGTCTAAACGACAATAATGGTCATTAAAAGGTAATTTCCTGCGTCTTTTGAACGGACGTGAGGCGTAAGGGGAAACGATTTCACGGCAATTGGCGCCAAGTTTCATGGCTCGCGAAGCGTCCTGGCGCCGGTTTTACGCGATCGCTGCCCGATACTGCGGCGTTATCAATTGCCCTCGATTATAGAAACGCGCGATAGCAGCTTCTACGTTATAAATCAGCGGCATTCGGTGCGAGTCCGCGGGAATCCATGGGAGATTTCGTTCGATTCACCGACGAGTTCCCGATTAGCCGGTCGCGATTATGTCGTACGGCGTGCACGTTGCGGAAAGGTCTCCGGTTAGATCCAGAGAAGTTCAAACGTATCCAGATAAACGAATCGACGCGATATTTATTCGGCCAGAGGCGTATCTCTGTAATTAATTGACAGAGAAAAAGTGCCCGGCACTGGATTTACGATCTTCCCCTCGGGTTCTTGTGCAAAAGCGCTAGATTTTACAGACCAACGTGGAGGGAAATCCAATCTCACGGTCGTACGTTCTTTTCAACCGAACCGAGAAACGTTGCGCTCGATGTAACGCGGTTTAACGTCGTTTAATTAATGAATCTACGCGTAGGAAAAAAGGGAACCGAATCGGCTCGTCGGGTTGCGATTCACACGCGTGTTCTTTTATTCGCTGGTAGACCGTTCCACCGATTGATAAATTTATTCCCAAGTAACACTCCCCTGAACGTTCTTCGATTAGGTATTATTGTAGGAAGGTGAGTTTGCGTGGAGTAGCCAGAAAATCGAACAGTATACTTTAATAACTTTTCGACAGTGTACTTTATTAACCCTTTGCACTCGAAGCGTTTTTGCTACCTGAAACTGGCGCCTCGATGAAATCTTTTCAATCGAAAAAATTAATACGCAATGGAACATTTTTGTTTCGATACTCGACGTACATATGTTTACATCTTAAAAGAGTGTAATACCTAATTTCTAATTTCAATTTCAAGTAACGAAATTTTTCGGAATTGGTAGAAGTACACTGAATTGTGTGGTGACCGAGGGTCTCTCGAGTTCAAAGGGTTAATTACTTTAGGTTGCTTAGACTGCGAGCTCATGATAGATTCTTTGTCGTTTCGAGCTATCCCTCGCTGTACATATTATTGTCGTATTTGTGTTTGTATTTGTCTGTGTTTCTTCGTTATTAGATGTCGTTGTTGCCGTGTTTCCACAATTCTAGTAAATTCCGACATATTGTACGTTAAATTGGCCAAAGACGACATCCGCTGTTCTTGTTCTAATATAATTAAAAAGTTGTCAGATGTTGGCTCCTATAATGTACAATGTAATTTAGAAATCTATATTTCTTCGAAAACCTACGCATCTCGATTTCGTCGATACTGACTTAAATTCGCTACAAGAATAACACGGTTCTAAAAATATATTAACAAAGAAATTGGTTGCCTCGTCTGGTACGATTACACTGATTTATTTTCGCTAAAACGTGAAAGTAACCAACAATAAGCGCGAGGTCGGGAGCGAGTGCTCCGTTTTCTGTGTGCCAAGGGCGGTACCGATGCTAAATACAAAAATAGACATCGAGAAGAATATTTTCGAGGTTCCCTTAAAAAACACGGGAGTGCGGCGCGTCGATGGTTCGAAGGTGACCAAAGACCGTGGCGTAGGTATTTCCTTCGGAGCGTAAGAACCGATTGCTCGAACTCATCGAACTACCACAGCGAAATAAAATTTGCCGGCGCATGGCTTCGAGCGGCGAGAGATGTATCTCCATCGATGCGTCCTTTAACACGGGCCGACGCATCGACGTTGTCACGAGTGCAAGCTGCCAGGAACTGGTCCGGTCTGAATCGTGTCCAAAGACGTAGACGAGGATTCCTATCGTTCGATCCTGAAACGCTGGTAGACGCGGTCAGCGTCGTTGTTCGTAATCCTCCTCAGCGTGGTCCCTGTCACCAACGGGCACGATTCGCTCGCGATTCTCCTCGAGGAATATCGAAGTACATTTCTATCGATGCGTCGTGTTACTCGGAGGACGGATCAATGGAATCGCGAGGAACTTCTTGAACGCGGTCCCTCCTCGTCCGCGGCGCTCCTGCTCCGTCGAGCGGCGCGCAGAGCGGAGGAGCCTCATGAATATTCAGCGGACAAGTTGTCCGCGAGACGCTCGCGGCTCTAACGGGTGACGTATACCCTTGTTGATCATAAGTGGGTTTGTTTCGCTGATTGTTGTCGCATCTAGCGGCTGGCCCAGGGGGTCCGTTGAATATGCATCGCGGGGGCCAGTTTGCGCGCGTCGCGATATGGCGCTCGGCTTATAGCTTCTATAATTTGCACCGTGCCGATAAGAGAGCGGTTCGCGCAACCCGCTCCGGCCCGGGTATCACACCGTTCTTGCACTCCACTGCATCGCGAATCTCAGAAACGCGCGAGCGAGCGAGCGAGCGAGCGAACGAGCGAACGAGCGAACACCAGCGAACACCAGCGAACGTACGAACGCGTGCAACGTTCAACGCACGTGGAACCGGTACATAAACTACGAGTGACCCGCGTTATATCGAACGGAGTACGAACTAATTTACAAGATAATGCACGCTACCAGCCACGATTTAAAGGTCAGAGGAGTTATCGGGCCCCGGTTCGTATTTCAATGGAATAATGCGGCCCACGAGCTTTTTTTACACCGTTTCGCGTATTAATTATATTCCCGCGGAATTCTTCGACGTAGAAACCGCGGATAAAAGAAACTGCTCGGCTTAATGATATATTTTAGACGTCGCGAAGCCAATGATCCTTGCAGCCGATCAGTGGTGCATGTCGCGAAACCTGCTCCCGGTGCTTTGGACGGAGCTTCAAAACTGCGTGCACGCAGCCGGTCACCTTCGAACGCGAGAAGAACGATCCGTGAACCGGCGTACGCTCGCTCCTTCCCTGTGAATTATTATTAGCGATATTATTGCGCGTCTCTGTCCCGCTCACCGGTACAACGTATCGCGCCCCGAGAACTGAATTGCGCAACAACGCTCGAACCGAACCTCCAAGTTATCGCGGGAACAATTAAGAATAAGACGAACAAGAGAAAGTAAGGAAATCGATCGAACCGAGATGGAAATCTAAGAGGGAATACGAGAAAGTTTCGTCGGTGATAAAGTAGAGCCAACCGCAACGAGGTCGCCGTTACTTTGGGTTTCAGCTTGGAGCGTGAGACGCGGATCGGCGTCGTGTCTTGTCAATATCCGATTTTACTTCCCGCGTTATGCTCGACGTCGTCGCGATACCGATTCTGGGTGGATCCAACGCGTGCTTATAGAACTTGCACGTCATCGGTGTACATGTGCGCCGAGCGGCGACTAGGAACGCAAAGGAGGTCGATAACGTGGATATCGAATAATAAAAGAGAGAGCCTCGTAATGCAACACCGCGTGCTACGAACGAAGAAGATATTCGTGGATCGCGAACCTGTTGACCCGAGAATATGCGTAAGACACGAAACGCGACAAGTCACGCGGCGAAAACTCGGGACTGTGTCATTTTCTAACCAGCGGGTCACGATCGAGCGTTTCGAAAACTTTTGAGAAATCTAACGAGACAACGATCGCGATACCGCGAAAATTCAGGCGGTGTGAAATCGGAGTACAAGAGGACGGTTTTACCCAATGCGCGACGAATATCTGACCCGAACCATTTTTCGAACCATTTATTCAAATTGATATAAGAAAACAATCGGTGGAAACGGACGAGCAGAGTAGAAGAAAACACTCAGTGTACAACATTTTCTCAGATACATTGGCTCGGTGCAAAAATTTAAATTTGGAAAGGACCGGGAACAACTTACGAAATAAAATGTAAGAAACCACAAGTACCTGCAGTATCGTAAGGTCTTGCTAAAGCGAGCTTGGTATATTTAACAGCGGACTAAGGATCGAAGAAGCTGAAAGGTGGGAAAAAGAGTAC
The DNA here is from genome assembly GCF_051014685.1 of Ptiloglossa arizonensis. Taxonomy (NCBI): domain Eukaryota; kingdom Metazoa; phylum Arthropoda; class Insecta; order Hymenoptera; family Colletidae; genus Ptiloglossa; species Ptiloglossa arizonensis. The sequence goes on along the minus strand of NC_135059.1, from coordinate 1,929,448 downwards.
ACGAGTTTGAAAGTATATTTATAGAATAATCAATGCTTGAAAATATTTAGAAAATGAACGAGTGGAGAAATCGAGTCGCGAATTTCGAGCGGTATAAATTAGAAAGAATGAGGAAGAAATAGCTCCAGAATTACTTAAGCGAGTGATCAAAGGATGAGAGAAAGATTGAGAGGGAGAACGAAAGCAGGGGCGCTTTTGAACTCGTGTAACGGCTTAACAACGATTGCGTGGTATTTTATAATTATTCCAGAGCTAATGCGGGCGTTATCGATTAATCGAGAGACCGGAGGATCGATTGCGCGTCGTTCGATCGGGACTAGTCGGTCGAAATGCAATGAAACGAGGATGAAGAAAAACTTGATCGTCGACCGTAGCTTCGATGCGCGATTTTTTAATCAATTTACCAAAGATCATCCGGAAGAAACGCAGAGTGAAACAGAAGTTGTCCTCGTGTTCGAACGCAGCCGGCAATTTTTTTAATCGCGACGAATTCATCTTTACCAGGCCTGTTGCACGCGTAAACACAGATTCCGATCGTTAACGCCTTTCGCTCGCGGGACGAACAACTGGATACTTCCACGCTTCTTTCTGCGAGTGGATCGGAATAAAAATGACAAATATATTTAAACAAAATGGAATACAATACAACGAGTAACACCGATAATTAATTCTCGCTCTTTGTTTTACACGCACGGAACATAGTTGAGTAGACGTCTGACATAGACGATTTTCGTTCTCTCGTTTACTCAAGAAGTCTCTCGCACTCGTTACACCCGTGTTCTTTCATCCGATTGGCACGTACGTAAAATACGCGTAACGATCGTACATCGATATTTACATTCATCGACTCTCGCGACATCGCAGTCATACCATCGTCAAACGCACGCGCACATCACGTGTGCATACGTAAAATACGCGTAACGATCCAACAGAGCACAATAATGAAATACACACGATCCAACGAAACACAATATTTACATTCTGTAAGGCGTCGAGAATGCTTGGCTGACGTGCGCAAGGAGTCAACAAATTAAGACACGTTTTAGTTTAGGTTTGTGTGTATGTGTGTGTGTATATATAAAAGGTAATTAAATTGTAAACATGTTTTATGATTATAATTATAGGTACAATTAATACGATTTCGATGTCAAAAATTAAGAAGATTAATGCAATTAAGTAAAAATTAATAGAATATATATATATATATATGTAGGTGAGTAATATAGAAAACATAAACAACTATTTCGACAATTGAAAAGACAGAAGAATACAAAAAACATAAAACATAAAAACTCGAATCACTTCTCGTCAGTACGACTAATCTCGATGAGAACTCGATCAGGAGTCCCTTCTCGCGGAAGAGGCATCTCGAATCCTTCTCTGAACAAAAAGACTGTTGACCCCCTAACCCCCGGACCATTTCTATTACGCACGTTCGAGGAACATCGACATTTGAACTGTAACGGTAAGAATTTAGTTACCGACATCGCGTCGGTTACCTTTAAAAACCAAAGATGCTCTTTTGTTTGCCGACGTGATCAACGGGGAAGACGAAAGGAAGGCGTAGACGCGTAAAAGATTTTAGCAAGACGAGTGTGATTTCTTCGAAAGCAAGACCAGCATTGTGAAACAGTTTATAAGAAAAGATATTAAAAAGCGCCTTACTCAGACGTACCTTGTATAAATTATCCTTTCTACCCGTTCGTCTTACGGACCACTGGGACAAAGTTTCGACGCCACGTGGGAAAGCTAACCTATTTTCCACCACGCGACAGACTATACCAATAACGAAGCAGTCCCGCAATAAAACGCACTTCAGCTTCAACCTAAATAGATTGGTCATCGACACTGAGGGCAAAAGCGAGAATGCTTCTCTCCTCGTGTCAACGACCCTTGGTCGTACAAATCTTACGGTTCATCGATTCTCGTATCGTCGTAGTCCAACCATCGAACGCACATCGGTGGTACCGTTTCGCACCCTGGTACTCGAAACGCAGGAGATCAATTGCACGTTTTCCCGGGTACGGTGTCCGGGACTACGATCCTGAAACGAACGAGCCTCGTTTCGATGTACCCCGTCGCGAGTACGAAAATCGACATGCGATAGACATCGTGAGAGAGAGTCCTCCTCGAGTTGTATCGAGGGAAAGACAATAACGAGGGACAGGGAGCAGGGACACGAGTAGAATCGTAGATGCCATTCGACGTGATCGGTATTGCGGATACCTTACGGTGATTATAGCATCGCATCGTCGGATCGAGCGGTCGACTAACAAACAAAATGTTCGGATTACGGACTCCCGGTGCCACTTATCGGGTCCTCGATCGAGCGGTGTACACGACAACGGTAGTCTTGCGCAACCTGTTCGAACCACCTTCGCGACCTCGCGCTCGATTGCATCCATTGGAGCACGAATTATCGTCGGCACCTAACACGCATGATTGAGCGATCACCGGCTCCGCTGCCCGAGACGGCGGAGCGCGATCGTGAGCTCCCGATCATCGCCGGGATCTGTTCCTGCGGACGTGTGTGGTCGTTATTCCCTTCGATAGCCCTCTTCGCGGACGGTAGCGCTGACTGATTGCTCTCTAACGGTGGGTTACCGATCGAAACGATTCGGAGATACTACGCGCGGTACATTTGTTTCGAACGGTCGTCGTCCATCCTGCACGGAGCGGACGACGAAAGATCGAAGAGTCGGCTCCAGAGAACGAGGAAGCAGGAATCGCTGACTCCGGAGGACTTTAATCGTTGGTTGCCCGAGTCGAAATCTATACGGAAGAAACGCGATACCGGATAACCGATCGAACTTCCCTAAGTGTAAAGAGGGATGTCCCGATCGGAGCAATAACGTGGCTTTATTCGATTCACCGTGTCAACGGTACGAACGTGGTCCTTTGCAAAATTGTCTCGGTAACGAGAATAAAGGACAGTAGGTGAGACACGAGAGAAACGATGGACGCAGAAAATGTATTTTTGAATAAAAGAGAAATTTAAGAGAGAGAAAACGATCAATTTATTCGGTTAAATATCCGTACGATTTTAAATCATAGGCTTTACGGTGTAAATCGATACTTATCGTAAGATCAAGAATTGACAATTGATTTCCTAATCCAGGATACGGAAAGAACAATTTTTCGTTATCTTCTTGGGAGCGTTGACATCGAATTGGTGAGATCTTTCCGACGAAAACGAATCCAAACACGACCGAATTCGGACGGTTGTCGAGTAAGATTCAAGATCACCGATTTACTCGCTCGAGATCAGTTTTTCGTTTGCTCACGATAGGAAAGAAGGTTGCAACCGATTGGCACCTTGAACACCCGTGAACGTCGAATTCGTCCGAACGTGGACTACCACGTACTTTGAAAAATGTAAAAACAATTTCGTTTGGAAACAAAAAATCAGTGACCGTGAAATCTTCTTGACATGGTCTACGAAAAAGCGAATCAAGTCGAAAGTTGCGCTATATAAAATACCTCAAATTTCTTTCTCGATTTTGCCAATACTCTTGAAAATATTCCGTTGCAACCCTTTACACGACTCTCACTGTACCAGTAACCAAGGTTCCCAAAAAATTGTCAATCGATCTTCGTGGAAGAGGTACCGACCCAAACATTCGAGTTCTCTTAAAACTAAACTTATAACGAACGCAGGGTCAATCGTCGTCCCAATTTCGGCCATAGTCGACAATTGGAGGGTAGAGTTCGCGCGATCGGCATCGTCATCGTCGGTTCACCGTTGCGGCCAGTCCATAAAATCTAGAATTTCACGTCGCTTAGCGGAGAAACGAGTCTGTCGGCTCGATATCCGACGCGTGGGCGGGGCTTTGTTCCTAACATCTTTATAGCGGAGGGGAGACGAAAGAGACTCGGGCGGCAGAGCCCGGAAGTGTACGTGTATTTCGCGGTCCTGGTGAACGGAACGTTAATCGCGACTTATCGATATTAAATTGCGGGTAAACGGTCGGTAATCCGCGACAATGAGCAATCATCGGTCTTCCGGGTCGTCGTATTGGATCGCGGCGCGAGGATACCGGCGATGTATGTTTTTCCCCCCACCCTTGCTCCTCTCGGTGCATTTGCCTAGCACCGTGCGGAACGAGTTGCGCGCGACCGTGTACGTGTGCGCTCGCGGCGAGTGTGCGCGGTAAACGCGCGAGGGCCGCTGATCGTGTCTCGCACGTCCGCGAGGAGGATTGATTTATCACACGCCAGGAGACAGATTGCCGTACGACGCTCGCCCGTTCGGCTTCGGAGGACTTGTAGCCCGAGTCGGTAAAGAAGCGAGAGAGAAAAACGACGCTCGGTGAAAAGAGACCGAATGGAGCGGAAAGAGAGAGAGAGAGAGAGAGGAACGAGGGAATCCCGCTCGGAAGCAGATAGCCGCCGCTCTCCGCTCGCCGAGCAACTTATCTCACTCTTTTGGTCTAGCTTGTTCTGTTAGGGGAGTCTAACGTAAATGGAACGAACGCGCCGGCTCGCGGCGACGCAACGGAGGCGATAAAGGGTTGGCGGATATAACAGATCCAACTCGAAGATTCGACCGTTCGCCAGAATATCCTTCCTCGCGGCGGATCTTCGTTTTCCAGCGGGGATCTCGGTTCGAGAGGGCTCGAGAAAATCTAACGAGAATCTTCGAAAATTGAAGCCACCGGGATCGTTTGTAAGAGAATGTGGATGATGGAGACCAATTCGGAGTAAACGTATTTTAGATTCATTTCGCTCTCGAACCACCATGGACGAGATAATCCGCGATAAATGTCGTTCGTAGGTCGCCACGGACCAAGTCGCGAGCTTGTTCGTCGGAACGAGAGAACGAAAGAATATTATTTACTTTCTTTCGGAGTAACGCGTAACGTTACAATATTTATAGCAATAATGGATTTTTCGCGCAAGCGGAGAAACAAACTCGATGCCTTGTCCATGATTGCGTAGCGGTCGAGGATATTTAAAAGCGAGAACGGTACACCGTTGGCGCGTTCTGGAAAATATTCGAGTTATCGAGAGCGATTGACACACTGGAGAGGAAAGAAAAAGAAATGGCCCGGGGAAGCCGTTGTTCGGCGGAGAACGAACAGAGATTCGAAGCGGGAAAAAGACGGTCGTCGAAACCTGCGAGGAGACCTCCGGTAAACCTCGACCGTGTATGGGCCTCTTTACGGACAGGTTGTCGGGTTCGGCGGAGGAATCAGGTGACGTTGACTCGGTGGAAGATAAGCAGGTTCAAGGACCAGTGTCCAGCAACCATCGTTTACTCCGCGAATGGCGCGTTTCTCGTTGCCGTAGGAACGCGATGGAGAAAACGATGGCAACGATGGTGGAGGCACGGCGAAGGTGGGACTGTGTTCGGGACTTTTCGTAGAGAGATAACAACTTGATAATGACCACAGTGACCCAAGGTCTTGGTAGATAACCGAACGTCGCTGAACATCTCGAGTCGAGCCCCGCGGCGGTATTTGGATCCTTGTCGGGAGTGCGCGCGGGGATCATTATAGTGATTAATGCTGATGGAAGGTCCCGATAGCGCTGATTTATCGATGTCACCGGCAACGGATCCGAGACGGTGACGAGATAAATGGCGGACGCGTCCTCTTACGCCTTTCTTCCCGCTCGCGATGTAATGCCCGCGAAATAGTGCCGATCGAGAGCGAAAACCGACGGTCTGTGGCTCGATAAGTCGATTACAGGCCATCAGTCAGAGGTTTATCCTATTAAAGTGTTCTTGGAAAACGAAATGAACCTGTACAACGTCGACGAGATTCATTTCCGACGTACGTAGGACAACGCTTGAATAATATAGTAGTAATTCGCGAGTACAGACCGAGCCATTGAAAACCGGTCATCCGATTCGTTTGCGTTTCGCGATAGAAAAACCTGCAAATCTTGCTCGGTTTCGAGGATTACGCGATCCAACGCGTCGGTAGCAATTTCGTTGGAGGAAATGCAAAATTGGAAATTTACGATCGCATCTGTTCCAAAGTCGCGACAACTTTTTGGAAACCCTAAGGTTAACTTCTCTGAGATCGATAAACCAATTTAGCACAAGAATCGTACGAGAAGACTTCTCTCTGTGGACGATTAATATTCTTTTACGTACGTTGGAACAAAAATACGCGAAGACTTACGAAATGACCCGATATACGAAAACGAACTTATTGTCGTACACGCCATTTGTACACCACTATTATTTCGAAAACCTTGATCACGGTAACAGAAACGATACCTAAGAGCAATATATTCGAATACATTTCATCGAATCTTTGTTACACATCGTTGTTACGTATCGCTAAAAATGTGTAAATACGACACGAGTTTACAATTGAAAAAATTACGAAACGCACGTTTCTCCGGTTAATATTTCTATCTCTCGAACACCCGCTAAATTTACTTACCGACAATTATTAACCCTTTGCACTCGAAGCGTTTTTACTACCTGAAACTGGTGCCTCGATGAAATCTTTTAAATCGCAAAATTAATATGGAATGGAATATTTTTATTTCAATACTCGACATACATACGTTTACAACTTAAAAGAGTGTAATACCTAATTTTCAATTTGAATTTCAGGTCACAAAATTTTCCCAAATTGAAAGAATCGAGTGGTGATCGAGAGTCTCCTCTCGAGTTCAAAGGGTTAAAAGCGTGCAACGAGTCTCTAGTATCGCTTATCGACGCTTTCGCGTTGATCGAAACGCAAAATCTTTTACGCATCGAAGCGAAGAAAAATAAAGTTAAACCGAGCTCGCAACGAAAGTTTCGTATGCCGCGTCACGTGACCCTGCGCGCGTAATAACGAAGAGATCGATCGTACGGATCGATGAACAGCGAGAAAGAGCCAGCCAGATTTCGAAAGATCAACTTTTCGAGACAACTTTATTCCCTGCCCTCTTTCTCGGCTGTCCGTACTACCTGGCGGACAATAACGCTTTCCTTGTTCGTGTCGTACGCGAGCAGCACGGTGTTTTCTCCGCGGTGCGCCTTTCATGGCGTGGGCTAATGTATTCTATTCGATTAAACAAACACAGTATCTCGTAGGGAAGCTTGTACATACGCAACGTGGCGAGGCCCCGAGAGCCGAGGGCAAGACCGCAGTCCGTGCAAATAATCGAAGCTTGACCTCCCACTTCGCGGGGAAGATCGAGCGGTCTACCTCGACGTTTCATCGGGGTTTTTCGTTTCGAGGTGATTTTCTCGATCGATCTCGCGAGCCGGTTGCGAAATTCGTCCGGGGGAAATCGTAACCTCGGGAATACGGGGGTCGTTCACTTCGCGTACGGGAGTTGAAACTTAGGCGGACCGTTGGAAAAAGAGGCACCTCGTAAAATTCGGTCGAACTCACCGGGACAAACCCACGCCTCGCGGCGATCTCGGCCACGTGGGCGAAACGAGAGTTATACCGTGTATTGTCTACGTTCCATTTTTCCCTCTATCGCTCGTCTCGATAAAATATTCGGAGAGCCGGCAGCATTAACCGACCGGAAGATAGAGACTTCCAGGTAGAAATCACCGATTCGTTCCCCCCTCGACGCACACGTGGCCAGACGTCCGGAGTAACTCCGACGTGCATTGTGCCGTGGCAAAACTCGTCGACGCGGATTGGCTAACCCGAGATCGCAAACAAGGTTATTCTTATTATACCTTAACGCGAGCGAAGCTTTTCAGCTTTGCAACGAACAGACCGAGCGATGGGAAGCGCAACGCCGTTTATAAGCCCGCCATTCAAACACCGCATCGCGTATGATAATTCGCCGTGAACCAACCGGCCAGGAGAGATCTTAAGAACCACGTCTCGAGGAGCAGTAGGTAACACCACGGCAGCCAGGCTTAGGTGCGATAAGCCTGCTACCCTGGACCACCCCTGGAGAAATTATCGTTGGGAAAAGGATGTCTCGAAGGATGTTATTGAGCGGAACGCGGAGAACACATTTTCGGTATCAAACCGTAAACGGTGGACCGACCTTAAAAATCTACGACGCCGTTCTCCCAGCTACAAAGATCATAAGGCTCCTGCATAAGAAAGGATACTCCACCTAGTTCTCCGCGTATTGTATTCGTCCTGTTGCTACGCTCCGCGATAAAACGATAGGACTGTATTGTTTGCATTTTACACTATTAATAAGACGAGAGAAATTGTTCGTTCGGAATAAAAGGTATGTAATAAGGATCGAGTAATTTGTTCAGCCGTTTCAACGATATTCTAGAAAAATATACAACGTATGCGGAAAGTGGGTGACAACGAGGTAAGTGGATATTCGATAAAAGGCGCACAGTATATAATAAGAATCGAATAATTTGTTAAATCGTTCGAACGATATAGTAGAAAAATATTCAATGTACAGGGTGATCCAATCATCACCGACTGATTCGATAAAAGGCACACAGTATATAATAAGAATCGAATAATTTGTTAAATCGTTCGAACGATATGATAGAAAAATATTCAATGTACAGGGTGATCCAATCATCACCGGCTGATTTAGTTTTTGAATAAAACTCGAACGGTTTAAGTAACTTTGATATTGTTTTTTTTTTATTTAAAAATACAGACTTAGAAGTTAATAATGAAATAAGATATCTTCCAAATGGTCGCCTCGGAATTTTTCACAGACCACCGATCTTTTCCCCAAATTTTTCATTACATTTTCGCACAAACTCGGATCGATTTCACCAATCACACGTTCGATGTTGTCTTTCGACAACATCTCTGGAATAAGAATTGTCTCTGGATTTTCGGCATATACCTTGCCTCTGGAATTGTCTCTGGATTGTCGGCATATACCATACCTTTGACGCGACCCCAAAGAAGAAAGTCTAAAGGTGTCAAATCGTATGATCTTCATGGCCAATTGACATTACCTCTTCGAGAAATTACGCGTTGCGGAAATTTTGTTTGCAAAAGTGCCATTGTTTCATTCGTTGTGCGGCAAAAAGCACCATCTTGCCGAAACTATACATCGATATGGTTTCCCATTCACGGTAACCGCTTCGCATTCATCATTTTCGAAGAAAAATAGTCCAATCGCTCCTTTTGACCAAAAATGATGACGAAGTTCCCGAATCGTTAGCGTTAAAGATCGAGATTTTTCGTAATACGCCTGAATAATTTTCACGCATTCTTTCACCTTGTACTTTTCCACGATTAATTTCTCATCTGTCTAGATAACATATGCAAAGTTTCAAGTTAATCGGTTCGACGTTTTGAAAATAGCGTCAAATCCAAATCGACCGGTGATGATCGGGACACTCTGTATGCGAAAAGTGGGAACAACGAAACGATACGATATCAAGCGTTTGAGAAAGATTAAGAAATCTTTGTAATCTTCGAACGATCCGGAAACACTCCGATCGAAGGTTCGTTCGAACACGGTCGACATTCGAGAGCACATCTGGTTTGAAATTTGCAAGTACTGTTTCTTTTAACACCCCGCGTAACATTTGCGTCGCTCGATTACTCGAGGACAAATTATTATCACTTAACGCCCGTAAACAGTTCGAATGCATACGGGTTCGTCGAGCGCGGGACGATGTACAGTGAAGGACAGAAGTATTCGTACGACGAGGAGGTAGAAACGAAAAGAGCTACAATTTCTGCGTAAATAAACATGCTTCGATACGTACAATGTCACATCGTACGCGAACCTCGATAATTACAAATAGACGGAAACGGAAGATAATCGAGGTACCGACGGTAATTAAAAATTCGTACAAGAGTAAAATTTTCTCGAGGCAAAACTATCGCACTAAATTTGCACCGAAGTTCGAGACGAAAGACGACCTTAGTACGCTTTTGCATATCGGTGCAACTTGCACGGTTTGCATCTGAATCCTTCGAAATCCTCCGTGTTGGTGGTCGGTTCTCCCGCCCTCCTTCGTAACTTACCGTCTTTTAGCATTTTGCTCGATTCGACTCTCCTTGCTGTGCAACCTGTTCTCAAAAGTCTCGATGCAACTTTTGATCCGTTCTGGCGTTTCGATCGTTGTGTTTTCTGCTTTACGACGATTGTATCCCTCTTGTCGGGTTTTATCGACCCATGTAAATTTGTACTTTCTCGATTTTTAACGATTTCCTTTTTCGATTATTGCAATTTCGTTCACGGTCTCTGTCTTTCGTTCCAACTGTCGTCTTTTATTCGGTGCATACAAAATTCATGATTCCGTTGTTCTTATCGGTTTTGTAAATTCAAAGTGGCTCTGATACTTTATCCCTGCTATACTGTTTACAAGACTCTTGGTTCGAAGTTTTCTATCCATCTGTACAATTACTATTCGCTGATCCGTCCCTACGTATCGATAAGACTCCTATGATTAAGTTTTGTCTAAAATTCGTCGCGCTATCAAATTTCAAATTTCCTTTTCCTATACGTCTGCCTTCTATTATAATTCTCTCCTAATCTACTCGTATATACGTTCTATAAACTTCTAGTTTTTTTTTAAACATGTTCGTTGATTTATTCGTTTCCGTTCTTCGTGTACACACCACTACCATATGTTTAAATAGAAGAAATATTTTGGATTAAGTTGGGTTTGGTAGAACAGACATATTCGCCGAATCTCGCCTTTACCTTGCTTCTACAGACTTGCTTCAGCAGTCGTTGAGTAAAAAATTAAAACAAAATATACTCAATCGGATTTAAGTACGGTCATTGTGATAAAGTAGATAACATACGAGGAGTATTACACAGGAACCAGCGAACGCTATCAAAGTAGCGTGCTTCGAGTCATAGTATTATTGGAAATACAATGTAGTTTCTGTTCCTAATTCGTCGGTACTCTTTTGCAAATATTCTTTCAAAATATTTAAATACAGATGTTCGTCCATAGTTCGTCAACTCTTGATGCGGCAATGCCTACCATATTCCATATTTGATTAAATAAAAACATAACATAGTTCCAGAAATCTAAATCGACATTTCTATATTCTCGAACGGAGTCTAATCCTTTTCTTCTTATTCTACTTGCCATGTAAAGTTTCGTATCACTGCGTTTTGCGCCAAATACGTTCAGAAGTTTTCCCAAGAAGTAACCACTTCTTTGTGCATGTATCCCTGAACACCCAATGCGATTTCAAATGCACTTGTATCCGTGTAACTAGAAAATTTCGTACAACTTTGCGTCAATTGTACTTTCTACCGTTCAGGGGACTCGATCGGACAACTTTTCAAATCTCCGAGTACGATTTCCTCTTTGCACAAAAAGAATAATTACAATGCTTCGGATTACCCGAAATAATTAACCGCAAGCTTCCCGCGCCGCGTCTTTCGCTCCGGATAAATATCGTCCTCGTAAATTTCGAATTATTCCCGATTAATGGGATCAAATTTTGTTCCTTTCGTATTTGTATCTGTTCGCGTTTACGTGCCACGTGCGACTAGATCCACTCGAAAACGATGCTTAGCGTACGAATACTTTTGCCCTTCACTGTATACAGTCACGCCCCCAAATTAAATTAACACTTATTACCCAATATGCAAATGAAACGATCGTACCTCGAGAGAGGGGAGTCGGTTCGCCGGCATGGTGTACCGCGATAAAAAATTTCTTTCGAGCTCAGCGACGGCACGGACCCGCCGCGTCGCGGCGACTCACCCCGCGTCCCTCTCTTTGACATACAAATTTACCTCGTTATCCGGCGTACGGGCCGCGAGGCGCGCGACGCCGTGCCGGATACCGCCGGTATGGAATTTTCGATCGATCGTAGAGACCGGCACGGCGCACACGTGGGGTCCGGTCCCGTGGTCCCAGCCTCGGCGACGTTGTCGATACACACGGCTAAACAAATCCGCCGACTCGAAAATGCAATAAACGTCGCACCGGCGACGCCGTATGAGCTCGTTCGGGCGACAGTTAGGTGGCCACTTTCCCCACGTGGAAGCCCGCCCCTCCGAAGCGCCGGAAAGAAATGTGGCGCTTAAATAAGAGGGACCTCGAGATTACCGCGCGAGACCTCGCGCGCGTATAAGTAAGATCTCGGGATTTTATGTCGTTACCTCACACGAAGCTGCCGCTCCGAACCGACCGTTAAGAGCGAGTCTGTCTCCTTTCCTCTTTCCTACCAGCTTCGCGCTCTCTCGCTCGTATCGGGTCCAGCGGAAACTTCTGTCGTCTCGTTTCAATCGCGCGTTTCAAACTTCAATGTTCATTTCCCGTTACCGTGTGTTACCATACGTCGCTCGTCGATGTTTTCGTTTGTTTACCTCGCGAGACAACAACCGTCGTTGAAGCTAATCGAGTCTTGGGTGTACACGATAGTGTACACCAGTGTATCGTTCGGTAACAGAGAAAGCATCGAAACTTGGTTTCGAGCGGTCCGAGATGAACTCGGACCTTTTCTACCAGGTGTGGAGAATAATCATTTCATTGCAACTTTCCTGTTTCCGTTTTCATCGATCCAGGTATTTCTCCGTTCTCGGTTAAGTTCTCCGCTGCTGCGATTTTACTTCCTTTTTGCGCGCTTTCGTCGAGCCCGATCCGCCCGGGTACCGATCGTTCGAGCTCGTGGGTGGCTCGGTATGTAAACAGGTGTAATGGGACCTGGCATCTGCGCTCGAGACGCGATGATTCATGTAAACCCGTATACGACGTCTAATCGCTTCGGCGAGATGCGCGACAGGTATGTGGAATTCTTCTACCGGGGACCCCGTGTTGGAACGAGCGTGGAATTTCGTGGAGTCTCGGCCAACGACGATCCCGACCACGATGGATTCTTATTTCTTTATTCGTTCGTTGAGCTCGTGTCGCTGTACCGCCGCGGCGTCGATCGCGAGCCCTGTTTTTTGTTGCAAAATCAAAGGAAATACACTTTTTTGTCACAGAAATCGCCGTGGATCGCGTGACGTTTTACGCGGCTTTACGACACCGCGATAGCTATAAAACGAATTGATTTTAACACCGGCCGTGAAACGATTAAATAAGGAAGAAACTGTTCGAGAAAATTCCGTTCGGAGATCGGAGAGAAGTACGGTAATAAACGTGTTCGGATTATGGAAGAAATGTGTCTCGTTTTTTTCCAAACACGGCTTGGATTTTAACCGACCGCGTGTTTCCGAAAGATCGACGAAGAAAAAGATCGCGCCAATTGGAATTTACGATTCTCAGGTATGTACAACCCTCGAGCGGTAAACTGAAACACGTGTTAAGGTACGTGGACGAACTATGGCGCTTCGTTTAATCGGACCGCGAACCGTACTTGCGTTTAATTGTCGATAAGACGCAAATTTCGTTCACAGTCGAGGGCAGAAGTTAATCGAAATTTCAAAACGACGGTTTAATCTCGGCCTTAGAAATCGAAGGGTAACGCGTGAAAATGTCGGTTCACCCACAATGAGGTTACAGCACTTTAGCCGCATCTTGTCGCTTTGCACACTTTATTACATTTCTTTCTCTATTCGTTGTTATATTTAATAATAGCAAAGATCTCCTCTCGTTCAACTCTGTACGCGTGCCTCTCTTTTTACACGGTTCGAGAGAAACATTGTACATCGATCGTAGTTTCTTCTCTAGCTCGATGCGAAACGATTATCCGAAAGAAGCAATTTTCCTCGACAGAAGAGCTACGCGAAAGGACTGTTTCGAATTCGTGGAATCGAACCGTTCGGAACTGTACGGACCTGGACTTCGATTTCGATCGTTAAAATTTCTCCGTTAAAGAAACGTATTCTGGTTGGCTCGATACGTAGAAACGAACAATTCGTACGTTCGGAGACAGTATTGTATCGTAATACGAGCGCACACCGTTACACCGTTAAACGGACTATAAATAAAGCGCTTCTATTAAATCCCTAAGGATAAATACAGGCTGAATAGAGCGATTCGGAGAACTCCGTGGAATAAATACATTCTTTTAAGGATTACTCGTCACTCGCGGCTGTAACATTGTACATTGTGGCGCCAGTCTGCCTACTTACATGCACGTCCAGGGAAAGTGGCGGAGTAAGTCGCAAAACTTCTCCGGTCATTTTATCGCCGGATGGTAAAATGTATGAAATACGATAAAATGTACCGGTATTTTCTCACCGACGATCTTTAACACGGGCCGCGAGACAAGGTGGAGGTTCTACGAGATCGTAAAGTAAAGCCCTATTGGATCGTCATGGTGTCCATGAGGAATCGTACGAGGCAGATTGCGCTGCGCGTACCGCGCGAACGAACTCGTCGTCCGTCGCCGTGGACGTGGGCTAGTAAAGGTTTATGGCCAGGTAATTGAACACCCATGTCTTTCGAGATTCCTTCGAGCTGATTTAAGCCTCCATAATACCGAGAGAGCACGCTGCCAGGTATACCCATCTATGGTGTATTCGAGCCGGTTGTGTCATGGGTGTCACCACCCCCCACAATGCAAGCAATCCTATCATCATTATTCTCTGTGACAGATAAGCAAAAACTACAGACATCGCCGGATATTCCGGCCAGCCGTGCGCTCGCGAACAAGTTACAGCATAGACGACGAAACAGCATTATTACTTTCATCCATGGACGTCGTCATTTTTTCTCAACGATAAAATCTTCTTACGGAAGACATCTCGGCCCGAACCGACGCTTTTAGCACGGAATCGAACTCGAGGCGAATAAACAGCGAACGTAAAGGAATTCTAGAATATCAGAGATTCCTGGCTGACTTATTTTTACAAGAATCGACGTTAGGGTGGTATATCACCCTTGACGGTTTCTAAAGCGAATTTTCTCGGAGATCTATGTTCCGAGAATACTTTCTCGAAGCACGAGTGAGTAGATCGACGGTAGAGCGGTTGAATCCGTTTCGATTCGAATAGAAGTACAAAGTTCGAATTGTCGTTCGATAAAACTTATCGAACGGTATAATACCAGGTTGCTCGATAAGTTTTGTCGTTCGATGTAGTACCGTTCGATAAATTTCATCGAACGACAAAACTTATCGAACAACCTATTATAATGGAAAAAGAATCACTGTTCGCGTTCCAAAGTGGATGGGTATCTTGTCCGCGCGAGTACAAGAGGAAAGTTGCAAGCTTTCGATAGTAACGCGGAACGTATCGTGAAATTATTCGACAACTCGCGTATTTATTTCGGAGTCGTTACTCGTAAAAATTGTGTCTCTCTGGCGATTCTCTGTTTCTTATTGCGTATTATTCTACCACGTTTTCGAGTATTGCATCGTTTTCGAGATTGGATTACCAACAACCGTACCGCAACCAATACCTCTTTTCACTTCTACGCGTTACTTTAACTTTCGCCCGATATTTCCATTCGTCTTATAGTTATCCGTGTTGTTGGAGCGAATGCAACAACGATCTTAAGTCAGAAAGATCACACGATACTGTCGTCGTTCACATCAAGACACATCACTGTATGCGCATTCGTACGAACTTTATATTCTTATATATACATTAACTATACCACTAGATACGCGAGATCCCTGCATATTACAATAAACTAGATATTATAATCTGAACTTTACAACACGTATGACTACAAAGGGAATCAGAGGGTTGTAAACTGGAACCGTCCGAAAAGCTTCGATCCTTTTCGCGATCTCCCCGGTTAAGTCTCGTCCGCGACAAGGACGCGTATAAATAACGAGGCGCGCGATGTGCCCGCGCGATACAAATACTTTCGCCGTCGATCGTCGCGAAAGAATCGTACCGTTTAATTTGCGACGATTAATCAGTCTAGGAATTAACCGATTGCATCTGCGGCTGTAAAACGCGTCGTAATAAGGGATAGAAGCGTGTCCCCGCGACACGCCTCGCGCAATATGGAACGCTGATTTTAATCGGGTACAAATATATCTGCAACTGTAAATCAATAAACGATACTCTGCGCGGCTGTGGCGAACCGACCACCACCGCCAACTCCTCGGTTTCGCCGGTGGCACCGCGTTGGATATAATGCAGGTATCGCAGGGACCGTTCGGAACATTTCGATAGCCACGAGTAATACGGCGAACGATTCCGTGCGCGCCTTCTTTTTTTTTCTCTCTCTCTCTCCCTCTCTCTCACCCCGTTCCTCCCGCGCGTAGACGACCGGCCGACCGGTCGTTACTTAGTAGCTTATTTATTTTTGCATAGATAATCCGCGAGAGATACGGAACGAGATGTGGGTGGAGCGCATACGGCTTGAGTCACGTGTGATTAAACGATGTTATCCGCGGTTCTCGGTGCCGTCGCACCTGTATGCCCGTGGAACGCCTACTGCGTGCCTTCTTTCACTTTTTTTCCTCTCCGCCGCAACCACCACCACCGCCACCACCACCCCTCTTTCGTCCTCCACGGAGCGCCGATCCCGCGCGTTTCTTCATCCCCGAAGCGCGCCAGAAGATTGACGGTCCATGGCGATTGTCCTTCGCGCGAGAAAAAGACACGCGGTTCTCCTTGACGTTCAAAGGAGAACACGCGACTGGACGCGACTCGATACGACTCGATACGACTCGATGCGACTCGATGCAACTTCACGGCCCGCGACAACACCGAACGACGCCACGGCCCGGGAACGAATTAGATACGATGATAAATTATTCGATAAGGGGATCACGAAAAATGAACGATGGATATTATTGCCCCGGTTGTTCACGTGCACACCTGCTATAACCCCGGCCGTACGTTAGAGAAACGCTCACGGCATCGAGAGCGTATTATTCGCGTTCTGGTGTATGCATGTCAGGGTCTCGCGTGTACAATTAAGAAAAAAAGGTCTACGAATCGGCGTTGCAATAACCGCGCGCGGTAATGCCGGGGCGTATTTATAATTGCACTTTCTGTCCTACAGCGGTTGATAGCGGTTCCATACAGAGAAAACAAGTGCAACGAGAAAGGGGGGTAGGGGAGGGGAGGATACGGGGGGAGAGAGAGAGCGCTGTGACTCCACGAGTGCGCGCCTTTTCATTCGACCATTATCCTGTTTGCGCGCACAGCGTGGACGACGACGACGACGACGATGACGACGCCGCAAACGGAGAAAAAGAACTCGCGGAAAGACCAGGCGGAGGGGAAGCTGAGCGGGTGGAGGAGGAAGGGATACGACACGAAGGAGAAAGACAATACGGAGAAACAAGTTTGAATTCCAAATAAATATGCGATACACACGTGGCGTTGCCTGAACGCACACCAACGCACCGAGTACTCAGCGATGGAGGTTCGAATCTCAGCTTGGATGAGATTCGAAACGTTCGAGAGAACGTGAAGCCACGAATTACCATGGCCGGTGTATTATCCGAAACGCAAAGTTTTCCAAGAGTCTCGAAAGTATCTCGATGTGTCTCCGTTCTCGTTGCTTACGATACCTCCGTCTCGATTAATTTACAATTACCAACTGGTAATTTTCTTTTCGATTTCAGCAAAGAAGTGAAATCGTCGAGGAATCTTCTCGATTCTCGACTACTCGTTCGACGCAATCGACAAGAATTGCAAGTACTGTAGATAAAAACGAAGCTCTCTACGAAAAAATGTCATCTCGATTTATTTTTTTGCGCCTCACCCTCTTTTCGTCCGGTACCACCAGCTCGGTAGCACCCTAGAACAGACGAGAAAAAAGTTACAACGCGTTGTACCAGTGTCTCTGTTTCATTCGTGAAAGATAGCACAACGTTCGAACGAATTTCCGTTAAAAGAAACCCTTTTCTTTTCTCCCGTAAATGGGCCGTAAATAGTAGGCCGCCGGTCTGCTCGATGGATTAAGACGTTTCGTGGCTCTTGAAATCTCTTTGTAGGTACATACATCGAGTAAGATTCAAAACGATTCGTAACCGACGTCACGGATCCGAGTCGATACGATCGGTCGCGAGCCCGTCGCTTCGGGCACTCCAAACCCCTACCTTTTACGACTTGACGGATCAATGATCGCTTTAATCCACAGGTATAACATGCAACTTCAATAACCCGAGATTTCAAGCAACCCGGCCGCTCCGTACGGCGGGTATCGTCCGGTTAAATTAAGAGGGGGCCACGCTCGATTAGTCCGAGCGATCGAGAAGCGCGTTCGTTCTCGTTAGTTATCGGCGTACACAGACGGCCGATACGGGAATCGGCCGTCACCGCGTCGAGAATGAAAGGAACCGTGGCCGGGCGTATCTCGTGATTCAGTAGCTTCTTACCGAACCGAGTAATGCAGTACTCGTGTACCGACGTCGATACACCGGGCATCGGGCGTCGTTTTGCTCGCCTATAAACGCCGCTCAATAAGAAAACCGCTATCTGGCTTTCCATGCCGATATCGGGCCCGACCGAGCGGTGCCAAGATCGGTCCACCGTCAGCGCCGAGACTCGCCAACGCCGGTACTTTTGACCAGCGAGCGAGATACACGGACGGGGCTCGATTCGACTCGCGTTGCTTAACTAACACGTGGCGGAGCCAAACGGACGCGTGTAACTGTATCGCGCAACGACCATTGTACTTTCACGATGTCAGATCAAAATCTACCGACCGGCCCGGCTAACAATTAATTTTTTTCACCCGTTACCGAGCAACGATTATCGACCGGCCTAGTTCCTACCAGCGACCGCGCGCGGCTGACTAATTGCGAATTTCGTCGTCGCGCGAAACAAATCGCCGCCCGAATATCTTTCCACGCTTTCGGGGACCACGATCCAATCGGCTGGTGAACTTCTACCGAGAGAAAGGGATAACGATTACGGTCTATATTGCTCACAGATCGCCTACGAAATTAACAGACTCGAACGAATAAGATTTCGTTTCAATTTTTCTTCATCGAGGAAAATGGAGACGTTGCGACCAATCGTGTTAACAAATGCCTACACGTGACTTACGTAGATTGAAAAATCAATTTCTTTTTTTCTTTTTTAATGGACCATCGAGACGGGCGTTGGAAACGATTTTAATTCGGGAGAATCGTCGACGAGTCGCGTTTCGAGTTAAGTAACCAAATGATGTATTCCTTACCATTGACTTGAAGTCTCGCGGGACAGCACAGGGGCTAAGAGGGATTGGACCGCCCATCTCCACACGAGCTGTTTATTCTGAACTTTAGCCACGGTCTCCGCCATAGTAATAGGAATAGATTTTAATTACGTCCCTATTTCAATATACATACTTGAATATAAAGCTTGGAGACTATAAGTCACCGAGGTTTCATTTATGCTTATATTTAATGCTGTTTTATCTCATCAGAGTTATTTAATATAAAAAAGTATATTATGTAATATTAACAATTTTTCTATAGGTGGAGTAACAAAGATGATTTTAAAATATAATTAATTTTCCTTAATGGAAGCAAATATTTTGTACGGCACCATACGACTTAACTCTGGTTCTTTTCCACAAACTAGTATTTAACCATATTCCCCGAAAGAACAATGTTCCAAAGGTATTAAAATTCGTTATTCCTATTACCGCATACAAGAGATACAGAGCGAACAGAATAATAAAAATCAGAAAATTAAGTCTTTTCTTGAAGAAAAATATACATCTTTTTAAGAAAGCAATTGATACACTTTGTCCGTACATCCAAATTTGAAAGCTATTATAATATTTAAGAAGAAAAATTGTGGCGACAGTTTTGTACCATACACTGTATATAACTTCTTTTGAAATGAATAAAAATTTCATTTCTATTTATTTCTAAATTATATTTTTATTAAGTTACTTTTGTTCCTAAAAAGAATTCTACTATTAATTATATAATCAATGCTTTCCGAGCAAATTGTAAAAACCAGCAAAAATTGTCCTGTTTTAGCTATAACTAATGTATAATAGTAATATGTTAAAATTACGCCATTGGAGCTCTGCCTGTTGCGTGTTTCTCGTTGTCTCTCTCTATCTCGCTATCTTCTTCGTCATTCAATCCACATGTGTCTGTAACTGTCGCGACGAATAGTGGACCAGAATTGAACGTGTGCGTGAGAATAAGTGTACTCCTTCCACTTTTCTCGCATTCTTGCCACAGGACTTCAAGTCAACGGTAGGGAATACACTTAATACCGACGAGCGAAGACGAACAGCGAGCTCGTGCGCTGTTCGCAAAGCGTGCGCGCGAAAGTGGCAAAGTTATGCTCGGAATTAGAAATGCTGGTTGAATTGGAAGTTGCGGTGCGAATAAGAGTCGGATGCTGAAGTTGAAGGTCAAGTGTCCCGTTCCAATTGGTAGCGTACTCGAGTCGTTCGGAAGTACGCGCGAGAAACACGAACGAAGGAAGCGCGTAAAAGAATTTTTTTAAAAGGTTTTATTCGAACGCGACAATAACAATTGTTTCCGTTGAGAGGTAAATCGAATAGATTCCAAATCGTCCACTTTTCGTACGTAAATATAGGTTTCTTTCCAAACGTAACGAAAACCGTGACATTTGTCGAGATTTCTCGTTTGGATCGATAGACGAGACTTTCGTTCTTAATAGAACGTTCGTTGCGTAGATATACAGGGAAAGTGATGGTCAATATGACATCATTTCCGTGGCATGCGATTCGTTTTCATAAGATTGCCGCGTTAGCCATGAATCGCCGGTTAATACCTTTCGGTTATAATGGTTATTACCTTTGGATATTTTCGCAACCACACCTGATAACATTAGCATATTTATCAACTTATCATTGATACATACGCGCGAGATACGAATGCATCGAGAACTCAATCTGATCTACCTACTTGTCGGTTGAAAAAGGAACTCATTTATTCCGCCCCAATTCCGTAGCCACGGTTCCGCGTAAAAATTAATATTTACCGTTATCGCCGGCGGAAAAATCACGACACGGAGAGATTATGCGTAGAAGACCGTAGACCGCGGCTTGCACCGGTCTGCAGTGCATCGACCAGTTCCACCTTTATCGCGGCGATTTCTCGATCGCACCTGTACGAGATTGGAATTCGACTCGGAATCGGTCAGGTTGAGGAAGAGAATGGAGAGTAGCCACGGGTGGACACGAGCCTCGCATTCTCCGCTTAAGTGAATTCCGCGTGTGGCGCGCGGGTGTCGAAAACACAGGGACCACGAGTCCGTGGAGCTGAACGCGCGCACAGGACCGCACAGCACCGCTCCGTTCGGCGACGACGGCGGAGCGGTGTTAGCAGGCGTCGCGTTAAGTGCATCGTGTGCAGGTTGCGTGAGCGCATTTATGCGACGCGCAGGGGCGGATCCTTTGTATTCCATATAAAACGAATCATCCGACGGGTAAAAGGGACCGCTGGAATTACGGCCAACGACGCGACGCCGTGGACGGGGCAAGAGTTAGTAGAAACTTCGCGGACAATTTCGCTGTGTATCGCTTATTGCGCCTCTCCCTCTCCCCGCAGCACGGTTACGTAATGAAATTTATAGATCTGCCCGGTCTCCGTGGACACACGGTTGGTTGGCAACCCCCTCCACCGCCTCCGCCTTCGGTACGCGTCTCTTTGTCACTTAAGACTAAAACCCACCTTTAGCCTCCTTCACCCCCTGAATCCGTTCTTTGGCACACACTCGAAGGGACCAATTGACGCGCGACATAACTTCGCATCCAGCGAGCCAGTGGCTGGTACATAGAACCACACTTAGGGGATATATATCCGGTAGAGATGCGCGAGAATACGGAACGTAAGAGCGATGTCCACTCGGTGGCCGTCTTCGCCCGCTCAACGGAGGTTAAGGTTCCTCCCGACACGCAGCCGCGGTAGCCACCTATAACCTCTCGACGACCAGGGACGCACTAATGTTCCGAGTTTCTCGTAAACTTGGCAGATTTATGCACTACCGTGGAGGCTCCCGCATCCGTTTAAATAAAGTCGCGACGATGGCTATAAAATTATTATCGACGAGAGGCCCGGTGAACGTTGCCGGTTTTACCCGAGGGGCAGCTCGTACGGGGTGCGGTGAAATTCGGCGCGCGACACGAGAAAGGGGTTCATTCGAGTGAAAGTTTATCGAACGACGAAACTTATCGAGCAACCTGGTACTACACTGTTCGATAAGTTGTATCGAACGACAAAACTTATCGAGAAACCTAATACTACACTGTTCGATAAGTTGTATCGAACGACAAAACTTATTCGACAACCTGGTAAATCGGTAACGGGGATTAAAATTTGTACCGAGTTCTCGAGAATAATCGGTAGATTTCCCGAGTGGTTAATCGTAAGCTCGAATTTGACGAACGATTCATCGTCGATTCACTCGATAGTTAAGAAATTGAGGGAATCGTTGGGAAACTGTACCTGCCGAATTACGAATGCGTGAACTCTTACGCAAATTCATTTTCTTTATTCGACGTAATCTTTGACGTGACATTTATTTACATTTACCGAATACGTCCACTAATGGGAAAAGTCTAGGTGGATATGTTGAAGAAATTAAATGTGAATTTCCATAATGACGTTTCTTCCAACTTTCTTGTATCCATTGATCGTCGCAAAGTAGCTGTAAATAGAAATAGTGATTCGTAGTGGAAACGAAGCTTCGAATGAACAAATTTTATTCCGCGCTTACGAAATAGCTTCGAAGGTGTTTTTTTTTTCCTGGTATAGTTGCGCGTATCGTAGATCGATCACGGACCGGGTAAGAATACAGAATTATTCCGTAATAACGATCGATACGATTATTTGCATAATTTAATGCCGTCTGTTTCAAGAGGGACGGTGTACGATGTACACTATACTTTGTTATTTTTTTGGCGATGTTAATGAAACTTCGGGCGGACTTGTTCCTTTTAAAGGAATGTCACCGTATAACCCGCGTACAAAGCACCAGGCACACTGAAAAATGCAAGTGGAACAGAAAGAGTTAACACCAAGCGCGAACGCGGCCCTGATGGAATTTGCCTTTCTGCTTAATATTCACAGTGCGACACCGGCGTGTTAATTAATTCAACTTGACGTACACTACTTAAGGACGTACAGTGAAATACATGCGCACGATTACGACGATGTACGCGCCAGTGCGTATTTGCGAAACAAAATTGTGTCGTTCTTCTTAATTCTTTGTGGAGAAAGCGATGCGAAATCATCCGTATGATTCTTTCGAAAACTCTTATCGATTTATTTATTTATTTATTTATTTATGTGCTAAGTAAACGTGTTGTCAAAATTTGTCGAATATTTTCAATAAAGATTCGATATTTTCTTTTCAGATTGGAACCAAATGGTCGATGTGTATTTCAGAACGATAGAATAAGAGCATTATGTACTGGCAAGAACAAGTGATCGGTCGATCAAATTGAATACGTGAGAAATATGCGTGACGAAAGTTGTATTATTATAAGGAAAAATGACTACTAAGACACGGATCGACTATTACGACTCTGAATGCAAAATCATCGATTTCATACCCAAAAGTTATAGAATTGATTTAGTGGAAATACAAACTTCATAGTGAAGCATTTAGCGACATTTAATTTCATCTTATTTGCATTGTTTACGTAATCGGCTTATTTAGATGAATTCTAATAGCGCCATTTTGCAAGAAGACTGTTTATAAAATCTTTTTGAACCTTTTAAAACACCTTTCGGCGAATAAAGATTCTTCGATACATAAAAGGTTATGAATTTATGCAGGAATCGTTTGAGGTGGCCTAAAAGTGTTTATAAATCAAGTATTTTTAAGTTCTTGAAGCTTTGAAAACATTGTTTCATACTGAAGGTAAACCGTGTAGAAAAGCAAATTTAATATTTGTAATTTATATATAGCAATAAACTTAGCAAACAAAAAATTCGGTTTAAAATTGAATAACTGTACGAATAACAATAGTAATCATTACGGTAAAAAGATACAATCCTTAACATAAAAAATTTCCCGTTACGTGTTGAAACATTCGATAGTTATCGATATCATTGGATTGTTATCGATAATTAAATAAATTATTTACACGTTGTAACAGGGGCAATTGTAGGAAAACGTTTTGAATAAATATATAATTACTGTTGATGTAATAGTATTATATAACGTCAAGTTCCATTGAAATATTTAAATGTTACGTTTTTAATGTTAGGTTGCCTCTTCTAGATTAATAAACTGCAGGTTGTCGTAAACACTGGTGAAAACATCTGGGTATCCTTGTGCGCAAAGAACACCACGAGACACGATACCAACGACTTGACCATTGAAGACCAATGGACCGCCACTGTCACCCTGAAAAAGACATAAACAAATATAAAATAATCTGTACAAGTGATCCCCTCCATATTACCACAGATGCACGTGGTGTCTGTAACTTGGACTAAAAGTATCCTAAACAATAGAAACAGTATAACGCTTTTCTTCTTACCAAATAAAACTTCATTAACAAAGGACCTCAATATCTAAATTTCGGTTGTTACGTTTTGATAATTAAACCTACCGATGCACAATATACCTATAATGTAATCGTTTCTTCAAATATTGAACCAAAATGTTTCTTTAACAGAATTTTGTAATAACTGAATTTTGCTACTGAAGAATTAAGTTTCTAATTCTCTTTGAAATGTACCATTTTTTAGAATTTTCAAACAACGAGTTTCTGAAACTGAATTTCTCTCACGATGCGACTAAGCGATTAAGATGTAATACATCTTAATTTGGTCAAAATCTTCGTGAACGTGGTAAATTGAGTTTTTTGATATTTACACTGCATATTCCTTGGTTGACATTGTTTAAAGTGCAGATCTCTGTGGTTATGTCGCCATATACTTCTCTGCAAGTGTTAGTGTCGATGATCTTGACGAAGAGAAATTGCTGCATGTTTGAAAGTTGGGACGGAGGAGTGGACGTAAGGCCCCAACCGCTTACAACAGCATAGGCACCTTCTGGTGGTCTGTTAGTGGCAAGAGGAATAGGCTGTTGGTAATCGTTGAAGTTGATCTCATCGGCAAGCTGTAAAAATGTATTCGCGTTAAAGTATAACATAAACAATACTTAACGATTAGTGTAACTCCACAAAAGTAAATTGTGAATTTAATAGGTTGCTCGATAAGTTTTGTCGTTCGAGAAGAAATGTAACTGTTAGATTCGTCGTTTTATTTTTCCAAAGATGGTACTACTGTTCGATGAACATGTGTGAAGTTTCATGTAGATCTGTCGACTCGTCTGTATATTTAACAGTTGTTCAAAGTTGAAGTGTCATAGTATATTTTACAATGGAAAAGACGACAAAACTTATTATATCTTGTAACAACCTAATATATCTCGAATATATATTTAACCGATCGAAGATTACATACTATTTACGATACTCACCGGTTATTTCTAATCAATTTTGCGAGAAGAATTTGATATATACAGCTTACGTTACTGATTCTAGTATATTTACCTTCTCAAAATCGAGTATAATTGATTGCTTACGCGTACAACGATTCTTACCTTAATCATACCAATGTCCCCATCTCCAGGGAAATTTACAACGTAATACATAGCTGCCACTTTATGGCTTTCACCACCCTGATCAAGGTAAATGGAACCAGTTACAATGGTCGCATTGTTTATGTTTCGAGCAGCGGTTCGAATACAGTGTGCCGCAGTAAGAATATGATTCTTGTTAATTATGACACCCCCACAAAAGTGCTGATTTCCCATCCTGAAGGATACTGTATAGGGAAATTGGCCTTGTTGAGCTATTGAACCGCGCACTATCTTTATAGACTTGTGAGGGCCCACTATTGCTGTGAAACTATCGGTGACCAAATTGCGGACAGAAGCGGCGCCGACTGCACAAAAAAAAAGTAAACTTGTAGGGAAAGTACTCATATATAAAGATTATCTTCTAGTTATCGCAATATTGTCTGTTCATTCGGTTGAATTAAATATTTAATATTTTAAAGGCCGCTGTAACATATATGCGACCTTGACAGCCGGCACGTTTCGGCCGCTGTCAAGTATTCATGATTTTGTCAGCCAATGCTTATCGGTCACTGTCACGTATACTATGTAACTTCGCCAACCAACGCTTATCGACCGCTGACACATCTATCTTAGACACCCGGTCGTTGTGTCATTCAACTTATTGAGGTTGTTCGGTTTGACATTACCTACTTCGATTTAACAACAATAAGAATGGTAAACAATTTGTTTAAAAGAATTTTAACAAATTCGATTAATGCGATTGCTTTAAAGAAATACTTGTTTCTATTATTTGGAAAAAATGTTAAGATTAAAAAAATTCAACCCCTGTCTTATTTATCCCTTTTACAGGCCAGTTTTCAAAAAGAGTGACGCTAAAATTTAAACTTAATCTTGTAGAAAGATTTATACTTGTTTTATTTAGACAATTATACTTGCTTTTTATTGTGTAAAATTCTTTGAAATACATTTAATTTGTTTGCACTCGATTTGGCAAAATATGTTTGGATTCGATCTGGCCCAAGGTGTGCAAATCAGAATGTTTGATAACACGAAATCAATACTTATTTTAATAGCAATCTACTCTCATGCGACGATAAATGTCTATTGCACTTACCAAGGCCGATGATCGCAAATAAAAGAAGATTGAAGAGAATGCGACACATGATTCATATAGCACCTTGACTTTAACCGTACTCACGGTTAACGCAACCAGCAACGAAACATGCATACTTTATATACCATTCTGAGAACACTGATAGCTATGATAATTATTGCGTGTTATATAATTATAGTTAATGGTTTTACGCTTCGTTTACGCTAACAACAGCGCAAGATTGGAGGCAACAAAAAACATTTTAAATATTACCAACTTTAATTCTTTAAAAACATGTTTCAAATTTTTTTATTCCGAAATTTGCAAAAGTAACGAAATTATAGAATATTTTTGAGTGTGTGTTAGGTATTTCGAGCACACTGCACTACCAAAACGGAAGTAGACTAGAAGATACTGCATCGTTGGCTAGGTTTACACACTTATTACTTTATTGTGAGTTAAACATGGAAAATTTAACAAATACGAAAGAAGATGCCCATCTCGTTGCTCGTTTTATCGTTTCGTTAAGCCGTTTTCTTAAAATGGTAATGTACAAACGAAAAGACGCACGCGACGAAAAACAATTGCAAACGAAAATAATGAAATTCTCGTAGTTCAAAACATCTGTAACAAATGTTTAGTGAATTTTAAAGCGTCATAAGTTCCACAGTCTGTAAAGTGTCCTCGTACCAAGAACTTCACTTAGAGAAATGACCATGAAAACCCCCATGCATGTTCCACCTTTGTTTGAAATTAAAAGTTTATATTTTCTTACGTGAACTTAAATTGAATTTTTAACTTGAAATGGTAGCCATTTTGTAATGAATTATTATCTTTCCAAAAACTTACTTTTCTTTTCCAAGGAAGAATTTTTATTACATTAATAAATTCGAATAACACAATTACCGAGTTAAAAAATAACTCGCAGAAATGACCTTACTTTTTAATCAAACATCCGACTATTCCCCTTAAATAGTATGTACAAAATATACACGAAACGCAAAATGAAAAAAATATGCAGAGTATGTGAAATATGTAAAATAGAAAATAAGTTTTTTAAAGTTTTCAAAACCGAGACAAATATTGATCGAAATCCTGTTCTTTTATAACGATACTCTTTGTGATACTAATGGGTGTCCATAAGTGTCAGCAATCAATTAATAACGGTACGTGTTATAATAACATTAAAATTACGGCGAAACACATTGCATATTCGCATTTTTAGAACTGAAGTATTTTGAGCCCATTTAAAAAAAAAGTCTTATGTAATTTAACGATGATTGGATGCCCTTAGTATTGACTTGTATATATTACTACTAAATAAATTTAAAAATTTCCATTCTTACAGAGAAACATAGGGCGATTCTCGCTTTATAATGGCTTTTTCCACGGTGATAACTTTCGAAGGACTTATATCTTCGATAACATAAACACGATCGACTGATAAGTCCATGTTGAATTTGATATAAGCATCAATGCAACGACAAAGATGCAAATTTTCAAAAGAACATACCTAAGACCGCGCTTAAGTAAACGAGAGATTATCGAGATCAAATTGTGCTAA
This sequence comes from Ptiloglossa arizonensis, assembly GCF_051014685.1. Taxonomy (NCBI): domain Eukaryota; kingdom Metazoa; phylum Arthropoda; class Insecta; order Hymenoptera; family Colletidae; genus Ptiloglossa; species Ptiloglossa arizonensis. The sequence goes on along the minus strand of NC_135059.1, from coordinate 1,901,582 downwards.
ACTCGTAAGCAACATAACGAAGAAGTGGAAATCGTTCGTGTACATCTGTATTAAAATTAACTACCAAATCAGTAAGTAAGCACTCGCAAAATCGTATCTAACGACTTAATATTTAGCTCGACGTACTCCAACTCGTTATACTTACCGTGAAAGAAAGAAATTACACCACTACCACATCACTCTAAAGTTCTTCGAGCACTTGGATAGCGAAGAACATCTACCTAGAATATAACAAAAAATTTCTGGTTCAAATTTCTCCCGTTCCTGTACTCAACAGGTGACGTTACCGCGCGAGTCGAAGAAAGAGACGTATCGAATAATTCGTTGTCGATAGTTCCCGTTTCGGAAGAAGGTGGAAGGTTCCATTCGCGTTTTTGAGAATCGGTGTCCTTCGGCAATCGTAGAAATTATGCGATGGAACGGAACGCGGGCTTTCACGTGGGCGCCATGAGTTTCCGGAGAAGTTACGATACACGGTTGATCTACGGACAACAATTAAGCATGCCATTATAAATACCGCAACGCACGCTTGCCAACATAACTTCTCGGACCCTTTGGTCGCCCGGAGGCACCATAATGGCGCCTGGAAGAAACGTGTCCGTTCTTTAACACGCGTAGTTTCACCTACGCACCCCGTGAAAACCACATCTTCCCTAGGATTTCCTGCTCCTTCCTCTTCGAAAACGCTCGTAGACATCGATCGAAGGTGTCTAAGTCGCGTCGAACGTTTCCTCGAGAATCGACACGCGTTATTTCGCGAAAACATCGAATATTTTCGGGATTCGTCGTACGTGCTCGTTGGTCGAGATCAATGGATACGAATTGTCGTAATCGACGTCGGTCGTCAACGGTCCGTTAATAGATAATAACGTACCAAAAATCCAAGAAAGAAACACCGGACCACGAACCTGAACGGACACTTTGTAATAAATGCTCGCGCGTCACGGTCATCTTGCGTGCTCGATCTCGATCGCGGGTCTCGGTAGTTTATAGTGGTCCCACTGTCTTCCTCTCGGAGCCTCTACGATAATGCACGCTTTTCTCTGCTAGTGTCACCGACACGAGAAGGCATAGCATTAACTGGTCGTTGCTCGCGCGACTTGCCGGACCGTTCTTCGACGATCGCAGTCAACCATACGGTAGAATCTTCGGTCTGTCACGGGAACGGTAGTGGTGTACGGTAGCCGTCAGCGTGTCAACCGCTGACTAATGGATCTCCGGTGATGAGACGACGTGGTCTCGTCCCCGGGACGTAAGTAGCGGAGTTGGTAGCGGTGCCGGCGATCGGTAGCGTCGCAGCATCGTCTTATTATAAATAGATTCTTAGGAGGATCGAGCCGGTACCCGGTCAAGCCCATAAGCATACGAGATTCATCTTATCGCGGTCGGAGAAGAAATAAATTATGGTCGTCGGTTTTAGACGACGCGATTAGAACAGGATCGGACTCGGTCGATGGATTCTCTCCGTTTCTCGATTGACCCTATTTCGTCCGGGACCCAAGAGCCGCGAAGCTTGCGCAACATCCGATCTTCGTACGCGTTCGTCGTATCGAGAACGATTTACTCGCCCCCATTAATGGATTTATCGAACGATGACATAATGCAACCATCGTCAATTACGAAACGTCGATAATACCGTAGCGGATAGTAATTAAGCGCGTCGCTGTCGGCGATCCGTACTAAATAATGTTGCGGGCAGCGCAACTCACCGACGCGGCACGCCGCCGCGTCGGCGAGTAGTGTACCAGGAATCGACACTCGTTCATCGGAAACCAGTATCCCAGATTTTTCGCGTTTCTTTCCCAATCAGAGGAAGAAGTCTCGGATAGACGCGAAATCCTTGAAAGATCCCCTTTGGCGTCGAGTCTGAACGACGCCGAACGTCTACATCGGTGGTCTAACGTTCGACAAAATTTCATGTCTTTAGGGTCGGACAGGTAAGTAAGCGGGAACTCGCGAGCGTCTTAAAGAAACCGAACGATGCCAGAGGGTGAACGGCGAAGTACGAGGGAGAGAGAGAAAAAGAGGGAGGGAGGGTGGGGGGTGAGAGAGGAGAGTAGTTCTCCTCGAAGAAAAGGAAAAGAGTGGGCGACTCGCGTCACAATCACCGATGATTTAGCCCTTCGGATTCCCATGTTCCCTCTCATCTTCTTCGAGCGTTTTTCTTCGACTTTCCTTCTCCGCGATCACGAAGCTCTTTCTCTCCCCGCAGAATCAACCCTCGAGTGATGCCCTCGCGCTTGATTTATCATCCGCCTAGACTTCTCCACCTTCTCTTATTCTTCCGCTTCGTGATTTCGCCTCTTACCCCCCGTGTTTTCTCCTTTCTATCCGTCTTATTCCTTCCTGCTCGATCGCGATCGTACACGGGGCAGGTGACAGGGCCTCATCTAATACAATTACCGATGATCACCGTTATTTATGGCGCATGGAAAACGTCATTGATATCTGCCGGTCTATCGGGAAAAAGGGTAAGAGAGCTACGAGCAGCTTCGGGCAACGAGACTACCCCGAGCACGTATCATGATTGAGAGTGCATAATGCAAGGTGTTGAGGCAAGCCAAGCTCTGCCGCTAATGATCGGGCGTGGGTGCGAATTAAACCACCAGAGGAAAACGGAACACGGTAACGATGTTTAATAACGTGGAACGGGATCGAAGTAAATAAACGAAAAATATTACGCGTATCGATTATTGTCCGTTGCGATCAATTTCGAAAGGCGTACGAGTTTCGTTTCGAGTCCGATCGTATCATTTTTCCATTAAATACGAAAATCACGATTAAGCTTTCGGTAAGGATCTATGCACAATCGGGGTCAGACTTACGAAACGCATATTTGAAAATATAATACTCTAAAAACGTGAGTTCGGTCACGCATCGAGAATTCTTTTACATATACGTCGACGCGGTAAGTTTTTATCTCTCGATTTCAAATGTATACGTATCCGCGCACACGCTACATGCCCAGCTACACGAATATGCATAGCGTATTTTTCGTTTCCAGTTTTATATCCGCGGAACAGGGCACGAGGAAATTGAACCGGAACGATAAATTTAATAAATCGTCCATCGACACGGTCGAATTTGTCCGCTCCGAAAGCAACGTCGAGTAGAATAGCTCCGTATTCTATCGGGATACTCGTTTATTAAAGCGATCGTTTCCAACGCGCGGACGGGTAATTTTATCCGCAACAAAGTGCGCGACTTTCCACGAAGAAATCGACAAGTGTTAACATCGTCCGAGTGTCCCGTCGTCGATGTTAATTCTCGCGTCGCATACGAACGCAACATGCAAATTCACAGGTGCCCGCGGCTGTCCCCGTATCGAGAAAACGATTCGTAAGAGAGAGAGAGAGAGAGAGAGAGAGAGAGGAGGAGAGGAAAAAAATTCTACGGCACATTTTTCCCGGTAATTTATTCGACGAAAGTGATTGCACAAGGGAACTCTGACCAAAAGAAAGATCGTCGGTACACGCTCATTGGTATTTCGTGCGTTGGAAACACCAGTTATCTCGGTAATTCAACGACATGCGCGGCGCGGCGTGGTTTGCGGGGAGCCGAAAAATTTCATGCCGACGGTTTTAACACTTGGTTCATTTAGCGACGCTATTGGCCGCGTCGGATTCGCGCTTGCTTTTAATTGGTATCGAATCTCAATTACTGGAGATTACGTGGGTTTTTTCACCTGCTACCGGTGCCGGGGAGCGAGCCTACTCACGGCTCGCCGGAAGATAAGGCGCTTATGACTGGCCGGAGTAGGGAGTAACCAACAACCACCTACTCTCTTGTTCTCTCTTCCTTGATCGTCGTTTCGCTGTGGCTCCTTCTCGGGTTCCGCTCGCGCGGTTTCAATTTATCGGGTCTTAAGATATGCGGCGAGCACCGAGGCGCGCAGAAATATCATTTCTTCGTGGCAGCGGCGGCGACTGCGGCTACTTACAGGAGGCGTCGTCTCTTCCGCCTCCGTAAAGGATCGCTGGTAGAGAGTTCTTCCGAGCGCTCTGGCCCTGCCCGAAAGAATAAGCCGAGCGCGCGCCCGTGTACGTCTACGCGCGTTGCTCAGTGTATAGGTGCGTGCGTGCGTGTTCGCGCGGGTCATAACTCATGCGACATTAACGGAATTAGCATAGCAATCTGGCTGCGTGGTTATACGTACGTCCAGCCTTCACTCGACCGCGGCCGTCCAGGCTTAAACTCGCTCGGACCATGACGCATCCGCGAGACCGCGAACCCGTGCCAACGAACAACCCCGCTTTCGTTTATTCTCGGTGCTCAAAAGTATCGGTCTCGATCTGCTAATCGCGGCCGCTGGCGATGTCGGCCCCTCTGTCGCGAGACGGCTACACGACGACGACGCAACTCGTGCGTGACGCCATAATTTTCTACGCCGGGCTCGCGCTATTCTCAATTGTGTTAAACAAAAATCACCCCGACGTCTGTTTATTACTTCTCATTAGACCGAGGGGATTTTGCACGCTCCCAGTCCGCGTTGGGTTACGATAACGACAGCTGTTTCGATTATCGATCCCGATCGAACAACGATTTCACCTTGTTCGCGATTCGATACCCTCTCCCGCTGCCCGTTTCGCTTCCGTGTTTCGACGATGGTTTACGAGGCGTTGGGAAAATTCTCTTCCGCTCGTACGCGGCGGTACAACGACGCTTTGCGAAAAATCTCCAACCGGAGATTTTCACCGGAGAATCGGTGCGCGTGTCTCGAACACGGTCACCGTGTTCTCCGGATACTGCGATTTCTAAACTCGGGAGAGGGAATGCAGAGAAAACCGCCTTTACGTCGCTACACTCCATCCAAAGAGACAAGATGTATCATCGATCTGTCTTCTCGAGTTCCAAAACGACCCTTACTCGATTACAGAGGTCTCTTTGCCGAATCGAGACAACCGAACGTCTTCTTTCGATCCGATTGACTCGATTCGTTCGATTTCCCTCAAGTTGCTCGGTTTATTCGAAAGTTTCGATCTCGTTTTAACCAATCCAACATTATTCGGTCGGTGGTTATCGTCGTATTAATAACAGTTCAAACAGCAATTCGAAATAAACTTTGAATACAAAAAATTGTTTCGTCCAATTTATTATATTTGTCCCATTATTATCCAACATTTACCTTATGTTTCTTCGAGAAGCGAATGTTCGAAAGAATAAAAACGAAGTTTAGAAAAATTGTTCTACGCAATCATTGGGTCCGAGTATTGCGAAGTTACTGATCGCGCACTTGTAGGTCGAACTGTAGGTCCCATGATCGCAACGATACCGAAAGAAACGCGACTCCGGGTGACCGTGAGGTTTCGAAAACGCAATGATCAGGGAACAAACCGAAAAACCATCAATTTCTTAAAGATCCGTTCATAGGTGTCGACATTTTGTCGAATCGCTCTGTACGTTTCTCGAGCAGCTTCCACGAGTTCGTTTACCGCGGACTCGAACTCTTCGAGCCTGGAAACCTCCGTCGGGTAATAAGTTACGAAAGTGGGTCGGAAAAGAATAGTTCGCGGCGGGTCGATTGCTTTACGCGTATCAACACCTTTGCGCGTTGCTGGCGGTGTCTTTAGCGCGACTTCAAAAGGTCGATACAACGCTCCCGCGTCCGCGAAAGAGAGGGAAAATAGACACCGCGAGGGAAAAGGAGGTACATAGAGCTCGCGTCGCGAGCGAAAGACGCGGAGAGCCGCGGAGAGCCGCGGAAAGAAAAATGAGTCGGGGCTGTGATTAGACCTCGCCGCCCGGTGATTTGTGACCGAGCAGGTCTGTTAATTGTCACCAAGACGCCCCCTCAGTTTTACATACGTGTGCACGCAGCACTGCCTTTTACGCGCGCCATGTAACGCACTATCAGTTGCAAAGTTTATTTCGTTCGTACTCGTCGCGCGAAAAGGAAAAGGAGCGCATAATGCCGCAACGAGGAGAGCTTTATAGTTGCGCGAAGACCAACTTGCTTCGAAATTTTGCGATCACGTCGCGGTGTGCAACGACTATTTCGCGTTGCCTGCCATTTCGACGTCCCTGTGTTTTATGCTTTCTGCGGATCGGATCGGAGTACTGTGTAAAGTAGATTTTTATTTTTTTTTTTTAAGGATAAGTAATTTTGATAATATTCGATCGAGGTACCGACGACGATTCGGTGTACCGGTAGAAATAATCGGTGATAAACTATTGTTCTCTGTGGTAGATTATAAGGCCGATTTTATCTAAATTTCTCGAGTTTTCGCTCGGGTGATATTTCGAAAAAAGTCCCACTCGATGTAAAATGATTAACTCGTAAACCTTTCCGTGAGAAAATCGATAACACGGGCAGAAGACGTAGCTTGATCCATTCGTTTTCTAGATTCGAATACATTGGATTTTTATTTCTAGAATCGTTTGAAAACAATTGTTCCTTCAACGACCGTTGTCGTTTGTTAAAATACTCGGACATATACAACGAAGTTGTCGACTCGACGCTATCGAATTTTTGAAAGAGTTAGAAACCCCGTAACGCGACGAGTACAAGCTCGTATTTGAGCCGAAGGTGACCATTTCGAGCACTTTCTATAAAGGCAAGCAGTTGCACACGACCGGAATACACAAATGGCTATACCTCGGGAACAAGGTTGAACGGGCACATGTTTGTGCGAACTTTTTTCATTGTTTCGTATTCCTAATCGGTCGGTGAAGTTGGTCCCACGTGTCGCGATACACCCCGTGTACACTGGACGAAAAAGTAGCCTCTCATTTGCTAATGTCGCGTGTGTACAGTCTCGAATTGTCGGATGTCGTTTGCGAAAGCAACGTGTGCACGATCATGAGCGTGGTAAGAATTTGTTGCGCGTAACAGTACCAAGAAGACGATATCGAGCGACAGATTTACTCTTGGTTCTACCAGCGCGTTGTTTCAACGAACAACGATAGCGCGACAAAAGTTCGGACGTTGTATCGACGTAGCTCCATAATCAAGATTGCGAAAGTTACGGAAAAGTTTGTTTCGATTCGACGAATAAACAAAGAAGTTGTCACGACTGAGATATCTATGTAATATAATTAGTTGAATAAACGTTGCAGACTGGGACCCATCTATAGTCAAACACTCGTCTCTTGACAATACTCGCACGATCGACGAGTCATGTTAGTTTTCTGCGTATAATTTTTACCGCCGCATTTTACCTGCTGGCCAAGCACTCCTTTGTAACTTTTCTAAGTGTAAACAGTTTCTATCCGAAATAACTGAAAGTAAATCTACCGAATGTTTTCCGTCTATAAGTTTGATCGAACGACAAAAGTTATCGAACAATCTATTATAATATACGAACCGACTCGAAGTCGTTGCGGTGACTAGATAAACTTAACGCAACGACGTTAAGCAGCGCGTTTGCGGAAAATTTCACGGTTCAGCTTACTATCGTGAAAATAAAAGGAATATTTTTCGTATCCCGCAGATGGCTCTTCTCGTATATTAAATTTCCCAGAATCTTCCGCGATGTTTTGACGTTCTTTGAAGAATGTGTCGATATTTATGACATTCGCGAGGACGTTACCGTAGAGAGCGAAAAGTGGAAAAATTGCCCGATTAGTTGAGATGGAAATGGAGCACGAGTGGGATTATCTAGGATAAAGAGAACTCCAAGATGCCCACCGTAAATGGCGGAAGACAAGGACGAAGGGCGACGGTGTCTCGACGACGTGTACGTATGTGGATACGTTTAGGAACGCATCACACGCCAACGGGGGAAAAGGTAGAAGGGAGAGCCGCGCGTGCACAATAGCCACGTCCGTCAAGGTTGGATCCTCTTAATTAACTCGACTGGTTACATCGTTCCTTCTCTCGTGGACATTCCGTGTGTACTTCCTCCGCATCCCTTGGTCCATTCCTGAAGATGCTCTTCTTCGCCGGGGCCTGTTCCTCGACCTTCCATTCTCTTCTTCCAGCAACGAGAGCGGTATCCTTTTGTCGGGATGAGTTGTGTCGCCGGGTACCAGCCGCTGGTGTCCGTCGTTATTATATCACTCTCATTATGCGCGCTTGCGCCAAAGGCGGTACCGGTCCGATCTCTCGTGCGTCCCGTTTTACTCCGCGAAGGAGCCGGCCCGAGCCGAGAAGAAGGGACACAATGAAGCAAACGAGACCGGAGAAAACTACCGTGAGACGATCACCGTTGCTCTCGATTCCTCGCAGGTGCTGGTAGATCACCGATAACGGAGAAGAATCGACTTCCGGGGTGGTTGCAACACACGATACAACAGATACGATAACACCGGCGAGGAGCAGGAAGAGCCGGGAACGCTTCTTCGACCTTTGGTTCCCGTGGTTGTTCGCTTTTTTCGCCGTTCGTGCCGAACAACCTGTTCCCTGGAATTCGATGGATATCCGGTTACAGGTGCAGCGTATTTCTTTTTATTTTTTTTTGGCTCGTTGTCCGGTCATTCTTCTCTTTTCTTATATTTTTTTTTTTCTTCTACTTCTTCTTCGCGACCGACGCATCGCGGCGACGAGAGGAACGCGCGAGAAAAGTGTCGTCGCGAAAAGGGGCGGCCAGATCGATCTTTCCACCAAGGAGGCCGGCGTGTTCCGCGAGAGGTCATTAGGCTCCCAAGCTGCGTCGGATCTCGGATGTCGTCGACGCAGGACGATAAATTTCCGAGGCGGTCCGCCCGGAGATAACGAGGATTTAGAGATACGCGGAGGATACCGAGGGGAGGGTGGAGCGGGGTTAGAGAGGAGAGAGGAGAGAAACGAAAGGGTGGCGGGACCTGTTCTTAACCCTGGCGAAACCCGTTGATCCCGGTGTCAGTGGAGGAGGATGTCGAGAGTTGTCGCAGAAAGGCCGCGAGGGGCATTCGTAACGATCGCGAACGTAAGGGCGTAAGGAACGTAAACGCGAGCGTAAAGAGCTTAAAACGTGCCTCGTAAACCGAGGCTAACAATGTATATATACTGTACGCGAGCCGGAGCCGAAGCCGAGCGAGAAAGTCTTCGGACGAGTCCTGGACAACAACCCCGTTCCTCTCTGTCTCGCCCACTTTTTCGCCGTTCCGTTCCCTCCTCTCTTTCGCTCTATCTTTTACCCCGGAACTCGCGAGATATACGACCGAATGCAACCTGCCCGGTAATGAATGCAAGCCGTAAAACAAGGATGCCTTGATTTACTCGCCGGACTAATGCTGAACGCGCAGTATTAATAAATTATCGGTTATTAAGTGCGCGACCGTCCTTTTCCACCGACGGGTTGTATTCGCTGCACCGCTTCCTTTTTTCGTACGGTCGACCGGCGGCGAACGATCCACCGTGGCGCGTTATCCGTGTCCATTGGATGTCCGTCTACCGTATCGCGGTGTCGGATATCCGCGCGTAGACTCGCCGACCGTGCGCGATTCGATTACCTGTTAATTAACCTTGGAAGTTTACCTTCGCGTACGACCAAGCGGAGCGAACGCATCGCGGATTCGTATCGCGCGAGTCGCCGGACAAAATCGCGCAATGTTCGCGACGCGGAGAACAGAACCGTCGTAGACCGGGACGAGGCCGCGTCTAGGATACCGATAATCCGCGATCGGGCGCGTATAAGGAGTAAATAAAATGGCGAACGGCGCCGTACGCTCCCTCGCTCGATGCCGTACCCGTGTATAAATGGTTCGTAATCTCGGGACGGGCAGGACCACCATGACCGCTCCGTGGTCTCTCCCGTGTAATACGACAGACTCGTAACTCATATCAGGGCGCCCACGCCCTCAGGTAGCGGCGACAACGCCGGACAACATCGGACACCCAGGGCGAGGACACTCAATTAGGTTCCTCTCCTTCCATCGCGTTCTACCGATAAAACCTCCCCGCCCGCGTTTATGGACGGGAGAAGGACGGAGGATTATCAACCTGACGTTGGACACCTTGCGCTCTTTCGTCGCCCTTCTTTCTCCACCGTACCACCCTGCGCGGATTCCTATCCCGAATACGGTCTCGATCCGGTCGACCTTCCGTTTACCAGCTTCGCTATTTACAACGTAACTTTTCTCGCCGACTTTCGCGAATTTTATTCTACCGCGTTACGCCGCGCAGCTTGGCCTTCGATTTTCACGTGTCTCACGCGCACCGATCGAATTACGAATAACGTGTTTTATCTTTTCGCATTTTGGTCGAGCTTTCCTACTCTTTACTCGAGTTCTCTGCCGGGAAACTGTGCAAGATAACGATCGTTTACGTAATAGAGACTGTCCAAGAAGAAGCTTGTTATTGAGAATTATTGCAGAAAAGTAAGAAAAGGCCGATCGAACAGGGCTGTTTTCTAAAATAATAGTATCGCGATGCACTATACAAAAGTTGGATTCACGTTACGATAATAGCGACAGAATTGGAAGAATATTCAATTCGGCAACCGGTATGTCCTATCGATGGAACTCTGTCTGCGAGGACGAAGAAAAATCGTAATACAGTATTACGTATGCAACACAACATCGTGATACGCTACACGACAGGTGGATTGCGATAGTGTTGACGGAATTGGAAAAATATTGAAATCGGCGCTTAATCGATGCGTTCTGCGAACGCTATCCGGACGCCATGTTGCTTTCCATCGAGAATCATCGGATAGGCAACCCCGTTAACGACAGGGAACCAATCTGGCGTTTAATCCACCGTGGTAATGTCGTTAACGGTTACTCGCGAAAACGAGAACGGAAGTGGGTTCTGTCGTAATATTCGAAAGATGCGGGCACAATGGCGCTCGAAGTGGCTACATCTCGAACGAGTACAGGATCGAGGTATTCTTCGTTGGCGAAACGAAGGAGGAGTTTACGGGGTGCCGGAAGGACCAGGCCGAAGTAGACTCGGCCGGTGGTCACACACCCACGACGACGCGGAGAACGACAAGGGCTATTACGACGACTACTACGGCGACGGTGGTGCAGGTACGATCGGCAAGAGATCGGTATAATGAGCAGAACCAATATTAGTCGGTGTGGCCACCGTCCGGCAAAGGAGTTGGCGAACGAGCACCGAGCCAAGGGATCAGCCGGGTAATTGCCATTACGATATCATCTAAATGCTCTCACGGCTGTCCGTAATGAAGACACACACGGACAGCGCGTTCGAACACCTACGTACGCGGGTGGATATCGACGTACGTATGCGCGACGCGGCGATCTTTCGCGCGTGTGGTTACATCGTAGCTTACCCGCTGGATCCTCTCGACCGAGCTTCTCCTCACCTCCGCCCTCACCGCCCCCTCTTCCTCGCCTTACCGTGACTGCCCAATGCCATCGACGAGATATGAGGCGTGTCTAATTACGCGATCCGTGCACGTCCAATCGAACTGCCTTCCTGTCGGTGATCACCGTCACCATTATCGCGATCGCCCCTCGAGAGTATCGTCTCACCCTTTTCCGTTCGCGCCTCCCTAGATCCCGAGCCGAGTTTCACCAAGTGTGTCGGTGTTTGACCTCTAGAAACCCGCGACCAAGTTCTCCAAACGCGGCCAAAAGTGTACGAATGTAAAATTGGTGAAAGAAACGGGCCGAGAAGATCGTAATTCGTAGCAGTTTGCACCGAGTTTAGCGAATGGTTTCCTCTTTTGCTTTCTTCGATAGTAGAATAAGTTTCCTTCGGTGCTTCGAAAGAGTCGCAGTTGCCCATCGATCGGTTCGAACGATTGCCAAGAGGAACTAAATTCTATTATCCACGAAAGAAAACACGCACCGTGTCGAAGTTAATTACAACGATGATCGAAGCGACGATCATTGAACGATCGGTCGACGCTCGTTTCGCGTTATTTGGTCCTCGCGCGACGCGGTGCGTCATTGCGATTAATTATGAAACGAGAGTGTACGTATTTCGGTCGCTCGTTTCGAGAAATCCGCTCCGGTGTGACGCGCGGATCCACGATTCCCGCGTTGCACCGACGCGACTCGGTACAACGAATACGTTACGCCGCTTCGAAGCGTGAACTCTCCACCGAGATCGATAAGATTGCACTGGAATGCTGGTAATTTGCACGTGCTTCGTGGAATAATTTTACTTTAAAATTGTAAATGTGATACGCAGCGGTCGCGTAACCATGGGTGTCTCGGTTCGACGAAATCTCGTTAAGTCAACACGAGCCGGCGGATACGCGTTAGTCCGCGACTAACCTTTCGACGTGACTTTCCTACGATCAAACTCGTTTCTCGATAAGATCGTCGGATGGCGTTACGTTCGAGCAGGTATGCGCACGTAATCTTCGATGCTGTTGCGCACACGAGGCGGTTCGGCCGATTTTTCGGCTCGGACGAAGGGACTGTCCCGCACGGTGCGGTAGCGCGGGAAAATGGGCTTAACGGGGTGTAATTCAACGTGCTATCTTCACGCACGATGGCCACCGGTAATTGCAGATTTTACCCGCAATCGGAGCATGAATTTATTGGCCAAGTACGGGAGGTTCGATTACTTCCACTGTCCATTTGCTTGGCAATTGGTGGTAAGCCTTTTGCTCCAAACTTATTGGACCACGTTACTCCAACATCGCTAATTAGAGTCGTTGTAATACCCCGCGACGATCAATGACCGGGAATCCTGTACCAATTTGTCATCCGCCGGCCAGTTTGTAATTTCCCTCGTAAAAGTTTAGAGATCGCACTAAAGTCGCGCGGCAATTTATGCGTCTCGCCCGAGGATAGAGAGAATACGAGTATACGTTAATGCGTCTAATGAAAAGCTCCGAGTTCGAGAACGTAGAAGAATTAATGTTCCCGGTCGATCTGAAATAATTACTCAACAGAAACGCGCCGCTTCGCGTTACGTTGGGTTTCGTTTCGTTGCGTTGCGTTGCGTCGCGGGGGGAAAGAAATCGTATAAATTATTAATGTTTACACGCTCGATTCGAAGAAGCTTAATACCCAGACCTCGGCGAATCGTTTCTCCCGCGGTGCTTCCTTAACGCGGGTTGCGATCGAATCCGTCGAATCGATCGCGCGAACATCGATCGCGCGTTTCCACGGGGGATACATTTGTGAAAGTTTATCGCGGTTACGCGGGCTCCGATTTTTCCACCGTAGACACGATCGAGCGTAGTTTTCTACTCGCAACGTATGCAGATTCGCCGTATTCACCGCTTCCTGATCGACGTGTCATTGCCAACGTGACACAAGCTCTGAATATCGCCGAGTCTAACGCACCGCGGCACATGTTTGCAGTGCAAACTTGTCAAAAGGCGTGTACGTCAAATATGGGGGCACTGAGCTCCGACAACTTGGGTGGCAGACACGTTTCGAATCTCATCACCCTAGTGATGCTGGGTGTTGAACCCGTTTCGCTCAACCGATCAGAAAAGATGAACCGACAGGCTGGTTGCGCGAGCGCAAACCTTTTACGAGTACGTCTGACAAAACGTCGTTTGTCGAACTGCGCGTAACCGACGCTTCGGTGTACGCTATTTAACGATGAGCGCGAAAAACCGATCGAATCGTTTCGAATCGCGCGACAAATATCCCAATTATCCCCACGTTTTTCAACCATACTCGCTTTTCATCGATGATCTGTACAATTTCTGGGCGTTATATCCTTGCGTTACAATACGAGGAGATACAATATTTCACGCGAACGATATATGTCTACTTCCTTCTTGAAGATAATATTACATTTAAACTCTTACGGAACGAGATACACGGTATTCGAGTATCCGAATGCAACGAGAAACTACTCTCTCAACGAATTACGTATAAAATTGGTAAAAAGGCGAGCCTTTCGATACCTATCGAGTCTTTAAAGCGGGATTACCATTCCCGAACCGCAAAAGGTACGTAAAACGCTCTTTAAAATATGATCTCGAGACGATAGTGGGAAGGGTATAATTTCGTAACGCCCGTAAAACGTAATGGCTACTCGTTAAATTATAAAATTCTGGAACATCGTTTTTACTTTTAGTCCAACGACCGGAACCATCGATCGATATCGTGCCAAAAATCAAACGAGCTACGTGGCAAATTAAAATACGATTAATTGAAGCTTTTACGAGACTCGTGTCGTAAATACCGAACGACACGTGGAGTCTCAGTCGGATCGTTCGATATTTATTTGTCGTTCGAGGAAAGTAGAATCGGTAACCTTGCTTTGGATACATTCGAGACTCGTCGAGACGATCGAGAACGTCCGTCTTCGAACAACGTTCGAAGCAATTCGATGCTTCGCAGTCTTGAATATTTCGAACGTCTTCGAGAGACTGTGACTCGGAACGTTCGTCGTTAATACCGTTTCGTCGAAAGGAACTATCCGCGTTCGTCGTTCGCGACCGTTTCGATCGAGCGAGAAGATTTAAGAATTGGTTAACGAAGCGGGCGACAGTAATGGCAGAAACTAAATACATAATCAATTTTCATTGCGCTCGCGGAGCCCGCGAAAACAGTGCAGGTTTCTTGTTTGGATACGAAACGGGCTCGCCTCGTTCGTTCCGATTCTCTGCTCCAGTAATGCCACACAGTGTAAGCATGAAAATCCGTCTCAGCTTACAGATCACTTAACTTAACGACCGGCAGGTACGATGGCGGCGCGTTAACGCGCGGTTTCGCGTTAACACGCCGTTGAAGAACGCCCTTAGAAAGCTTCGCGGACTCTACATAAAGGCGCATAAACACGGCCGTGTCGACGTCGTGGGTTTATTAACGCCGACAATTATACCGCCGCCGGCTAGGCGTGATTTACAAGGGGAGTTCGCGAAACGCTGCAACCTTCGGTCGTTCCTTTACCCTAAGCTCGACCACGCGCAGACACGGATATCGCCTCGCGGATACAAAAAAAATAGAAGTTTCTTGGAAATCCGCCTGGTCCGAAACAACGGGGAAATTTTAGGGTTGGGCCTGTTCCGGAGCGAACCAGTGGGACCCAACGTCGGTGGCTCGCGCGCGCGAATCATTATCATAAGTATGTGAGCAGCGGCTGACACAACGTGTTATGATAATCGTCGCAGGTGTATACGTATCGAGTTGGCGGCGCGATAATTTACAGCCGACATTACGATCAATTTTATGACGAATGTTCGCAGTGCTCCTCTTTGAAGTTGTTCGGTTAACCGGGACGAAAAATTACGCTCGAAAGGGAAGACCGAGACGAAGAGTTTAAAGGGAGGATAAACGAGTCCGCTGTACCTGTAAGTTGCCACGTAACTCTTTCTATAGTGCAGCAACCGGCCCAAGAATGTGGCTACCTTCTGTTCCAAGAAGAAAGCCAAGTGGACTTGAACCCTGGAAACCCGCGGTCTCTACCCCGGGTCCAGGATTCCCCTAATTTGTTTGAGTGAAACAATATCGAGTTACGACCGATGCTATCGCTGAAACACGCACGTGCTACGGCACACGGAAGGTTCATCGCAGCCCTCTGACGAGCTACCGTGCCGAGCTATCTTCACGAATCTCTTGCTCGGTCCGAAAAGAAGGAGAAGGAGAAGGAGAAGAAGAAGAAGACGAGAACGAAACGACTACAGAAGACGGCTCCCTTCGGACGCGCTCCGAGAGGATTTCTACCCAGCACCACGTACCTTCAACGTGCCACTGATTCACCAAAACGAGAGAAAGAGCGGAGAAAATATCGTAGTTTGTGAAATAAAATTGTAACCGCGATACAGCGAGACCGATTGTACGAATAACAGGCAGACGTAAGATCGTAAAACTCGTGAGAACGGAATTGTGGCGTTCAAAGGTGTTTAAGATCGAATACACCGGTGGAAACTTCTTCGAAGGGATTCTTTTTAAAAAAGAAGGAGAGGCTTCGACGCAAGCGGAAACGTTGAGATTTTAAATAAACCGTTTCTCTACCGCACAACGAGTCGGAGAATCTGCACGTAAGCTCTCTACCGTTTAACCTCGTGATTTTGAAAAATATGTGTTTACGTTGTATTTCTTATCTAATTTGGAGCTACTTCTCCACCCATTCTCGATCGTTCGATAACACGAGATCGTTTCATAAGTCTCGGCGCGTATTCGTACGAGTAAAATTGTCTAACGTTGTACGATGGAAAATGTTATCGAACCGTTCAACGTTCGACTTTATCGGTTCTTTCCATCTTCGCTGGAGAAAAAGTCACGGTCCGTTACAGTTTCCGCAATCGGACTCGCGTATCGCCTATTTTACGAACAATGTTCGCCGTTCGACGTTTCATTGAACAAACGTGGAAAATAATCTTGCGGTTGTATCGGAAAGAAAGTTCATTCTAACGTCTGGATCGATCGTTACGGGGTTCGAGGACACGACCCGTGGTTCACTGCAACAGCCGAGTGTACGGGGTTCCGGTCACTCTTTGTGAAAGGAACCGTGCGTAGAACGTTCTCTACTACCGTGGAAACTCTTTGACAAGCCGACACGCCACCCAACGCGCGAAATTAGGGCCGTATCGAGCAAAAAAGAGCCGATATCCCGAGCTCGACAAGATGTTGCTGCTTAAAATTCCACCCATGGCCCGCACGACGTGGCATCAATGATGGATCCACCTCCTCTTCTTCTTCTTCTTCTTCTTGCTCTTCCGCGCCGTCATCCTCTTTTTCCTGGTCCTTCTCCGACGAGGAAACCAGGAGGAAGAGTGACAGGAAAGGGACGGTCCGAGGAACGTCAAGAACGAGATCCCAGATGCGAGTCAAGGGACACGAGAAACTGTCACGCGACATCTGTGAACGTCACTCAGTGAAGTGTCAAAACAACGATATTCTCCTCGGACTAGGATTGTTGTTCTCTTTTTCTCACTACGTTTTTGTTCTACTTCATACGCGTGTCGAACGTGTCCTACGGATTCCAAGATCAAGGAGCGGTGAACCGTGGAACAGTGTTTTCCAAACTTTTCCTAAGAGAGCAAAATATTTCCACGTCTGGGATAGACCAAAATTTGTGTCGTATTTGTTCGCTTTCGTTCGAAAATGTTCTCGCACGCTTCCCTGAATTTTAAGACGTCCCCTTTAGAAATCGTGCCTTCGACTTTGGTCGACACTACCGTAACGTAAATACCTTATACGCGATGTAATAACACCGCAGACCCAATTCTTGGCAATTTCCCGGAACGTGCTGTATCATTAGTAAGTAATTACTCGAGGATGACGTAAACCTCGTAATTTTTTATACGATCGTTTGTACAATAATTGTAAAGTGTGGAAGGTTGTACACCTCGTCGTTCAACGCCATCTTATTAAATGGCAATACACCGCTGGTGCAGCTATCGTTGCAAATCGACGTACAATTCATCGTACGATTACCGTGTCTATAGCTTCTATAGGAAATCGCGCGTATCGATGATTTAGAGACGGAGACTTCCGAGAACCGACCGAGAACCACGATAAAGCGTCCTCGGAGGGTGACGGTTTACGACATTGTCCGCGTCGTAATACGGTTGCACGTGTCCCGTGGGACCGTATTGGTTAAAAATGATACATTTTCAAAGTTGATCCGGACATGCGACGCAACAACTCCCTCGCCCTTCTCTCTTCCCCCTTGCTCCGGGGAGAAGCCCTCCATCGAACACGACGTACGCGCATGCGGACCAATCGCATTTATTAAGGCGCAGTGTCACCGAACGCGTTACCTCCGTCCACCTTGTACGCTTACCTACAGCCTCGAGGTGTCAGCCACGTCGATTGAGAACAGGTCGCGACGCGTGTCCCCCCAACGTGTATCCTAACGAGACAAAACGAAGCAATCGAACCGGTCGTCTTGACGCATCCGCCGTACCCGTTCCTCCTCCCACCCCTTTCCCAATTTCGAAGCTCCAGGAACTCTCTGCTAATTGGTGTTTCGCAATGGTACGCATAGAATTGGCCGTGACGCGGCTACATCTTGCGAAATCCTGTTCCGTTAATCGTTCAACCGGAGGACGATGGTTACTCCGTTTTCTGCTTTCCAAGACGCCATTTTAAAATTCTAAATAAAGTGACACGGGATCTTCGTGATTTTCCGACCACCGTGTCGTCGCGAAGACGTCTGCGCTGCTTCCCGGAACTGCTCGCGCAGAACGACCATCGACCGTATCTATCGATAACGATAAGCAGGCAAATTCGTGGCTTGCAATCGCAAAAATCTTGATCGGTCTTCAAGTATTCGTTTATACAATTCAAACTATTTTAAGACACATTACTTTCGACGTATTCGACGATCGAATTTTAAGAGCCTAGCACAGAGGTAAGGAAAAATTTTCTTCTTCATTTTCTTCGAACTCGAAGTCTTCGAAGAATTATTTCAAAAATGTTACAGCAAAATTCGACAAATTAGCTGCCAATCGAATCTCTGTACAATCATCTACTCTACGCCGGAACTTTAAAGAAGTTTTTTCTCGAAGCAATATTTTGAGAAACAAATAGATCTCGTATAAAGACTGTACTCTTCTATCCGTAGTTTATCAGCATAAAGCATCGAACGGGTACACTGAGTGTAACACACCCAGCATTGGTGCTCGTGTTTCAAATTAGGCGACGGTAACAGAGGGTCGATGTTAGGTTAGGTTACCTTGCCGGAGGGTTGACCGTAGCTCACTCTCGACACCGAGGCGCGCAAGAGGCAAAGGAGCCGAAGATAACGGCGCTGAAATTTCACCTACCCGTCCTTCGGATCGTCACTGCCCGGTCCCGAGCGTGATAGACGGCACTGTACTCGGAGCGTCCACCTCCGCGAGAAAATACGATCGGCCGATGCGGTTACACGCGGTTTAATGATACCGGTGATAGCGCTTCATCTCGTAGACGCGGTGTTTTACCTGAACATTCGAAACGTGAGAGGAATGCCGGGTTGAAATCGGCCACGTCGGAGCCCGCGGGACGGACAAAGGGGATCGTGATTCCCGTCCGTCAGTCTCCGTATCCTGTCTCCGCGAAAGAAACAAGATCGTGTGAGGAGGATGTCGGTGGAGGAGGTGGAGGAGTTGGAGGAGGTGGAGAAGGTGGAGAAGTCGGAGGAGGAGGAGGAGGAGAATAAGAGGAACAAGAACGGAGAGACAAGGAAGGAAAGTGGATAGAAGTTGGTCGACGAAGGGAGGAAAGGGCGAAGAGAGTCGTTTTGAATGCCCTGTCTCCTTTCGGAGAGCCGGATGCTCTCTCGTCTCGGGCGGACGCTTCGCAGCGTAATCCAGTTTATGAAACCCTGGACGCAATGCGCATGGATGCACGTATACGTATACGTGTTCGCGCGTATGAATGTACCACCTTCTAGTTCGTCGGTACAGTGCGAATGGACAGGAAACGGCTCGGTCTGAATACTTCTGGAATTGGATTAAGACCATTCTAGACCGGGAGCAGCGTTGTGTCCGTAATTTCGTCACGGTTTCGCCAATGCCGCGCACGGCGCGCCGTTCCAGCTCCTCGCTGCTCCGATTTCCTGTGAAAAACTGCAGATTATCCGAACAACTTTTACAGAATACGCTGGAGGACGGGATCATCCGGAAAGTCGTCCGGCTTTCGAAGAATTATATCATCTCTCGAGGATAAATTGTGCCTGGTGCGATACTTTCGACATTTTTCGTCTTCGATTCGACGACAGGTAGTAAAAATAACTTTTTCGTTCTCTCTATCTCTCTCTTTGAACTTCGATATAGATACTTTTGTCTTCTGACACCAAAATAAGTCCCTCTCGTTTCATTTACAGTCGTCGATGTACCGTGGAAATTCAACAGCGGGGAAATAATATACTTTCTAGCCAATTTACCAAAGACGGCTCGCAGTTGTGATCGAAACGTTTAATAATAGATCGTTGTTACGAACATATCAGAATTACAATGCGCTATTATTCCTTTCGTCCGATCGATCTTTGATCGAGACTTAATAAAAATACCCATTTTATTAAGGTTAATTTCATTTCCCACATCGTTAAGTTAGGGATGCTATTTACAACGCAGTTTGTACGTCTCACATTTCGTAAGTATCAATTGTCATCGGAGAAATAGTCACAGCAATTAGGTTCGTTCATCGATTATTATTCATTAATTACTTTTCCCTATTCTTAACCATAGAACGACTTTTACTTGTTAAACTGTTCGCACCGGTATTCTATTTTCGTCGATTATCATTATTCTAAAAACAAGATACATCAAGATTACACCCTATTTCCCAACTTATTCGCAGGTAAATCTTTCTATCGTTCCTGTAGATTTTTCTACGAAAAAGAACCTTACCAAAGATGACTCCAACCACCGTTACCTTTACAATTTTTATAAAATCGACGATACACGAATTACGCTGCCTTGCGAAGAATTCGCGAAACGACGTTCCTACCTTCGAATATATGAATTATGTAAAAATGTCATTATCCCGACGAGTACCAAAAATAGCAATTCTCGAAGATCGTTCCTCTGAAATTCCTGCATACCTCTGACCCGCGTACATAAAACTGTACCCGTTCTACGTTCGGAACGGTTTTATATTTCCTTGTCGCGGGGCGAAGTTGCTCATCGAATATTCCGCATACGTAGTCCCGGCACCGTTCTCCTAACGAGTTACCTGCCCCCACTAATTGCGCAATTAGTTTGAATTTGGGCGGAACCGAGCCCCCGTCCCGAAAGTGCGAAGTGAGGCGTACGCCCGGTTAACTTCATACAAACCGAGAGAGAAAAAGAAAAAAGGTAAAAAGCGAGGGTAGGGAGTTGCGGGAGCAACGGTGGGGGAGAGGAGAGAGAAGCGAGGAGAGAGGAGAGAGGAGAAAGAAGGAGGAGAACCGCTAATTAGGCGCCGCGCGCGAATACCGTGTCGGTATATATCGGGCACCGTGATTATGGCTAAGCGAAGTCTCGTACGTAGCGAGCGAGAAAGAGAACAGGGGGGGAGAGGGTGACGGAAAGCGAGCCAGAGCGAAAACGGCTAGCTACGTGCGCGGCTCATACGTGGGCTTCATTAACGGACCGTGTTAATTAGTCGCAGATAGCCGATCGGCCGTTGCTGGCGTACAGTACGGCAACCTCGTCGATGCCCTTCGTCCTGCAGCCAGCGAATGTCGCGCATACAGCTCGCCGCTGGATCACCGTGAAAAAAACCTACGTGATCCTTGATTTTCATCGAGTCCGCGTGGTACCGGGTCAAGAAAAGTCATTCGTTTAACAAGCTTCCAGGATAAACCGTAACCAATTATAACGGAACGTTTTCGGACCACCCGGTTGCTCTATTTCTACGACCGGCAGGTTTCACTTGTTCCCCTCGATCTTCGACTTGCTCCACTTGCCTCGACGTCGAGCCTTTTTCCTCCGATAGTCTTTCCCTGCGCGAGCTTTCCCGGTACCCTCTGTTCGTCGAGGCAAAAGTGTATCGATATCGAACGCGGACGTAACGTCGATATCGGACCGGGTCTCGGTCCCATCTTTCCCCTGCCTCGCGATAACAACGATCGTTAAAGGGTTCGATTTCGCGTTCACGATTTGGAATACAATCACTCGCTGATGTTCACGCGCAACGTTGTTATTGTACCGGTGCTGAGGAAGTAGCCGTAAATCGCGGTGCGCGAGAAATGCATGGAAATCGTTGGCTGAAAGTCGATCGAAAACGAAACGGGTCAACCGATCGGGAAATATGGGTTACGGCGAAAAGTCTCGTCGAGATTTGAAATAAAGCGTGCAGAGCGAAAATACGGAACGAGGCATTAACGACACGTGGCGAGGCACGCCTATCGACGAGGCGACGCAGGTTGGCCAACCGCTGGCGCAATTAACATTAGCCGATCGGGCCGGCTCAACGTTAATTAACGAAACGGAACGAAACGCAGCTCGAACGTTGACTTCGGGGGGCGACAGGGATAGAGGGGGTGTAGCAACTGTTGGAAGCGCAAAGAGACGGCGGCACCTTTCGTCTCTGGCACAAACTATCCGCGGCCGAGCTATTTAACAGTTTTCAGGCTGTCTCCGCGCGTCAGGTACAAGACAGGAGACGAGGACAGCGTCCAACCTTCGTCCGCAATGCTATGCATCGTTGCACCGGCTACCGCGGATCGAAGCCAAAGATCCTTTGCGGTAGAGCGGCTGCACTTGTTCATTAAAAGGGGAAGATTGTTTATCCCCTGTTGGTTCGCGAGATTTTTACCCGTACCGAAGCACGCGTCGTCTATTGTCACCGAACGGGGAAAAGATTCGTACCGCTGTGGGAGATAATTTATCGGAACAACGAGATGTAACCGTTTCCAAGAACCGTGGAGAACCGAGCGGATTGGCTGAAAGCAGGAAACAAAGGACCGTTTCCTCGACGCATTATAATAATAAAAGCCAAAGTCACTCGTTACTCGACGAGTCATTCCGGTCGTGCACCTACACCTCGGCTTAGTGGTCCAAATGCGGAGTGGGCACAGCCGGGGTCGTTTCTTCAATGGAATGGTGGGCGATCTACCATGAATGGAGGTCATTTAATCGCATTCAGCAACCTCCGACTGCATCGTGGACCTGCCATTGTGTTCAGGAGGGCCAAGACTATACGAGGACAAAGTCTATGATCTGACAAAAAGTCGGACACCTCCGACGTGACACCGCCGGAGGTGACGTCTATATGTTTCCTCTTTCGTTCGTTCTCCCGTATCATTTTTAAAAGGTACCTCGCGTCCTGTCTTCGAGTATACATTGAAAGATTACTTAGCCACGGTGTCCCTTTACGGGGCTTTAACCTTGCCTCTGACAGTTGCAGAACGGCTATATTACAATCGTATCGGAACGAGAAGTTAAAAGGAATCACGTTTCTCGGCCGGAGATGGTTACCGACCTCCTTCGAGGGCGATTTCGAATCGGTGTTGTACCGCTGTTTACGGTCGAACCGATTTCGTGAAACGTCGGAGCAACGCAACGTGGAACAAAAATTGCGCGACGTATGGAAAACTACGACTGTCCACTTTGAAAATATTCTAGCAGTCCTTCGGGCATTCGCGATACTGAAAAAATAGCTTACTCGTTTCGAGACACAAAAAGGATATCTCGCGTAGGTATGTTAACCCTTTGCGCTCGAAGCGTTTTCGCTACCTGAAACTGGCGCCCCGATAAAATCTTTTAAATCGCAAAATTAATACGGAATGGAATATTTTTATTTCAATACTCGACATACATACGTTTACATCTTAAAAGTGTGTAATACCTAATTTCCAATTTGAATTTCGAGTCACAAAATTTTCCCGAATTGGAAAAAGTACACTGAATTGTGTGGTGACCGAGGGTCTCCTCTCGAGTTCAAAGGGTTCAAACACTCGGAGGACTCGGCAGCCAAAGAGAAATCGTAAGTCCATATTGAATTGTAATTTCTGCTGTTATTGTATCTTTAAAAATAAATGACCAACCACGGAAACCTTACCCTCGTGACTCCTTGTTTCTTCGAACGATGCAGGTTTTACCGTACTTCCTACGGCAACCTACAGTTTCTTCGCCATCGAATTACTCGAGTATCATCGACACCCGATCGTATCGGTTCCATCGGTGACTTCGCGTTGACATTCGGTCAATAATCGCCGATTCGAATGCGTAGGTTCTCCGGTTAACGATCGATAACGATCGATTCCGGTCAACGTGAAATGCAGCGAACACGGAACACTGGAGAGGTCATCGAAACGATCGAACGACGAAAGAGTATTTCCTATGAAGTCACAATGGATCATAGAATGTTCCGAACCGTATCTTCGTACCCCGGTCGGCCGCATGAAATTCAAAGCAGACTCGTGTGAAACTAGTGGTGCCTCAATAGCTCAATGCGCGCGGAGCGGTACACGCAACAATGTCCGGGTGGCTCATATCGCGTAATCAAAGGCGAACTGCTGAGACATTGGTTCCCCGTGCACGTCCACAATGCGAAACAAGTGGTAAGCACTGGCGGTCGCGCAACACGTGCTATTGTGCGTGGCCAAGGTACGCATAGGGAACCCCGAAGAAAAGGCTGTAAATCCCCCGGGTTCTCTCATGCGCGTTTCATTGTGCGTCGTGCTTACAATCTCGCTCGTTTCATGGCAAATCCTTCGTCGGGATAACCTGTAGCGCGACGTGTGTGGCCCGCGCGAACGCGTCGCTGCCGCGCCACGAAATTCAACTGTATTCGCAATCCCACGCACTCATCGCAACGAGAACACCGCGCCCGACCGATCAAGATCCTGAAAGACAACGTTGTTGAATTCTGAACATAATGTTGCTAGGCGTGGTCGAGGCTCGTGACTTCTGTCAACCGATGGTAGGCTGTCGCAAGAAAGTGGATCAAGATCATTGTCTTGCTATTATTGAATCGGAGGACACGCCGAGGAATTAAATCCACTTATATAAAGTGCTTTCGAAAGCCACGACGGCTGGGGGGATAAAGTGTGTCCGCACGACTTTCCGCTACCTCGTTCTATGGCGAATCGGACACTTTTCGGCCCAACGTTCCGAATTCCCCTTCAAATTTACCTTCTCGGGGATATTTCGACTCGTGTAACAGGATTTCTCGATGTTTCGAGAAGCGTTGATTTTGCAAGTGAGATTTTAAACGCGGCTGACTTTTGTTCGATAAATTATAACCATCTGATTTTGGAATCGAATGAGAACGTCCTTTCGAATGTCTGCATTAAAGACACTCGATCGTCGAGTGAAATTTATCTTCGGTTTAGGAGAAAAAATTCGTTTAGCGAGTGATTTTGAAAATTTTATTTTTATACCTTCAAAATCTGAAACAAGTGAGAAAAACAAGTGTTCTTTGTGGAGCGATTTAAAAGTAATCGTACGAACACTGATCGGAAATTAGTCACTGTTCTTCGAACGGCTGTAAAGTCAAGAATTTAACAAATTTTGAAACGCGTTTAAATATCGCTAAAGACAAAATGTTATCCTAAAATGTGTTCCCTTTCCGCATAGAATGAACCGGCTTAAAAAGAATCATCGTCGAGCGAAGAATTTTTCGACATTCCGGGGCGGAATTCGAAAACAAAGATATTTTCCGAAGCGTGTCCAACCTGACATTAAATGTCCATTAGGTGGGGTCCGATGTTTTTCCACTTATTACGAAAACATTTCACCGATCGTCGCAACAGGTGGGCCACGCTGACCAGAAGAGACGAACTCCTCTCGTAGACCCTCGTCGTTGATCCTGGAGCCCATATACGGAGCAAGGTGGTCGAACCCAAGGGGGTGGATAAACTCGACCGTTTTCCCGACACGAGGATCGATTTATTATTGGCAAGGTGGCAGATAGCTCGTTTAGAGACCCCTAGAGGGTCCGTATATAGCACCAGACACGCGCCATGTGGAAGCTGAACTCGGTATGATATATTGCGGGGGTCCGTTGGAAATTCGTACGAAAACTCGTGCACTATTCATGGTGGGCGTCACCGTGGAAATTAGAAAAACAAGAATAGACGAGAAACCGGTGGAATGAAACTCTTTTAGTCGGTATTTGCAAAAATCTCGACCGACGATGGCAGCTTCTGAAACATCGTCGCAGATGTTTCGATGCGGAAACGGGTCGAGAGCAAGCTACCAATGAAAGTCATCGAAAAACCTGTGTATCGAATATCCCTAAAGGCGCAACGTCATCGTGATGTCGCAGCGGAGGAACAGCAGCTGACAGTTTTACCTGCAGTGTCGGCTCGGTGACCGTGTCGTCGGTAAAAATCAAATAAAGAATACAGTCAACCACCGCTAGCGGGGGCCTGACAGTTGTGGCTACAAATGAGTCTGAGCCTTCGTGTATCGACCTTCTTCGTGTGGCCACATGGTGCAATTAAAAACGGCGCCGACTCTCTTTGTGCCACGCGTCCCGAAGGTGCCATATGGCTCTTCGGCACCCTCTTCTGGTCCTCTTCCATTTTCAAGGGTCGCGGTAGATAACTAAGTGTTTAAAAACACAACCTCGAGTGCATCCTTCGAGATGTCTTTTTCTTCCGAAAGATCTATCCTCCAGTATTTTATATTCGAGAAATGTACGGCTTGTTTGCCTGGCAAACGGAAAATACCGGAGGAGTTTACTTCTAGGTTCGAATAATCGCGTTAACACATTTACGAAAAGGATAATGCATATGCGAAAAGAGAAAACATACTCGAAGTTTTTAACGTTGATTTATTTCGTAATGCAATAACACAGATAATCGGACGATATTCGCGAAGAACGCATACGCTGAAAAAAAGAAATGATTGCAAATCGATCCTTTAACGATCCTGTGCTTCTCGACCCCGAAATGTCGAATTTTAGAGAAAGTTGAATTTTAAAGACGGTGAAAACGAGACGCTTTTTTAGTCATTTCTACCAATTGCTATGGTGGATGAGCTCGATACCGGCTTTCCTATTTTTTCCATTGGTGTGCCGACGTGATCGTTACAATCTGTTCAGTTGTTCGTAACCATACTCCGCTGCACGACTGTATTAAATTTATCTAAAAATAAACGTCCTATTTACATTTTCTCTTGTACTAAACAATTCCATAATCCCACATTTATCTTCAACGTTTCTTACTTTTCTTATCTCTTTTCCCATACAAAATAGATAAAAAACGGAAATGTCGAATCGAACGTCTTGCAAATATTGAGAAACTGTTCGTAAAATTAAAATCAAGTAATATGAATTCGCTTCGTTTACCCCGGTACGCTGAAACTTTTAACCGCAGAAATTCTGACTCAAGGCGAAAGGATTGACCTTTCGGGAGACGAAGGGCGATCGATGGAGAATCTTAAACCATTTCCGCGTGTAAAGACCGT